>NC_138776.1:88889186-89516686 GCF_965119305.1 Pelophylax lessonae
ATGAGTGAAGTGCATGTGGCCTCAACGGCCCGCGGGGAGAAATGGAGAGAAGACCCGCCTGCTTATGTAAATAAAGCAGGCGGATCTTCTGTGAGACAGGCAGGGACAGATCAGCAGTTTCAGCGATCTGTCTGTGCCTGTCACAGAACCCCCACACACACACACACAGTTAGTAAGCATATAGGCATACATTAACCCCTTTGATCACCCCCAGGGTTAACCCCTTCCCTGCCAATGGCATTATTACAGTAACAGTGCATATTTTTAGCACTGATTACTGTAGTAATGTCACTGGTACCACCAAAAGTGTCAAAAATGTGAGTTAGGGGTCTGATCTGTCCGCCGCATTGTCGCAGTCCCGCTAAAAATCGCAGATCGCCGACATTACTAGTAAAAAAAACAATAAAAATGACATAAATCTTTTCCGTAGTTAGTAGATGCGATAACTTTTGCACAAACCAATAAAAATACACTTATTGCGATTTTTTTTTTACCAAAAATATGTATCAGAAAACAAATTGGCCTAAAAAGGTAAAATATTTAGATTTTTAAAAACATTTTTTGGGAATGTCCTATAGCAGAATGTGAAAAATATTGCTTTTTTTCACAATTGTCGCTCTTTTTTTGTTTATAGCACAAAAAATACAAATTGTACAGGTGATCCAATACCACCAAAAGAAAGCTCTATTTGTGGGGAAAAAAAGGACCAAAATTTCGTTTAGGTACAGCGTCGCACGACTGAGCAATTGTCTGTTAAAATAATGCAGTTCCGAATCGCAAAATAGGGCCTGGTCAGGAAGGGTATAAAACCTTCCTGGGCTGAAGTGGTTAAATATCTGTTCCAGGTGCATCAACATAAAAGGTGTGTGCTGGATGAGATCCTTTGACATCTCTGAACTCTCATTTTTTTTTCATTTTCTTAGCAGATAAAATTACTTTAGCGCGAGCATGGAAATCTCCGGTGATCAATGTTGCATTAGTAAAACAAACTTTCCTGGATCATGGTCAATGAAAAACTGAACAGCATCCTCAGAGACAAACAAGCCAGATTTGAAAAAGTGTGGTCTCCCTGGATTAAATACCTTCAAGCCCCATAGCTCCTGGAATTAGGTGGTCGGGGGGCCTGGGCCGAGGTAATCGACTTCGGCTTCTTTTTTCTTATTTTATTTCTTCTTCCTTTCACTAGCTTTTTTCTCTTTTACGCTTGGTGACATTTATCTTATGGATGCAAACGGAGAGTCCTAGAGCCTCTTATTATTCTATATTAATATGGGAGCTTGGTAAAATGTCTTGAGGTGCTAGATCAATCTTGGTGATAAGTGCTCCTATCGCTGGTTATGCTACTGCGTTACCATTGGATCAACTGTTGCAATGATGTTTTTTAAAGTAATATTCCTGATTTGTATATGCTACAGAGTAATTCTAATTATCCTACATATGCTCTAGGCAAGCGGTAGCCTAATTTGGTTGGATTACCTTTTACAATTGGTTTTTGTGTTATATTTACAATGATCTGACACCTGGTTACCCTTGAGGGTGCATAGATCTTTCTATATCTGTATGATACTGTTTGTATCCTAAGTTTGATTGGACAATTCTAGCTCGAACTCATGAGGGGGCTTGTTGGACCTATAGCAAATTAAGTTCAGACTCCTTTCTAAAGAAAACAAGTGGAAGATTTTGAACACCTTTTGCTTACATGCAAATGTAATGAATGTAGCTGATATAAACAGAGCTCAATGTGGCATTAATATGCTGTTTTGTTGTATTGTATACACATTTTTCCTTTGAGAACAGAAATATGCTCTTTACAATTCAGCTAGTATGCAGTCAGTTTATAGAAGCAGCAGCTAAGGCATTTTCTCCTTGAATATGAATACATGCTATAGAATCTTGAATTTCTCAAGCTACCCAGCTTTGTTTTCTCATCATACCACTCCCGTATGGTATAAATGAAGGAATGCACCAAGCACCATGAACTGTCAAGGCACAGCCAAGAATATTTTGATAGTCAACATAAAGAAAATAGTTAAAGTGAAATGGTCCTTTACTTGTATTGTAAAAGTAATGGGTTCCCGTAATAGAAGGTGCCACATGACAGACTGGGCTAGGGTGGGAATGGTAAAGTTTTTCATGGAGTCCTGAAAACTTTTTTTTTACTCACAATGTAAAGAATCTTACAAGTATTTAATAACATAAAAAAATAGAACATTTTGCTATAACTGTTAGTCTAACAATATGGTGATAGAACTAGAGTAAGAAAAGGGCAGGATTAGCCATACTAACATTAGGTAACTGTAACTTAAGATGTGCCATGTTGTTAGTTTAGATACAGATACACACGAACCCTTCTACATCTTTTCCTGAAACATTTGTTCCATTAGTAGCCATTATGCTTAAAAATGGTTATCTAGCAAATTAGTCATAAGCTTTATGCTGTGTGCCCATCCATGAATGGCAATAGATAATAAAGTGTTCCAGACTTTCAGATTGCCTCCTAGAACAGTAAGGCCTGGTCTTCACTGAAGTGCCAACTTGATGTGAAACTTCAGACAGGACTGTCCTGTGCAGCACACAGCTAGGGCTATCCCCATAGGAGCAGCTTGAATTTTTGTTTGCTCGGGACTGCCACTGTTTATTCTGCAGCCAGTCACAGTGTATTTTCCCACACAGCCAGGTACACACACTCTTCCGCTTGTTGTCTCCAATAACCTAGAGGATGTTTTTTTTTTTTTTTTGTTTGTTTTATTTGGGGAACTTGGAGAGGAGGAGGGATTCAGTAGGATAGTCCAACTTAACTATTCACATGCAAGGACAACTTTCTTAGTAGAACGTTGTAGAAGTTTGTCAGTAGAACTGTGCAGCAGACTGTACAGAATAGAGCAAAGTCCCTTTGTAGTAGGGAGAATTTTGTAGACCTTGCTTCTTTAAGACACCAGCCCATGTCCCCTTTAATCGACACCCAGCAACTGACTTTTAGCACCCAGAGGGGGACTTAGCAGCGTCAGTCTCTAGGATCCCTTTAGGAGGTCTGTTCTCACAAGGCCCAGGTCACAGGTCACCTTCCTCCATGATATCAGATAGGATCCATGAACATCCTCCCTTAGTCAGCTCTCAGTAGGACCCTGGGTTTCAGCTTCAGTGTTTCAGGCCCTCAGGTCGCCCACCAGAGGCCGCATGGCAGTCTGTGCTGAGGAGGGACAGCAGGTCCCCTCCCCACCTGGACCTCTCTCTGTAGAGGAAGACACAGAGCTCATGTGCCCATCAAATATAAATAAAGGCATCCAGCATGCTTAGGGGCACCTCCGTTTTTAATTGGCTTGGGCTGTATGGGTATTCATGCTCTCATCTGCATGCTTTCCACCCACAGTCCAACACCTCCCCTAGCTGCTAGACCAGTGTAAAACTTTAAGACAGCATGAGCAGTACCAGAGCACACTGAGCAGACTCTGCTAACAATCACAGCTCTCTGTTAAGCAGACAGAACATACAATTACCAACTCTCTGTTATGCAGAGAAACAAAGAACTATAGTACACTCACTCTAGCACCTACCTATAAGGGCGCAACACTTGTGTAACAAGTCCCTATATAAAATTGTTTTCTAAACTTTCACTCTGCCAGAGGAATCAGGCCTGGTCTTCACTGGTGTTTTTCCTGCGGAGTTTGAGTGTCTTTGTTGGAGGAATATTTTACAGTGTCCTTGTACATCTAGAACCAACCAACCTTCTAGTAGAGAAGGGTTTTTTTCACCTCTTCTAGTTTTCAGTTCTTGGTGTATTGACACAGAGCAGGTATGCCATGTCTTCTATACACTATGGCCCCAAACACCCTTGCATGGCTATACCATTTATTCTTGTTTGTAACAAAAGTCTAGATATTAAGTCTGGCTAGTCAAAGATATTAGGTCTAGCTAGTTGACAGGTTTAAGTGGAAAAGGTCTAAGACACTTTGCCTATGGGGCATAAATATAAATACATTACTACCAATAGGACTGTCCAGAACAGCACACAGCTACCTGCACTTTATATTGACAACTGTCAATCACAATATTTCATATACAATAGCAAGGCTTTTTTTAATGGGAAAAAAATGCCCCCCTGATCAGCTAATATCTTGGATTCCTAAAGGGGGCAATGTGATTGTACCCTGGAAAGCTGTATGAGCACAGATTTTAGTGCACATTAACCACTTGCCTACTGTGCACTTAAACACCCTTCCCATCCAGGCCAATTTTCAGCTTTCAGTGCTGTCACACTTTGACTGACAATTGCGCGGTCATGCTACACTGTACCCATATGAAATTTTTTATCATTTTTTTCACACAAATAGAGCTTTCTTTTGGTGGTATTTAATCATCTCTGGGTTTTTTATTTTTAAAAAAAAAAAAAAGAAAAAAGACAGAAAATTTTGAAAAAAAAAAAAAAGTTTTTCTTATTTTCTGCGAGTACATTTTGAAAATAAACTTTTCTCCTTCACTGATGTGCGCTGATGAGGCGGCACTGATGGGCACTGATAGGCGGCACTGATGGGCACTGATAGGCTGCACTGATGGGCACTGATGAGGTGGCACTTATGGGCACTGATGAGGTGGCACTTATGGGCACTGATGAGGAGGTACTAATATGCCGCACTGATGAGCACTGATAGGCGGCATTGATAGGCGGCACTGATGAGCACTGATAGGCGGCACTGCTGGGCACTGAGAGGTGGCACTGCTGGGCACTGAGAGACGGCACTGACGGGCGGCACTGATGGGCACTGATAGGCGGCACTGATGGGCACTGGCGGATGGCACTGATGGACACTGACGGGTGGCACTGATGAGCACTGATGGGCAGCACCATCAGTGCCCACACTTAGTGCCCATAGTGCTGCCAGTCAGTGCTCATCAGTGCCTAGATGAGCAGGCATTGATGGGCACTGACTGGCAGCACTATGGGCACTGATTGTGGGCATTGATGGGGGGCACTGAGGCGGGCACTGTGGGCACTGATGGGGGGGCAATGTGTGTATGTTTTTTTACCTTTAGTAATCAGGGCACTGGTGATCAGTGCCCTGATTACATTCCTGTGTGTCCCCGGCGGCTGACGGCTCCCCCTCCTTCCTCACACTGCAGGCTCTGTGTGAGGAAGGAGCGCCGGCGATGAGAGATGATCTCATATGTTTACATATGAGATCATCTCTCATTGGACGGCTTGATCACGTGGTGAATGGCCGCTGTGATTGGCCATTCACCACGATCTGTGACACAGATTCTCCCCGATGCGCGCTCGCGGGAGCGCGCGGGTAGAGTCTTTCTGGGAGGCCGTTTCAAAACAGCCTCCCGAAAATTCAAGTCCGCGCTGCAGCCATATATAGGCTGTAGCGCGGATGTCAGGAAGTTAAAATGTAAGTGTTTTAGGGTATTTTTAATAAAATCTGAAGCTCACCTTACCTGAACGGTAAAACACTATAATGGTTTATTCATAATTGTTTTTGAGCTATAATCCATAGGTTGAAGAGTGGTGATCCCATAAGTGCATTGTTACATGTGGAGGAGAGCTGGAGGACCTGAGTAGCAGATAGCCACAGGATAAGACCCCTGTAAGGGGAAAGCACATTGGGGCCTATGAATAGGTCTGAGTTTAAGGTGAGAGCATTCACTGACTGGTGGGGGATTACAAGGTGTTTTTTGAAGTGTGGACACATGCAGCTTTAACCACTTCCATACCGGGCCATAGTCAAATGACGCAAGCAGGAAGCTTTTGTCGATCCGGGCGGCCGTCATATGACGTCCGTCCTCGCCACTACTGTGCGCCCCCCGGGGGAGTGCAACGCGGCGATCAGGGATAAGGCTCATCCCTCGGACAGAGCCCATACCCGATCAAGGTAAACAGCCAATGAAATTGGCTGTTTACCACGTGATCAGCTGTGTCCAATCACAGCCGATCACATGAGCGGCTCAAGCACGAGCCGCTCATTCTCTCCGCAATGCGCTCCCCCGGGGGCGTGCAGCGTGGCAATCTGGGACGAGGCTCATCCAGTGGACAGAGCCCATCCCCGATCTAGGTAAAGAGCCAGCTGTCATCACAGCTGGTCACAGAATGGCAACAGAGACAATGGTAACTAGCTGTTACCGTGTTCTCCTCCTCACACTCTGATCCTGTGTGAGAAGGAGGTTGCGGTAACAGCTAGTTACCGATCATAGTGCACCCCAAAACACACTGATTGCCCCCCCCCCCAATAAATAGGACATGTCACTAGCCCATCAAAGTACCTGTCACCAGCCCATCAAAGTACCTGTCACCAGCCCATCAGAGTACCCGAGTACCTGTCACCAGCCCATCAGGTACTCTGATGACAGGTACTCGGGTACTCTGATGGGCTGGTGACAGGTATTCGGGTACTCTGATGACAGGTACTCGGGTACTTTGATGGGCTGGTGACAGGTACTCGGGTACTCTGATGACAGGTACTTGGGTACTCTGATGGGCTGGTGACAGGTACTCGGTTACTCTGATGACAGGTACTCGGGTACTCTGATGACAGGTACTCGGGTACTTTGAGTACATGTCATTAGAGTACCAGAGTACCTGTCATCAGAGTACCTGAGTACCTGTCAGCAGAGTACTGGAGTACCTCTCTGTATCCCATCAGAGTACCCGAGTGCCTTACTCCAGCCCATCAAAGTATCAGAGTACCTGTCTCCAGCCCATCAGAGTACCCGAGTACCTGTCTCCAGCCCAGAGTACCTGAGTACCTGTCTCCAGCCCAAAGTACCCGAGTACCTGTCTCCAGCCCAGACTGCCCGAATACCTATCTGCACCCCATCAGATTACCCGAGTACTGGTCTCTAGCCCATCAGAATACCCAAGTACCCCTCTGAAGCTCATCAGAGTACCTGAGTACCTTTCTGAAGCTGATCAGTGTACCTGAGTACCTGTCTGCAGCCCATCAGAGTACCTGAGTACCTATCTGCAGCCCATGCCTCCTAGATTATTTGTCGGGGTGTTTGCTTTCCAAAATGGGGTAATTTTGTGGGTAATTCCCTTGTCTTGGTGTTCCAGGGCCTTCAAAAGTGTGATAGGTTGTAATGAAATTATATGTGTAATTTATGCTCCTAGAACACCTGACGGTGCTCCTTGAATGTTGGGTCTCTGTATGTGGCCAGGCTGTGTAAAAGTCTCACACATGTGGTATCGCCATACTCAGGAGGAGTAGCAGAATGTATTTTGGGGTGTAATTGCAAGTATGCATATACTGTGTGTGAGAAATAATTTATTATTATGACAATTTTGTGTAAAAAAAAAAAAAAATAGAATTGTGGGAAAAAATTACAACTTCAAAAAACTCACCATGCCTCTTACTAAATACCCTAGAATGTCTACTTTTCAAAAAGGGGTCATTTGGGGGGTATTTGTACTGTCCTGACATTTCAGGGCCTCAAGAAATTAGATAGGCCATCAGTACATCAGGTGTGATCAATTTTCATTGGCACCATAGCTTGTAGACTCTATAACTTTTACACAAACTAAATAATAACCACTAATTTGGGTTATTTTACCAAAGATATGTAGAAGTATAAATTTTGGGCCAAATTTATTTAAAAAAATTACTTATTTGCAAAATTTTATAATAGAAACTAAAACAAAATGTTTTTTTTTTTTCAACATTTTTGCTTTTTTTCACTTATATCGCAAAAAATAAAAAAAACCCAGTGGTGATTAAATACTAGAAAAAGAAAGCTCTATTTGTGTGAAAAAAATGATAAAAAATTTGATTGGGTACAGCGTTGTATGACTGAGTAATTACCATTCAAAGTGTGAGAGCGCTGAAAGCTGAAAATTGGTCTGGGCAGGAAGGGGGTGTAACTGCTCTGTATAGAATTGGTAAAGTATACATATATTGACGTTTTACTGACAATTAACCATTTGTGCTGCATGATCAGCAGTTCCGATGCCCAGACATCTGCTGTAATCCAGGCCGTTATTTCCCCGATCTTCTTGGTAAGCTGTCATCTACCATCAACTACAAAAAAGAGGGCCCCCCCCAACATTTATCATACCAGCCGTCATCAGAGGACCACCAAAAATGGAATTGGTGGAAGGGTTGCTGACCCACCATTAGGCTGCATCCTTCAGCAAACAACATATAGTCACAAACCTTATACCTGCTGCTGTGAATTGCCCATACCGTTTTAGACAGGATTTGACGCAGTGCAGTTGTCTGTTTGTTTTCCAGAGTGCTGACATTGTGCTACCATTACATTTAACTGCTGCAGCCATGCCCGCCATTAAGCAGTGCCTGTCATTACCTCCAATCATTACAACTATGCATATCTTTGCACCTGGCTGCTGCACCGGGGCTTGTCTCTTCTAAGTATTCTTCTGTTTCAACTTCTTCCTTGATACATTTCTGCATAAATTAATGACAAATTCCTACTACCCTGCACAAACATTCTTAAAGGGCCCCAATGTAGCCGGCAGAAGATTTATGATAAAGACTCGCCCTAACCACTCTATTCAGAACTGTGTTTAAACTCTAAGCCAGTTATTTGCAGGCCTAAACCTAACCCCTTTTTTGAGAGCTCTCAAGTAGAATAATTTGATCCATGTTTGTTTACTCATGTTTGGTCCCTTGGGGCGATTTATCTCTTATGGAGAGCTACTGTTTATGCCCTTGGGGTCCCACAAGGGAATCCGTGATTGTGTTCATGCTGGTTGACTTTAATGTGCCAATATATACTGTTATATTTATTTATTTATTTATATATATATATATATATATATATATATATATATATATATATGACCTTAACCTGTCAATACTGTCTGGTAAGCCCAGTACACATGGGCCGAATGTCGGGAGGCATCAGCCAGTTAAATAGAAGCCAGCCGACATTTAGCCTGTGTGTACTGCAGCTAGTCTAACAGACCAAAAAAAGTCTGCCGACCGGCTCCCTATCACCACTCTCAGCCAATGGCTGAAAGCGCTGACCAGAGTGTTCTGGCGGGGGGGCATGTCCCACTGTCACAACACATCGGAGTGAGGTGTCCCAGATGACTGCAAGAAGGGAGGGAGAGAGGAAAACATTAGTTTGGATTGCCTAGGTGATCTGAGCAGGAGTGGGAGTGAGTAACTGTCAAATTTAGGTACCTGCTCCCCCACCCCACCCCACCCCCCAAAAAAAAGTACATTCCAAAATTTTAAGGGAAGGGGGATACTTAAAGCGGAACTTCCCTTTTTGGGTGGAGTTCTGCTTTAAAGGGTAACTCCACTTTTGTGGGGGGGGGGGGGAATATAAAATAAAGAAAAATCTAAATATAGTGTATACAATTGCTACACAAATAATATTGTAATTGAATGTTATTAAAAATTACCTTTCCTTTTCAATCTGCAGCCACTGTCATTTTCTGAAAATGCAATAAATATGGCTACCTGGAGGAGTTCTGTACACAGAATGTGTACTGACCACTCCCCAGAAACATAATTTCCTGCTTGTGTGATTGGCTCACTGATTTTCCCAGAAGTCTGCTCTAAGATACAAGTCAGGTTTCTGGCATCCCTAGCAACAAAAATGTCATTTTTGATGAGATACTTCCAATAGGAACATGTCTAAAGGGATGCAGGCCCAGCATATCCTCTCACTAGTGTTCTGCAGCTGCACAGCTGATTGATAATTATGAAACCACTCCCATTAGACCCCCTTAGCACAGAGGCACAGAGGAACAAACAGTGATTTCTTCAGAACAACAAAAGGTAGGAATCTGCAAGAAAAGTTGTAATATTCCTTGGAATCTACATATATCATCCAGAGGGGAATGTTTTTTTTCTCAACAAAAGTGGAGTTACGCATTAAGTATCATTACAAAAGTAAATTGTTAATCCAAAAAGGACTTTAAGTCCCCGTTCACACTAAGGCGACCTGTGAGGCGACCTGGTCGCCTCACAGGTCGCCGTAGGTCGCCACCCATAGGGAAGCTGCGGACCCGTTCTAATAGGAGCGACACAAGTCGCTCCGACTTAGAAAAAGGGTCCGGAGCTTCTTTGGGGCGACATGGAGGCGACCGCCATAGACTTCAATGTTATGAAGTCCGTGGCGGCCGCTCCGAGGTAACGTTGCCCCTATGTGAACGGGGCCTAAAAATAATTGACATGCACGCAATTTGTTAGCAAACATATACAAAATAGCAATTTGTTAAAAGCAAGCAGACATCCCAAACAACGGTCATGGTCACACTAACAAATCATCACCACAAAGGAGGGGAACGACCAGAAAGAGACATAGAAGGGGGCTGCAGGCATGCAGTGCTTCCTGATATAGAGAAGGAAACATATAATCTAATCACGTCATCAAAACAGGTTCATGTGGTTAACACTAGTGTGATCACCAGGTATTTAGTTTATATTAGCAAGGTTTACTATGAGCGATTTGGTTAAGGAACGGTTTATATTTTGGTCTTACATACGCTTTAAATCGGAGTTCCGGCCTTGGAAACAATTTTTCAATAAAAATATGCCCAGAAGCTGTTTAGCAGGGAATGACTCGCCTGCACCGGAACTGACGAGCGGGGCCGGTGCAGGCGCATTGATTCCTGGGAGCGATGACTTTCAGCTCCCAGGAGTCAATGCAAGCAGAAAGTGACGGCGTGGACCGCGGCCGCAGAGGGAGGAAGTAGAAGAAAGGTAAGTATATTTTCTTCAATAATAAGGTAAGTAAAGAAAAAAAATCGTCATTATCCATTTCTTTTTCAGGTGATTGTCAGCAAGCGGATGGCCCAAAATCATTTTTGAGGCCGGAACTCCGCTTTAAGGCTACCTAGTTGAGTACTCAGAATAGGTCCAAGAAACTTGGCCCATGGGATAAAAAATATAAATCTGGCCCTGCCAACTAGATATATTAGGTAACCTCAAATGGGCTGTAAGTCCCGGTTCACACTTCTGTGATGCGGGAACGCTGCGAATATGCAGCGTGTCCCCGTATCGCATCCGCCCCCTGGCAGCTCACACTGCCATATGCGATACGCAGGGGGTGTCAATTAAAAGTTAACAACACCCCCAGTTGCGATCTGCAAGTTCGCACAGAATCAGATTGCACTAGTGTGAACCACTATGCGATCCAATTCTGCAGCGGATAAAAAAAGGGTCCTGTGCGTGTTTAGTGCGATTGCGGTGCAAATTCAGCCATACAAACTGTATGGCTGACATTTGCACTGCACAGAGATCGCATGTGATTTAGGAGCAGTGCGCTCCAAATTACATGCAATCTCTGTGATCGCACAAATGTGAACCGACACTAAAATATATTCAGAAGTTCTAGCTCATTGTGAAACTTCAGACACTAATAGGGTGTCCCACCCTGTGAAAATACTGCCCCATGTATTGAGATGCTTTCAAGCACATGCTAGATAGTATGCAGGAATTATTTCCAGAGTTTTGGAGTTATGAGGCTCCCAATTTTGCAGCAATAAGCACCAATGTAATTTTTTTTTCCATCAGAAAGGAGCTGTGTGTGCTCTTTCAGGGAACAAACATTGAACTTCTTATTCCAGATGAGAGCCAGGAGGCAGACGATCGTGTTGCAGCTGCTAGAGAATGTGCTTTAAAAGGCACACACTGGAAAGCATGGTTCTGTTTTGGGTTGGGTTAACCATTTAGAATCACTAGTTTTGCAAGGTCTTCTATTTTTTTCTGTCTATTGTGAAAATTTCTAATTAATTGGTAAAATTATTTTTAAGTTGCACAGTATCTATCCCTGTTCCTATCCCAGATAGCAAGGATAACTTGCCACAAATTTGTGGCAGTGTTGAATTATGAGTCTGTTAATTTGCTGCACATTTTCACTGGCAAGTTGTACACTTGCAGAGCACTTGAAGCACAAGTTCAGGTTGACACTTTTCCAATTTGTAGCAAATTCGCATGGCAAGTCTCTAGCAAGGGCAAAGTTGCAGTGTTGAGTCTACAGCCATAGTTATGCAGGTCTACAGCATGAAAATTCAGCCACAGTGACCCCTGTGGTGGGATGACTATAGCACAACATATCTGAACAAGAACTTGTAGCAGACTTGCAGAATGTTTGCAAAGAAAGTCGATCTGGGGTCATACAATGCCGACTTGCTGCAATTGTGCAAATAATGTGTGAAGCCTGACAAGTCTAGCAATAGCTTAGCAAGCCATTTTCAAACTTGCAGCTCAATTACTTGCTATCTGGGATATAATCTTCCTGGAGACAGCTTCAGACCTCTTACTACAAATTGAATGGGGCAATAAAAAACAATGACACTAAATTATATTCTTATTCTCCAAAAACAACTGATACACATCCACTGCCTTATGACCCTGTCATACAGAGGTATAGCTAGACCCTCCCGGTGCAAGATACCATAAAGGGCCCCCTGATCCCTGGCCAGGGCCCTTCCATCCAAGCCCGGTTGTGGAATGCCATGTCCTGGTCGCAATTGCGACCCTGGTAGTTCCGCCACTGGTGTCAGTAGTTTTTTTTATTTTTGCTATTTTTTTACGTTATTTTTAACATTTTTTACATTTTTTTAAATTTTATTTTTTAATATTTCTAGGAGCTCTGTTGGGGGGCTTTGTTGAAATATCAGGGGTTTTAACAGGCCTCTGATGTTTCACCTTTGAGACAGAGAAAGGAGATTGAGGACACATCCCTTAATCTTCATCTCTGCAGCCTCAGCAGCATAGAATGAATAAACAGGAATAGCTCTGTACAGAGATTCCCATTGGTTCACATATTGAACCATATTATACACAGTTTACTATGATTCAGTTATGAATGGACAGAATATCAATCACTGACTCTGTCCATTCAGAAAAGGAAGGAGCCAATTAACGATATATTTACTGGCCCCTTCCCCGCTCCCCACCCTGACACAAGGATGCAAAACAAAACTAAAGAAATACCCAGCTCAACTTATGGACCAGCCTGAGACCAACCTAATCATCCTGTCTAACAGTATGCATTAAAAACAGGGTTTTAGTTTGCACACGTTTGCAAATACATGCGTAAGCTACAAAGCACCGTCAAGGCACCCCAGTATTTTCTGTAGGCCTAATTCCAAACTTTGAGAGCCTCCACAGTGGAAGCAAATGCATTATAATGTATAGGCAGAGGACAGGTGAGCCTGGAGGGAGCCCACCCCTACTTAAAGCGGAGTTCCACCCTAAATTGATACTTACCTCCATCTTCTCGCTCCGGGTCACCTGAAAAACAAATGGATAATCGCAATTTTTTTTTTTTTTTTTACTTACCTTGTAGAGAAAATATACTTACCTTACTTCCTTCTTCCTCCCCTCGGCGGCCACGGCCCGTCGTCACTTCCTGGCTTTTGCAATGATTCCTGGGAGCTGAACGTCATCGCTCCCAGGAATCATTGCGCCTGCACCGGCCCGACGTCAGTTCGGGGGCGTGCGCGTCATTCCCTTCTAAACAGCTTCTGGGCATGCCTAGAAGCTGTGGAGGGATGAAGTGCGCGCACCGGAAGTGACGTCGGGGCCGGTGCAGTGCATCGTGGGACCAAAGAAGAAGGAAGAGGGCGGAAGAGGACGCGGAAGAGGATCGCGCTGGCTTCAAGCTGCCCACACCTGAGATGGCAGAGCTGGACAAGACCTTTTCAAGGTAAGTATTTCTCCCAAAAGGTAAGTGCAACCCGGGACAGATCAGAGGCTAGCCATTGTGGAATGTGCTAGCCCTGACTGTCCCGGGGGTATTTTTATTAAAAAATGTATAACCAGGGTGGAACTCAGCTTTAAAGGCACAGGGGTGCACTGGACACCCAGCATATAGCATCATGGCAGCAAAGGTGTCCAGTGCGCCCCCTCACCAATATTTCAACAATACAAACAAATGGCCACTGTCTTCACCTATAACTGGCCTTTGCAGCAAGGAACACTTACAGTTTTCTCCTCCCTGAAATACCCATTGATCCTAATAGTGAGGTCCATATAATGCATCTGCAATGATGCTGCACTGCTTGAGTTCAGAGCAAAGTTGCCACTGCTTGCACTACAGTGGGATGCATAAATGTTGCAGAGGGTGTGGCTATCAGCACTGTCACTTTTTATTCTCAAGTCTGTAGCTTGTCAATCAGCATCTGGCCACACCTTGTCCTACCCACTGCTTCCCTGATTGGGAGGACTGTCCCTGTTGTTGAATCCCTCCCACTGTGAGCTGCAGTGTCTAGGAGGGGGAGCATGTGAGACACAAATGAAGGAGGATTTGGCTCAGTCAGGGAAAGTAAAGGCACTTTAATGTTTTCTTTATGAGACTCATGCATTACATAGTAGCTGAATTTAGTAATTGTTCAGACACTTTAGAATGGATTAAAATTGCCATACAAGAGCCTCTAGTTCTACTTTAGGAGTGTTCAATGCTTATCAGTACCTATGGGAGCAACTTTTTATATCTGAGTCAATCATGTAAGAGGGCTCTGACTGTGAAAATTTTGTTGCACTACAGGTAAGTGTTTTTATCTTATGACTTTGATAAGAAGATTGACAAAGAGTAAACACACGTCTCTGCCTTCAGATATAAATGAATTTATTTACTGCCAGACCAAAAGAAAGAGAAAACATCTCTTTATTTGCATCCCCTGGCCCCATTCTGTCAGCATATGACAGAGATGGCTGGATGCACACAGATGTATTCTGGCAATGCAGCTCCCTCCATTTCCAGCTGTCTGCCTCCACATATTAATAATAGGATGAGGCTGCTGGCACGTTTAAATGAAATTAATATTCTACGAAGTAAACTTAAATATTTTTGGGGAAAAAAGGAACATACAACATGTCCTCTTCAGTTGATGATCTTCTAATATTATGAAAATGACTGTGCTTGTTTCTGTCAAATAGCCTAAAGCTGAACTGTTTGAAATAAAACAATTTTACATAATCTCCTAAGTATTATTAAGCTTGTCATTGAAAGGAACAAGCTTTGCAAGTGTGTTTTTCACAACGACTTTGGCAGCTGTGACAGATCAAAGATCTGTCAAATAAAGCTGGGAAAGAGGTCAGAGAGTATAAGAGGACACAACTAGTCTAACCCATTTGTAAGGGAACTACGAATGGGCAGATGTTGGCGTCCAACTGTAAAAGTCCCTGCCCTGCGTCTTCTCAGATAGGTCAGACACCCCACCTGTTGTTCTCTCCGCCATCTTGTTTCATTCTCCTAGCCTAAAGCCTTAATATTTGAGAATAAAGGAATGCCCATGCACAAATGCATTTTCTATACTTTACTGTAACTTTTCCATGACATAACACATTGACTTATTCACAGAATCTTTGGCGGGGAACGTCCCGTGCAAGGTTAGATATTCTTTAGCAGTCATTTCAGCACAGAGTGCAGCCATGCATCTTAACTCAGTCTTCCCTTTTCACCTCCATCCCTCCCCTTGGGATCACCACTTCCCCATGTATACTAAGTCCACAACATTTAGCTTGCATCACTAGGCCACAGGGCCCACAGCAGAGGATCGGGGGATCAAGATGTTTTCTTTAATATATTATTCTGTTCTATAGCTTTGCCCAGCTGAGCATGCACCCAGGTGGCACAATTATTTCCAGGCTTAACCACTACACACATAGAGGACTCTGTCCATGCCTTCTGCACACCTCACTCAGGGCCATCTTTTTTGTTTGGACCCTGGGCAAACATTTTTTCATGCACAGTTGTGTTTTGTTAGGTCAAATCATACAACTCCCCCATTAATGATACAAAATTTGGCCAATTTTCACAAAAAAACCCCAACATGTTGGGTCAGTCAATTTTGGCTGTCGTACGAAAATCGCATGTCACACGTACCACACTAACAATACGAAAAACAAACAATTTTACTTTCGCATTGTATATGGCCTCCCTAAGGATGGACATTTCTAACAGAGGAGCTAACATCTAATTACAGCTTTCCCTTTACTATGCTATAACTGGAACAGAGACATCTAGTAGCAGGCAAGCTAACTGCACCTGAAGACACATTATTTCACTACAGTTAGATTATATCTAGCAGCCTCTAAGTTTTGCACCATGCACTTGTTCCATCCCTACCTAGATATGGAATGAAAGCCATGTAAGCCTCCTTTGACTGTTGGAAGACCAGTCATATAAAACATTTTTACGTTTGGTATAGCTTGGGTCGGTCATTATGACACACTATTTGGGGGTTGTAGTGCTGTTTTGTGATAAGCACTGCTCTTAAATTACTATTACTTTAACTACTACTAATGGTGTAAGTAGTATTTACTGACATCTAGTGGTGGTGTGGTACCACAGCAACATGTTTATTTGTTCCGTTGGTATTTCCATGTTCTGTATTATTATTATTTCCTTGTCCCCAACTTAGAACTAGTTAGTCCAGTCCTAACTAGGCCCTTCTGGCTTCTCTCTTCTCATATTTCTTTGATTAGTTTCAGTTCATTGCAGGGACCGCCTTCTTTGACTGATGGGAGACCAGTTATTTAAAACATTTGGTATAGCTTGGGTCGGTCGTTATGACACACAATGTTGGGGTTGGGCTCTAGCACTGTTTTGTGATAGCCACTGATCTTGAGGATCTACCATCTGTTTTAAGAGTTGCCAAGGCACTTTCTTTCCATCTAAGAATGGTCATAACAGCTTTATTGGTAGTACAATCTCGGAAATGGCTAGCAAATGTTATTTCTGCCCTCATGTGGCCTATGGGGTAGTTGGATGCCTGGCTGGCTCTCAGGTTATGTTATTGACCAGGTGTGCTCATAGCATTACTGTGACTAGCTTTAAATATATTTTGACAGTTGCTATGTTGAAAATAATTTGTACTCTTCAATAAAGCTGTGCCCTTGCCCTTCTTCAATTTAAAGCATATCCAAAACTTAAAATAAAAATTGAATATATTACAGCATACCAAATCTTGGATGTAATGGTTGAATTCCTTTTTGTTTTATAGGTTTTTGTTCCTTTATTTTGACCTGGTAATCTGGCCAGTGGCTATGCTCACTCTTCCACTGTATTTATGGAGGAACAATGTGGAAACCTTTTGGACAGTAGCATTGTCCACCCATGGAAACGGTAGTTTGAAGGGACTAATAGATGTAATTGGAATTTACATAAGTGACTAATAAATGAAAGCCTAACTACAGCCAACATGTTTTAAACAGCTATTTTTGTTGTACAACTTGGACTTCAACCATAATAAATCCACCAGCATTGCATGCATTATTGTGTCCCACCTATCATGTGCTGTACTGTTCTTGCTATGTGTTGCATTATACTATTGGTATAAGTAGTATTTACTGACATCTAGCGGTGTGGTGCCACAGCAACATGTTTATTTATTCTATTGGTAATCCCATATTCTATATTAGAATTTCCTTGTCCCCATCCAGTTTAGAACTAGTTAGTCCATTCCTAAATAGGGCCTTCCGGCTTTTCTCATCTTTCTTTGATTAGTTTCAATTCATAGTAGAGACAGGACTTACACCTAAAGGAACATCCAGAATAGTGACTTAATGCTGGAGGAGAGGTTGAAAGGGGAGCCAGAAGAAGGTGCAGGCTGTGCTCTCTCTTCCAGTTATTCCCTCTGGTCACTGAGCATGTGAGTGGCCAGATGAAGAAGGATATGCTGCATGCTGCTTCCTGGAAGTAAGGTAAGTGCAGTCATTAATTCCCATTTGTTTCCCACATAGTGTAATGATTGTTTGTTGCTCACTTACTGACACCGTTTCAAATTGCCCCTCTGACAAACACCACTGCTAGCCCCTGTGCCTTATCCGAAGCTCAGTCTCAAGCTCCAGACTTCTAAAAGCCCCAAGGTATGCACATGGGCCTTATTGTGTCATGCTTCTCCAAGGAGGATCTATTTGAGACTCACTTTGGATGTAGTGTGGCAGGAAAAATTGACCATGTTATAGTCCATATTATTGACTGCTTATTCCATTAGGACCTCGTCCATTGTGGCTTTCTTTAAATGTGGTTATCTATAACATACTTATTGGAAGCCTGTTTGATGATTCTCTGTGTAGGAGCAGAAAAGGTTTCTCAGCCTACAATTTCACCATGACGTCATGACGTCCTATTGAGAAAGAAATTGCATAGGCAACATATATTCCTAATGCCCGGGGAGACTTGAATTGAGTAAGCATAAATACATCTGAAATGGTCCATTGACATGTAGACTTTGGTCTTGAGATATTTTTGTGATGTATATAGATTGCATAGACTGGTTACAGGAGAGGCCAACATCTCATATATCATTGCTTTGCTATTAATGTATACCTACAATGATCACGTTTTTTAACCCAAGCATGCACTTCAAAGGGTATTGTGTGGATTTCTTTATATTTGCTTATGATTATTATATTTCTCATGCATAATTCTATACAACAGAGTATCCAGCTGTTTCAACATAATGACAGATTCTTAAATGAAAAAGTGTTTGGCAAAGAGTTAATGTATACAATCTTGTTATTTCCAGCTGCTTGAATATTGGAACTGATACATTGTACTCTGATATATGTCATACCTGAAGGGCTGAAGAAACTGTGCAACTGTTTTATGAAATGACCATAGTTTCTGTGCTGTGTGGCGTTCTGGATTGACTGATTTTGTGAATAAATGATATTGGAGCATTCTAACCTCTCGTTTTTGTGTGCGCATACAGTATATACTGTATATATTTATATATTTTTTCCATGACCGTTAGTTCTGGAAGAATTGACCTTGCAAGATTACATTTTCTGTAATCTATAACATCCTGGGATAGAATCTTAATACAGTCTCTTCTTACAAAGACATAGCTTGTTGACATATTCAGCATAGAGAGCAGTGGGCAATTTCCTTTAGTGGAAAAAAATATTACAGATATTTATATCCAATAGGTTGCAGAAATAAGTATAGCACTGTCCCTGTAAGGCTTGCTGTGTGATGACTTCTTGGGGCTCCTCTGATTACCTGCAGACAGTCACTAGGGGACAGTTCACTCATCCATCCTTACTCCCAGTTGCTCGTTATTCAATAAACAGTCCAGGGGTTTTGGTTTTTTGGTATTTATTGTGGAACTTGGATGGGAGAAGGAAATAGTGGGATACTCTAACTTGAACTATTAACAGTAGACACTCACTTGACCTCACAAGGTTATTTGTGGAAGCAGACACACTGCTTTAACCATACTGCCACTTGTATGGAAGACTATAGTTATCTTGCTCTCTCTAGCAGCAGACCTGATGCAACTACATTATCTTCAGGACACTCTCTAGCATCCCCTTGACTGACACCCGTCCATTGACTCTTCTAGCAGAAGGAGTGGCCCTTACAGAACAGGCCCTACAACACAGATCTGTATTTACTGTAAGCAGAATAAGATACTCTCCAGTGTCTCCCTTCCAGTCAGCTCTGCAGGAGATCTGGGTTCAGCTCCTCTCTGGTCGACCACCTAAGGCCACATGGCTGCTTTAAGACGAGGGGCAGCCTCCCCCTCTCCAGGACCCTGCTCTCCAGCTGAAAGACTCAGAGCACATGTGCCCTTAGCATTTATACAGTTTCCCAGTATGCACAAGTCACTTTCCTCAGCCAATCACCAGGGCTGTACTAAATGCCTGTGCACTCATTTGTCAGGTTTCCTCCCACTGTCCAATATGCCTCCTAATTGGACCAGTGTGAAACACTTCAGACAAGCTGAGCTCCACCTGAGCACCATGAGCAGACCTCACTAACAGATCCTGCTCTCTGGTAGGCAGAGCGCAATATAAATTTACCTGGCAATCTCTCTGGTAAGCAGAAAGATCCAAAAACAATATTCTCTCTTCTAGCACCTACCTAGGATGGTGCTACAAAAGAGTGACATAATTTTAGTTTGGGAAGATACATTTTAATGTCCAACCCTGGGAAAAGTAAAATGAAGTGCTGTGCCCACACTGAAAGGGTTAGGTGCTTGTTAGTCTAGGGCAGGGGTAGGCATCCTTTAAATGGTGGAGATCTACCTGAACAACATGAAAGAGATCTAAGCTGCCAGGGTTTAGCGCCTTTTTAAAAAAAATAAAAATCAACTAGCAAGGCCTAACTAAATAGTTGGCAAAATTAGAAAAATATAATGAAACAAATGTCACTGTAAAAATATAAAATGTAGCCTACCTTAAAAGCAGACAGTGTCAGTAGGGCAGTGGACGGTGGGTGGACTGTATCATTAGGACAGTGGATGGTGTCAGTAGGGCAGAGGATGGTGTTAGTAGGGCAGAGGATGAGGTCAACAGAGCAGTGGACAGTGTCCGTAGACAGAGGTTGGTGTCAGGAAGGCAGTGGATGGTGTCAGGAAGGCAGTGGATGGTGTCAGGAAGGCAGTGGATGGTGTCAGTCAGTAAAGCAATGAAGTTTGTCAGTAAGGGCTCTGTCACATGGGCGCTCCGTATGTCCGTATATCATCCCATTTTTTTGCGGATGAAAAACAGACATAATGCATGTCAATGGGTTTGCGGATGTCAGCGGATGACCATCCGCTGACATCTGATTTTCGTCCTTTCAGTTCTGTTCCGTTTTTTGGAACAGAACCCTATTTTTCTTCCATTTAAAAAACGGAACGGATGCAAAATCGGATGTCAGCGGTGTCATCCGCTGACATCCGCAATCCCCATAGACATGCATTATGTCCGTATATCATCCGCAAACGGATGGGATGATATGCGAACATATGGAGCGGATGACACAAGTGTCATCCGTGTCCGTGAAAAAAAAAAAGTGCCGCAGCGGAATAAAAAATCGTAGCGGCCGTGTGAAAGAGCCCTAAGGCAGAGGACAAAATCCGTAGAGAAGTGGAAGATGTCAGTTTTTAACAGCCCCTTTGGGGGGCTTTGGTGAAAAATCAGATGCCTAAACAGACCCCTGATGTCTCACTTTTGAGACAGAGAATAGAAATTTAGGACAGTGGACACACTCCTCAATCTCTTTCTCTGCAGCCTCAGCTGCACAGACTGAATGAACGGGAATAGCTTTCCTACAGAGCTTCCTGTTCATTCACACACTGAACCATAGTAAACAATGTTTACTATGATTCAGTTATGAATTAACACAGTGAGTAATTGGTACTGATTACTTACTGTGTTCATTCAGATTTACTGGCCCCTTCCCCAGCTCGGTCTTAATGACAACAGAGGCATCTCAGTGCAGGGAAGAAAAGGGTGCATGGACCAGACTAGCAGTGTAGAGAAGCCTGCAATAAGAGAATCAGGTAAGTAGAACTGCTCTACCTAACCTCCTAGACCTGAACAAGCTTTTAAACCTTGGGCAAGATATGTATTTAGTGGGTTCAACAGTAAAAAGCACTAATATTTTGTTACTATTACCTAAAGTGTTAGTCCCCCATAGCAGAAAAACAGAAAAGTTTAAGGTGAGACAGAACTCAAAACAGTGAGGAATGAGTCACCTTCAGATGTTTGATGCCAAACACACTTTCATCAAATGAACAGTCTGTCAGAGTATCAAGGGAGCCAGACACCAATAGGGTTAAGGAGTGTGATGGCCAGCATAGACATAGAAGACTTTTTTAGGACATGTCATCGTAAACTCTCGATAGCTGTTTGTTACCTTGGAAAAGTCACAGCTCAGCTTTTTGTCTCAGTTTCTGAACACTCAGACTAGACTATCCAAAAACTTTTACATAAACAAGCTGCAAAGTAAGCGCAACATTTTAAAGACATTGGTAATGGACTACTTCCCCAATATGTTTGCCATCATATCTTCACCCATAGCATGTTAATACACCAAAGAAGAGCATGTAGGTGGGGTGTGGCAGCAATAATTCACACGGTCAGGTGTGTTGGAAAACTTGTATAGAAATAGCACAGCAACAGATCACAACAAATCCAGTGGGAGCAGGAATTAGCTGGACTGACAGCGTTTGTTAAGAGGGCAGAAATGCGGCCTGGCCATCTTGTGCCAAAGCAGAGGTGAGGTCCAAGGAGTTGCGACCCAATTCTTTCCTTCCTCTTCAGGAACCTTTCCCTACCACTAGTGCTGTCCCTAAAAGGCGAGGTACCTGTCCTTACTCTACCAACTCGCAAATGCACACCAGACCTGGGAGCCAGGGCCTTATATAGGCTCTGCCTGTCCCAAGATTGCTGCCAAAGTCACATAGGACAACAGCATTCAACCGGATTGCTTCCCCCGTGACACAGGAAAACATATAGGAACAGTGTTTCTCTTGACTTCCTCTCCAGCTACAGGACCGCTATGATGAGCGCCAGCTGCAGTGGAGAAAGTAGACTGCACCTGCCTACAAGCATATCCAGGGTTTTGTAGAGACTACACTTGCTGATTATGAAATGTAATGCAACCTCCAAGCTGTGCTTTTGGTTAGCTCATCACATTTGCCTACAGCTTAAAGGTTTTTATGATCCATCCACTAGCAGAATTTAAAAGCAAAAATTCTCCCATCTACTTGAATCTTTATCTTGCCAAAGTTTGGTCTTAAAGATTAAAATGCAAGGCTTGGAGACAGTAATGCAAACTGTTAATCCCGACTATGTTTCCGATCAGCAGGAGGTGGTTGATTTGCTTTCAGCTACTGCAATTAATACTCATTCAAAGAAAAAATATTTAACATACAAGGTTCAAGTATTGAACACACATGGCCAAAAAGCAAAAACTCAATTTTTCATGTTTCAATGATTTATTTACCAAAATGCCACTTAAGCACCTGACTGCTAATGAGATAATAATGAGATATAAAATCTACACTACTGATTTACATCAGCAGCTGAGCCAGCCATAGCTTGCAGGTTAAGTGATCTGAAGGCCTGTGCACCTATAGGAGACTTCCTAAAAGGCATGGGTTCTATGCTCCATGTCGGAATCTCTCCAGTAAAGAAGGACACAACTTGTAGGTTAAGCACTCTGATAGCTCTTGATCTCTCAGTTGCTCCTTGTGACCCCGGGCAAGTCACTTTGTCACACACTGTCCCAATCCTCTGTCCTTAGATTGTAGGTGCTATAAGTCATGTTGGAAAAGGAAGGGACCATCCCCAAACTGTTCCCACAAAGCTGAGAGCATGAAATTGTCCAAAATGTCTTGGTATGCTGATGCCTTAATAGTTCCTTTCACTGGAACTAAGGGACCAAGCCCAACCCCTGAAAAACAACCCCACACCATAATCCCCCCTCCACTAAATGATTTTGACCAGTGCACAAACCATCCATAAAGACATGGATGAGCACGTTTAGGATGGAGGAACTTGACTGGCCTGCGCAGAGTCCTGACCTCAACCCGATTTGGACACCTTTGGAATGAATTAGAGTGGAGACTGCGAGCCAGGCCTTCTCATCCAATACCAGTGACTGACCTCACAAATGCGCTTCTGGAAGAATGGTCAAACATTCCCATAGACACACTCCTAAACCTTGTGCAGAAGAGTTGAAGCTGTTATAGCTGCGAAGGATGGACCTACTCAATATTGAACCCTACAGACTAAGACTGGGATGCCATTAAAGTTAATAATTGCAGTTAAAGGCAGGTGTCCCAATACTTTTGACAATAAAGTGTATTTCAAAGGGAAGGGATTTTTTTTTTCCTGTCTTCAGCAAAAGTACAGTAGAGTAGCACTTTAAATTCTCTCATATTCGCTTGCCCAGTTGTTGGGTAACCTGAATCCAAGGTTGCCCAAGAAAAGTTTCCTCCACATATACGTTTAAATACCTATTCTGTATGCTAGAGGCTCCAACACATGATGATTTTCTTGATTGTTTGCGCTGAATACGTTATTCTCTGTTTACTGCCAGAAAATTACCGTCTGGAGACAAAAATATTTTTCAAGAGGTGTCAGCTCTTCTTCAGTGTGAAAGTGGTCGTCTTGGAAGTGTGTTTGGGGTCGTTATCATGATAGGCGGCATGGAGAGGCAGCACTGATGGGCACTGATAGGCAGCACTAATAAGTGACATTGATGATGAGGCACTGATGGGCACTGATTGGCAGCACTGATGGGCACTGATAGGCAGCACTAATAAGTGACATTGATGATGAGGCACTGATGGGCACTGATTAGCAGCACTGATGGGCACTGATAGATGGCACTGGTGTGCACTGATTAGCAACACTGATGGGCACTGATAGGTGGCACTGATGGATACTAATAGATGGCACTGATTTGTAGCACTGGTGGGCACTAAGAAGACCGATGTCCCTCTACCAGAAGCCTGTTAATGGCTTTCTTCTTTTCTTCACGCTGACAGCGTGAGGAAAAAAAAAGCAGATTACTGGCTTCTGTTTACTTCTGTAATCAGCTGTCATTGGCTGAGGGGCTCCCTGAGATTGGCCCTTCACCTTATCTGTGATCAGCCAAGTCCCAGGGTCTCAGCGATCACAGAGCACAACGTTCGTGAGAGGCCATCACGAGAACGGGAGGACGTCCATGTACGCCCTCCTGGCAAAGGAAGCTCACTCTGTAGCCATCTTTCGGCTATAATGTGGGCACCATGTAGTTAAAGCGGTAGTATACTCCGCTTTTTACCTTTTATCTACAGGTAAGCCTATAATAAGGCTTACCTGTAGGTAAAATTAATATCTCCTAAATCTGCATGGCTTAGGAGATATTCGCCTTGCGTGCATTCACTGACACCAGCGGCGCATGCGCTCTGAAGGTCCGGCGGTCCATGCGGGGGAGTGACGTCATTGCGGCTCCGGCCACTCACAGCGTGAGAGCTGCCGAACCCAGAAGAGATGCTGAGCGAAGATGTTGGCTACTTCAGCAGTGTCCAGGCGACCGTGTCGGGGCTTCTTTCTAAGGTACAGTGGGTACGGAAAATATTCAGACCCCCTTAAATTTTTCACTCTTTGTTATATTGCAGCCATTTGCTAAAATCCTTTAGGTTCATTCTTCTTCCTCATGAATGTACACATAGCACCCCATACTGACAGAAAAACACAGAATTGTTGACATTGTTGCAGATTTATTAAAAAAGAAAAACTGAAATATCACATGGTCCTAAGTATTCAGACCCTTTGCTCAGTATTTAGTAGAAGCCCCCTTTTGATCTAATACAGCCAGGAGTCTTTTTGGGAAAGATGCAACAAGTCTTTCACACCTGGATTTGGGGATCCTCTGCCATTCCTCCTTGCAGATCCTCTCCAGTTCTGTCAGGTTGGATGGTAAACGTTGGTGGACAGCCATTTTTAGGTCTCTCCAGAGATGCTCAATTGGGTTTAAGTCAGGGCTCTGGCTGGGCCATTCAAGAACAGTCACGGAGTTGTTGTGAAGCCACTCCTTCGTTATTTTAGCTGTGTGCTTAGGGTCATTGTCTTGTTGGAAGGTAAACCTTCGGCCCAGTCTGAGGTCCAGAGCACTCTGGAGAAGGTTTTTGTCCAGGATATCCCTGTACTTGGCCGCATTCATCTTTCCCTCGATTGCAACCAGTCGTCCTGTCCCTGCAGCTGAAAAACACCCCCACAGCATGATGCTGCCACCACCATGCTTCACTGTTGGGACTGTATTGGACAGGTGATGAGCAGTGCCTGGTTTTCTCCACACATACCGCTTAGAATTAAGGCCAAAAAGTTCTATTTTGGTCTCATCAGACCAGAGAATCTTATTTCTCACCATCTTGGAGTCCTTCAGGTGTTTTTTAGCAAACTCCATGCGGGCTTTCATGTGTCTTACACTGAGGAGAGGCTTCCGTCGGGCCACTTTGCCATAAAGCCCCGACTGGTGGAGGGCTGCAGTGATGGTTGACTTTCTACAACTTTCTTCCATCTCCTGACTGCATCTCTGGAGCTCAGCCACAGTGATCTTTGGGTTCTTCTTTACCTCTCTCACCAAAGGCTCTTCTCCCCCGATAGCTCAGTTTGGCCGACGGCCAACTCTAGGAAGGGTTCTGGTCGTCCCAAACGTCTTCCATTTGAGGATTATGGAGGCCACTGTGCTCTTAGGAACCTTAAGTGCAGCAGAAATCTTTTTGTAACCTTGGCCAGATCTGTGCCTTGCCACAATTCTGTCTCTGAGCTCTTCAGGCAGTTCCTTTGACCTCATGATTCTCATTTGCTCTGACATGCATTGTGATCTGGAAGGTCTTATATAGACAGGTGTGTGGCTTTCCTAATCAAGTCCAATCAGTATAATCAAACACAGCTGGACTCAAATGAAGGTGTAGAACCATCTCAAGGATGATCAGAAGGAATGGAAAGCACCTGAGTTAAATATATGAGTGTCACAGCAAAGGGTCTGAATACTTTGTGTGATATTTCAGTTTTTCTTTTTTAATAAATCTGCAACAATGTCAACAATTCTGTGTTTTTCCATCAATATGGGGAGCTATGTGTACATTCATGAGGAAGAAGAATGAACTTAAATGATTTTAGCAAATGGCTGCAATATAACAAAGAGTGAAACATTTAAGGGGGTCTGAATACTTTCCGTACCCACTGTATGTATTTCATAATGAGCTAGTATGCGATGCATTAAACTAGCTCATTATGCCTTTGTCCTGCAGGTTTTTTTTTTGTTTTTGAGTATACAACCACTTTAGGCCTCAATAAACATTTGAAAGAAAAACCCTCCTAAGAACAACCATATACTGTGCATCGCAAATATTTTTGTAAGCTTAACAAACTCTTATCTTCTTGCTGCATCAGTTGTTATTACAAGAGAGCGGACCGTCGGCTCTAAAAAACTGTACTGGGGTGATGCCTACAGCTGCAAGCATCACTCTGTTACCACCACTGGAAGTCAAATGAAGTACAGATACATGATTTGGTGGCAAGTGGTTAAAGGAGAATTGTATAAGACAATTGATTAGTTAACCCCTTCACACCGACCGTATGCAAATATGCGGCCCCACTGGAATGGCCTTTTTTCTGTGGGGCCACGTATTTGCATACGGCGTGCTCCCAGCACAAAGACCCGGGTCTCTCCGAGAGCGCCAGGACCCATTCTAATGATCAAAACCGGGAACGCCTGATACCGGGTCACCTGATCGCTGTGATAGCCTCTGATTGGCTATCAGAGTGATCAGTCACTGTAAAGCCCACCCCCGTATTTTCTGTCTCTGTGAATGGACAAGGCAGATACATTGTATCTTTCTCTGTCCTTGCAGAGATAGGGGGGAAAAAAAAGCGTGTGTAAAAAATAAAATAAAATAAAATGAATACCTAGAATAAGGTTTGATCTAGGTCAACCTCAGGGTTAGAGTTTGGGTCAAGATCAGGGTCAAAGGTCTAGGTCATGGGGAAAGGTCAGTTCAGTATTTTTTGGACAGTATTTATTTTTTTTAATTAATATCAATGTCAGTGTGTTTTAGGTAGGATTAAAAAAAAAAAAGCAAATGCGCATTATCGTTTCTGGGCTGTACTAACAACAAACAACATACACATATAAGGTATTGCTGCGATCGCCCGGAGCAGGAGAATTTATTTTGGTTGTTCTTTGGTGGAAGGTTATGGTAGTAGTAAGAAATATACAGTTAAAATTTAAAAAAAAAATTTTTTCAACATGTTTTTTTCACCAAAAATATGTAGCAGAAAACAAATTGGCCTGAAATGTTTTCTGATGTTTTCTTGGGAATGTTATTTTTTCTTTCAAAATTATTTTTCAAAATTGTCGCTTCTTTTGTTTATAGCGCAAAAATTAAAAAATCGCACAGGTGATCAAATACCCCCAAAAGAAAGCTCTATTTGTAGGAAAAAAAGGACGTAAATTTAGTTTTATGTACAACATTGTACAACTGCGCAATTGTCTGTTAACGGCTCAGCCCCTCACAGGCAGAGTGATGTATCTGTACGTCACTAGCCTGTGAGGCTCTGGGGAGCGAGCGCGTGTGACCGGCGGACCCGATGTCCGCCGGTCACTCAGCGATCGTCGGGGGAGAGGGAGAAAGGCAGGCAGCTTGTGTAAACAAGCTGCCTATCATTCTCCCCTGTGTAGAAACACTGATCATACGGTTCTACTATGTAGGACCGTTGATCAGTGTTTCTACAGCTCAAGCCACAGCCAATCACAGTTAGAATCACGCCTCTAGGGACATACACAGCCCCTCCCTCTCAAATAAAGTTAACCCCTTCACTGCCAGTGTAATTTTACAGTAACAGTGCATATATATAGCACTGATTACTGTAGAAATGTCACCGGTAACCCCAAAAGTGTCAAAAATGTCAGTCAAGGGTCCGATCTGTCCGCCCCAATGTCGCAGTACCGCAAAAAAAAATTGCAGATCGCCGCCATTACGCGTTAAAAAAAAAACAACAAAAATGACAAAAATCTTTCCCTTTGTTAGTAAACGCGATAACTTTTGCGCAAACCAATCAAAATACGCTTTTTGCGATTTTTTTTTTACCAAACATATGTAGCATAAAACAAATTGGCCGAAAATGTTAAAAAATTTTGATTTTTACTTTTTTTGGGGGGGGGGGAATTTCATATAAAAAAATGTGAAAAATATTGTTATTTTTGCAAAATTGTCGCTCTTTTTTTGTTTATAGCGCGTGATCAAAAAATCGCACAGGTGATCAAATACCACCAAAAGAAAGCTCTGTTTGTGGGAAAAAAAGGACGTCAAATTTGTTTCGGTACAGCGTCGCACGACCGCGCAATTGTCCGTTAAAGTCACGCAGTGCCGAATCGCAAAATACCCCCTGGTCTTTTAGCAGCCAAATCCTCCGGGGCTTAAGTGGTTAAAGTAACGCAGTGCCGAATCGCAAAATATGGCCTGGTCAGGAAGGGGGTAAAATCTTTCGGTCTTAAAGTGGATAAAAATATTCTCATTGATAATTTTTTGTCAAAGATGTGTAGCTAATTACATTTTGGCCTAAATATATGACAAAAAACAGTCAAAGTAGAAAATGTCAATTTTTCACAAAATTTTCGCTCTTTTTTTATTAATATGGCAAAAAATAAAAAGTGCAGAGGTGATCAAATACCAACAAAAGAAATCTCTGTTTGTGGGGAAAAAAGGACGTAAATTTTGTTTGGGTACAGCATTGCATGACTGCGCAATTGTCAGTTAAATTCACGCAGTGCCAAGTTGAAAAAAGTGACCTGGTCATTGAGCAGCAAAATCTTCCGGGGCTAAAGTGGTTAAAAGAGGCTTCCTTTTGGCAGACCAATTTGATGCAGTGTGCAGTGTATGGTCTGAGCATTGACAGGTTAACCCCCCACACCCCTTCAACCTCTGCGGCAATGCTGACAGCACTCATATGTCTATTTCCAAAAGACAACCTCTGGATAGGACGCTGAGCACGTTCACTCTACTTCTTTGGTTGACCATGGCGAGGCCTGTTCTGAGTGGAACCTGTCCTGGTAAACCACTGTATGGTCTTGGCCACTGTGCTGCAGCTCAGTTTCAGGGTCTTGGCAATCTTGTTATAGCCTAGGGCAGTGATTCTCACTTCTGGTCCTCAGGGCACTAACAGGCCAGATTTTAAGTATTACCTTGGGGAGATGCAGACTAGAATACTGCAATCACTGAGCAGCAAATTATATCACCTGTGATGTATTTCTGTTTTCTTGCAAACCTGGCCTGTTAGTGTGCCCTGAGGACCAGAGTTGAGCTACACTGGCCTAGGGCATCTTTATGTAGAGCAACAATTTTTTCTTTCAGATTCTTAGAGAGTTCTTTGCCATGAGGTGCCATGTTGAACTTCCAGTGACCAGTATGAGAGAGTAAGAGCAACCACTTTAAATAGACCACCAGCGATATCAATTCTTTTACATGCAACCCCCCCCCCCCCCCACCACCACCACCACCCTTTAAAAAATATATTTTTCTCTTCGTTCAAAAGACACAACTGTTGTAAATATCGTGTGCATATTTCATATAATTCCATTCCATTTAATATAGCAAAGTGTGGCGGTCTCGCTTTGATCAGCTAGTTTTAAGTGAAGCGACATGTAAGCCCTTGAAATGAAGAGCCAGCACAATGATTCACACTATAAAAAGACGCGTTTCCAACAAGAAGCAAACAGATGTCCCTTGAAAAGTATACACATATTTAAAAGCCGGTAATGTGAGTCTAAGGAAATGATCGTGTTTGCAAAAAGCAGCAAATAGCTCTTTGAATGATATAAAAGCACTTTGCTATATAAATGAAAGCAAAGCAACCTTAGACAATGTGCAGAAGCCAATGCATGACAGATTTTAAATAAATGTACTGCTGCCTCTGTATATATTGGAAGGAGAACTTCATGAAGACTTGATCTTTGGCTTTGGAGAAAGGAAGTTTACGGCTGCAAACTGCTGAGTGTTGGCACATGCCTACAGTATAAACTTCAATTGGGCTCCCTTCTTCAATGTCAACACTGCAGAGTGGTACTAATGGAGCAGAGACAATTTTTTAGTACAGAAACTCTGGAGGGGAACCATGCAAGTGTAGTTAGAGTGGACCCAAATTCAAAAAGCAAAGGCTTGCTATTTTAGGGCTCATTCAGATGGCCGATAACAGCCTTGGGCTCCTTTACACAAGCTGACAGATAGGGTCCGCCTGTCTGTTTTTCAGGCGGGCCCAATCGGACCACCCTTTGTTCCCTATGGGGCGGCAGATGTCAGTGGACATGTGTTTGAGGCCCGCTGGGCATCCGATCCAATAAAATCTGCTAAAAACAAACGTACATTCGCCATCCTTCCAAAGGATCAGATTGAATGACGATCAGATGGAAATGTACATGTAGTCTGTTTCCATCCAACCCTCCTGTAGCGGAGAGCGGGTTGTGTGCTCGTGTCTGCTCTGCATAGGGGAGGGGACACGGATTGGTCATCTGTCTGCTCAGCGGGGATCAGAGGAGGAACTCCTGATGAGTAGGGGGATCAGTTTGGACAGATCCGCTTGGTCTGAAAGGGGCCTTAGGCCCCTTTGACACAGCTCCGTTCCGTCGACGGAGCCGTTCTGCTCAGTGGGGGATCGATCCGCCGATCCCCGCTGAGCAGGCGGATGACATGTCCGTCTCCGCTCTGTGTGCGGAGATGGAGGCGTCAGATCCCCGCTGTCCTCTTTGGGGGAATTGGATGAGAACGGACCGCCTGTCCGTTCTCATTTGATCTGATTCGCCAGACGGATGGAAAATAGGGTTTCCATCCGTCCGGATTTGGCAGACAGGATCGGATCAGATGTCAGCGGACATGTCTCCGCTGACATCCGCTGCCCCATAGAGATGCATGGGGTATCCGTTCAGATCCGCCTGAAAAACTGACAGGCGCATCTGAATGGTCCACATGTGTGAAAGGGGCATTACACTGCCAAGAATCAGAATTTCTCTGCAGCAGGAGGTATAGGTATTAGTAATCAACCACAGCCAACAGCCTGTACAAATCAATGACTCTATCATAGCACTGTAGTTGTTTGTATGGAGCAGTTACATGTTAGGGAGGTATGAGCAGCCTCGGACGCAGACAGTTTGCATCCAAGGCTACCCCTACTTACAAATTCGCACCTGAGTATTTTGCAGCTTGAAGCTCCAAGACACTCAACAAGCAAAATCCTAGTCATTTCAATGGCCCCTTTTCACAACTAAGCGTTTTGTTGCCTGTAGCAAAACGCTTGTCATTTTTGACCCCATAGACTTCAATGGAAATGCCTGAAATCTTGTGACATAAGCATTTACCAACACTTTGCTGCACATTTTTCCGCCAAACAGCAGCTCTCCACTCCTAATCTCCTCCACCTAGTAGGCAAAGAAAGGGATAAAGCGCCCAGATAATCAATGGTCATAGAACATAAATGAGGGAGTCAAAACAAACTGCTGCAAATTAGCTGCAGGTGATACCACATCAAAAATAGGAAAAATGTAGCAGCGCATATTTGTATTCCCCCTCTATAAATGAATAATGTTATCTATGCATCTAAAGTGTTAATGCATCACAATGCCTCATAAATCTTTCATAATACTCATATCTAAACAACAGTGCAAAAAATTCTAAATAGCCATGTCAAAAACCTGCAGGTGCAACAAAATCTGTGCAGTGCAATCTAAAAATGAATATATTCATCAAAAAGTGCTGGTGCAAAATGTAAATACCAAAAATATATGTGCAATATGATCAAAACAAATGAAAAGTGTGAATGTATAAAAATATATAAAAAGACAAAATTAATTCATCAATAAAAATTATATAAAACCTGCAATGTCAAATACTAAAATGAAAAAAATAATAATTGAAAATCATTATTAAAAAACAATATTTAATCTTCTTTAGAGTCCCAAGTTGATATAAAAAGGTGCAAAAAAAAAAAGTGTCCATCAAATGATACAATTTCTTCTTTGAAAAATCCTGCAAAACACTCAGCGTGCTCCTTCCACCGTATCCTCAAACTGACTCACCAGATGGGGTAGCTGGTCAGATTATAAACCAGAAGTGTGCTTTTTTTATATACAGATTCCAGCAGGTTGGTTCTAATTCCAAAGGATGGCCTTTCCAATCTTCCCATATAGGTATTCTCACAGGGATAGATAAAGGTAAGATTTGAAAGAAAGGAAGAATCCAAGGAATGGTGCGGGATTTGAAAAGAAAGAAATAATCCAAAAAGCGTAATTCTGTAAAGAATCTTCACTTATTTATTAAAATATAAGCTTTTAAACTCCCATTCAATGTCTACCCAACACTGAGGATAAAAAGCATTCGTCCTTCACTCTGGCTGCGTATCCAAGCTGCGAGTGTAAGGTAGAGCTGTGCGGTAGTTTTCGGCGTCCTTGCCCCGCCCAGCTAGTTTTGTCACACGACGTCTGCTCCGTGAGGACTTTGTGTGACCGGAAGTTGAGATCCACTACCTTAAAGGATGCTGGGGTGTGCAGCCCTGTCCCAATAAAAAGCTATTTGGCAATGGGGACTACACGTCCCAAGATGCATTGTGCAGTACTCCTTAAGTTTCATTGGTTCCCTCCCCCTACATATAGGGAAGAAGGGGAGGGAATAGAATGAGCGGGCGGCCTCCCTGTGAGTGCCTCTTGCACACAGTGTAATGCGAGGAGGGAGGGGGAGAGTTCCCCCGCAGGAACTGACAGGCTGTGTCTTCCTGTGAGAGCCTGCGTCAGCGTCTGTGTCCCGGCACCGGCCGGCGGGATGTCCGGGCCCGCGGTTAGGCTAAGCAGCACCCGCTACATTAAAAATAAGTGTCTATACTGTTTAAAATCCAGTAATACACTGTCTCACCCTGCTCTGCACATGCTCAGTTGCTTATCATTTGGGAGCTTTCCCTTCATTTTCAATCCAAGAGAAGCAACAGGAGATTAGAAGAAAATCTCCCCAAGTGAGGGGAACTCCCATCTTAAAAAGTTATCAAAATGTCCGCTTTGGAAGATTTTCCCTTACCTCTTGTTCTCGTGATAACTCTAAAAAATGTTTTCCAACCCCTCTTTTTCTCAGTGACAATGGTTTTCAGTACAAATGGAGGGATGGGTCTTCCTAATGGGCACAAATACAACAATAAAAATGTTTTAAGGAAAATGGACCTATAAAGCTGGCCATAGACAGTGTTTTTTTTTTCTGCAACCACAGGTTGCAGGAAAGAAAATTGCTGGATTCCCCCCATTAATTCAGTCAGTGTTATGGGGGAATCCCTCCTATGGAGTCATTGTGTTCTCCCGGTGGCGGAAGCCATCGGCAATAATTGCATGTAAACTCTGACAGGCTGGTTGTACCCAAGTTAATCAATCGAACGACTTGGGTACATTCAGCCTGCCAATACATGGTTCGAATCTCGGCCGTCCCTGCTGAACTAGCCCAGGTTCGAACTGTCTATGACCAGCATTATCTTATCTGTATTGCTATTTTATCTTGATGTTAATGGAGATGATATGGTTTCCAGGGTGGAAGCTTCTACACCCCAGGGGATCTCGTCAGTCTTTTTGGCAGAGATGTATAGTAACTAAGTAGAACTACTTCACTACTGTACTTAAGTACTGAAAGGCGGTATCTGTACTTTCCTGGAGTAGAATTTTTTTCTCCTACTTCCACTTTTACTTCACTACATTTTTTCGATGATTTCAATACTTCTACTCCATTATTTTTTTTTTTTGTGCTGCATAGTTACTCGTTACAATTATAAAAATTACCACTGCCAGAACAGTAGATGGCAGGTTTCATGAAGTTAAAAAAAATGTGTATAATGTCATGTGTAAATCAGCGCATACGAAAATAAATGCTACTGTATGTATAAATAAAATGGTCTACATATCTGCTGTTAAGGGGAAAGAGAACCTCCCCCAACCAAGAAGAGTCACAAGCGTACATAGACCTTTTATCTGGTAAGAGGCTGCTTTTGCTTTTTTCACTGGAAGTTGAGAGCACAGGTTTTGCAGTTTGTTTCACTGGAAGAGTCTATTTGGATATTATTTTGCACTTACGTTCATCCAAGGGGGAAATCCACAAGGTGGTGGGAGTCTGCACCTATTATTTGGAATAGCACCTGTTTGATTCCTGCACCTTTGAAAATATATTCATCTTGTTTTGTCACATATATATGGTATTATGGCATTATGGCATTATATATATGGACTTTTATTGACTTTGGTTTCCTACACTCTTCCTTTATTTCATTATTGGAATATATTGTTGTATATCACATTGGTTTATATATGATTTTTCGCACCAATAAGCTGTGGGGAAAAAAAAACATGCAGAGAAGAGAAGGAGGGATGCTTTAAAGGGGAAAGAGAGGTACATACTTTATCTGTTTTTGTTTACAAAAAGTTACAGACAAAGGAATTGTGATTGTCCTTTAGGTTAATCATTTGAAATAATAAAAAACAATATGATGTTCAAACTTTTGACTTATTTCTTTAATAACTACATAACACAGTACTTGTACTTTTACTTTCAGTACTTGCGTAGCAATTTTTTTTTTTAAAACTACTGGTGCTTTTACTTTCAGTACTTGAGTAGCAAAATTAAAAAAAAAAAACTACTTGCAATACTTAAGTACAAAAAATGTTGAATACTTTAGTACTTCTACTCAAGTCACTTTTTGATAGAGCACTTGTACTTTTACTCAAATATGGGTTTCGAGTACTTTATACAAGTGTGCTTCTTGGCCCGTAGTGTAATGTTATAAAAAATGTAAACAAGGGTCCAAGCCAAACAAGGATCCAAGCCAAAACTAGCTGCTGACAAGAGCTTCACTTCTCGCCCATATTGTTTTTAATCTTCCTAATTAATCCTAATGAAGGGAGTGGTCTTGGACCCCCAAAATGCATTGGATACTATTTTTATTGTCTCTCTGACCTTTATTGGAAGGAAAGTGTATCCACTCATTTTAGCAGAGATGTGGTACTTCAATAATTTTTTTTTTTTTTTTTTTTTTAGCACGGTAAACAGCTTTTTTCTTAGAATAACAAAAGGTACGACTAAAGTTTTTAAAATCCCTGTAATGTACATAGATCACAGAGGGGAATGTTTTTTTTTTTTTTTTTCAACAAAAGTGGAGTTACTCTTTAAGGTCTCCTTTAGTAATTATGGAAAGTTATATTTAACTAACGGAAAGTCTAGCTTTTTGCGAACACAATATATTATTCATAAAGAGGCCTAGGCTAAATTACATTTGTGGTCTTTGCATTATTTATACATTGCTATTGTTTTATCACAGAAAAATGTATGTACATTAATAAATAGGTTTCCATAGAGACATGCTTGCAACTAATACTGCATCTTGTCTTTTGGCGGAACAGAGACTTTCGAGTTCTATTACTTCTTTTATCTTGCAGCGAGAGTATCAGGTGATGGAAGAAACGGGCTCTATGAATGAGAGATAGCTTGCCGTGGTGCTCTAATGTACTTTATGTTTTATTATTTTAAGCTTGTATTTTAAAAAGTTTTCTTTGTGCACAAGATCGGCTCCGGTGGTTGTCATGGTGATTCCAATTGAGGTATTGTATAGAATTTGCTGTTCGCCTCAAACTTTCAAAAGAAAAAAAAAATATATCCAAACACTTTACGGATATTGAAACAGATCAGACCATGTTCTGAAGCAAAACATCACTACAGCTAAAAAGCTCACCTTATAAAAGGTTTTATCTTTTTTTTTTTTTTTTTTCATACTGCAAGTCTCACACAATTTGAAGAAGTTTTCAAGCTTCCAGCAAACAAAGAAATTTCAAAACCTATAAATGAGAAAATTTGAATTTAGAGCCACCTCTGCCTTCAGTACAGGCAGCTTACTCTTTTTAAGTGAACCTGTACAGCTTGCTTGCCCCCCCTTTCCGCTGCCACATTTGGCACCTTTCGAGGGGGGGGGGGCGAATTCAGCTGGAAGTTCCCCTCCCCCTCTTCTTTTCCTGCCGCCGAACCACTTACAAAGCACAGCACGCTTCACGCATACGCAGTAGGGAACCGGCGGTGTAGCCACAAGGCAGCGGCAGCACCCGAGAGCTGAATGAAGAATCGGCTCGGTTAAGGACACTGATGGATTCGTGGACAGGTAAGTGTCTTAATAATAAAAGTCAGCAGCTACAGTATTTGTAGCTGCTGACTTTTAATTTTTTCCGAAGGAGCCTGGAGCTCTGCTTTAACGGTAGAGTTATACATGTGTCTAAATCTACTACTCCTCTGAAGAGCGATCCATGTTCAGATTGCTTTTGCGCTGGGGAGCCTCCCGTTTACTTGAATGGGTCTCCAATGGGGCCGCCAATTGCAACAAGTTTGGTCGTTTTTGCCACGGCTCTGAAGCAAAGCATTGCGACCATGGCATGTAAACAGCCCTTGAGCACTGATTTTTCAGCTTCTTTTTGAAATCCCAATAAAAGCATTGCAAAGCATTTCAAAAGCGAAGCAACCTCTTATGAGAAAGTTCAGCATGCACTGCACACAATGTTAAATACAGTAGTTTTTTTCCCCCTTCTAGTTTGTACATCAAAATCTCAATACAGATTTTACGGGGGAAAAAAGCATGGATGCACCCTAAATTCAGCACACATTTGTAAAATAAGGATTTTCATACCATAGGACTTTAAAAAAAATACATGGAAATGATCAAATTAAACAATGATACAGTACAATCAATGATTTTCCTGACTTGTTCAGGACTTGTTAAATGTGGAGAACTTGACAGCTCTGATACTATCAATTTTTACTGTTTCAACCAAATTTTTATTTTCATAAGACTTTGGGTTCCTAAAGATGGCTTCCATTCAACAGAAGTTTGTTTAAATTGACCTCTGTTGAAGGGACATGTTGGAAGTCTTGCATCAGGCTGGGTTCACACTAGTTGTGGCCATGGCTCGCAACAGGGGGTCCGGTGTGTCCCTGTTCTTCATTCCAGGTGTGAATCAGGTCTGAATTTTTGCCTGAATTTGGACTTGAAACGGAGCCGAAGATGCACAGGACCCTTTTCCAGTGTGAACCGCAGCCACCCCGAAGATGTGTGAACCGGCTCCATTGAGATCGACCGATATCAGTTTTTCGTTGCCGATACCGATATTTTGGTCAATGCATTTTTTTTAAATTTACAGGTACTTTTGTGGAGGGATCTGGGGGTCTAAAAGACCCCAAACCCCTTCTCTGCACTTAAAAGCATTCAAAATGCCAAGTTTGGCTGTTTTGAATGCTGTAATTTTTTTTAATCTGGCGCCAGACAGTACCTGGAAGTGATGTCACTCATGACATCACTTCCGGGTTTTTGCATGGAGACCCGATCAGAGCCGAATGCGGCTTTGATTGGGTCTTCGGCGGCCGTGCAGGCTGGTTGCCCGGGTCTCCCGGTGGGACAGGAGACCCGGCGAGCCTCGGAAGGTGGCGGGGGGGATGTCCCCTCCCGCTCCTTGTAATGACAGCCGAGCGGCTTCTCAGCCGCATCTGTTGTCATTACAAGACAGCCAACCGTTGGCTATCAATGCTGGTACCGGGGTGATGCCTCTATCTGCAGGCATCACTCTGGTACAAGCACTTTCCCGAAATATCGGCAATATCGGTAACCTTGGTGGCTGATTCCGATATATTGGGGAAAGTGCATATCAGCCCTCGATATATATCGACTTTGCCGATAATCAGTCGATCTCTAGTGTGAACCCAACCTCAATCAGTGACTGCAGCCAATGTAACAGTGGCGGGTTCCTTTTTCAGAATACAATGTTCTGGCGGGATGATTTCTCCATCCACCTCATTTGTGTGGTTCAGCAGGCACGGGGCGAATTTTGATCCCTTTTTGAGGGAAGTCAATCTAATGATTAATACATTTTGGTAAACTTAGGTTTGATCAACGTGGCACCCAATCTGTGTATTCTGACAGCAGAAGAATCCTCACTATCAGATTACAATAGTATAACAGGAGGATTCCTCTGTCCACCCCTCCAGTTTTTTCCAGTCAGCCAGACAGTTTTTCAGAGTAATCTATGGCAAGCTTAAAGAGTAACTCCACTTTCGAGGGGGAAAAAAAATAGCAAAAAAAGAAAAAAAAAATATAGCGTATACAATTGTGACACAAATCATATTGCAACTGAAGGTTATTAAAAATTACCTTTCCTTTTCAATCTGCTGTTGTAATTTTCTGAAAATGCAATGTAGTATGGCTACCTGGAGCTGTTCTGTACACAGAATGTGTACTGACCACAACCCCAGAAACATCACTTCCTGCTTGTGTGATTGGCTCATCTACTTTCCCAGAAGTCTACCTAAGATACAATTCAGATTTCTGGCATCCCCTGCAACAAAAATGTCATTTTTGGTGAGATACTCCCAACAGGAACACGTCTAAAGGGATATTGAATAAATCCATAGCTGCTAAGCAAAAAAATATATAAAACATTTTTTTAAAAGGCGCTAGCCTTTTACAATTTACGTCTAAAGGGATGCAGACCCAGCAGCTTCCCCCGTTAGAGTTCTGCAGCTGCCACAGCTGATAGATAATTATAAAACCACTCCCATTTGACCCATTCAGCACAGAGGAAGAGAGAAACAAACAAGGATTTCTTCAGAATAACAAAAGGTAGGAATCTGCAACAAAGTTTGTTAAAATCCTTGTAATGTACAGAGATCACCCAGAGGGGAATATTTTTTTCTCAACAAAAGTGGAGTTACACTTTAACAGTGTATGGCGAGCTTAACACCACTGTGACTGCTATCCAGTGCCCCAATTAGAAGATAAGCTCTTCATTTACCACCTAAAGTCAGTTTAAAGTAGTACCCACCCTATGAGTTAAAATATAATTTAGCTCTGGGGTTTGTAACTCCACTTTCTAAGTAGTACATTATGCAAATGTAAGCAACCTTTAAAAAATGACAGGAAAGTATTTCTATTGCTGAGTGCGTTGTTTACAAATCAAAATATATTATGCATGCTGCATTATCACATTTTACTTTCAAAAGCAAATTTTGCATCATTAGAAACGTATTTTTCTCGCAAAGAATAGTGGGGGCATTTACATGATCTATTTAAATAAACGTGACTGAAAGGGCTGCCGTTATCGCACAAGCAGAGATGCCAGATTCTAATACAAAATTAAGTTCAGTTTACCAAATAAATTGACACACATTTCCATTGTTTGTGCAAATAAAAATTGTTTAATGTACTAAAATCACATTAACATTTTAAAAGGTTGGAATTTGGTGCTATCTACTTGGACATGTTTTATGGATGGCAACCTAATACAACTAAAACAATGCGACAACCCAATTATATTTTTAGAGACTATATTGCCAATAAATCTTCAAGATTTATATTAAAGCTCAACTCAAGACAGATTTTTCTCATTAAGCCCCGTACACACGCACTGATTGTTGGCCGACCGATCGGCCTTCTTTTGTCCAGTGTTGTTGTGTTGGTTGAAATGTGCTCTAGACTGCACACGAATTTTGTCGGCCAACAACAACCAACTGCAGAAGTGATGTCATGTTCTGGTCTACTTTTCGTGTGTTTTTTCTTCACTGAGCATGCCCAGTCTTGATCATCACATTTTTGTCGGCCGAAATCTGTACTGACTGACGAACAATCGGCCGTTCTGTTGACGGCCAACAAAAATTTTATAGCATGCACACCAGATTTTGTTCAGCCGAAAAGTCGCAGTCGGTTGTCGGAAGCATCATACTAACAAGCCGACAATCGGCCGATCGGACGTTGGCCGAACATTTACGGCCAACAAATCGGTGCGTGTGTACGAGGCTATAGTTTGGATAGAGTGGGGAAATGCTAGAATCTCTTGTAGCGCTCATCCTGGAAGGAGCCGCTGATGTTTGGGCTACCTGATTCTGGAAGCCAACGACCTTCCCCGCAATGACACATCAAGGTTAGAGAAGGAAGATTTATTTGGGAAAATATTTCCAAAATGCAAAAAAAATTAAAAATACGGAATAGCAATAACAGTAATCAATTGTCACAACACCATAAATAACTGGAGTACCAAATGTCTCTGAATCCTAAAACCATGGAGATCCTAACTAAGGAATGGCATTGGGAACTAACGATCCGTCAGTCTCTCCAAACCCCTCCCACTGGCCAATTGGAAATTGATCCAATGAATAAAGTTGATTCTTCATTGCCCAGTACACAAACTATGGAACTGGGGTGGTGTCAGCAGTATGTTTTCTTTTAACAGAAAACTGAATGTCAATCTTCTGACTGTGCTGGTCAATGCCGGGACAAGGTCACCCAGTGCCCAGGGCAAAGATGCCAAACTGCACCCTCCCCTTTTCCATAGGGTTAGGATCAGGGCATCCCCATCCCTGCAATAAACCATTGCGCCCAGGGGAGCCATTCCTCCTGCCCACCCCTTGTCCCGGCCCTGGTGCTGGTGATTTGACTGTGTAAATCTTCATACCAAATGGATACATATCCTATAACACGCAAAATAGCTCCAATATAGGTATTTTAACTGTGTATTTAGAGGCTCATCTGGAGTTGTACTTTCCTCCACCCCTTCCCCACATGAGTTGCCTAGATGGTAAGAGACTTACAGATGGTAACAGATGGCGAATCAAGCGGTACCTATATTTATTGCAATAAGTACTCAGGTAAAAATGCCCAGAACACAAACTATTTGTGTTGCAGACATTTATCCCTGGGCGCATCCTTCTCTAAATGTTAGTACCACTCGATGCACAATCCAGCTGCAGTGGCTGTCAGTCTCTGACACAGTTTGACAGGCTTCCAGCAGCAGGGATGGATGGAGCACCTGTGCCTCCCGCTTAGACCTAAACACCAAAGCTTCATAAAGGAAAGCAAAACACCCTATATGCATCATGCCTTACATCAAAGCTTCCTCTTCTCAGTCAGAAGAAAGTAAAATGAAGTCAGCAATGTATTTCTAAATGGTACTGGAGATTCCAGTAATAAAGCAATGTAGCACTGCCTGGTGACAGAGTGGGCTGACATTTTTCCTCAGAGCTCGATCTATGGCGACTATCAGGGGGGTCTGTGAAGAATTGGGCACCAGTCCCTTTAAGATATAACAAGAGTAGGTTTATTATTTACAGTCCATGGGAGAGAGGGTAATGGTTTCAGAGTTACTGAATTAAGACAGAACTACAGTACTCCACAAATCACTGCACAAAAAAAAGACCTTTAAGTCCAGACCGACAATGTTGTGTTAGAATTGTCCAATAGACATCACCAGCAGCAACCACATTTCTCTAGGAGAGTCAACCAACACCAACTGGGACTCCATCCTATGCTCCTTCTTGTCCGGAGAGGTCCACCAACCTCCTTGAGATTCCAGGAGGGACAGCTTCAAAATCAGGCTCATACAGGCCTCTACAGGCAGGTAGGCCTGAACAAACAGCTCCAAACATATGCACCATACCCGGGTTGCAGTCTGGGGGGGGGGGGGGAGAACAGCTCACCCCAAATATTAATACCATTTCCCATAATGCTTCATTGACAAAGAAACCCCTGGTTGTTGGCTGTAAAAGGATCGGAATTTTCATAACCCATGCATACTGGGAATCCTCACACTAATGGCAGAGATGTCAGTGCTACCTACTGACAGAGGGGAGAAATAACAGCCAGGCTGGACTTAGAGGAAGCAGAAAAAGACAAACAATAAAATACAGACTATAAATTGGCATTGGCTGACAGCAGCAATCTAAATACACTCCTGCTTATGGCATGGTGGCTACAGCAGTGTTATTACCTATGTGGTGAAGTTGCCCTGCCCTTTGACCACATTGGGAATAGAGATGTCGCAAACATAAAATTTTATGTCCGCGAAAGGCGAACGCGACCTTCCGCAAATGTTTGCGAAGGGGCGAACCGGGCGAACCGCCATAGACTTCAATAGGCAGGCGAATTTTAAAACCCACAGGGACTCTTTCTGGCCACAATAGTGATGGAAAAGTTGTTTCAAGGGGACAAACACCTGGACTGTGGCATGCCGGAGGGCGATCCATGGCAAAACTCCCATGGAAAATTACGTAGTTAACGCAGAGTTGGTTTTAATCCTAGGGCATAAATCACCTAACATTCCTAAATTGTTTGGAATAACGTGCTTTAAAACATCCAGTGTGTGAATACGATCAGGTATGATGTTGTATCGATCAGGTAGTGTAAGGGTTACGCCCGCTTCACAGTGACAGACCAAACTCTGACAGACCAAACTCCCCATTTAACGCACCGCAAACAACCGCAAACAGTCCATTTGCAGTGGGCACAGTACAGTCTGTGGGCTTGACACTCACTGGCAGGCAACTGCAATTATATTACAGAGAAAAAATTAAATGATTTTTTTATCTGCAAGGTGCTGTGCCACCCTAAATGAGTGGTGGGCAGTGGGCACAGTACTGCAATTAAATTACAAAAATTAAATTAATTTTTTACCTGCAAGGTGCTGTGCCACCCTATATGAGTGGTGGGCACTGGCAGTGGGCACAGTTCAGTCAGTGGGCCTGACACACACTGGCAGGCAACTGCAATTATATTAAAGGGTAAAAATGAAATTACTTTTTTATCTGCAAGGTACTGTGCCACCCGATATGAGTGGTTTGCACACAGTACAGTCTGTATATATATATATATATATAAAAAGCAGACTGATGTACCAGCCCTAAAAAGGGCTTTTTGGGGTGCTGTCAGGACGCTGTCCTTACAGCAGGAGTGGACACAGAACACTGGCCTAGCTAATGATTTCCCTATTAATTCAGCAGCAGCAACACTCTCCCTGCTCTAACTAACTCTGCAGCTTCAGAATGAATCTAAGATGGATGCTGTCCTTGCTTTTTTATGGAAGGTGGGAGGGTCTGGGAAGGAGGGTATGCTGATTGGCTGGAATGGGTCTGCTGACTGTGAGGTACAGGGTCAAAGTTTGCTCAATGATGATGTATAGGGGGCGGACCGAACATCACATATGTTCGCCCGCCGACGCGAATGCGAACAAGCGATGTTCGCCGGGAACTGTTCGCCGGCGAATAGTTCGGGACATCTCTAATTGGGAAAAGATGTTCCTGACTAGCAAAACTTCCACCCAGAGTAAGATAAAACAGATACAATATATCCAAAAACGTGTCTATCATCTCAACTTCATTCTTAGTAAGAGAGCCAATTGGGGCATTTCCTGTCCCGTTAGAGTGGCAGTTCTAAGAAAGCAGAAGTTCACAATCTCTCCATTCATCACAAAGTAGAGTGGTCAGAGAGATGTGCAAAGTAAGGTAGCATTGGAAGAACTGGTACCAGATGTTCACACACACATAGATTAACTGGATCCTTGTAAGATTCTGGTACCTTCGGTACCCTTCTAGCCCATTTCTTCCGCATTGCGTTCCACCATTCAGCTAGGTGGAACGCATATATCTACCTGTCTCTTTAAACCGCATGACGTCATCACTAGGCGCCGCTCTGAGCTGCTATTTCAATCGCCGGCTTTCACTCACAAGGCGTTCGTGCAAACCGCCTGTTACACAGCCTTGTCTGACGCTGCCGAAGCCTCCAGCTATTTCCCCAATATCTGGATAGACCGGAGTCTCGCTACTTGATCCTGTATCTTGCTACTTGATCCTGTATCTCGCTACTGATCCTGTATCTCGCTACCTGATCCTTATCTCATTACCGGACCCCTCACCTCTCTAAACCAACTAGTGATAAGTACCCCACAGGGGATTCCTTCCTATCAACTTACACTATCTACTCTTGCATACTAAAGACTGTTGCTATCTATGCATTACTATTTCTATCATCTGCACTGTTACATAGATTGCTAGCTCTTGAGTCTACTACCATCTATATCCTTGCACTAAGTTAGCATCTCCTGTACACTTCATCTGCTGTTCCCTACCACCTGTTACTTGTACATGATTGCTAACCTATCTGCATACTATCTATCACCATCTGCTAACACTCCTGAACATTACTACTTGAGTGCCTATCATTGCTATCACTACTCACGCCTGTCCTTTCAGCACATCACCTCTATACTATCGCATACAAACTATCACTCCAGGAACATCTTATCTGAGTGTCTGTATATGTGCATGCTGAAGCAGGCTGGGCCACAATGATGAGTCTGGAGAGTTGGATATGGTAATTCAACACATCTCTACAGGACTACTGAGTGGAAATTCTGCAGCTGCAAATCCAGTTCACTAAACAAACGCCAGAGCGTTACAATCCTCTGCATGGACTCACGAGTGTCCTTACACCATCCAAATTAAACTGATGTAAGAAAAGTGCAACATGGCACCCATCAGTGGCTACAAGTTTTATTTCTTCTAGCTTTCTCTGTTTTTCGATTTTTGTCTCTTACAAACCTTTTGTTATACAACCCAAATCAATGCATCACTTCCAACAACAACAATTTATTTAATACCCCTAAGTACTGCAAGATAGCTGCAATTTCATAAAAAATAATGTTTTCCATCTTCCTAGCATCTGTTGTCAATATTATAACAATTGCTTTTTTTTCCACCATACTACTTTAAAAGGTACATTCATGTTGGAGGGGCACTACATCCACAAAGCCAATATCTAACATTTCTCACCCATGGTAATGCTGAAAAGCTTGTACTTTACATGTAATTCACCACTCTTGTTGCCGGGTGAGTTTATCTGTGTAACTCTGTAAAATCAGATTTTAATTGAACCTGTGGCATAGTCATACTCAAAGTTACACGTTTATGTAAAGAAAAGATATTGGGAAAAGGTTGCATGAAAATTTAGATGGTGCATACAACTTTTTTTTAGAAATGACTATGGCCTTTCTAAACTCCATGTAATCCTATCTATTTTTCATTAGCTTTGGCATATGTCTCACTGTATCCAATTTTCTTAATGTTTTTATCTAGACAACATTTTTTCTTTTTTTATTTCTTTAGATAGAGTCGGTAAAGGTTAGACCCTCTGTCAGGTTTTTCTAGATGTCTGTCCCTAGTGGGGAGAATTACCCTCTCTTTGTACTGGTGGCCATACTTACCAAGAAAGAAAGAATGATAGGGGAAATCCAAAATGTTAGCATTGTCACCAGAACAAAAGGTAAGGGGGAAACTTCCAATGGAGACACATGTTCTGGGGAATTCCCCTAACTTTGGGAGATTTGCTCTAACCTTCTATTGTGTATCTGGGAAAGGAAGTGAAGGGAAATTTATGTTATGTTTTCCAAATAAAGTTTTGGCTGTATATACATTTTAAGCAAATAGTTTTTTGGATCTGAAGATCCTCCCAGTAACAGCACTTCCTGTTGTAGGCAGACAACACTAAGCCACTGTCTCCTGATTAGCAAAGGAGTTGTCAGTCAGCCATGCATGCTTCATTAATTGGGCTGTCTATCAGTTCTAACTGATAGCCAGCCCAGCGTCCAACTGAAGGAGAGCACACAGCATTCTAACAATGCTGCTGCTAATCTGGAGGCAGCTGCTTAGTGTTGTCAACCTGCAGTGGTCCCCCCATAGGGCAGTGGTTCCTACCATGCTGAATCTGGACTTGCGCCACTTCTTCTTAGATAAGATAGTCCCCTACCTGTTTTTTAAGGAGATACTCCATGTCACAGCACTCCTGCTTCCCTCTCTGCTCCCTGCACATCCCCCACCTCTCCACACCACATACTGTATGTGCAGGGAGACATGCAGGCAACACCTAGCCCCTCACACACAATTCCCATCACTCCACACCTCTGGCTGCAAGGCACCAGACAGTTGAATCCTCTGCTGTGGCCAGTGTGTTGATCTCCTCATACTGGCTGCAGACGTCCTTCCCTAAGGTGCCAGGGTCTGGCAGGCACAGCACACACTTCATTCAGTGCTGTGCCCCACTGAGGAACAAAGTGCTTGTCGGCAGCCACCTGAGTGATTTGGCCATGCAGGAGGAGGGGTGAAGCCCGTTGCCTGCCCTGACTCATGTTAAAACTGTGCCCAGTTTATTCCCTGCTCCCATCAGACATTTAAAGCATGAGTGCCTAAACCCCTCTGCCCCCCTTTGCTGTACCCTTTTGTCATACTCTAGACAGTTAACCAGTGCTGTGCCATATTACTGCCTGGATGATCATTGCCTTTGCTTTGCCATATTACCTACCACCCTGAGGATTGTTTTCCCCTTGTTGTGCTTACTGTTGCCCCATGGACTGTTCTCCCTTGTGTCGTGCCATATTACCTATCACCTAGAGAATCATCCGTTGCCGTGCTTAAGTGTGGCCCTGTGGACGGTTTCCCTCTTGCTGTGCATTATTTAATCTCCATGGTTGCTTAACCCTTGCTGTGGTGTACTACCACCCTGAGGATCATTACCCTTTGCCATCCCTTACTGTCACCCTGTGGAATGTTCCCCCTTTTGCTATGCCATATTACCTACCAACCAGAGTATCTTTTCCTCGCTGACGTGCCTCATTGTTCCCCTGTGGAATATGCCCCTTTTGCGGTACCAGATTTCTTCTCCATGGACACTTATCCCCTGCCAGACCTTTTACCATCCTGAAGATTTTCTCCTTGTGCAGTGCCATATATCTACCCACTAACTACTTATCTGTGCTGAGCCCATTGCTGCTCCATGAATGGTTTATTAATTTGTGCCCATTGCCACTTCATGGACTGTCTCCCTGTGCTGTCTCCTAATGCCACTCCTCCTGTACACCCAAGTTCCTCAATAAATGTCTGTGCATCAGGTTTCATGTGAATTGCTTCCATGTGCTCACTCTCTGCACTCCTAGTTCATCACACTTTGCCATATTGTGTCCCAGTCTTCAGGCCTGAGACCTGCCTCCCCTATATTCTGGGTTTAAGGCCTGGAATAAATGAGCGCCCAGTTTAATTGCATTTTAAACGCTTTTATGTACAACGTATTCACTGGTTCAATGCATCTCTTGTAGCACAATCATTTTACAGAACAGTAGTCTTTATCTTGACTCACTGAACTGAAATCTGATGCACAGAGCACTTTTCATGCATTACATGACTTCCTGAGCCTTCAAGTGCAGAACACTCAATATAGTCACCGAACTGTAGCAGCCATCTTCCCAAATGTTATCAGTCTCTTCACAGGTATTCCACACACAGGGTGTACCTTCCCCTCACACAAAGTATGCTCCTCACCTAGGCCGAGGCTTTCCTTAACTAAGCCACAGGATGTACTAGACAAAAGTTCAGAGGTGGCAAGGTCTCTTTCTGTCCCCCATTGTGTCCTCACTATCCCCCCTGGCAGTTCAGCCCTGCAGAAGGCTCTCTCTCCTTCAAACCAGCTCTACATCTTGCAGAACAGGGGATGTCTTACTCCCTTACCCCACCTGCAGTGGGCACCACTCATAGCTGGCATATAAAGAGGCATTAACTCCACCCACTAAATCACCACAGGAGGGGCTACAAATAAAGGGGCACTAACACCTGCCAACAAGCCTGCAACAGGAAGTGATATTACTGGTAGGTAAGAAACTTTGCAACATAAAAAAAAATACTTAAAAAACAGAGGAGATGCTCTAAATCCCCACGCATCTAGCCCAGCATTAAAAGTAAAAGCTATAAAAAATGCAGATGTGGCTAAATCCCAACAGGGGGACTGTTGACCATAAAGTGACCCTAAAACCCAATATGTTTCACTTTTAGAACAAATAAGCATCGTGAAGTTAACACATCATGCATGAAACACACAATACCATCATGTCCCGACGCTACATCATGTAATACGTAATGATGTCACCCCACCTCAAACACTGCTGTGCTGTCCAAAGATCCATAGCATCATCCAGCATCTATTAATATTTAAGCATCCAGGATGATGCTATGTATCTTTGAATTGCACCGCAGTGTTGGAGGCGGGATGACATCATTGCATGCATTGTGCGAGATGGTGTCATCACATGAAGTAATGACTCTTAAGTGACATGGTGACATTACTAAGCACGAATATTATAAATATGGGGCAAATGTGAATGTGGCCACCATTTGCATTGTGGTATCTTTGATATATGTGATGTTATTTGCACTTCACCCCTGATTGGTTCTAAAAGTGAAACATATTGGGTTTTATGGTCACTTTGGGGATGTTTTGAGCACTTTTTTGTTTTTTATTGGGAAAACTTTTTGTTCTGAGGAACCTTGGAACCAAATCTGATCAATCTGAACTGTGGAAACTGTACTCAAAAAAGGCATCCAAAATCATTAACTTTTTTGTGGTTTCATTTAAAGTAAACAACTTGGATAGGGTTAGAAATATATAGGATGCCCAACTTGTCTTGAAACAAAACTTGGAGGACAAAACTTCCTATTTCTGTACAAAAATACACAAAGATGGATCCTGGACTTTCTACTCCCTCCAGAGTGGCTTCTGTCTCTTAACGGATCAGTAACACAGTCCCTGTAAGGATCACTTGGTCCCCTTTAAATGTACCTCTTCAGACCCCCAGATTGAAACTGTCTGTCCATCTGGCAGTCACGAAGAGTACCCCAGAGCAAGGGTTTCCAGAACAGACTTGCAGCACTGTCCTAGGGAGAACTGGTTGAGTATGGCACCTAGCAGCCCTCTCCCTTGTAGGCCCTGGGGTTGTAGAGGTATTCACACTGTCCTTTTCCTGCAGCTGTAGTTGAAACTGCTTTCAGGCCTTTCGCTGGGCTAGTTTCTCCCTATAACATACTTGATATTAGCCTTGATATCAGCCTTTTCCATTTCTACTGTACAGGAGAACTCAGGCTGTGGGAGAGAGAAGCAGATCAAGGAACATCAAGAAGCATGCTGATAGGAGAAAGAGGGACTCCGAGATAAGATCACCAGTCAGCTGCTTCTCCTTTAACTGCCAAGTCAAAGGCCGTGGGAGACCTGCTAGTGTTACTAAAGTACAGGAGAAAGAAGAAGAAGAAAGAAGAAAATCAAGTATCCTGCCCTGTCAGACAAGACTGTGCTGTGTGACAGAGCTGTGGAAAACAAAGAACTGGATGGACAGAAGTACCACAAATCCTTTGGCAATTTAAACTGCCACAGTTTACTGTTTGTATTTTATCTGAGTGTTTTGTGGTTGGTTTGCCTGGAGTTTAAATTCAAGAGGGACCATTCTATAAGTAAAAGTTATATAAAAATTACTTATAAAAGGTAATTCACTGCATAAATAACACAAAATACGCATTTCATATAAAACACAGTGCACTTTCTTTTTAACATATTGCTGAGCCCAGTAGAAGGGGCTCCCAAATCGCTGGCACTGTGACTGGCTGCACAATATCAACATCCTCAAGTGTCTGTTCTACCAGCTCCTTATTGTAGGCATCAATGCATATATGTGTCAGCTAGGCACTATGGCCCACCTGTCCTTCTGCCACATACCTGTATATTGCTGTTGTAAAGGAGATAAAGTAAAAGGGTACAAAGAAAAAAGGCATTGGAAAAAAAGTTTGTTTCAATAGCACAAAGGTGTGTGCACAAGGTGTGCCAGGTGTGCCTACGCACACCCTAATCATCATGTGTGACGTGGATTTCCCCTGTTTAGACCCGTGATATTTCACCAAGGCTCCCTAATGGGGCTTCTAAAAAAAAATAGAAACAAAACATTAAAAAAAAAGAAAAATTGTAAAAATAATAATGAAAAAAAAAAAACACTATACACAGGCACACACACACATATGTGTTTGAACTTTGGGATGCACACCTTAATGCAGTTGGCTGTGCACACCTATGCAACAACAGTTTAAACACAAACATAATTGAGAGAAAAGTAATTAAAAAAAAAAGAAAAATTAAAATAAAATATAATATTAAAAGACTGATAACATCAAAAGGGGGAAAATAGGTCAGCTGTTGGCACTCTGCTACAAGAACTAGACAGTGTATTTGTTACATAACTGAACACTTTAAGCCAATTGATTCTTTTCTTCCTATAAACCATGGGAGATCATACAGAAAGATTCAACTGCTGTTCTAAATTATTTATGCTTCGAATCTGTACGAAATGAGCCAATTGTTGATTCTCCTAAATCTCACACTGGGAGAAATTATCAGACTGTACAAAGAGCGGTAATGATGTGCAAAGTGCAGTGAACTTAGGGTAACTTTGATAAACTTAGAGAGGTCACGACAAGGAGTTACTGATTGATTTCTAGGTGCTGCGGCAAACTACTTATTGCCCTTTTTAAAGTGTATGTCAAGGCACAGACCTCTCAGGTTATGAATAGAGCCATGTGGAGACGTGGCAATCAGCGGGTTACACTCTACAGCCCTGGCTCACATCTTTGATATCGTGGAGCAGTACTGGGCCAATAGTGCACTGTTTGTATCCCTGGCTGTGTCAGGAGAACTTGTGTGCACAGCCATGCTTAAAAATATGCTCATACTTGTGCGCGCACACACAAAAACTATACGTGCAACAACGTGTATGTTATTCATGTGCGCAAACACATTAGCGTAGATGAGCCTGCATGTTAGCACAGACATTTTAGCATCCAGTGGCCTTTTGTAGAGGTGTGCAGAAGATTGCTGAGTGGTCGCCAGCTCCTACTGCCTGTCATCTGATCCTGTGCTTGCTTCTACATTCTGATGTTCTTCATTTGACTCTGCTTACCCCTGATACTCTGTTGTTGACTCCAGTTTGTGGCTGGAGACCAAGTCTTCTGCCTAAAGTTCTGGTACTTTCTGTGCTTCCTGATATTGACCTCAGCCTGGCCTTGACTCTGCTTCTATTTTCCAGATGTTGCCAAACCCTGCCTGCCTCATAACGCACTAGAGCTCCTGTAGTGGTGTGCCCCTTTATCCAGATGCAGGTGCAAGTCCCTTTAACTCAACTCCCCACACAATCCTCTGGGCTCCCAGCATCCCCTGAGTTCCTGGACATGCCCAGGGAGTATAAATGCCAGCTCCGCCCAGCTTCCTGTGCTCAGAGAGATCCTGCCTGATGGGACACAGTGACTGGGCAAGTGAGCTGTCCCCAGGTGCTGGGTCCTCACCTGATCAGTCTGGTGTGTGGGCCACCAGCAGTGAGCACAAGAGCATGCAGCATCTATCCAAGCCCCAGTCACTGGAGAGGACTCTGTTACAGTCCATGTGGAGAAGCTGTCCAAGCAGTGGGGTGGTCCTATCTACGGCCCTCAGAGCCTCCTGACCGAAGTCAGCATCAGCAGTGCCAATGTGAAGTCCATGCCAGCAGGAGATCTCCTCAGCTCACAGTATGCTGAATGAACAATTAATATCTTGGAACACGTCAGATTCTTCAGCTCTCTATCCTATCAGTAAACTGAACTCAGAGCACTCTGCTGCCATCTAGTGGCCATTAGTAGAACTGCAATATAATTGTTTTCATATGTTTTATGCCTGTTTCCCCCTTCCCCATATTGCTGTTTTGTACTGCAAACCCCTGTTCACATTATCTCCTGTGTAATCTAAGTTGATTTTCATTGTTGAGTAAAGTAGAAATTGCACATCACCACTGGTCTGATCATTTGGCTGATACCGTTACATAACACTCCTATATTTGCCAGCTACAAGTTTGCCTGCTGCACAGATTTCAGTGCCTCCTGGCCAGGATCACCTACAGGTACCCATGTCACTCTTTGCCGTTATACCTTTTTATCAACTCCAGGTGAAACAGGACAGGAGATGTAAGGAAGCCTTCTCATCAAATCGGGCTGGACCAGTTATGTGACAGGCTGTCATCTGGGATTCCTTTAAGGTGTGCTCTCAAGGACAATATACTGTATGTCATTGCAAAAAGCCATTAGATCTGAATATACTGTCAGAACTCACTGCCTTCAAGACAAGGAGCATAAACAGACAGCACTGTAATACTCTTACCCCACCCTAGTGAACTATAATGCCTATAATGTCATCTAGGAGAACCTTCCAACTTCACCTGGTGAAAATCTTTAGAACTGTCCTTTACAAGTGCAAACAGGAATTCTTCAAGGGAAGGGAGAATAATAGACAGATATGCTAGCCCAGAATGATAGACCCCCTACAGTAGTTTAGTAGGACCTCAGAAAGCTCTTTGCTTAGTAGCCCAGATGACATACTGCACAGTACTTTACCATTCTATACGCTTCCACTCTTCCATCAGACCATGGCTCTGAAATATTTACATCTTTATTGCCCTGGGCTGGCTATTTGACTGGAAGAGTGAATTTCTTCTAAAGCCCTTTACTGAGGAGGAAGTGCTCTCTGCAATCAGCCCCTTCCCAAAACTCCAAAGATCAGCTCTATCTATTGTTCAGTGACCCCCTCACTTCGGTGAGCAGTACAGGTCCTGACTGAATTCTCCAGGATTTCTGGCTTCTGTGTTAATTGGCTTTAGTCCTTCCTCTTCCCAGGTGATCCCAGAGGCAGGACCCCTGAGACTGATACTCTACAGTTGTAGTGGGTTACCGCCTTTATTCTCTTAGCGTTTTGTGATATCCCAATGGGGTATTGATTGGGGTGAAGGAAAACCTGAAGTTGTGGAGAAATCTGCCTCTTACTCTGCTTGGTAGTATTACCTTAAGATTCAATCTTTCTGTAACCCCCCAGCTTGGATACCTAAAACCATCTATAAAAATTCTCCCAACTGTTAACCACTTTCTTGTGGGGTACTCAAGCACCCCAATATAAGTCGACCACATTTACTAAACCCACCCTACAAAGAGGCCTGGTTATGCCTGATTTTCACAAATATTTTTTTAGCTACTCATTTGGTAACCGCTCACTGGTGGCTCCATCTGGACATCTAACTCCCTTTATTCAATCAGGCCCCTAAAAGCACCATTCTCGCTCACCCTCCATGTGGACTACTGTGAAAGGCAGACAATAGTGGTAATCTGTCCTCTTCCGTCCTCCTAATAGCTATGCTAACTAACCTGTGTATGAAAGATGTACAGTATATACATACCTATTTTCAGGCCACTCTAGTTCAGTTACGTGATCCCCCCCCCCCCCCGTGTCAGCCAGCGGCAGCTAGAGGGGAGAGGAGAGAGCCCTCCCACAACAGCTAGTTGAGTTTATAGTGGTGAAATCACCCATAGGCCCCAATGGCCCCTCTGTGTTGGAACTCCCTCCCCCCCCCCCACCTGCTTTGAAATCACACTGACTGACACTGGGAAGCTGGATCACATACCCAGACTGAAGGGGTAGGAGACAGTTTTCTTGATAGTTACATGTAAGCTATAATTCCACTTTGAGCTTCTCCATAGAGCATGCCACCTAGTTTTTAAAAATTTAATTCTGTAATTTCTTCTACTTGTACTGTGGGCAGACAGGGAAAAGATCTCTTCCATTCATTTTGAACTTGTCCGACGATTTTGGCTTGCTGGCAAAAAATAGTGAATGGTATAATTTTTGTAACAACGGTCTACCCCTCCTACCCCACTCTTTCATTTTGTGAATTAACAGGAAGCCTCTGTACAGACGGCTTCCTGTTCATTAATTTCTCAGTGCAGCTGAGGCTACAGAGAAAAGGATTGAGGAATCTATGTCATCATTCTTCTTCTCTGTCTCATAAAGGAAACGTGTAAGTTATGTTGTGTTTGTGTCCACTTATACTGGTTTTAGTGTAATTTGAGCAAAAATCATTTTGCACCTATTGCGGGACTTAAAAAATCAATACAACATTTTTCATTCTATCACACCTATGCTCTCTGAAGATGTATGTATTGGAGGGTCTTTTGCAAACGCTTAAGGGGAAAAGTAAAAAAAAACTAGAGAAAAGTTGCAAAAATTGTGGCCCACAGGCTGGGGTGGGGGTCCTGTCAGGTAGGCTTATGGATTTCTAACAGCAGCCCTGGGCAGGAGGGCCAGCATGACAGCTCCTGCAGTGGAATCAGCATCTGAAGAATAAGAAGTCAGCAATGGCAGACATCAAGTTTCTCTTGGTAACATTTCATCTAAAGTCACCCTATGTGTAATGGTGGATTGACTGATTACTGATGCTAATGGAACAGTAGCTATGGTTCCTACCCCTACCAAATGCCTATCAAAACAAGCTCAGTCATTTAACGCAGAGGCCTTCTTTACTGCAGGGACAAGTTAGAAAATGTGGAAGACCCATATAACATTCTTCCTAAAACAATTTGATAAAGTAATTTCATTATATTTCACATCGTTATTACATTCATTAGCTGATGTTTTTGCACTGTGCCATCAGCACAGACACATCAAACACATTATATACTGTATTTACTGGAAGTTTCAGTAAGTGAGAATGGATGTTAGAGGAGAAAGGTAACTTATTATACTTATTACATTATGCTCCATCTAGTGAGCAGACTTAATTAAATACTATGGGCTGAATACCTGATAGCTGCTTAAAAGCATATACATCAACATGATTACATTTTAACATGTACATAGAGGGAAATTGGCCAATAATCGTATTAAAATGTCTGGCATTGATCTGCAATGACCGGCAAAATGAAAAAATAATAGTAATTTTGTGCATAATATTTCATATTATTTACGCCAGAAAAAGCCAATTTATTAAGAGCCCATTTACACTATGCAATGACTAACACATGTGCATTATCATGATTTATGTGTTTTGATGAAGTAAGGCAGTCTGTGTGAAAGCTCAGCATTGGCTAGGCTCTGGAAGCATTACTAAACTTTTCTCCCACACTATCTCCTGCAGTACCTCTTCTCTACCACAAGATGTCCTCGGTCTTCCCAGTTGAATTCCTGAAGATTAGGAACATACTGTGAGTGCAGGGAGTCATGAACCCGCCACCTGGAGATGTCACCAAAGCCACCTTATATCACAGTGTATTGCTGCAAGAGCAAGGCTGCTGACATTATGTCATCACCCCTCATTGCATTATGAAGGATTGCCACCACTATGGGGCTAAGGCAACATCCAAGCATTGCCATGCTTTTTGCCAAGAAGTGTGTAGTGGCTCTGACACAAATTAATGGCAGGCATTACTGTGTCTGTTTCCATTGCAGTGTTTTAAATGAAAGTCTGATCAGAAGACTTTTTCCTTTTTATACATGAGACCTTTGACAGTAAAATGCCCCTGAGGAAGACACGTGACCCTGTGTCGACACGCGTAGGGAAGGGGCAAGGACGGTGAAGGCAGTCTGACTCATACAAGATCATTTATACTGCTGTGCGGCTTTGATGACCTTTAACATTTTTCGGACATAGTTTGGTGCGCTGGAAGCACCTTAAATATGTAAGTAACCAATTTATTATATTAATAATGGCAGTTTTTTAAAAGGTATAAGCACTATTTGGAGCCCTTTCATTTCCTGTGTCTTCACATCTGACCAGGGGATCCACATATGTGTTAGTAGAGCATCTGTGAGATCTACATCGTACTAACTGAACCCAGGGTGGTTCACAGGTGCATTCTGACCTAGCTTAGTTGTGGGGTCACATCTTATGAGGTGAGCCTTCAATCAGGAGGGGGGGCACAAGTGAGGTGGCAGATCACTTTTTGCTATTGGAACACTTATTGGAGCACATAATAGGATTAAAGCGGTAGTATACCGCTTTTTGTGACTTTTAACTACAGGTAAGCCTATAATAAGGCTTACCTGTAGGTACAATTAATATCTCCTAAACCTGCACCGTTTAGGAGATATTTGCCCTGCATGCAGCCGCTGACGCCGGACCTTCAGAGTTCCTTGCCGCGAAATGCCATAAAATGGCTCCCGCGCGCACGCGCGGGAGTGACGTCATCGCGGCTCTGGCCACTTACAGCGCCGGAGCCGCCGAACCCAGAAGAGACGCCCAGGGATCATGTCCGCTCCCACAGCGGTGTCCGGGGGTCCGTGTCGGGGCTTCGTTCTAAGTTAATTATTTCATAATGAGCTAGTATGCGATGCATACTAGCTTATTATGCCTTTGTCTTGCAGGGTTTTTTTTTTTCTTTTTTAGTAATCTACCGCTTTAAGGACCTTGATCACGATTATATCGAAATAATCAATGCATATGGGAATTTCATGAATTATGGACTACGCTATACTTATATTGCATGTTTGAAACATTTAATATAAGATTCTGTACACAAAATATTTTGTTCAATTTTTTGTTGTTTAGGTCTACACATTAATGGGAATGAAGCGCGACACTTATTTGTTTTGAGTATATACACTACTAACTACTACCACTTCCTAATTTCAAAAGGCCACTTGCACACTGGCAGCCTACAAGTCTAGCCAGTTCTCCAGCAGTATGAATGCACTAAGACTTAAGCTGGCCATTATCATTTGATTTTCCAGGGGGCATGTCCCCCAAAAAGCATCAGCCTTCCAACCACATGGTACGTGGCCTGGTGACATCACCTATGGCTTGAGTTGTTATGCAATATGCCTGTTGTTGCTAATGTTTGCAAGCATGCAATCGTTTTGGGGATTTAATAAGGTTATGTGATGGTAATGCACTAGACGTTTGCTCCCTCCTGTGTGTGTTTTTGCAGCTGTTTGAAGATTTCTGGGCACGAGGAGGGCTGCATCAGATGGAGCATTACGTGTCAGAACACAACTAGGAGTATCCCAACTTGAACGCTTAAAGAGGATGTTTTGCCTATAGGTCAGCATATAGGTAGTCTGAATATCTCCTAAACATGTACCATTTAGGAGATATTTACTGTACATGCAGCCAGTGAAATCCCAGTGCAATTTCTTCAGAGCCCTGTGCCATGATTGGTGACTCCTGCACATGCGCAGGAGTGATGTCATCTTGGCTCCACCCAGTCAGAGTATGTGAACCCCAAAAGGAAGACCGAGTGAAGATGGACACAGTCTCCAGCGATGGGATCGCATCACTGGAATGCTTTGTTTTAAGGTAAGTTTCACATAATATGCTAGTATGCGATGAATACTAGCACACTATGCCTTTGCATTGCAGGTACGAAAAAAATAAAAAAGGCCAGCAGTTTACAACTGCTTTAAGTGTTTTCGAGATTATAGTGGAAGTGATCCAGCCAGTCTTTTTTTTCTTCAAAAGAACAACCTCTATAGCAGAAAGCTTCAGTACAGAGATGAGACAAATTATTTAACAATAGCAGGGGTTCTTACAATGATCAGCTTTTATGTATGTTAAACCTTTATCCCAAAAGGACAAAAAATGCTAGTGGCTAGTGGCTATAACATCCGCTGCCCCATAGGGATGCATGGAGGATCCGATCAGGTCCGCCTAAAAAACTGACAGGTGGAACTGATCAGATCGTTCGTGTGAAAGGACCTTTAAGGTAAAAAACCTTATGTGTCCAGCTCCCCCCCTTATAGTTACCTGAGCCCCATCTCGATCCATGAGATGCGCATGAGAGCAGCAGCTCTCCTTGGTCTCTCTCCCATAGGCTCACACATCAGTGGGAACCATGGGCTCAATGTGTAATTAGAAGCAAGCCTGCTCGAGTGCCCCCATAGCAAGGGGCTTGCTATTGGGGGCACTCAGTAGGGGGGAGGAAAAAGAAGAGGATCGTGACTGCTCTGTGCAAAACCATTGCACAGAGCAGGTAAGTATAATTTGTTTTGTTCTTTTTCCTTTAGAATTTCCTTTAAAAAAAAAAAAAAAGTTTGCATTGTACATGTCCCCCATGACAGTGGCCCTTTTCAACAATAAATTGCTCTGAAAACATAAAACCCAGAAAAATGTGTTAGTTTCACCTCCCATAGACTGTAATGGGGCTTGCTGCTAAGTTAGGGGTTTACAGACCTCCTTCTGGGTTCATTGATCCTGCCTCAATCCTAACCCAGCCTGGTTTGCACATTAGTACTGCACATCCAATATGAGATTAAAACAAAAAATCTGAAATACTGGCTCCAATTCCTGTATCACTTCCCATTGTTCACTGACTGGATGTCAAATTGCATATTTTAGTATTATAGTAATAGAGGTAAATGTATCATGCTTGCCTGGAAGATAATGCATCTGACCTCCTCTTACAAGTGTCTCTCTAAAGCACAGCGATTTCAAGACAATTTTAAAGCTCTTGATTTTAATAGGAGTAATGTTATTCTGTTCTGAAAATTGCCTTACATTCCAGTATTTGCTTGTGTTTTAATATCTATCAGCATTGTGCAACTTCTGAGAAGTTAAACTTACAATAAAATGAATGTGCCTTTATTCTCAAATCCAGTATTCACCCTTTCTTGGAACTATCAGCCATAGATGAAGCTGTACCATAGCCCCCCTTCTATGCATAAACATGGACTCCTGGCAAGGAAGGTCCATTCCCCCACTGGTTTGCTGATGGACAAAGATAATAATGTTTCTTCTTGTCTGCAAAGTAGAACATGCAGGGGTTGGCTTACTGGAATATTGTTATAGCTTCATCCTAGGTACCCTGTGCCATTATATATATTGATGTTGGAGGTCATTACTGGATTCTACAACAAGAGTATAGTATTGCAGTAAAAGTTTTAAGAAACCTTAACCACTTTACCACCGAAGGATTTTGCTGTCTTACGTCTAGGCCACTTTTTGCGATTCGGCACTGTGCGACTTGACAATTGCGCGGTCATGCAACGCCATACTCAAACAAAATTTACGTCCTTTTTTTCCCACAAACAGAGCTTTCTTTTGGTGGTATTTGATCACCTGTGCAATTTTTACTTTTTGCGCTATAAACAAAAAAAATAGCAACAATTTTGAAAAAATAACAATATTTTCACATTTTTTTATATGAAATTACCTCCCAAAAAAATGTAAAAATCAAAATTTTTTATAATTTTAGGCCAATTTGTTTTCTGCTACATCTTTTTGGTAAAACAAATCGCAATAAGCGTATTTTGATTGGTTTGCGCACAAGTTAATGCGTTTACTAACTAAGGGAAAGATTTCTGTAGTTTTTGGTGTTTTTTTTAATGGCGGTGATCTGCGATTTTTTTTGCGGGACTGGGACATTGCAGCGGACAGATCGGACCCTTGACTGACATTTTTGACACTTTTGGGGGTACCAGTTACATTACTACAGTAATCAGTGCTATAAATATGCACTGTTACTGTAAAAATGACACTGGCAGGGAAGGGGTTAATTTTTATTGGTGATCAAGGGGTTAATGTATGCCTGGTGCTTACTGACGTCTGTGGGGGGAGGGGACTATGTGACACAGGGACACAAGCGGGCGGATCTCCACACTCGATTCCCCGACGATTGGGGAAGAGCGGCGGTGATCACCGCCGCTCCTCCCCTGGCCTGACTCCCGCTGTGAATGAATACAGCGGGATCGAGCCTCCGGCGGCGCGCGCGCCGCCGAGAGAGACGAACGTCTGGCGACGTAGGTAACTAGAACCTGCAGGGCCCGGTGCAAGAAACCATGAAGAGCCCCCCGGAACCCTGGCAGGAGCCCTTCCCTTCAAGCCTGGGGCTCTTCCCACTGATCCTGGGGCCCTTTACTCCTATTGGGGGGCCCTTTATTACGGTCCTGCAGTGGGACCCTTTCACAAGTTCTGCAGTGGACCCCCTTCCTGCCATCTTGGGGCCTCCCCACGGTGGTGGAATGCCAGGGACCGGTCGCAAGTGTGACCTTTGTGATCCTGGAAGTTCACCCACTGGTGTCAGTAGTTTTTATTTTTTGGTATTTTAATCATATTATTTTTTATCATTTTATTTTTTTACAATGTGACTGACTATGACTCTGTCCATTCAGAAAAGGAAGGAGGTGGTAAATTACATATTTACCGACCCCTTCCTGGTTCTCTATTGTGACACATCCCCTTCAGCAGCCGGCAGAAGAGGGGAGAGAGCACAGTGGGGGAGCAGCACAGTAGGGGGGGGGGACCAGGGGAACACACAGGGGCCCAGAGACAGAACACAAGTGAACTGGATAGGAGGAGTGGCGGGGGCAGCATACAGAGAAACCAATCTCCTCCATTTTCCTCCTGCAGCTACAGGAGGAAAAAGGAGGACAGTGATTTCTCTACATGCTGCCTCCGCCGTCCCTCCTATCCAGGTGTACAGGGGAGCCGCACAGGCCCCCTGGAGCATGGGGCCCGGTTGCAATTGCAACCCCTGCAACCCCTGTAGTTACGCCCCTGGCCAGACGTTATCGAGCCACTTTGCCGCAGTAGAGCTCTAGTGAGCAGCGGTAAAGTGGTTAACCTAGTACTGGCCATACAACAGCATCTAATTTCTGTAAATCTGTTTGAGTAATTACAATGCAGCCCCATTAAAGTGAAACTGCACTGCATCTGAGCACCTCAATCCAAAATCACTATTTAACCACTTCAGCCCTGGAAGGATTTGCCCCCTTAATGACCAGGCCCTATTTTGCGATTCGGCACTGCGTTACTTGAACAGACAATTGGGCGGTCGTGCGACGCTGTACCCAAACAAAATTTACATCCTTTTTTTCCCACAAATGAAGGAAAAGGGGAGCATTTAGCCCCCCTTTTATTATGGGTTGGCGGAAGGAGAACAGCTAGTCTATAATTTTAAAATGTATATAGGTTTAAATTATGAGGCAAGTGGTCAGAATGACCTTTTGACTCTAGTGCAGGTTAGTGGTCTTTCCCGCTTAAAATTCCCGCTTTTTTCCAGTAGCTAGGGAGTTTAGTCTTGGTATCTGGGGAGTTTAGAAGTATCCCTATTTAAGGGACAAATGGGGTTCATTCCCGCTCTTTTCTCCTGCCTAAAGTGCCCACCAGAACAGTCTCTGGGGGCTATTTAAGAGGGTATCCCAGGATATCAGGGCTCAAGCTAAAGAATTTTTTGACTACAGCATTCCCCTCTCTCCCTCCCCTGGTCTGTCACGACCAAATTATTACGTGGTTAGGTCACCTCTGCATGGCAGAGGGGGACAGTGTGTTTATTTTCATTGTTTATGTGTTGGGTGATAGTTTAAACAAGTTATGTTGTTTGTACGTCCCGGTTCACATTTGTGCGATGCGGGAATGCTGCGAATATGCAGCGTGTTCCCGCATCGCATCCGCATCCCTGGCAGTTCCCACTGCCATATGCGATACACTGGGGGTGTCAATTAAAAGTTAACGACACCCCCAGTTGCGATCGCAGTGTGATCTGCAAGTTCGCACAGAATCGGATCGCACTAGCGTGAATCACTATGCGATCCGATTCTGCTGCGGATTAAAAAAAAGGGTCATGTGCGTGTTTAGTGCGGATGCGGTGCGAATTCAGTCATACAAACTGTATGGCTGAAATTTGCACTGCACATGAGACTGCATGTAATTTAGGAACAGTGCGCTCCGAATTACATGCGATCTCTGTGATCGCACTAATGTGAACCGGGGCTACAACCCGAGTTGTGATGACTGGGTTGTTTGAGTTGTTATACTTATTTTGATGTATTTATTTATTTATTTATTTATTAAACCAGTAATAAATGGCTGCAGCCTAATTTTATCCAAATCATTTGTCTGAAGTGCTTTTATTAATGGTTATTAATGATTTATTGTTAAGAATAATATATGTGATAAACATTCCGTCCTGCCATCCCATAGAGCTTTCTTTTGATCGCCTGTGCGATTTTTATTTTTTGCGCTATAAACAAAAAAAGAGCGTCAATTTTGAAAAAAAAAACAATATTTTTTACATTCTTTTATATGACATTCTCAAAAAAAAATAAAAAATTAAAAATCAAAATCTTTTAACATTTTAGGCCAATTTGTTTTCTGCTACATATTTTTGGTAAAAAAAAAATCACAACAATCGTATTTTGATAGGTTTGCGCAAAAGTTATTGCGTCTACTAACTACTGGAAAGATATATGTCATTTTTATTGTGTTTTTTTTTTTTTAACTAGTAATGGTGGCGATCTGCGATTTTTTGCGGGACTGCGACATTGCAGCTGACAGATTGGACCCCTAACTGACATTTTTGACACTTTTGGGGGGACCAGTGACATTACTACAGTAATCAGTGCTAAAAATATGCGCTGTTACTGTAATAATGCCATTGGCAGGGAAGGGGTTAATACGGTTGGTGATCAAGAGGTTAAATGTAAGCCTAGGGGAGTGATTCTAACTGTGGGGGTTTGGGCTTGTGAGATGATCATAGAGACGTGATCCTATATAGCAGGATCAATTAGTCTTTATGATCATCCCAGGGAGAAGAACGGACGGCTGTGTTTATATCAGCCGACTGTCCTTCTCTGTCAGCGACAGAGATCGCCGGTGTCAGGCAGCAATCGGAGCCGCCTGACATGCGCACTGGCTTCCGGGCTGACGAGCGGGGGCAAGAGCGTGCCGGCGGCGGTGCGCGCTCACCCCCTAGCCTCCCCAGAGCGAGTGCCGTACATGTACGGCAATTTGCCTGTGGGAGCCAGCCTGCCGCAGATAGGAAAGCAGTTAACCACCTTCTGACCGGCCGTCGCCTATATGCAGCAGCAGGTTCCCGCCAATCACCGTACTTGTACATCAATTCGCGTGAGCAATCCTGGGGGCGCGCCCACTTGCCAGCAGGGAAGCCGATCCACGGGGCCGGCAGCCTCCATTGCCACTGGGCACCCGTGATCGCTCCCCGTAAAGAGAGAACGGCGGTCTGCTGTTGTAAACACGGCAGACCGTTTTTCTCTCGGCTATCAACACAGAGCTCACGTGTTCTTCCTATTTAGGAACACAGGTCTCTGTGTTTATTTCACAAGCCCACCCCCCTCACAGTTAGAAAACACCCCCTAGGCTCACATTTAACCCTTTGGTCGCCCCTGGGTTAACCCCTTCCCTGCCAGTGTCATTTTTACAGTAACAGTGCATATTATTTTAGCACTGATTACTGTAGTAATGTCACTGGTCCCCCCAAAAGTGTCAAAAATGTCAGTTAGGGGTCCAATCTGTCTGCCGCAATCCTGCTAAAAATCGCTGATCACCGCCATTACTAGTAAGAAAAAAAAAAATAAATAAAAATGACATAAATCTTTCCCCTCATTTGTAGATGCAATAACTTTTGCGCAAACCAATCAAAATACGCTTATTGGGATTTTTTTGTTACCAAAAATATGTAGCAGAATACAAATTGGCCTAAAATTATGAAAAAAAATAGATTTTTAAATTTTTTCTTTTTTGGGAAATTCTTTAGCAGAAAGTGAAAAATATTGTTTTTTTGTTTGTTTTTTTTTTTTTTTCAGAATGATCGCTCTTTTTTTGTTTATAGCTCAAAAAATTAAAATTGTAGAGGTGAACAAATACTACCAAAAGAAAGCTCTATTTGTGGGATAAAAGGACATCAATTTTATTTGGGTACAGCGACCGTGCAATTCTCCGCTAAAGTAACGCAGTCCCGAATCGCAAAAATGGCCTGGTCATAAGGGGGAAAATCTTCCAGTCCAGAACTTGTTAAAGTGGTTGTAAAGGCACAAGGTTTTTCACCTTCATGCATTCTATGCATTAAGATAAAAAGCCTTCTGTGTGCAGCAGCCCCCCCTAATACTTACCTGAGTCCCCTCTCAATCCAGCGATGTCCACGAGAGCCTTGCCTCTCCGTGAATTTGCACTCCTGATTGGCTCTTGGCAGGTGATAGAGTGAGTGGGGCCGATCCGTGTGTGAATGGACACACAGAGCTGCAGCTCGGGAGCGTGCCTGCTTGGGTGCCCCCTAGCAAATCTACTAGATGTGGGGGGCACCAGGCATGAGGGAGGAGTGGCAGCATGGGGCCTGAGAAAAGAAGGATCCGGGCTGCTCTGTGCGAAACCACTACACAGAGCAGGTAAGTATAACATGTTTGTTATTAGAAAAAAAAAAAAAAAAAAAAAAAGCTTTAATATTGCTTTACCTAATTTTTATTACTCAAAGAAAACAAACTCATCCATTACTGTTTCCATGTTTTATTTTGCTTAGAAATCACTTTGAAAAACACCCCCCTAGCATTTCTAGTTGTGGCCATCTTCAGTAAGGGCAGATTAATGTAGCATTTGCTTCCTGGAATCCAGCTGCCCTTAGCTCAGGCATGCAGGCAGAATGGTGTGCTTAACTGAGAAAGCCCCTCCTCGTTTGTCCCTAATTTTGGTCTGATCTATAAAATGGTATATAAAATGCAATTTTTATCTTTCAAATAGTGTTTCCCAGTGCTAAACCTTTCATCCAATTTCTAAATTGCTGCATTTGTAAATTTCCAATGCCAGTATAAAGGAATAGTAGTGGTACAAAAAAAAAAAAAAAAAAAAAAAACACTTGTGGTTTTAACCAATGTGTTTTTTTTTTTTTTTTAATTCTCCTTTAAGGGGGCGTGGCAGGGCATATTTCCTATGCCTACATACTTTTGCTAATAGGTGTCCCTCGTTTCCATCTCGAAAAGTTGGGAAATATGTATTTACTAAGGCTATTAGCTTCCTAAGCTCAGGCATGCAGGCAGGAGGGTGTGCTGAGAAAAACCCTTCTCCCCTCCTGAAGACTACTGGGATGTATGACATCCTATGCCTAGGCCTGGGAACCAGGAAACGCCGTTATTTGGCCCTTTGGTGTAATGTATGCTTGTATATTGTATCTATTTTTGTAATAATAAAAATTACTATGTATATATTTTTTTTAATATACTTTGTAATGTGCATTTATTTGGGAGTCATCATTTAAAGGCCCATTTCTTGCTTGTGTCTCCTTGTGGTGAGATTGGGGATAATATTGGGATTTTGATATTTTTCTACATTACCCAGGGCTGGTTTCTCCCAAACTCATTGGCTCCTTATGTCACATTCTCTTATACCTCAAAATTCTTTAACCACAAAAGGACCGGGCATTTCTTTTGCGATACAGCTCTGCGTTACTTTACCTGACAATTGCGTGGTCGTGCGACATTGTACCTGAATAAATTTGATGTCCTTTCTTTCCCACAAATAGAGCTTTTTTTTGGTGGTATTTAATCACCTGTGCGGTTTTTCGTTTTTGCACAATAAACAAAAAAAAAAGAGCGACAATTCTGAAAAAAAAAAACAATATTTTTTACTTTCTGCTATAAAACATTCTCAAGAAAAAATAAATTAAATAAATAAATAAATAAAATCACATTTTTTCATTAATTTAGTCCAATTTGTATTCTGCTACATATTTTTGGTAAAAAGAAAATCCCAATAAGGTGTATATTGGAAGTTATAGCGTCTACAAAGTAGGGGAAAGATTTATGTCATTTTTATTTATTTTTTACTAGTAATGACGGCAATCAGTGATTGAAGACTGCAATACTGCAGCGGACAGATCGGACACCTAACTGACATTTTTGACACTTTTGGGGGACCGGTGACATTACTACAGTGATCAGTGCTACAAATATGCACTGTTACTGTAATAATGACACTGGCAGGAAAGGATTTATCACCAGGGGCAATCAAAGGGTTAAATGTGTCCCTAGGGGGTGCTTTCTAACTGTGTGGGGATTTACTCACTGGATGAGCACAGAGACCTGTGTTCCTAAATAGGAGGAACACAGGATCCCTGTCTTCCTCTCTGAAAGAACAGTGGTCTGCCGTGTTTACGTCATCGGCAGACCACCGTTCTGTCTCCATGGGGAGCGATCGCAGTTGCCCCCTCTGGCGGCGCACGTGCTCCCATTATCTGCTAGACGAAGCGATGTACAGGTAAGTCATTTTGCGTAACAGAGCTGACCTGCCGCAGTAAAACTATGGCGACTGGTCAGCAAGTGGTTAAACTTCCTCCCACACCACCCCTGCAGCTATATTCTCCGAGAGAGGAGGGCCCTGGTGACAGGCTGATTATGCCCGCCCTTTTTCTCCCCCCTCCTTCATTCATAGAATCGATTTTCATTCGTAAAAACTATAGTACAGCTTTCATGAATGGAGAAGGGAGCGGAAAGGGCAGTCATGAATCTACCACAGTCTTGCCAGCTTTACCCTCCTTCCAAATTCAAATCACATGTTTTGGCTGGAGTTTGGCTGAAGCTAAGAGATCACCATAACAGCCAGGCAGATAGCAATTTTAGAAAATGATTAGAATTTTAATATTCAAAGAAATAAAAAACTTTTATAATTGATTGAGCTAGCATTGCTCAGCAACAGCTTCATTTTTGCTTTTATGATTAAAACTTTTTTTTTTTTAAACTCTAAGGCCTAATGCACACAGGGCAATTGCCCATCTCTCCTAAATGCCTTTCCTCCAGGCAGCAGCGCTTTGGATAAAAAATGCATAAGACGTGTAAGCATATTTGCCAACTGTCCCATTTTTGCCGGGACAGTCCCGGCAAATAGGAGCCTGTCCCGGGTAATTTACATTGTCCCCGCAAGCACCTGTTAATTGGGCTGCCCGTAAATGCCCGTTACGGGGAGCCGGTGCCCATATAAAAAAAATGGTTGCGGGCCGACATTGTAACTCCTGATGTGCCGTTCCGACGCCTGCCAAGCTCGGGAAAGCTCGTACACGCTCGGCCGGGTGGGCGCATGCGCAGTTACGTAGTAGCATTGCCTGGTGCCATTTTTAAAGTAATTGATAGCTGTGCTGCAAAGTGTCCCTGGAAATTTTTTTCAAATGTTGGCAACTATGCGTGTAAGTGCTTGGGCGTTAATTCATTTAATTGCCCAGAATAATAATTTACTTTAGCCCTTGAAAAAAAATGAACACTTAACCGCTTGACGCAGCCAGCATTAATGCGCGCTTAGACATGTCTACATGAATTTACACGTGTCAGGTATTTATTCTGCCATAAGGCTTCTGTCCCTGGACATGCTCACAGTGTTATTTTTTTCCCAACCTCTAAGTGCCTATGTGTGCATGGACACAGAGGTTGATTTACTAAAGGCAATGATACTGTGCACTGCAAGTGCACCTGCTCCATAGCTTAGTAAATGAGGTAAAGCTTCACTTTGCAAAAAATACTCAATCACATGCAAGGAAAATAAAAAAAACAGCATTTTTGCTTGCACATGTTTAAATGAGAGAAATGAGCAGAGCTTCCCCTCTTTTATGAGAATCTAAAGCGGGCATCCCTAAATGGCGGACCGCGATCCGAGTCCGGACCGAGTTTCTGTCCTATCCAGGCCATCTCAGTTCCGCCATTTAGGAACCGGCTTTTGCCCCAAGCTTCAGCCACTGCTATTCTCAGCAGAGTGAAGAGCGGCAGACTATACACTTTCGAATGATGGACAGGGGCTGGAGCTGCAGTAGTTAACATTTCAAGGTAGAGGACAGAGCTGTCCTAGCACCCAATCATCAGCTTGTTAAGAAGAAAATTTACCTTCGCCCACCGTTCAGAACTGTATAGTCTGCTGTGCTCCGCTCTGCTGAGAATGGCAGCAGCTGAAGTTTGGGGAAAAGCTGGCTCCTGCTCACAGATCCCGCTCTCCTCTGTGTAAGTAAAAGAGCAACAGAGGAGATCACAATGATGTGCACGTGGGGGGGGGGGGGGGCAGTAGACCAGAAGACACTGCTGTGGAGGCTGAGGGAAAACACTACTGTGGGGTCAGTCATGTGAAGGGTGCTGGGATGTGATTGGGGGCAGAGGACAATGCTGTGGGGGGAGGAGGGTAATGTGAAGGGGGACAGAGGACACCACTGTGGGGGGGGGGGGAGTAACGTGAAGGGGCAGGAGAGAGGACACCGCTGTGGGGGGATAACGTGAAGGGGCAAGAACAGTTCTGTGGTGGAATGATGTGAAGGGATGGGACAGAGGACAAGGCTGTGGGGGGATAAGGTGAAGGGGCGGGACAGAGGACCCTGCTGTGGGGGGGATAACGTAAAGGGGCGGGACAGAGGACGCCACTGTGGGGGGATAACCTGAAGGGGGGAACAGAGGATACCGCTGTGGGGGGATAACCTGAAGGCGCAGGACAGAGGACACCGCTGTGGGGGGATAATTTGAAGAGGGGAACAGAGGACACCGCTGTGGCGGGATAAGGTGAAGGGGAGGGACAGAGGACACCTCTGTGGGAGGATAAGGTGAAGGAGAGGGACAGAAGACACACCGCTGTGAGCGGATAAGGTGAAGGGGCGGGACAGAGGACACCGCTGTGGGCAGATAAGGTGAAGGGGCGGGACAGAGGACACCTCTGTGGGGGAATAAGGTGAAGGAGAGGGACAGAAGACACCGCTGTGGGGGGATAAGGTGAAGGAGAGGGACAGAAGACACTGCTGTGGGGGGATAAGGTGAAGGAAAGGGACAGAAGACACCGCTGTGGGGGGATAAGGTGAAGGAGAGAGACAGAAGACACCGCTGTGGGGGGATAAGGTGAAGGAGAGGGACAGAAGGCACCGCTGTGGGGGGATAAGGTGAAGGGGGTGGGACAGAGAACACCGCTGTGGTGGGATAACGTGAAGAGGGGTACAGAGGACACAACTGTGGGAGGATAAGGTGAAGGGGCGGGACAGAGGACACCGCTGTGGGGGGATGAGGTGAAGGGGTGGGACAGAGGACACCGCTGTTAGGGGATAACATGAAGGGGTGGGACAGAGGACACAACTGTGGGAAGATAAGGTCAAGGGGCGGGACAGAGGACACCGCTGTGGGGGGATAAGGTGAAGAGGGGAACAGAGGACACCGCTGTGGGGGGATAACGTGAACAGGGGAACAGAGGAAATCGCTGTGGGGGGATAAGGTGAAGGAGAGGGACAGAAGACACGGCTGTGGGGGTATAAGGTGAAGGGGGGACAGAGGACACCACTATGGGGAAAGGGGGGTGACATCAAGGGGGGCTAAGGACAATGCTGTGAATGGAGGGGGCAACAGTGATGTGAAGGGGGGATAGTAATATGCCGCGGGGGGGGGGGGGGAGAGGATTTGATTAAAGAATGGGATTGTGATTAAGGAGGAAGGGGGCTGTGATGTGATGGATCCAAGTCATCACCCAAACATGTGATTCGGACCGCAGTTGGGGGAAAATTTTACTGATCGGACCTGCGTGAATTTTAATACAGTGCCCCTGATCTAGAGCAACTGTACTTGCAGTGCACAGTATATTTGCGTTTAGTAAATGAACCCCATAGAGGGGCATTTCGAGGCAGAAAAAAAAAAAAAGCCAGAGGCCCCTAAAAGAAGCATTTTCAACCTCTCAGTGTGCATAAAGCCTAACATTTAAACCAAAGTTACAAAGCTTTAGCTGACCTGCAGTGGTCAGTTGGTTTTCCTTCATGGGTAATTCAATTTATTTTGCTTACGGGAAATTTGTGTCAGCTATGGCCTTACTCAGCAAAACACAAACAGTTTGATTTAATCGGCTCCTTTCAATGTGTTCAAATCCACTCTGGAAAGTGAGCTGGCGTTTGGCGTGTAATCTGCATATTGTGCAGTCTGTTGGCAAACTCGCAAGTACGCCCTGGGGAGCGCACGAGAGTCGGAGGGCAGTTCATCAAAGTTATCTCACTGCAAAACTTGTGGAAAGCAAAAATGAGTAAACCCCGAGCTCAGATTTTATAATTACAATGACGCTGAGCTTTGTGCTTACTCCGAGAGATTCCATTCCATTTTCAAAGAGTAGAAGGGCTTTTAGGCATAAGTACATTATTACATATTTGTTACATATTGATGGCTGCCTAATCTCTCTTCCTTACAGTCATTTGCATGGAACTGCGAGTAATACCATAGCTTGCCCTCTACTGTTGCTTTATTCTTAAAAGCAGATTTTTAATTTTTTTTTATTCTGTGTACAATGCAGAAGAGAGGAGGGGTGAATGGCACAGGGACTGTCAACACTGAATGCAGAAACATTTGTAATATTATCAAGGCTGTATTAATTCTGTTAATTCTGTCTCAGTATGCAGCAAATCCTATTTTTACAGGGAAACCGGTTATTTCAAATTAAACTTCACATTTTTAAAGAAATAACCCTCTGTGGGTCAGGGATATACACGGTAATTCTAGCCAGACACAGCGCCAAATCAATCACACTGCAAGCTATTGTTATCAGGCAGCCTCAGTACGGAAACATTGACTGCATCTAATAGAATGCAGTCACTCTTTAAATCGTACTGTGTTTGGTGAATATGATCGGCGCTAATTCAAAGTGATCTAATTATATCTGTGTATAAACCATTCTCATAATAAAAAAACAAAGTATCTGTGGATCGCTGTGAAATACTGAAAACAAGATGTATATCTCCAAAATACGTGAAAAATATATAAAAATAACCAAAATGAGTGGAAAAAAGTCCCAAATCAATCAATGATTCAATCAATGGTGTAAATCATAATGCTGAAGTGTAACTGTGTGATCAAACAAAGAAAAATTCCCAAAGTACACAGTCCTAAACCATAAATCATATAACTGTAAAAAGTCTTCAAGGAATATTCAAATCAACCAATCATGAAGTGTAGCATAGCAGTCTGGATATCGATCCAATCTCAGACCTAAAAGGTGTGCAGTGGCCGCTTACCTCAAACACACACTATATGCACATGTGTGTAATCCAAAAGTGCAGGTTCTTTGCTTCCCAGCAGGCTTCAGACCACGATCCTCTACAGCGGGAATAAAATCACTGATGTCTGCAACACACTGATCTCCTGGTGCGATATGGATCTTCCGCTTTGCAATACGATCACTCAGAGGAGTCAATCCAGCCTCAGGGGGGTATAAAATGAAACGCTCATGGTGCAGTAACTTTGATACCAATTTAATCGAAAAAAGGATGCACTTACATATAAAAAAACAAAAGCAGGCAAAAAGAACGTTGAAGGCGATACACAGTGGAACTTCTGGTTACGGCCGTGAACACGGAAGTTATGTCACCCGGCTCCTCCCGACGCGTTGCGTCACTACGCACGTGACTTTATCAAGGGATGTCGCTCTTTAAAGCATTTGTTACCCCAGCATTTCATGTTCCTAATATGTGCCTGCTGTACCATGTACTTGTATGAGAAAGTATCCTGTCCTCTTTGTATTGCTTCCTTTGTGTGAAATCCCTGCTGTTCTTGCCAGTCCCTCTGCTTTTCTATTGAAAACTGACCACACTAAGCCGGAGAACACACCATGGTCAGCTCTCTAGCTATCCTGGAAACTAAAGCCTAGTACACACGCCAAGAATTTCCGCCGACCGGTCATCCATCTTTTGTCCAGAGTGGTGTTTTGTTGGTTGGAATGTGCTCTAGACTGCGCACGAATTTTGACGACCGACAGAATTCTACTTCAGAAGTGATGTCATGTGTTGGATTGCTTTCTTTGTGTTCTTTCTTCTCTGAGCATGCCCAGTCTTGCTCATAGGATTTTTCCCTGTCGAAATCTGTACTGACTGCATAAAAATCGGACGTGTTTTGACGGAGGACAAAAATTTTATAGCCTGCACACCAGAATTTTTTCGGCCGAAAAGTCGGAGTCGGTTGTCGGAAGCATCATACTAACAAGCCGAAAATCGGCGGATCGGTCGTCGGACGAAAATTCCCGGCCGAATTTCGACGCGTGTGTACGAGGCTTTAGTGTGCTGTCCTCCAATGATCAGACTTGTCCTGCACAGCCATTCACTAGGAAGTTGTATTTTTATACCTATACAAAAAAAGGTTTTGTCTTTCATTTCTATTTTAAACTTAATAGGTTGTTTTACAAGGTGATCGTTTACAGTCACTTTAAGGCTGATCATTTTTCTTTCCCTTTAATCTATTTTTATTACATGTTTTGTTGAACTGGGTGGTTCTTGCGAGGCCACTCATAGATTGAATTTTCTCAAATTCAGCAGAAATCAGTGGAATTCAATTCATCTATGGCCAGCTTTAGTTTCAGCAAATATATTATATCTGCTTCAGTTACGCTAGCCACACTCAGCTTGAATTTTGCCCTACAACAATAATATTCTACCATAGGATTTTTTTTTTTTTTTTAGGTAGCAATGAAGCGAAGCTAATTGAATAAAATGTATTTGCCCTTTATAATCAAAAAAAAAAAAAACCTGGTTCAATATTTTAACATAGAAATAAAGTGTTTAGCATATCACCTTTATCTCTTTATCCTTCTTGCATATTATTGTGTACTTATGCAAAAACATCCAAAAAGGGTCTTCCATATATGCAAAGGGAAAAAAGGGATTTGATCCCAACGCGTTTCGTAAGCCAAGTCAGCCACTTCCTCAGGAGAAGGAAACCATTTTAATCCAACATATGGATGACTTTTGCGCCTCAAAAGCCCAATGAAGATAAAATAGTCTAAAGGAATACCAAGGACAGATAACAATGTCATCAAAATTCGTAGGGTATTGATAGCAAATCCATGTCTTTCAGATGTATCCTAGCTGACCACTCCACTGTTTTTCTATGCACTCATCTCCACAAGTCTGCCATAGTGAGTTATTATCATAAACCTGGGGACGCACCCCCTATTCATCCTTAACCTAATTCTCAGTATTGGCTCTTCTGTATGTGCCAGCGGTGCACGGTATCACCTAATTTTTTATTCTTGATGGTATTCTCTGTAGCTGTTGATGCTACTTAGCACAAGTTTACTGTTTTGTATAGGTGTAATTAAGATCTTGTATTACCATGAACATCTATGATTCTTAGAAAAGGGAATCTGTCCCTAAAACAAAAAAATGTACTCCTTACAAAAATGATATTTAGTGTTCACCTCTCTTGCTGGCTGCACAAAGAATCACTACTGTATTGGAGAAAATCTGCTGCTAGAATTATCTGAACCAAACTTTCAGAAATATTGATTGCCTGGTCCCCTGCTGCATGATGTGGTTCTTTCTACTAGCCGCAGGGCACAGGGGTCATAGAGAGGGACCACAGCACTTGGGGAAGGGACCAGGGACCTGCCTTGACCTTGTCCTTCATATACCACTTAGAGCCATTTTACATGTGCAATGCTGCTGACTATTAATCCACCTTGCATCATTTTGTCAGCAGCAGCGGGCCCTAGGTAAGCAGACAATCTGGAGAAGATATGCTGCCTCCTGCATGCCTGTTTGAAGAGAGATTTTACACTAAAGCCCATGTTGCCCATGTTTTAATGCTTAGGTGGTGTGACTCATATTTTACGTCTTAGTTTGTAAGAATTCAGGCTTTTCTAAGAACCTGAAGATTGGTTTAAATGCTGATTACAAGTCCTCAGTAGACATAAATACCACAATCAACATCAAAATTTTAAGTAAATACATTATTTGCATATCTGTGCATAATCTCCATGATATCAGATCACTCATTAAAACTAAACTTTGCATATTAAAATTTTACCTTAATTCACACACATTACCAGTGGCTGTAGGAAGTGAGACTTATTTAGATTGCTGTCCCGAAGCAGCTCTTGTGAGTAATAGCAATAGAAGGGGAGGGCTGCTTTTGGTTCAGGTGAAAGTTTTAAAGCCCACAGTCAATCCCCAAAAGTCAATAACTAAAGGGCTGAATTGCCCTAAGCAACACCCAATCATCTCTTATGCAGCGCCATCCCTGAAGGTGCCGCTGGTAGACTTGGGTCCTCTGTTTCTTATCTTGACCTTGGCAAAGGCCTTAGCTCCACTGACACCTCAGGTTTACACGTCAATAAATAAAGATTGATAGTTTTGGTTGATAGTTTAGCGTTATTCTGAAATTAAACTTAAAACCTTGTGGTAAGATAAAGTGCATTGACAAAAATTGCTCAGATAAACCGAGTATAGCAATGAGAAACACTTTGTGGCTCACACTATTATAAAGGCTTACAGGAGAAGTTTGTTTCTTTTTTTTCAAAATCATACCCACCTAGGTCTGATACTGCATCTGTCCCCCTCCGGCTCTGAGTACCGAGCAACCAAAGACCGCTGATCGCTCGGTTCTCAGAGCTCTGTGACTGTCAGTCACCGCTATCTGCTCTGCACCCCCTTGTTTACTGGAGCGCTGGGCTGTGAAGGGGGCAAAAATCAGCTGACTCTGGCTCTAAGCAGTCCAGGTTTAAGGTGCCGGTGTAACGTGAGAATTACCTACCCCGTGAGAATTACCTACCCTCGTCACTTCCGGCCAGAAACAGCTGAGCAGCGCAGCAGTGCGCATGCTCAGAGCCCCGGATACCTAATGGAAGAACTGAGGAGCTTACTAGTGCGCATGCGCACTAGTATGAAACGATCACGGTGTACCGTGGAAAAAACCTACCGACGCGGCGCTTACATAAAACAGCTGTGCTGAAATACGAGTCATCTCCGCTCCTGTGCCTGTCACTTCCCTGCTCTCGGCAAGTAAATATAAAAGCGGCTCTCGGCTCCGTGATTTATGTTTTCATACACCCGCCGGCGCTTTTATATTTACTATCCGAGAGCAGGGAAGTGACCGGGACAGGAGCGGAGATCACTCGTATTTCAGCACAGCTGTTTTAATGTACCCGCTGCATTACATACAGTGCTGAGTACCGGAAGTGACGAGGGGTAGGTTTTTCTCACGGGTAGGTGATTCTCACGGAACACCGGTCCAGGATTGTGGCCGCATCCTGACTTTGTCACAATCTTGCCCCAGCCTGGACCGGCTCTGTGACATCAGCCGACAGCGTGCTTCAGCCCGCTCTCTGCTGAAAACGGGTCACAGGAGAAGTACAGCCAAACAAGCTTTGGCTGTACTTCTCTTTTAATTAATAAGGTTAGAGTGCTGCCCTAAATTCAAACTGAACCAGAACAAACTGTACCTTTCCTCACTAAAGGAGCAGCCTAAGACAACAACGAAATTAAGACCTGCTGATGGCTGCTGCTACCACAGGAGTGAGTCCCATCGGGTTTACTACTGCACCGCAGAAAGGTAGCCACCCCAAGCCTTCAATTGATATGGATTGCTATAGACAGAGTGAAGCACTGTCAATAAAAACATCAGTAATGGCATGACCCCTCCCCAACAGACACCAACTGCAGTTGGACATCCACCGGGCCCTCAATTCCTACCTTATGGTAGTGCTCTAGATGATCCTGCTCTTGTAAGCAGTAAGCACTTCCTTGTGTTCCCCTGTAGAAATGTCTGGAATATTTGGGAATTTTAAATAATTCTAACAGAAAAGGCCTGCATTCGTCCAATCTTCCTTTATGTGACCCAACATTCCCTTATGTGACCGACACAAGTGATGCTCACAGTAGTTTAACTTTGTACAGGAAGTGCAATTTGTATGACGAACCTAACATAATGACAATAAAAGCATAGAATGCAAAAAAAAAAACAGTAAGATGTGCAAGTCAATGTACTGTATATACAGAGCATACAATATGAGCTACAATTGGATGTCAGGAGCTTGACATCTCAAGGACTTGAACAGTGAGGTGTAATAATATCTATCGATTTCTTTGCTAATAGTATTCACAAAGTGAATTGTGGTGATCAACAATTGTCATACTTGAATGAACCATTTCTGGGGGATTTATTTCACATAGAAGATAAGTCATTATCAGTTGAGGTGCCCAAGTAAAGCATTACATATGCATAGTGCATTATACTCGGTTTAGACTTCAAATGCCTTGCATAGTATACATAGATTTTAGAAGGTCGTTACCCTTGACCATACTCATGGTTCATGAACCAACCATTTGGCCATACTGAAGGTTTATGAAAAATAAATATAAGCCATATAATAAAGTACAGTGCTGCTTAACCTTTTGCCTGATTCCGGACACAAAAGCAAAGCCTTAATATTTCAGTAAATGGAAAAAAGAAACTGCTAAGAGGAAGACAGACCAGTCACATGGCCTGTCAAAGTCAAGTGATTGCCCTTTCCGGTCACAGAGTGTTCACCGAATTATTATAAAGGAACCCTATACAATTGCAATGCCCTCTCCTTTGTTCAATGGCTGGAGCTGCCTCTGCTTTATTAAAATGTGTGAAACTAATTGAAGCCTAGTTTAAGCTGTGTGATTTTATAATTACAGTGTAGAGGTAAAATAAGTTTCTGAGAGAGAAAGAAAATCAATGTTTGACCTTCTTTTATTCAGAAACAAAACATCATCTGCATCTGTAATTACTGACAGAAATCACTTAATCTTCTCTATGCTGAAGTGTAGTAGACTTTTTTCCCTCACGGTATTGAATGCCAATGATGAGACTATTCAATAAACTTTGCTTAAAAATCTATACAGGCTTAGATAGTGTAGCACTGACCCCCTGGGAGCCGCTAGGTAGTTTGCCCAGATCCTTTTCCCAGTAGTGTCCTCACAGCACAACACGCAGTTCAGTCACTCTTCAGGCTCATTACCCAGTCTAGGGGTATACCTTTTCTGATGCTTTATTGTCGAACTTGGATACGTAGTGGGTAATGGTAAGATACTCCATTAACCCTAAAGCCTCGTTCACACGCACCGATTGTTGGCCGTGAATTTTTGGCCAACGTCCGATCGGCCGATTGTCGGCTTGTTAGTATGATGCTTCCGACAACCGACTGCGACTTTTCGACCGAACAAAATCTGGTGTGCAAGCTATAAAATTTTTGTTGGCCGTCAACAGAACGGCCGTTTGTTCTTCAGTCAGTACAGATTTCGGCAGACAAAAATGTGATGACCAAGACTGGGCATGCACAGAGAAGAAAAAACACACGAAAAGTAAACCAGAACATGACATCACTTCTGCAGTTGGTTGTTGTTGGCCGACAAAATTCGTGTGCAGTCTAGAGCACATTTCAACCAACACAACAACACTGGACAAAAGACGGCCGATCGGTCGGCCAACAATCGGTGCGTGTGTACGAGGATTTAGCAACGATTTGAGGACACTGAAACTTCTCTTGCAGACCAAGCCCTTGTTGAAGATAAGGATGGACTGGGCTTTGAAGTAGTGACTTGAGGAGATTTATCTTCCTATTTCTGGACAGTCCAAGCAAAGTCCTTTCACTAGGAAATAGACTAAGCTCTTCAGGACACCGGCCACAATGATCCTTTTAAACACGGTGACTCTAGAACACAAGGGATGGCCTCACCATACAGTCTTTAGGATCTCTCTCACCAGTCTTTAGTCACAAATGTCCGATGAAATATTGGTTGCCTCCTTCCAATATCCTTGCAAAACACTTTCACCCTGTGATACCAAGCTAGATCCTCAGATAACAATCCCTTAGTCAGCACACCAGTTTTCAACAAAGCGCGCCTCCAGGACCTTGACATGGCAGAGAGGCCTAGGAGGCCGGTAGCCCCCCAGGCTGTTATCACCTCTTCAGGGAAAAAGACCAGTCTACTATATTGCCCAGAGTATTTATACAGACTCCCAGTCACCATCAGGGCACCTCTCCCAGGGATTGACCAGGGCTGTATGAATATTCAGCTTCTGTCTCTAGACTCTTCCTGCTCACTAACTTACAGAACATTTCTGGACCAGCCAGGGGAAGGCAGTCAGTTCTGCAGCCAATGAGATATAGAACAGGCCAGAACAATAAACACAGCTGCACTGATTACACTTGTGAGTCATCATAGCTAAATTTACCAACTCCTAGCACCTATCTAGGAGTGTGCTGCATTAGTAAGGCAGAAAACAAAGTGCAGTAATCCATAGAAAGCAAGTACAAGATTCTACTACTTTTAAGAACTACTTTTGTATTAATAAAATGAAATTTAATTGGGTTCTAGGGGTTAACTGTCATACAAGGGCTCATTTTCTTTAGTGAAAGGAATATGTTCCTAGGTTCCTCCCTGGGCACATACTGCCCCTAAACTACAGATAGGTACACTGTCCAACCCGTCCAGCCACAGCAGCTGTCAAGATTTCACAGGCTGCCAAGAGTGTGGCTGGAGGGCGCACCCAGGTCCTCCACCTGCATCTAAACGCCAGAGCCCCATGCACTTGGAATAAATTAATTTTATGCCTTCTAGATTACTTTTTTCCTGTGTTTGGCTCTTCCTACTTTAAAGCAGGTTTAGCTGAATGTGGGGAGGTGAACAGAAATAAGTAACAGTATTAACCTCCCTGGCAGTAATTCCAACTGTGGCTCGGGGTTAATTTTCAGTACCAAAAGCAGGACACCAGAGCCACACTCGGGGTTACATGTAGTGAAACTTACCTTGTTCTATCAGAGTACCGCTACCTATCAGATTCTGCAACCAGAAGTGACGTTGGTTCGAGAAAACTTAATGCACATGTGCCATGCGCTCCAACGGGGCTACTATGCATTCCAATAGCTTTCCTAATGTGACAAAACACGAAGCAGCAGCAGACAGCAGACAAGTTCTTGCACACCCAGGCAACTCTTGAATTTCACACTGATTTTAGCAGTAAACTCACCTTATACACTGAAATAGACTATTTCCCCGTCACCAAGGGAAATAATCTATTTCACTATATAATCAGTTTGTCGTTGAGCAGTGCAGGGTGTACCAAGATGGCCGTCGCCACCTTTTACTTGCAGGTTACTCGCTATATTTACTATATTACAATAATAATAGAAATGTAATACTGTTATTCAGTCTATAAGATCAGTTTACTGCTAAAATAAATGTAAAATTCGCACCTGCTTCGTGCTCTGTCACATTAGAATACTAGAATGCATAGACGCCATGTTGGAACTCATGGCACATGCGCAATAAGTTTTTCCCATCCTAACGTCACTTCCGGTTGCAGAATCTGATAGGTAGCGGTATTCTGATAGAACATCGGCATCTGTCTTCCGGGTTCTCTTCCCTGCGAGCGCCACGACGCAGGGGGGCGGGAAATTTTAAGAAAGTACACAAAACATGACATGATATATTGTAATCTGTTAGGATTACATTACTGTATCAAACCATTTCACCTCAGTTTTGTCCCTAGTGCTAGTAGGAATTTGTGCTGGGAGGGGGGATTTGGAGTGGGGGAGGATGTATACTGGGAGAGGATTTTTGAGGGGTACGGGATTCGTGCTAGGAGAAGTGATTTTTTTGGGAGGGTCGATTTGTGTGGGGGGATTTTTCAGAGAGAAGATTTGAGCTGAGGGGGTGAATGGGGGCAAACATTTTTGCTGGGAGGGGGGAATTCAGCAGAATTAAGCAGGGGGTGGATTTGTCCTGGGAGGAGGAGGGGGAATTTGTATTTAGAGGGTAAGCATGTAGATCAGTGCTCATTTTTTTTTTTTGTTTTTGGGGGGGTGGGGTTGCTGATACATAATGCTTATACATCTGGGGGGGGGCACAGTTTAGCATGGTCACCCTAGGCTCTAAATGTCTGTGTCCCAGCACTGTTTGATAGTGTCAGTGTGAATGAGACCTCGATAGCACAGATCCAACACACATCACAGTCAGCCATGGGTTACATTGCCCTAGATCTCATAGCTGCTAGATGTCATAGTCATTGCAAGATGTGCCTATGGCCGGTGTTAAGGTCACCATACAAGAAAAGAATATGTTGCATTTTACAAATGATCATGGGACTATCTCAATGGGTATGAAGAGTGAACTACAGGAGGCCTGCCTGCTTCGGAGTCACAAAAAGAATTGACAGGTTGGAAAATGTCATCCTATTTCCTATTCACCTCGGTTCTGCCTCACAGGCAGTGACGGGGAATTGCCTGACATGCGATGAATAGTGGATGAGTATGTCAGGTGAACAGAGGGGATTATTCAAGGTTCTGATTATTCGCTTCCTAACGATCAGATCCCCCAATGGGAACAGTCTCATTGCCCATCAACACTGCTCTCCGCAGAAACTTACAGAACAGCACCCATCATTCCTAATCTCACTTTTTTGGCTGCAAGATTGTGCTAATGCAGTCAAGGAATGATTATCCTTCAATTCGGAAATTCTGCTCTCATCTTAAAAGGTTTCTCAGAATGTGGCTTATTACGACTTCTATCCTCATTCAGCCTCAGGTTTATACTGGCAAAATAGCAAAAAATACCACATTTTACCATATCCTTAAGGGTACTAAATGAAATCATGACCTACATGCAAGTATTATTCAAATGAACAGCATCTCATTCTATTTAAGTATACTGCATCTGACCCAATAATTAGCAGACCAGCTTTTTACAACAGTGGAAACAGTCCAGGTTTCTGTAAAAAAAAAATGTATAGCTTATAATTACTGAAGGAGGCCACCATGTAAGTTGATGAGCCGCCTGCTATTTTTAATATTGGCCAGCAGAGGGAGTTTTAAGTTTACAAATGGGACAAAAGAATTTAGGAAGTTGGTCTTTCCCCTACAATTGAATATATGTAATGGGCGAGTGTAAACAGACCTGGTATTAACTTTTTTTTATAGATGCTGATGAACCAAATCTCTAGCTGGCTTCTTTGTCCCTGACATTTTTTTGGTTATATTTTTTTAACATTTGACCCAGCTCTTAGCCCTGTCTTGTGTTAGGGCCCTAATCTTGCTGGTGCATTCTCAATAACAATAAAATTAAAGAGGAACTGCAGTCTGCTCACATAATTTGTAATAAAAACAGCTTTGCCGTTCTGAAGCCTCCCTCCAACCACTTTACATAATATTTTATATATACTGTGATTCTGTACTTGCCAAATATGCTGGAGAAATCACCCTCCACTAAGTCTGGCTGCAGCCATTTTAACTGTGGGCAGCTGAAGCTGCTGCCTGTTCACTTCCTGTATTTACCCATATATATATATACACACACATGCACACATATGTACAGACACACACACACACACACATATATACAGTGGGTACGGAAAGTATTCAGACCCCCTTAAATTTTTCACTCTTTGTTATATTGCAGCCATTTGCTAAAATCATTTAGGTTCATTCTTCTTCCTCATGAATGTACACATAGCACCCCATACTGACAGAAAAACACAGAATTGTTGACATTGTTGCAGATTTATTAAAAAAGAAAAACTGAAATCACATGGTCCTAAGTATTCAGACCCTTTGCTGAGTATTTAGTAGAAGCCCCCTTTTGATCTAATACAGCCAGGAGTCTTTTTGGGAAAGATGCAACAAGTCTTTCACACCTGAATTTGGGGATCCTCTGCCATTCCTCCTTGCAGATCCTCTCCAGTTCTGTCAGGTTGGATGGTAAACGTTGGTGGACAGCCATTTTTAGGTCTCTCCAGAGATGCTCAATTGGGTTTAAGTCAGGGCTCTGGCTGGGCCATTCAAGAACAGTCACGGAGTTGTTGTGAAGCCACTCCTTCGTTATTTTAGCTGTGTGCTTAGGGTCATTGTCTTGTTGGAAGGTAAACCTTCGGCCCAGTCTGAGGTCCAGAGCACTCTGGAGAAGGTTTTTGTCCAGGATATCCCTGTACTTGGCCGCATTCATCTTTCCCTCCATTGCAACCAGTCGTCCTGTCCCTGCAGCTGAAAAACACCCCCACAGCATGATGCTGCCACCACCATGCTTCACTATTGGGACTGTATTGGACAGGTGATGAGCAGTGCCTGGTTTTCTCCACACATACCGCTTAGAATTAAGGCCAAAAAGTTCTATTTTTGTCTCATCAGACCAGAGAATCTTATTTCTCACCATCTTGGAGTCCTTCAGATGTTTTTTTAGCAAACTCCATGCGGGCTTTCATGTGTCTTACACTGAGGAGAGGCTTCCGTCGGGCCACTCTGCCATAAAGCCCCGACTGGTGGAGGGCTGCAGTGATGGTTGACTTTCTACAACTTTCTCCCATCTTCTGACTGCATCTCTGGAGCTCAGCCACAGTGATCTTTGGGTTCTTCTTTACCTCTCTCACCAAGGCTCTTCTCCCCCGATAGCTCAGTTTGGCCGGACGGCCAGCTCTAGGAAGGGTTCTGGTCATCCCAAACGTCTTCCATTTGAGGATTATGGAGGCCACTGTGCTCTTAGGAACCTTGAGTGCAGCAGAAATCTTTTTGTAACCTTGGCCAGATCTGTGCCTTGCCACAATTCTGTCTCTGAGCTCTTCAGGCAGTTCCTTTGACCTCATAATTCTCATTTGCTCTGACGTGCATTGTGATCTGGAAGGTCGTATATAGACAGGTGTGTGGCTTTCCTAATCAAGTCCAATCAGTATAATCAAACACAGCTGGACTCAAATGAAGGTGTAGAACCATCTCAAGGATGATCAGAAGAGTTAAATATATGAGTGTCACAGCAAAGGGTCTGAATACTTAGGACCATGTGATATTTCAGTTTTTCTTTTTTAATAAATCTGCAACAATGTCAACAATTCTGTGTTTTTCTGTCAGTATGGGGTGCTATGTGTACGTTCATGAGGAAGAAGAATGAACCTAAATGATTTTAGCAAATGGCTGCAATATAACAAAGAGTGAAAAATTTAAGGGGGTCTGAATACTTTCCGTACCCACTGTATACAGTACAGACAGACACATTCACACCACTGCTTGCCTGCACAATGCCTAATATGTTCTCGTGCTATAACAAGCTAGATATACAAACAGAGCAACCTCATAATCTTGTACACCTACCAGCTAGCCATCAAAAAAATACATTATACTGTCTAACAATTTGGAAAAAAAAACAGGGTTTTTATTGCACCCTATTTGCAATTATACAGTATGTTGAAATCACACTGGCTCATCAAGGCTCTTCTGTATAGTGGGGTCCTAACTCTAGTCTATGAGAGTCTCTATGTTGGAGTACATATGTACCTCTTCTGTATTTTAGGCCCTGTGATCCGCTTGCTCAGCAGGTAATCTGCTGATCCCCGCTGAGCAGGCGGATGACAGGTCCATGTCTGCTCTGCTTATGCAGAGCAGACATAGACACAGCCTGCTCTGTAATGGACACATGTCCATTTACATTGGCCGCTCCATAGAGGATTACACAGCCTTGACCCCTGTATTCTATGTTTATATGCTTCTGAGCCTTGCACCCTGTGCATTACGCACTCCTCTTGACCCCTGCACTCTGTATGGTATGTACTCCTGACCCCTCCACTATGTACATTATGTACTCCTGACCCCTGCTCTCTGTACATTATGTACTCCTGACCCTTGCACTCTGTACGCTATGTACTCCTGACCCCTGCGCTTTGTATGTTGTGCATTCCTAAACCCCTTGTCATGGAACTAGCCGGAGAATAAACACTCATAGACCTGACACATTAGCCAGTTCTCAACATGGCGTGCCTGCATGAATATGCACACACGTATTGCAAACGCACGTCCGCTAGGGCGAAGACGTGTGCGTGCTGGCGCACAAAGTGGATGTCCAATCCCAGCACCCTCTGGCCTTTAAAAGGATATCTGTGGCACATGAACATTGCTGACTGGTCTTCAGCTTCCTGTTTCCTGCTTCCTGTGTTTGCTGCTGCTTCTGATCACCTGTTGTCAACCCGGCTTGTTCTTGGATTCCTCTTGTCTTGCTCCTGACCTCGGATTGTTCACGGATCTTCTCTTGTCATCTGCCCTGTGTATGACCCCGGCTTGCCTAACCACGACTCTGCTATCCGATCTGCTGACCACTGGCTTACTGACCTTTGCTTCTGTCCCCGACTACGCCTTCGGCTGTGCCCTGTCTGCGGTGATCTGCCTTGGTACAACACCTGCTGTACCCAGCCTGCAGAACCTGCTTCCAGTACTTACCTGTTGATCCTGCCAGCTGCACTCTCCATTACAAACTACTTCCAGCTGTGTGCAGTCTGCAACTTCCACAGCACTCCTGGGTCCTAGTGCTCACCTTCTCTGGTGTTCACCTGCAGAGAGATCTACCTACCACCAACCCTCATCTGGGGCACAGCTGGCAATCCCTGCTACTTAGGGCTTTGTGCTTCCTGTTACCACCTTCAGGGACACCAAGCACTCAGCTGCAAGGAGAGCCCTCTCAGCATTTCGGCTTCAGGACCAGGTACGTGACAGTACCAGTCAGCCATAAGATGTCTGAAGCCGACAGAGGTGCGTCTCCGCTAGAGGCTTTGTGCCAACAAGTTACAGCCCTCACACAAGCCGTATAGAATCTACAAGAAGGCTATATGCAACTAGAAGGTCGCCTGCACAGCATACCCTCTATGTCCTCTTCTGCTTACCAGAATACCGCACATAAGGTCTCTGCTCCAGCTTCTGCTGTTTTTGAACGCACCGCTGTCACACCAACGGTAGTGATACCTCCACCTGAACCAAGAGTCCACATACCCGAACGTTTCTCCGGGGACCAAAGAAAATTCAGAGCGTTTAAAAATGCTTGTCAGTTATACCTAGCTCTGCAACCACGGACTTTCTCCCTTGAAACCGTCAAAGTCGGTTTCATCATCTCCTTGCTCACCGAAGAACCTCAATCCTGGGCCCATCATCTTATGGAACAAAGTAACCCGGTCCTAGACTCAGTTTCAGCCTTTTTTGGAGCCATGGCACAGCTCTATGATGATCCCCAGCGAATGGCTTCGGCCGAAGCGGCCCTGCACACACTCCAGCAAGGGAACCGGCCTGTAGAGGACTATACGGTTGAATTCCGCAAATGGTCAGCAGATACAGACTGGAATGAAGCCGCACTCAAGTTCCAGTTCCGGCTTGGTCTGTCCGAGGTGCTCAAAGATGAACTGGCCCGGGTGGAAGCTCCCACTACCCTTGAACGCCTTATACAGTTGGCTATACAGCTTGACCGCCGATTACGGGAGCGGCGCTTTGAACGGACTCAAGTCTTACAAACCTCCAGTAACCACCACTACACCCATGCAATTCCTCCTGTTGCGGCCTTCCCTGACCCCTGAAGAGAGGATCCGCCGGCGGCAAGCCAACCTTTGTCTATACTGTGGCGGTACTGGACATTTTCTTCAAAACTGCCCTGTGAGACCCAGTAAGTTCCTGTCCTCTCATCCCACATATGCCTCGGTCGCTGGATCCTCCCCCGCTCATATAATCTTGCCTGTCTCACTGCAAGTGGCAGAAGTGGAAGTCAAATTCCGAGCCATAGTTGATTCAGGCGCCTGCAGTTGTTTTCTGGATCTTACATTAGCTAAGAAATTACGGATTCCGCTTAGACCTAAAAGACTGAGTCTTACTGCTCACCTGGCAGACGGCACCATTCCCAAGTCGGGGCCCATTACCCAAGAAACTGAACCAATTCTAACGATTACTGACTCTGGACATCAAGAGTTCCTATGTTTCGAGGTCCTCTACTCTCCCTTGTTTCCGGTAATACTCGGCCTTCCCTGGTTAAGTGCCCATAATCCCAAGATTGACTGGTCTAAAGAGGAGATCATGTTCTCTTCAGCCTACTGCCAGCAGCATTGTTTTGCTCCTGAACCATTGGACTCTCCCAGCTGCCTGACTGTTCAGGCAGTCTCAGATATCGGTCAGTATGTGCCTAACAGCTATCATGACTTCCTGGATGTGTTCGATAAGAAGAAAGCCGATGTGTCTATTTATTATCAGAAATAGAGCTGGAGGCTCTACGACTCTACATAAATGAGAATCTGGAAAAAGGATTTATCCGTCCATCCTCTTCCCCTGCAGGAGCAGGAATCTTCTTTGTTCAAAAGAAGGATCATACACTCAGACCTTGTGTAGATTACAGGGAATTCAATAAAATTACCATCAAGAACCGCTACCCGCTACCTCTAATACCAGAACTGTTTCAACGTTTCCAAGCTGCTCGAGTTTTCACTAAACTGGATCTACGAGGTGCATACAACTTAGTCCAAATTAGAGAAGGCGACGAGTGGAAAACGGCCCTCTGAACCCGTTTCGGACATTTTGAATACCTTGTGATGCCTTTTGGACTTTGCAATGCCCCCGCCACTTTCCAACACCTTGTAAATGACATCTTTAGAGAATTTCTGGATCACTTTCTTATGGTCTATCTTGATGATATTCTCATCTTCTCTGCATCTCTTGAATTGCATTGTGTGCACTTAAAGAAAGTCTTGTCTACCCTCAGGAAACATGGACCCTACGCCAAGGCAGAGAAATGCGAATTTGAGAAACAAACCATCCAGTTCCTAGGATTGATTATATCCACTGATGGTATCGCTATGGACCCCCAAAAGGTGTCTTCCATCCTGGAATGGCCTGCCCCAGTGGATAAAACAGGAATCCAAAGATTTGTGGGGTTCGCCAACTTTTACAGGAGATTCATTAAAAGGGTTCTCATCCATTATTGCTCCCATTACCCAGCTCACATGTCAACATTCCCGATTCCAGTGGTCCCAGGAAGCCCAGGCGGCCTTCAATAAACTGAAAGCTCTTTTCACCTCCGCTCCAATACTTCGGCACCCAGACCCTGCTCTGTCTTACGTCTTGGAGGTTGATGCCTCAGAGGTCGCCACTGGGGCAATCTTGTCACAATGTATGGGGCCTAAAGCCTTGCTCCATCCGGTAGCTTTTTTTTCTCGGAAGCTGAGTCAAGCAGAAAGAAATTATGATGTCGGTGATCGGGAGCTACTGGCTATCAAAACAGCCTTAGAAGAATGGCGATATCTTTTGGAAGGAGCTGCCCATCCAGTGATGATATTTACAGATCACAAGAATCTGGAATATCTCAGGACTGCTAAACGCCTTAGGCCTCTGCAAGCACGGTGGGCTTTGTTCTTCTCCCGATTTAATTTTCATATCACCTACAGGCCAGGGTCAAAAAATGGCAAGGCCGATGCACTTTCTCGAATGTTTCCAGAGACCCCTGAAGTAGCCTCCTCCAGTACCATCCTTTCACCACAAAACTTTTTGTTGTTGCAACCTGATTTAAAATCAGTCATCCAGCAAGCTTCCACTCAGTGTCCGGAGACTGAAGTTTGTTCCTTGAAAAAACAAGACAATTTTTTCTGGCAAAATAACAAGATCTTCGTTCCACAAGAAGCAAGGACCCTAGTCCTGAAGGCATGTCATGACCATCAATTGGCGGATCATTTCGGGGTACACAAGACTATTGAGCTCATTCAACGATCTTTTTGGTGGCCAGGCCTGAGTCAGGACTGTAAGGATTATGTTGGCTCCTGTACTACGTGCCTTCGTAATAAGGGATGTAACACCAGAGCCTGGGGCCTGCTAAGGCCGTTACCAATTCCTGATTTGCCCTGGAAGATGTTGTCAATGGACTTTATAGTGGACCTGCCTCCTGCTGAGGGATTCACATCCATCTTTGTAGTCATTGATCGATTATCTAAGATGTTGCATTTTGTGCCTATGGTGGGCACACCTTCGGCCACAGACACGGCTCAGGCTTTTATTAAAGAAGTAGTGAGACTTCACGGCTTGCCCAAAAGCATTGTATCAGACAGAGGTGTGCAATTCACCTACAAATTCTGGAGAACCCTTTGCAAAGCTTTAAATATTGATGTCTGCTTGTCCTCAGCCTACCACCCACAAAGCAATGGTCAGACAGAGAGGACCAACCAGACCTTAGAGCAGTATCTTCGGTGTTTCTCCACCTTTTCACAGGACAACTGGGTATCTCTGCTCCCCTGTGCTGAATTTGCCTACAATAACTCAGTGCACGCGGCCACCAACCAAACCCCATTCTGGGCTAACTATGGCTTTCATCCATGCTTTTTTCCAGATTCTCTGCCAGAAACTGATGTGCCCGCAGTACAAGATAGATTATCCTCCATCTTTACGAACTACCAGACCCTGCAGGAGGCAATACAAAAGGCCCAGGATGAATATAAAAGGATTTATGATAAGAAGAGAAAGGAGAACCCGGCCTTCAAGGTTGGGGACAGAGTCTGGCTGTCTACGGCCAACCTAAAACTCCCCTGTCCTTCATGTAAGCTGGGACCAAGGTTCATCTGACCTTTTGGAATTAAAAGAAGGATCAATCCTGTGGCTTTCAAACTTTCTCTTCCGCAATCTTACAAAATCCACCCAGTCTTCCATGTGTCTCTTCTTAAACCTGCTGTTCCAGATCGTTTCCCAGGAAGGGAGGACCCACCGCCACCTCCAGTTACTATTGGCGAGGAAACCGAATTTGAGGTGGAAGCACTACTGGACTGCAGAAAGCGAGGAAGACATATTCAGTATCTTGTTAAGTGGAAGGGATACACACCTGAAGAAAATTCATGGGAGCCTGAGGAAAATATTCATGCCCCCAGGTTACTGCAAGAATTCTTCAACAGAAACCCTGAGAAGGTGTCACATTTGGGCATCTGGAGGCTGCCCATAAGGGGGGGGGGGGGGGGCACTGTCAGGGAACTAGCCGGAGAAAATAAACACTCATAGACCTGACAAATTAGCCAGTTCTCAACATGGCCCCGCCCGCATGAATACGCACACATGTATTGCAAACGCACGTCCGCTAGGGCGAAGACGTGTGCGTGCTGGCGCACAAAGTGGATGTCCAATCCCAGCACCCTCTGGCCTTTAAAAGGATATCTGTGGCACATGAACATTGCTGACTGGTCTTCAGCTTCCTGTTTCCTGTTTCCTGCTTCCTGTGTTTGCTGCTGCTTCTGATCACCTGTTGTCAACCCGGCTTGTTCTTGGATTCCTCTTGTCTTGCTCCCAGCTCTGACCTCGGATTTTTCACAGATCTTCTCTTGTCATCTGCCCTGTGTATGACCCCAGCTTGCCTAACCATGACTCTGCTATCCGATCTGCTGACCACTGGCTTACTGACCTTTGCTTCTGTCCTCGACTACGCCTTCGGCTGTGCCCTGTCTGCGGTGATCTGCCTTGGTACAACACCTGCTGTACCCAGCCTGCAGAACCTGCTTCCAGTACTTACCTGTTGATCTTGCCAGCTGCACTCTCCATTACAAACTACTTCCAGCTGTGTGCAGTCTGCAACTTCCACAGCACTCCTGGGTCCTAGTGCTCACCTTCTCTGGTGTTCACCTTCAGAGAGATATACCTACCACCAACCCTCATCTGGGGCACAGCTGGCAATCCCTGCTACTTAGGGCTTCGTGCTTCCTGTTACCACCTTCAGGGACACCAAGCACTCAGCCACAAGGAGAGCCATCTCAGCATTTCGGCTTCAGGACCAGGTATGTGACACCCCTGCATTCTGTACGTTATGTATTCCTGACCCCTGCACTCTGTATGGTATGTACTCCTGACCCCTGCACTCTGTACGGTATGTACTCCTAAACCCTGCACTCTGTACGCTGTGCATTTCTAAACCCCTGCATTCTGTACGGTATGTACTCCTGACCCCTGCACTCTGTACGGTATGTACTCCTGACCCCTGCACTCTGTACGGTATGTACTCCTGAACCCTGCACTCTGTATGCTGTGCATTCCTAAACCCCTGCATTCTGTACGTTATGTATTCCTGATCCCTGCACTCTGTACATTATGTACTCCTGACCCCTGCACTCTGTACATTACGTATCCCTAACACTTGCGCTCTGTACGGTATGTACTCCTGACCCCTGCACTCTGTACGGTAAGTACTCGTGAACCCTGCACCCTGTACAGTTTGTAATCCTGAACCCTGTACTCTGTACGGTATATACTCATGAACCCTGTATGGTATGTACTCGTGAACCCTGCACTCTGTACATTATGTACTCCTGAACCCTGCACCCTGTACAGTATGTACTCCTGAACCCTGCACTCTGTATGGTATATACTCCTGGACCCTGCACTCTATACGGTATATACTCCTGACCCCTACACTCTGTATGGTATGTACTCCTGCACTTTATACAAATGACATTCATATGACTCATGCGCTCTGTAGTGGTATATAGTACAATACATACTCCTCACCCAACTGTTTATAGTTTCATCAGTTGCCGGTAGCCAAGTAGTGCCTAAATATTTTAATAGCTGGGAAGAAACACAAGCGCCATACTAAGTGCAGCACATGAAACTTTAAATTTCAATCAGTTGAATATTACTCACAAAGTATATCCAAAAACCGAGCATTGGGAAAAGCGCTGCAATATGTGCTGTCAGTGCAGCGGTGTCAGGGTGGCCTTAGCGGTTGTAAATTGGGGGGATGTGGCCGGTGGATGTCGCACCTCCTGGAGTCCTAGGATGCTTGTGCAGCTGGTCCTGACGTCATTTCCAGGTGCAGGGAAATCTAGGCGACCCGTTTGCGGAGCATGCGCTCCTTCTTCATGCCTTTGCAGCGCCATACTGGATTAGGGCTTAAATAAAAGCAAAGCAGCGGCCGCTGGGTCCTAAAGTCCTAAGTGTTAACCGGCTGCTTATAATGGCACAGATTTAGAAAGTGTAATTGGAAAATTTAAACCTTAATACTGAATGTAATAAAAATAAAGTATTTACAGTTCATAATTGATATATACATTGGTCAATAAAGTGCAGCATAAAAATTATGAGAAAAATATATGATACCGCTTACAATTAGAACTATGTGTGCAAGTTATCAATGTATAAAATATTACATAACATAATAGTATCTTCTAGAAAATAAATAGATAAAAACTATAAAATCTCTATATGAAAGAGTTTATTATAATAGTGGCTATAAAAACATAAAAAAAAAAATAAATAAATAAAAGGTTTTCTAAGGTCAGATCAATGTACTTTCTTCACTTTCCTCATTGAGTCCACCCGGCACAAGAGTATCTAAGGAATAGATCCAATAAGTTTCCCTCTGGCAGAGACGTTTAAAACGCTCTGCCGTTGGGAAAGTCCTCGGTATGGACTCAATCACCTACACCATGAGACTTGCAGAGGAACCTTCGTGGTGTTGTAGGAAATGCCGGGGAACACTATGCTTATCATCTCTGCCCTCTACTAAGCAACGGCGTTCCCCGAATCTCTTTCTTAGGTGCGGATGATTCTGCCTACATAATAGGCAAAGTGTTTTCTTCCCAGCCACCCACAAGTCTCTTCTTCTTACTTCCACACTGAGGAAGCTTACAGGAGCTTGCATATGGACTTGTGCTTCCAAGTCACAGACTATTCTTGTGAACAGACTTTATAATGACTTCCCCAGTGGGGTACAGCCATACACCTTATTTGCGCTAATATAAAATGTATTCCATGCCCGAATATTTTAATAAAGCTCTTCTTCAAGGTAAACTCTGACAAATGTGAGCTCTCTATTATTAGTGTAGAGAAAAACACATGTAATGAAAGTTTATTTTTAGAGAATGATTGTGTTGAGGCTTTTACGTGTCTGATGGATACAATGACTGTGGCATATGTGTGCCATGCATACAGAAATTAGGCACAGGTTTTATTTAACCATGTCCTTCAGTCCCTCCCACTGTTACAGCAAATTTGGCCACACCCACTGTTCGCCATAGCAGACTGTATAATTACTTTCCATGGGGTACCCATAAGTACCCCAGGCCTTGTAAAATTCTTTTTAACACCCTGCTTATAGCTACCAATTAGACCAGGGGTGGGGAACCTTTTTTCTGCCAAGGGCCATTTGGATATTTATAACATCATTTGGGGGCCGTACAAAATTATCAACTTAAAAATTTGCCTGTTATATTTGGTCAAACATTTAATTAATTCACCCCTAATGTGATGTCTGGAACTGCTTCTCTTTGGTGAGGTGTGTGATGTTAGCTGGTATTGATGATGCTGCTACTCCCAACTGGTTTTCCAGGTCTGCGTCGGTCAGTCTGGTGGGCAGTCGACTCTTTGTGGTGGTAAGTTTTGAAAAGAACTGCTGGTGGGTACTGCTGGCTGAAACTGCTGGTGGGTACAGCTGGCTGGTACTGCTGGTGGGAAATGCTGGCTGGTACTGCTGGCTCAGGCTGGCATTGCTGGCTAGTGCTGCTGTGGGTACTGCTGGCTCAGGCTGGTACTGCTGGCGGGAAGTGCTGGCGTGAGACTCAGGAGCGGCGCCGCCCTGGAGGAAGATAGATGCAATGCTTCCTGTATTGGTCACAGGTGAAGTGCATTTGAAATCACTCTGCCTGTGACTCAGACTGTCAGGACGGAGCCCGAACTATACAGCAAATATCGTCTCCATTCTGACAGCTCAGCTGAGAGACACAGACTCAGTGGCAGCCTGGGGGGCCGGACTAAATGATTTTGCGGGCCGCATACAGCCCTTGAGCCATAGGTACCCCGCCCCTGAATTAGACTGTGACTCTGTGAAAATATTCCATTGTAATGTATTACATTAAAAATAATCTGTTAATACACACTAATGCGAGAAAAAAAAAAGTGCAATGTGGTGTATTATAGTGCAGGTCCATTGGCACCTAGTGCACTTTAACATTACCGCAGTGCACAGGTCTCAAACCACCCTTAAATTGGGTGTAATCTTCAGACATGAAATATTAACAAAGCACATCCTTCCATACTGTGTACTTGTTCTTATCCAAAACACTGAGTGTGATTTCTCTCTGATGCCTCGTTCATCTGTTATCTGCAAGAGACACTTCTGACTGCTTTTCCCATCCAAGAGATAATTGGTGATGGGGGAGAGAGCTCCAGCACACTGCCTGTGATTGAGTGCCACAGCTGTGAATGTTCCCTTTCCTTCAATCGTGGCTCAGAGCTCCTCACTGAGATCTGCAGTGTAAAGGGCCGTAGACATGGGTCGAATATTGGGCAGTATCGTCTGCTTCAACAGAAATTGGTCTACATTCTGCCCATGTGTACGGTAGCCGGTCAGATATAGCTAGCTTCTGTCAAAGGGGCATAACCGAGAAAGGTCTGCTGAATGGCATCCAATCAGCACTCTCAGCCAATGACCTGTGTGTTCTGATGGGGGGCCATCCCACTGTCTGAACACAATAGCTCAGCAGGGGAGATCACTGTACTAACATTGCATGGTAAGTACAGCAGCTCCTCCCTTGCTCTTTAGGTTTTTTTTTTCATTCAGCCTGTTGCGTTAAAAAAAAAAATAGTGTGTACTAGGCTTAAGACTTTGGATCCCCTCCCCCTGCTTTTCAGAACTAAGAGATGCTGTGTAACATATGTATTTTGAAGGGCTGCAGATAAACCAGTACACCTTATGTAGATAATGTAGAAGCATTTGATGAGTCTCTGTAGATCACCTGAGGCTGATCATTTCACTTGGTATATGTAAGGGTTTACAACCACTTTAAACTTTTGTTCATTTTTAAGTTTCGCTTAGTCTGACGGAGAAGTACTAACAACTATTATCTATGACATGTAAACGCATTAGCTCCCTAAGTGGCTAGAACATACTGTCATAAATTCAACACACCTACAAGCAGAACAAAAGAAGCTTTGCCCTATAGAGTCAATCAAGACATTGAGATGAACATTCCACAGCTGCTCAATCCCAAGGACAACACTTTGAAACGTCTTCAGAAGATGAACAGTACATTTAACATAATTTTCATACATTTTCCCTGAAAGAAACATTAAAATATTCTGTCAAGGACAGTTTTGCAACCGCTCTCAGAAATTAAGAAAGCTTACAACTGTAGCGGAGGCAAATTATAAAAGAAAAACATTTTAGCATGTCAGAGCTCTATGATAAGATGTCTGCCTTACTGGGAAATTATCAATGACTCCACTTTAAAAATGTGTATTGTACCCACAAAACCTGGACTATACAGTATTTGAAAGTTTTACAAGTACAAGTGTACACATCATCATTTTCAGACAATGTCCATCTCTCACCCTTCATACACCAAAGCCATAACTTTCAAAGTGAAATCTGAGACGTTAAAAGAGGTTGACATCAGCTGTTCGATTGTATACCTCATAGATAAGAAAATTTAGAATCCAGAGCAGCTCTCTGATCATGATGGAGTAATGCTACATATAACTAAATGTTAATTTTCACCTGAGCAACAGCTACATTGTAAATGTCTCAAGCATTCTTATGTAGCAATAGGTTTTCAGGAACATTCATTCTCAAGTGTGGTTCTGTACTTTGGATTTACAAAATATGGGCGCCAGTCACTTAGGGCTCCTTTCACACGGGCTAGATCTGGTTTTGCTCAGCAGGGGATCAGCGGACAGAACCCGGCTGAGCTTATCAGAGCTGCCGGATGACAGGTCTGTGTCTGCTCTGCCTATGCACAGCGGACACGGACACAGTCTACTCTGCTCTATGAGCAGCTGGGTGTAAACAGACCACCTGTCTATTCATATCCAAATGCCCATAGGACTCTATCGGATGACCTGTGTGAAAGGGGCCTTAGAAAGTTTTAAAATAGAAACTGGTTTATCAGAAACCTACTATGCATACACTACATTATCAAAGGTATTGGGATGCCTGCCTTTACACGCACATGAACTTTAATGGTATCCCAGTCTTAGTCTGTAGGGTTCAATATTGAGTTGGCCTACCTTTTGCAGCCATAACAGCTTCAACTCTTCTGGGAAGGTGTCCACAAGGTTTAGGAGTGTGTCTATTTTTAATGTTTGCCTAACCTCACAAATGTGCTTCTGGAAGAATGGTCAAACATGGACAAATAGTTATTTTATGTCTAAATGTACTTTTAAAGCTGAAGTTTAGGTATGCATATTTTTGCATAGTGTGACAGGAAGTCAGGTAAATCTGTGGATGTTGTCACAGACAGGAGATACATGTCTGCTTGGTTTAGACAATTCACCAATTACTATAGGGTGTCGGCTGCAGAGGTAGCCAGCAGGAAGGTTTAGGGAAGTTGAAAAACCTTCAGCTATTCAGAATGAGGAAATTAAGGCCTCTATAATTTGTCCAGAGGAAGTCTATTGATTGCTGCCTCCTGACGCTGTGTGAGTAGAGGAGGACAGTCAGATGGGTGCCTCCTGAAGCTGTGTGAGCATGGGAGAGGAATGCCTCCTGAAGCGATGTGCGCTGAGGAGGGTAAAAAGAGTGAAGACTTCTCAAGGTGAGGTCATGGATTGTTTTCTATGTGAAGAGAAAAACAAAGGAATGTTTTCTATGTGAAGAGAAAAACAAAGGAATGTTTTCTATGTGAAGAGGTCAATGAACATTTTCTATGTGAAGAGAAAAACCAATGGGTGTTTTCTATGTGAAGAGAAAATGAACTATTTCTATGAGAAGAGAAAATAAATGGACTATTGATGGTCTGCTGTAGGATCAGCAAAGTCTGCCCAACAGTAGGTTGGGGACAGACTCCTTAGGTAGTTTCACGTACCTGGAGATGGAGCCTGACGTGGAGAGGAAGGCGATCTCTTACACCTCCGGCCTAGTACCCCTGATAATGCAAACAGGAGACACAGAAGCCTGGAGTGGCACGAGTGCCTAGAAGTTCAGATGGTGAAGGCTGCAGATGTGAGGTCCGTGCGTACTTGGATGCAGACTGGATCGTGATGCAGACAGCAGGTACTTGGCAGACTGACTGGTCACAGGCAGCAGATGCTTAGCAGGCTGGCAGATCACAGGCAGCAGAGTAGTCAGGTTCAGGCAGGAGTTGGCAACGGCAGACAGGCAGACAGCAGGATAAAGCGGAGACGTTGTCGAAGAGCAAGCCAGGAGTCGGTTCAGGCAGAGTTCAATCGTGGTCAGACGGATCAGGACAGCAACAGAGTAAACACCAGGAACAGGAAACAGGAAGCAGGAAGCTGTAGACCATAAGGCAAGGTCCTAGTGCAGCAGAGGTGTTTATATAGGCCAGGTGTGGAAAGTGAACAGGAATCCAAAGTCCATAGGTTTGGCTAAATAGGCTTTCTCCGTTACATAGTTACATAGTTACATAGTTGGTGAGGTTGAATAAAGACAAAAGTCCATCCAGTTCAACCTGTGTAGATGTGTGTGGCTGTAATCATCTTGCATACCCCTGAATGTTCTGATCCTTGAGATGTACGTCTAAGAGTCTTTTGAAAGCCACCATACTACCCGCAGAAACCACCTCATGTGGTAGAGAATTCCACAATCTTGTAGCCCTAACAGTAAAGAACCCTCCACGTTGCCTGAGGTTAAAACGCTTCTCCTCTAATCGCATTGTATGCCCCTGAGTTCTCATGCAATCCCTTCGACTGAACAGCTTTTTTTCTAAGCCTAGATCCCCATTTAGATATTTAAAAATTGCTATCATGTCCCCCCTCAGGCGTCTCTTCTCCAGGGAGAATAAATCAAGCGATTGCAGACGCTCCTCATAATCAAGGTCCTCCAATCCCCTAATTAGTTTAGTTGCCCTTCTCTGGACTCTCTCCAGCTCCAACACATCCCTTCTGAGGACTGGTGACCAGAACTGGACCGAATACTCCAGATGAGGTCGGACCAGAGTTTTATAAAGTGGAAGGATTATAGTCTTATCTCTGGAATACATCCCTTTCTTTATGCATGCTAATATTCTGCTAGCCTTGGCAGCTGCCACTTGACATTGCATGCTGTTGCCTAGTCTATCATCAACCAAGACTCCCAGATCCTTCTCCATTTTTGATTCTCCCAAGGGTTCCCCTCCTAACGTGTATTGTGCTTTTATGTTTCTAGTCCCCAAGTGTAAAACCTTACATTTCTCCACGTTAAACCTCATTTGCCATGTTTTTGCCCACTCCGTTATTTTGTCCAGGTCATTCTGTAGGATATCTGCTTCATGCTGTGCTGTTATTGCCCTGCCTAATTTTGTGTCATCTGCAAAAACTGATATTGAACTACTGATCCCGTCCTCAATGCTGTTTATGAATAAATTGAACAAGGTTGGTCCTAGGACTGAGCCCTGGGGCACCCCGCTTACTACCTCAGACCAGTCTGAGTACGCGCTGTTTATTACTACCCTTTGGACACGCCCTTTTAGCCAGTTCCGTATCCAAGAGCAAACCCTGCTGTCGATACCTGCAGACCTTATTTTATAAATGAAGCGCTTATGGGGAACTGTATCAAACGCCTTAGCAAAATCTAGGTACACCACATCCACTGGTCTGCCCCTATCTAGCTCACAGCTCACCTCCTCGTAGAATGTTAAGAGATTGGTTTGACAAGAACGCCCATTTGTAAACCCGTGCTGGTTACTACTGATGATGCTGTTGTCCTTAGCAAACTCTACGATATAGTCCCTTATCATCCCCTCCAGAAGTTTACATATTACTGATGTCAGACTGACAGGCCTATAATTTCCCGGTATATGCCTCTGACCCTTTTTGAATATCGGAATCACGTTAGCTTTCCTCCACTCCCCTGGTACATCTCCTGTCCTAATACTGTCCGCAAATATCAGGAACAGTGGTCTGGATATAACCTTACTGAGTTCCTTGAGTACTCTCGGATGTACGCCATCCGGGCCTGGTCATGGTCAGTGTACCCCTCCGATTCCTGTGTAAAGACTGATGAGAAAAAAGCATTCAGCACGGTTGCTTTTTCAGTGTCCTCTGTAACCATCCCCCCATCATCGCTAATTATGTGTGCAATATGCTCTGCCCTAGTTTTTTTGCTGTTGATATACTTAAAGAATTTCTTTGGGTTTTTTTTGCTATCCTCCGCTATTTGTCTCTCAAAGTCTATTTTAGCCATCTTGATTTTGTGTTTACACTTCCTATTTGCCTCCTTGTATTGGTCGAAAGCCAATACTGTGCCCTCTGATTTATATTTCCTGAAGGCCAATTTTTTTCCCCTAATAAGTTTTTTAACGCTCCGGTTTAGCCAGCCAGGTTTGGCTTTGTCCCTTATAAATTTATTTCCCATAGGAATGCACTGCAAGATGCCTTTGCTTAATATAATCCTAAAGCATTCCCATTTTTCCTCTGTGGTCAGGGATCCCAGGGTTCGGTCCCAGTTTACCCTTTCCATCAACAAGTACAATTTTGGAAAGTTTGCCCTTCTGAAGTTAAGGGTTCTTATGTTCCCCACTTGCCTTGCTATATTGTTATTTACGCTAAATGTGATCATCCTGTGATCGCTAGAGCCCAGGTTGTCCTGGACTCCTACCTCCGAGATTAGGTCTTGGTTAACAAACACTCTCCGTCTGCACATAACTATGTGCCTGGGCTTACTTCTTCTTCCCTGACACTGCCCCCCCCCCCCCTTATGGGCAGCCTCCGGATGCCCAACCGAGTAAATTTCTCAGGGTACCTGCAGCGGAAGGCCTGAATTAGTTCCTGGGCGTGAACATTCGATTCTGGTTCCCACGAGTTTTCCTCAGGGCCATAGCCCTTCCACTTGATCAGATATTGAAGCTGATTCCTCCTTTTCCTACAGTCTAAAATGGCCTCTACCTCATATTCCTCTTCGCCATTAATGACCACTGGTTCAGGAGGACCTGAGTTCCGTTCTGGAAAGGGATTAGAAACTGTGGGTTTTAGTAGAGACACATGAAACACAGGATGAATCTTCAGTGAGTCTGGCAATATAAGTTCATAGGAAACATCATTTATCTTCCTCTTTACTGGAAAAGGTCCCACAAATTTGGGACCAAGCTTTTTCATAGGACAAGCCAACTTGAGATTGGTGGTGGATAACCAGACTTGCTCACCTGGTTTCAAAATTAAATCTCCCCTTTTCTTCTTATCAAAGAATCTCTTGTTGTCCTCCTGTGCCTTAGAGATTGTTTCCCGCAAGGTTCTGTTGTTATGTTGGAGAAATTCAAGGGTGTCTTGTACAGCTGGATTTGAAGAGTCAGGAACAGTATTCGACAGAAATAAAGGGTGAAACCCATAGTTAGCAAAGAAAGGAGATTGTTTTGTAGCAGAGTGTCTTGAATTATTGTATGCAAATTCAGCCAGCGGTAATAATGAAACCCAGTCATCCTGAGAAAAAGAAGTAAAACAACGGATATATTGTTCAAGAGTCTGATTTGTTCTTTCAGTCTGACCGTTAGACTGAGGGTGGTATGCAGAGGAAAATGAAAGTTCTATCTTTAGTTTTTCACAGAGAGCCCTCCAAAACTTTGACGTGAATTGTACTCCTCGATCAGAAACAATGTTTCCAGGAACACCATGGAGCCTCACAATTTCCTTTATAAAGACTCTGGCTGTTTCTATTGCGGAGGGAACCCCTTTCAAGGGCACAAAGTGAGCCATTTTGGAAAACCGGTCCACCACGACAAAGATGGCTGAGCACCCTTCAGATGTTGGTAGTTCTACCACAAAGTCCATCGAAATCATCCTCCAGGGTCTATCGGGGACTGGAAGGGGCCTAAGTAAACCCCAGGTCTTATTTCTGCTACTCTTGTTACGAATACAAATGGTGCAAGAACTTACATATTCCTTACAATCCTTGTCCAAATTAGGCCACCAGAACAGGCGCTGTACCAGATCTGTGGTCTTATGAACTCCGAAATGTCCTGCCAAGGGATGATCGTGGCATAGTTCCAGAACTGCTACTCGGACATTCTCTGGTACAAATATCTTATCCCCAGACCACAGTAAGCCTTCTCTAGCAGCAAGCGTTGTCCCAGGTGGAGAGGGAGCCCCCAATGAGGCCTGCTTGATTTGTGACAAGATATCTGTTTGCAGCAACAAAAAGTTTCCTGCAGATAATATAGTATCTGAAGTAGGTGGGTCTTTGGGGTCATCAAACATTCGGGACAAAGCATCAGGTTTGACATTCTTTGATCCTGGCCTGTAGGTTATATGAAACAAAAATCTTGAAAAAAAAAGTGCCCACCTGGCCTGACGTGGCTTCAAACGTTTGGCTGCCTTCAAGTACTCCAGATTCTTGTGATCTGTATAAATCAAAATCGGATGCGCTGCCCCCTCCAAGAGGTACCTCCATTCTTCCAGAGCTGATTTGATAGCAAGCAGTTCACGATCTCCCACATCGTAGTTTCTCTCAGCAGAGGACATTTTACGTGAAAAAAACGCCACTGGGTGTAACAGAGTCTTTGGGCCCTGGCGCTGTGACAGAACTGCCCCTACTGCGTTTTCGGATGCATCTACTTCCAAGACAAAGGATAACGCTGGATCTGGGTGGCTAAGAATAGGTGCTGATGTAAAGAGTCCCTTTAGAGTCTCAAAAGCAGCTTGTGCTTCAGGTGACCAACAGAACCGAATGCCCTGCTTTCTTCAATTGAGTGATGGGGGCAATAATGGCAGAAAACCCCTTAATAAATTTCCGATAGAAATTTGCGAATCCGACAAAGCGCTGGACTCCCTTCTTGTCTGATGGTGCAGGCCACTCTAATATGGCAGAAACTTTCTGTGGGTCCATTTTGATGCCTTCAGTAGAGATGATCAACCCCAAGAACTGAATGCTTTGCTGTTCAAACTCGCACTTTTCTGCTTTGGCGTAAAGTCCATGTACCCTGAGCCGACGAGGACCTTCTTGACATGACCTCGGTGAAGCTCCAGAGAAACAGAAAAAATCAGAATGTCATCAAGATAAACAATAACGAAAATGTCCAGAAAATCCTTGAAGATATCATTAACAAAGTGTTGGAAGGTTGCCGGTGCATTACATAGCCCAAACGGCATTACTAAATACTCAAAGTGCCCAAATCTGGTACAAAAGGCCGTCTTCCACTCATCTCCTTCTCGAATGCGTACCAGATTATAAGCTCCCCGTAAATCCAGCTTGGTAAATACTGTTGCTGATCTAAGTCTCTGGAACAATTCTGGAACTAACGGAAGGGGATACCGGTTCTTGACTGTAATTTTATTCAACTCGCGGTAATCCACACAGGGCCGGAGAGAGTGGTCTTTCTTTTCCACGAAAAAGATACCTGCCCCTGCTGGTGAAGTGGAGGGACGGATGAAGCCTTTACTTAAGCTGTCATCTATGTACTCTTTCAATGTCTCTAGTTCACGTACAGACAGAGGATAGATTCGTCCAAATGGGATTTCAGCCCCAGGCAGCAACTCAATCGGGCAGTCGTAGGATCTGTGAGGCGGAAGTGTGTCAGCTCCGCGTTTGCTAAATACGTCCAAGAAGTCATGGTAAACTGCTGGGACGGCTTGGTGTAATTCAGCATCAGAGTCCATGCATAGTAAGGGCAATGGTAGACCTGAAGGTCCTAGGAGGCAGTGTTCATGACAATATGAAGATTGAAAGTCCACTTTGCCAGTCACCCAGTCAATACTGGGGTTATGTGCCTGTAGCCAGGGTATACCCAAAATGACTGGAAATAGCGGGGATGAAATAGCGTCCAAACATAACAGTTCCTTGTGACCAGATGGTGAGGTTAGGACTGGCAAAGGTATAGTCTGTTGAGTGACTGTTCCAGATCTTATGCTGGAACCATCGGCCAGATATACAGAAAGTCCCTGGGCTTTGGGCTGCAAAGGTATCTGATGCTGAGTGGCAAAAGCCAGATCAACAAAGCAGCTGCAGGCTCCTGAGTCAATTATAGCGGAGACTGGGACGGTTCTTCCTGAAAGCTGGAACGAGATAGAGAGAGCAACATGAGTGGAACTAGAAAGCACTGGTGGCAGATTAACAGGTAAGATGGTCAGACACTTACGTGCCTTTAAAAATGGGGATATTGCTGCGCTAAAATGTAAAGATAAAAACATACATGAATAAAAAGTCAACAGACCAAATGAAAGCAGCCAGCACCTGATCTAGAATCAGAAATACCAGATCTAAATAGCAATATAGAATGGGATTGGTGCAGCGCTAACACAATTGAATCCACAGTCCATACAAATGTTCAAATGGATCAAATACAAAAGTGCAGTAAACAAAAGTTCATCAGAGAGTGCTCCAATAAAGAAGGGAAACTGTCCACCACTTCAAACTTGGAAAAAGCCCCGAGTGCAGGAACCGCCACCAAGATAATAAATGGCCTCTTACCAAATTGCAATGACCCCCATTACAAGGATCAAAGACAGCCTGTGTGATCAAATCAGTGCCCAGATCGACATGTATCGATTCCCAGTGTTCCCTCAGCAGCTCCGACTGGAACAAGTGAACATAAGGAAAAGAGGGACAACTCCAATAGTGAAGTACGTTCACAGGTTTATTCAGTAAAAGCAGAGTGGCAACTCACGTTTGCATGAAGAAATCACAGCATGTCTCGGAGCTATACTCTCAGAACCTTTGTTTCCAACCAATAAAATGGCCGCCGTGTCTCCTTGCTGGCCTCAGCACGACGAACCGCAGGCTCCTCCTCCGACCGGTTTCATCAACACGTGACTTCGTCAGGGGGTGTGGCCTATGGCAGAACGTCTTTCCTTATATGCTGGGTGAGACAGGGCGGAACTCGCTGCGTCCAATCCGGAGCCAGCAGGAAGTGGTCATCCCAAACCATCAACAGGAAGGAGACCAACGACCCGGAACAGGATGTGTGACCTTTGAATGTCAACATCCGGAGCTAAACCCGGAATTGGAGACCGCAAACAGCGATAAACCGATCAAATATTAACATGATTGCACAAGAGATATATGTGCCTTATATTTCAAAGGACTTCTAGTGCATATTTGATCTTAAGAGAGAAACCTTATTTAAAAGAGCTTCAAAACGGGGGAAACCTATAGGTAACCAGGGGAACAGTGCTCTACTCTAGCCGTGCTAGACTTTGCAGGGAAACACCGCCATCTAGCGGCCAGAAACAAAAATTCCCCAGAGTGCTCTAATTACATAACTTACATTGATTGAAAAAGTGTGTTTGTTTTATAGAGTTATAAACAAAAGGTACCACATCCCTAGTCTGTATAGAATCTATACTGGGAAAGGTATCCCAAAGAGTGAAACCCACAGCTGGAACCTGAGGTGTACAGGTAGGTGCTGGGGTAAGAAGACATGAGAAAGAAGAGAAACATATAAGAGAAGGGGAAGGGAGAAAAAGAAGGAGGGAACGGAAAAGGGGGAGGGGAAAAGGGGGAAAGAAAGGGGGGGGAAGGAAAGAAAGGGAGGGAAAGAAAGATAAAAATAAGGAGAGGAAAGGAATAGGGGAAAGGAAACAAAAAAAGGGGGGGGGGAAAGAAAAGGGGTAGGGAACTGGGAAAAATGGGGAAGGAAAGAGGAAGAGAAAAACAAATGAAGATGCGAAAAAATGGGAGGGCTAGTGGGACTTTGAAGGTACCAGGTAGTTCAAAATAATAAGTACATAGTTTAAAAACTAGAAATATTTATTAACATAACATCTTTAAAATACAAGACAAACAATACAACATAGATGCAAGTATTTTGACATATACAAGAAGAACAATGTATTGAACATAAGGCAATAATGATAATGAAGATAAATAGGTCCAATGATGAGCATTAAACCAATCCCGACATGTTTCGCGGGCAGTGATGCACCGCTTCTTCAGGGGAATAAGAATGTGTCAATGTACAGTGCCTGTATGATACAGTGACAACAAACAATTGTTATTAGTTCAAATGCATATATGTCTAACATCAAAAACATGAAGTGCATGCTAATATGGAACATCAAAGGGCATCCAGGGCCGTCACCATAGAGAGATCCACCACCAAACCAATTGGATAGAAAGCTCCCCAGAAAAAACGTCTCACCCGCGGATGTGGAGGGGCATAGGGGGTGGGATAGAGATGTAAGTGTGGTGAGCTAAGGAAGCTTCCACCGCCCGGTAAAAAGGAAGAAAAGCCTGTTTATAGGTCTAACATATATACCTTATTCAGTGTCTGAGATAGACACGTTTGTATAGTCAAAATGAAAAAGGTTAAGGGCAGGAGGTGTCAAACATGGCGGCCAAGTTGGAAAATACCCAGCGGGGTAATGATCTGTTGAGATGGAAATCAAACAAGTAGTGCATCTGTGATACAAAATGCTGTATATTATATCTCTGTTAAATGATTAAAAAATAAGCGAAGGGGGGGCTTTACCTGCAAAGATGGAGGATAAGTCCTTCTTGGTAAGGATAGGTAACTAGGGATCTGAATAAAGCCCAGGTATGAGCTATTGCACTTGTATTACTTAGTCAGAGGGGTAAGGCCAGCCATTACAGACATCTAAATAGCATATTTGGAGAGATCAACATATTACAAGGTGAAAAGAGAACCCATCTATCATCTGATAACAGGTACGCCAATATGGTTCTAAGTATCTTACCCGCGTGGGACCGCCATGTCCGCACACACCAGTTCCTGAGTGACTGAATGAGACGCTTAATCCCCCTAATATGGCCCTCAACCCGACACCACGCCGCGCATGACGTCACGCGTAACGTGGGCGGGTCAGGTCCTCAACTGCGCGCGCATCCGAAGAGGCGTATGCGTAGTGTCGCTCAGACCGGGCCGCAAAGGACAGCCCGGAAAGCGGCCACAACAACGCCGGACGGACAAACAACATCCGGCCAGCGGTGTGTGAGAGGACCACACATCCGCTGAGACGTCTGGAGAGCACGCCACTCAGTGGCAGGAGGAAAAACCACACACATGGATAGTGCCCCGGATGCACTTCGATCGCCAAAAGAATCATAGCATGCATGTAAACAAATATGACAATGGACATGATAAGGAGATAAAGTAATGGCAAAAAAAACACCTATTGATTTTTTTGTAAAATATAAAGTTATAATCCTCAAAGTAAATAGTTGTTATAAAGGAAACTTATAGGAAACAATAAGTTCCCCATAGTTTCTACAAAAGGATACCATGTTATGGAGAACTGAGATCCTCCAGCACACGGGAAATTTGACATCATAGAAAATAAAACATATCATAATATTAAGTATTAACTGCTACAGCAATTGGAGATGTAAAATCCCAGAGAGACATCAAATTGAAGAATGAGGATATAAAGTTTTCAATAATGAAAGTGATTGGCAGACTCACCATTCTCCAGAATCACATCTGCGGTGCCACAGGGGGTGGATGGTCCAGAGATGAATCGTGGGCAAATAAGGGGCAGGGACGTCCAGCAACTAACATCGACCGGGCTCAAGAGCAATCCAAAAATGTATATAAAATGTATATGAAAAAAGGGGAGAAAAAAAGAAGGAATAGACCATTGGGGAAAAGACCACTTTAACCCAAGAAAGGTTTGTAAGTCAGAACCTCATTGATCCCAGGGGGTATGGTAGCCTCCAGGGACTCTATCCAATACGATTCCCTTTGTAGAATCCGTTTGTCCCAGTTTCCCCCACGGGGATCCTGGGGGATCACTTCCAAAGCAAAAAACGAGACCATGGAGTTATCATACTTGTGGCAAAAAGCTATGTGACGTGTGACGCTCGTTTGTATTGTACCTCCCTCAGAGTGATAGATATGATCACCTATACGCTTGCTCAATTTCCGAATGGTCTTGCCGACATAGAATGCCCCACAGCAACAACTCATGAGGTAAATAACCCCCTGAGTGTTGCAGTCGGCATGATGTCTGGACTGAAACCACTTTCCACCGGGCAAGCGAATACCCGTACCGACCCTTATCCAGGGACATTTATCACAAGAACCACAGCGGTATGTACCCTTTGGGAGACCCACCTTGGTAGATTCTTTTGTATAGTGACTTTTAGTTAAACAGTCTCTAAGGGACATTGATCGTCTAAACACCAGACTGGGTCTGGCACTTAGATATTTGTGAAGGGTAAAGTCTTGAGTAAGAATCGGCCAGTGGCGCTTCAGGATCTTTCGCAAAACATCATCGTGAGCAGAGTATGTGGTAATAAATCTGACACTTTTATCATCTTTTTTGGAGGTGGTTTTGTAAAGCAAATCAGCTCTCGAATAGGTGATGGCTCTATTGTAAGCCTTCCTGAGCAGTGTCTTAGAATATCCTCTGGCAAGGAGTCGCTCACGGAGCAGGCCAGCCTGGACATAAAACTTAGCCTCCATGGAACAATTCCTACGGAGCCTTAAATATTGGGCATAAGGGATGCTTGCAATCAAGGGGGCGGGATGGGCACTTGCTGCGCTGAGAATGGTATTACCCGCACTAGGTTTGCGGTAAAGGTCCGTGTCAATAAGGCCATCCGGGGAGAGGCTGATGTTCAGATCAAGGAATGAAATCATGTGCCTGTCAAACGTGTAAGTAAATTTAAGATTTAGATTGTTATGATCAATGGCTTTCAAAAATAGTGAAAGTTCATCTACTGTACCTGTCCATATGATCAACAGATCATCAATGAACCTGTACCAAATTAAAATGTGAGACATCCACTGTTCCATTCTCTCGTCCGAAAAGACCAGCCTCTCCCAGGCACCCAGATATAAATTCGCATAAGAGGGAGCGCAGCAAGTGCCCATAGCTACCCCCTGGACCTGCAAGTATGTTTGTTCCAAAAAGGTAAAATAATTTCTCGTGAGAATGAATCTTAATAACCGGAGGACAAAGTCCATCAAGGGCCAGGTCTTATAATCCTGTTCCTTGAGGAAAGATTCGGCCATCCGGATGCCCTGGTCGTGCGGGATACTGGAGTATAATGCCTCAATATCAATTGCTACAAGCAGGGCATCCGGAGGGACCTGAATCTCCTCAAGGTGTTTGAGAAGATCGGTGGTGTCCCTGATATAGGACGGGAGTGCAAGGACATGAGGAAGTAAGAATGAGTCCACAAATTTGCTGGCGTGCTCCGTGAACGACTCGTTGCCAGAGACGATGGGTCTCCCAGGAGGGTGCACCAGGCTCTTGTGCACCTTGGGCAAAGTATAAAAGGTCGGAGTTTTGGGATATTTGGTAGATAGAAAGTTATACGTATCCCTGTCTATGAGGCCCTGGGAAAGGGCCTCAAAACACAGGGACCTGTATTCACAAATGAAATCCTCAATGCAACCAGGCTCAATGGGCAGATACCATTGCCGGTTACACAAGACTTCTAGACACATGGTTTCATACTGGGGAGGAGTCATAACAACTATGTTACCCCCCTTGTCTGATTGTTTTATAAGGATATCTTTATTGTTTTGAAGTGAGGATAGAGCCAGGGCCTGATCTCTCGTGAGGTTTCTAGGGATGGGGGGCAAAGAAGTCGTTTTTAAGTCTCTGGACACCCGTTGAACGAACGTCCAGATGTTAGCATTGTTCGATAGATCAGGAAATTTCTCTGATTTCGGTTTGAAAACCTTTTTTGAAATAATTTGAGAAGTAGGAGGAGGAGGGGTTTCATCAGGTGAATCCACTGAGTCAATCATGGACACAACTTCCGTGTTGCCCTCTTCATATAACAGAACTAGGTCCTTGATGGCCCGACTCTCAGCCATGGTCAAGTGCCTGGTCTGTTCGGCCAGTTGTTTTTCTAAATTTTTTTGTTTCCTATCTTTGTCAAACATAAATTTAAAAGTAAGATTTCTTGCAAACAGGTGTAGATCTTTTATAGTTTCAGAAGTATCAATAGCCCTGGAAGGGCAAAAGCCTAGACCCAGGCCAAGCACTTGTTCTTGGACAGGAGTCAAGTCAAACGGGGTTAAGTTGATAATATTAAGTTTGTTTGAGGCATTAATGTGTGTGTTGAAATTATTTAGGTTGTTTTGGGTTTCACATACATGTTTAGATTGCCCTGTTTGGTGTTCCTGGGTGTTTGGGGATTGGGTAACTCTAAAAAACCGTCGTCCGATATAGCGGAAGCGGAATCACTAGTGTTAGAGGGTAGTGAAGTGTTTCTGGCTAGTACTTTCTGTAGTGTAGGGGCTATGTTTGGTAGACTCGTGGACGTGTTTAGATTAGCGAGTGTGTCAGGTTTTTTCTTATTTTGACTCGAGGGTAAAGTGGGTGAAGGACCAGCACTGCCTCGTCCTCGTTTCTGGGCCTTGGTGCGTTTGTTAGGAGCAGGGGGGCCTGATCGTGGTGCTCGTGATTGGTGCGAAAGGGAACTGGCCAAGCTAGAATCAGATTCTACATTATCATCCGTGATATCTGCGTGATTAATAGTGCGTGTGCGGTGTGTATATAAGGGGCGGGTTTTGAGATTCCATTTATAGGCATAGCCTTCATTGAAGGCTTGTTTGTCTTTTTGGAACTTAACTTTTTTTTTTTTTTTATCTTTCTTTCCCTCCCTTTCTTTCCTTCCCCCCCCTTTCTTTCCCCCTTTTCCCCTCCCCCTTTTCCGTTCCCTCCTTCTTTTTCTCCCTTCCCCTTCTCTTATATGTTTCTCTTCTTTCTCATGTCTTCTTACCCCAGCACCTACCTGTACACCTCAGGTTCCAGCTGTGGGTTTCACTCTTTGGGATACCTTTCCCAGTATAGATTTCATAACTTACATTGACATGAAGGGAAAATTATAAATGTAACTAAAAATGTGAACTAAATATGATACACAATATGACAGTTTAATAGCATCACAAAAAATATAGAATAAAAACATTTAAAACTATCCCACAAATAAAAACAAAATAAAATTATGATAACCAACAGTGCAGAACATACTGAAAACCCCTTCATCAGGCATTATTGATAAAGGAATTAATATCCCAATCAATATTTAACCCGTGAGGGGCGTAGGTCTTCAACCGATAAATCCAGCTGGTCTCTAGTTGTGAGACACCTCTGGTACGGTTACTACCCCTCCAACTGCCTGAAAATTTATCAATGCCTAAAAAGACAGTGCCTTTGGGGTCATTCCCATGACATTCATCATAGTGTCTAGAGACACTATGTTTTGGGAATGCCTTCAGTATATTCGCCACATGTTCCTGCAACCGCACGTGTAACTTTCGTATCGTCCTACCCACATATTCACGGCCACAAGGGCAACGTAGTAGGTAGACAACGTGCCGTGTGGAACATGTGATGAACGGCTTGATTTTAACATTACGTTGTGTGGCATTGGAAAAGAACGTCTCAACCCTCCTAGACCTACAAGCATTAACCTTGCAGATGGCACAACCTCTACATGGATAAAAACCACCCCTCTCCTGAAAAAAAGAGATGGTCTTAGGTGGATCCACAATGTTGGGGGCCACTTGAAGCCTCAGCGGAGGCACACCCCTAAAAATGACTTTAGGAGCTTCAGGTAGTACAGGGCCCAGGAGGCTGTCGTTCTTTAGGATGTGCCAATGCTTCCTGATCAATTTTTTAACAGAGAAATGCTGAATAGAGATGTATAGAACTGTTCGCCGGCGAACAGTTCCCGGCGAACTTAGCATGTTCGCGTTCGCCGCTGCCGGCGAACATATGCGATGTTCGGTCCGCCCCCCATAAGACATCATTGAGGCAAACTTTGACCCTGAACTTTACAGTCAGCAGACACATTTCCAGCCAATCAGCGTACCTCCCTCCCACACCCTCCCACCTCCTATAAATAAGCAAGGGCAGCATCCATCTTAGATCATTCTGAAGCAGTGTGTGTAGTGAGAATAGGGAGAGAGCTGCTGCTGCTGCTGTTAAGCTAGGGACAGTTAGTCAGTGTTCCTGGTCTTGCAGTGTTCTTGGTCCACTACTGCTGTAATATCAGCACCCCAAAAAGCCCTTCTAAGGGCTGGTATTTGTGTTTTTTTTTTTTTTTATATATATATATATATATATATATATACCTAGCGTCCCCAAAAGCCCTTTTAAGGGCTGGTAATTGAGTTGTTTCTTCATATATATATATATCTATATCTATCTAGTGTCCCCAAAAGCCCTTTTAAGGGCTGGTAATTGAGGATTTTTTTATTTTTATATATATACATATATATATATATATAGTGTCCCCAAAAGCCCTTTCAAGGGCTGGTAAGGTAATAGATTTTTTTCTTTATATATATATATATATATATATATCTATTGTACACTGCAGTTGCCTGCCCGCTGTGTGTGAGAGGCCACAGACCTACCACAGACTGTACTGTGTGCACACCACACTCATTTCGGGTGGCACAGGCACAGTACCTGGCATTTTAAAAAATATTTTTTTTTTCTCTGTCATAATTGCAGTGAGTGCTGTGTCAGGTCCACAGAGTGCACTGTACCCACTGCAGTGCACTGCCCACCACTGATATATATACGTTGGCACAGCATCTTGTTGCAATAAATTGAAAAAAAAAATATTTTTTATTATTGCAGTTGCCTGGGCTGCCAGTGACTGTCAGGTCCACAGAGTGTACTGTGCCCACTGCAGTGCCACTGTGTGCCCACCCACCACTGATATATAAGGTGGCACAGCAGCTTGCAAAGTAAAAAAAATATATATATTTTTTTAAATTGCAGTTGCCTGGGTGCCAGTGACTGCTGTCAGGTCCACAGAGAGTGTACTGTGCCACTGCCCACCCACCACTGATATATAAGGTGGCACAGCAGCTTGCAAAGTAAAAAAAATATATATATTTTTTTAAATTGCAGTTGCCTGGGTGCCAGTGACTGCTGTCAGGTCCACAGAGAGTGTACTGTGCCACTGCCCACCCACCCACCACTGATATATAAGGTGGCACAGCAGCTTGCAAAGTAAAAAATATATATATATTTTTTTAAATTGCAGTTGCCTGGGTGCCAGTGACTGCTGTCAGGTCCACAGAGAGTGTACTGTGCCACTGCCCACCCACCACTGATATATAAGGTGGCACAGCAGCTTGCAAAGTAAAAAAATATATATATATTTTTTAAATTGCAGTTGTCTGGGTGCCAGTGACTGCTGTCAGGTCCACAGAGAGTGTACTGTGCCACTGCCCACCCACCACTGATATATAAGGTGGCACAGCAGCTTGCAAAGTAAAAAAAAATATATATATTTTTTAAATTGCAGTTGCCTGGGTGCCAGTGACTGCTGTCAGGTCCACAGAGAGTGTACTGTGCCACTGCCCACCCACCACTGATATATAAGGTGGCACAGCAGCTTGCACTCATAGTACAACAGTAACAACACATTAAAATAAAAATGACAGGCAGAGGCAGGCCACCCCGCAAGGGCCGTCGTGGTCGTGGTGCTGTGATTTCCTTAGGCTCTAGAATAATGCCCAGTGTTCAGAGGCCACCACAGCCCCTGAACTCAAAAAATTCTGAGGCCATAGTTGACTGGCTTACACAGGACACCCAATCGTCTACAGCTTCCGCTCGGAACCTTAATGCACCATCCTCCTCCAGCTCAGCTTCGGGCACCTCTCAATTTACCACTCGCCAGCCCGCCGGCACCACCACCAACACTAGCACCACAGCCGCTTCACTTGATCCGTCAGAGGAGTTATTTTCACATCAGTTTGAAGAAATAAGTGATGCGCAACTATTAGTGCCAGAGGATGTAGATAACGGGGATATGTCTCAGTCAGGCAGCATTATACACATGGACGTACATTGTGATGATGATGATGTTGTACCTGCTGCTGCTGCCTTTGCTGAGTTGTCAAGTGAAGCGGCTGATGATGACGATGTGTCTGTGGATGTCACCTGGGTGCCTGCTCGAAGAGCAGAAGAAGAGGGGGAAAGTTCAGATGGGGAGACAGAGAGGAGGAGGAGACGAGTTGGAAGCAGGGGGAGGAGGTCATCGCAAGGAGCTAGTGGCGCAGTCAGACAGCATGTAGATTCGGCACCCGGGGTCAGCCAGACAGCACGCCAATCAACGCAAGCTGTTGCCACCACCAGAATGCCGTCCTTGCAAAGCTCAGCAGTGTGGCATTTTTTTTGTGTGTCTGCCTCTGATATCAGCGATGCCATTTGTAACCTGTGCCAAAAGAAACTGAGTCGTGGGAAGTCCAACACCCACCTAGGTACAACTGCTTTGCGAAGGCACATGATCTCACATCACAAACGCCTATGGGATCAACACATGAGTAAAAGCAGCACACAAACTGAAAGCCACCATCCTCCTCCTGGTCCAGCATCTTCAGCCACGTCAACCACTGCTGTCCTCCATGCCCCCTATCAACAACCCGCCCCTCCGCCTCTCACCTTCAGCAGTTCCTGCTCGTCACCTGCCCACAGTCAGGTGTCTGTGAAGGAAATGTTTGAGCGCAAAAAGCCAATCTCGCAGAGTCACCCCCTTGCCCGGCGTCTGACAGCTGGCTTGTCGGAACTCTTAGCCCGCCAGCTTTTACCATACAAGCTGGTGGAGTCTGAGGCCTTCAAAAAATTTGTCGCTATTGGGACACCGCAGTGGAAGGTACCCGGCCGAAATTATTTTTCACAAAAGGCAATCCCCAACCTGTACTCTATTGTGGAAAAAGAAATCATGTCACGTCTGGCACACAGTGTTGGGGCAAGGGTCCATCTGACCACTGATAGCTGGTCTGCAAAGCACGGTCAGGGCAGGTATATAACGTACACTGCGCATTGGGTAAACCTGCTGGCGGCTGCCAAGCATGGAATGCGTGGCTCTGCTGCAGAGGAGTTGGTGACACCGCCACGACTTGCAGGCAGGCCTGCTGCCACCTCCTCTACTCCTCCTACTCCATCCTCTTTGCTAACCTCCTCGGCTGAGTCCTCTTCTGCTGTTGCGTCTTGCTCCACACCAACTGCACCCCCCCAGCTCCCCAGGGGCTATTCCACATGCCGGATACGACAGTGTCACGCTGTCTTGGGGTTGACTTGCCTGAAAGCAGAGAGTCACACCGGACCAGCACTACTGTCCGCCCTGAATGCACAGGTGGATCAGTGGCTGACCCCGCACCAACTGGAGATCGGCAAAGTGGTGTGTGACAACGGGAGCAATTTGTTGGCGGCATTGAATTTGGGCAAGTTGACACATGTGCCGTGCATGGCACATGTGTTGAATCTGATTGTGCAACGTTTTGTGCAGAAGTACCCAGGCTTACAGGACGTCCTCAAGCAGGCCAGGAAGGTGTGTGGCCATTTCAGGCGTTCCTACACGGCCATGGCGCACTTTGCAGATATTCAGCGGCGAAACAACATGCCAGTGAGGCGCTTGATTTGCGACAGCCCGACACGTTGGAATTCAACACTGCTAATGTTCGACCGCCTGCTCCAACAAGAAAAAGCGGTCAACGAGTATTTGTATGACCGGGGTGCTAGGACAGCCTCTGCGGAGCTGGGTATTTTTTTGCCACGCTACTGGACGCTCATGCGCAATGCCTGTAGGCTCATGCGTCCTTTTGAGGAGGTGACAAACCTAGTGAGTCGCACTGAAGGCACCATCAGCGACATCATCCCATATGTTTTTTTCCTGGAGCGTGCCCTGCGAAGAGTGCTGGATCAGGCCGTAGATGAGCGTGAAGAGGAAGAGGAAGAGTTGTGGTCACCATCACCACCACCAGAAACAGCCTTACCATCGATTGCTGGACCTGCGGCAACACTGGAAGAGGAGTGTGAGGAAGAGGAGTCAGAGGAGGAATGTGGCTTTGAGGAGGAGGAACACCAACCACAGCAGGCATCCCAGGGTGCTCGTTGTCACCTATCTGGTACCCGTGGTGTTGTACGTGGCTGGGGGGAAGAACACACCTTCAATGACATCAGTGAGGACGAGGAATTGGACATGAGTAGCTCGGCATCCAACCTTGTCCAAATGGGGTCTTTCATGCTGTCATGCCTGTTGAGAGACCCTCGTATAAAAAGGCTGAAGGAGAACGACCTGTACTGGGTGGCCACGCTACTAGACCCCCGGTATAAGCAGAAAGTCTGTGACATGTTACCCAATTACCGGCAGTCGCAAAGGATGCAGCAGCTACAAAATAAGTTAAAAACTATGCTCTACACAGCGTATAAGGGTGATGTCACAGCACAACGGGAATCCAACAGGGGAAGAGGTGAAAGTAATCCTCCTCCTACCACCACAACCACGCCGGCAAGGACAGGACGCTTTACAGACGTCTTGTTGATGGAGGACATGCGGAGCTTTTTTAGTCCTATGCATCGCCACAGCCCTTCGGGGTCCACCCTCAGAGAACGACTCGACCGACAGGTAGCAGACTACCTTGCCTTAACTGCAGATATCGACACTCTGAGGAGCGATGAACCCCTTGACTACTGGGTGTGCAGGCTTGACCTGTGGCCTGAGCTATCCCAGTTTGCCATTGAACTTCTGGCCTGCCCCGCTTCAAGTGTGCTGTCAGAAAGGACCTTCAGCGCAGCAGGAGGTATTGTCACTGAGAAGAGAAGTCGCCTAGGTCAAAAAAGTCTTGATTACCTCACGTTTATTAAGATGAATGAGGCATGGATCCCGAAGGGACTGACAGTGGGGGATGCATTTGACTAAAAAAGGCCTGGTGATGACTGAGATGCCTTGGCCTAAAAATGGTCCACACGCTGCTGTATATAATCATTCTCTGCATGCCGGATGACTTACGTGACGTCTCCGCCACCAACTACGGTTCAAGCAGCAATGTTTTAGTGCACTTTCTGCCTTAAAACCTCAATTTTTCAGGCCGCTGCTACAGCAGCGGCTGCAACAATACCTACTTTTTCATGCATGTGTACATGCCTAATTTTTCTGGCCTCTGGTGCTACACTGTGGCTGCAAAAAAACAAAAAACAAAAAAAAAGGCACATACATGTGTCAATTCCCCTTCGTGATCGTTACCTTGTCGTGGTGAAGGGGCTTGCGTATCACAATGAAGCGATCACCTCTAGGATTGTGTTGGCACACCCCAGATGATAAGGTCGTTGCTTCATTGTGTACAGACCAAAAGCGATCCGCAGGATAATTTTTCATAAAAAAAAACATTCATTTTCTTTCATTCTTTCTGCGGAGCTGGGTATTTTTTGGCCGCGTTACTGAATGCTCATGAACAATGGCTGTAGGCTCATGCGTCCTTTTGCGGAGATGACAACCCTGGTGGTCAGTCGAACCCAAGGCAACATCATCGACCTCATCCCATATGCGTTTTTTCTGGAGCGTGCCCTGCGAAGAGTACTGGATCAGGCTGTAGATGAGCATGAAGAGGAAGAGTTGTGGTCCTCATCACCACCAGAAGCAGCCTTGTCGTTGTCAATTGCTGGACCTGTGGCAACGCAGAGAGAGGAGTCTGAAGAAGAGAAGTCAGAGGAGGAAGGTGGCTTTGAGGAGGTGGAATACCAGCCACAGCAGGCGTCCCAGGGGGCTTGTTCTCACCTTTCGGGGACCCTTGGTGTTGTATGTGGCTGGGTGGAGGAAGAGACCTTCAATGATGTCAGTGAGGACAAGGAACGGGACATGGCTAGCTTGGTATCCAACCTTGTGCAAATTGGGAGTTTGCGGTTGTGCAAATGGACTGACTGACTGTTAAACGGGGAGTTTGGTCTGTCAGAGTTTGGTCTGTCACTGTGAAGCGGGCAACGGGCGTAACCCTTACACTACTTGACCGATAAAACATCATACCTGATCGTATTCACACACTGGATGTTTTAGTGCTGGTTTACACTGCCGCTACCACTAAAGTAGCGTCGCTTCCAGTGCGACTTTGGCGCGACTTAGCGCGACTTTGGCGCGACCTCATCGCGAGGTGACTTTTTATTTGGCCAATCACAATATCATGTTTTGTTACCGTCACCTAATTTCCTTTTCCTGTTTTTTGTTTTACATATTTCCCCATGTGTGCAGTGTTGTCTGTGTCATAGCTCAACTGATAGGCATGTTTGCCTTGGCATATCATATTTCAGCTTGCCAGAAAGAAAAAAAGACAGCTGGAAAGACACTGCATTAGTTTTCTACTAAAAATCATAAGAAAAATGCTGTTTTTTAGGGGTTCTGGACATGCTACAGATCTGAAACTTGACAGGTACACTTTTGTGACCCCCCAGACACTAAATACAAAAAATGACATGCCTGCCTAAAAAAATGCCCGATAAATGCCTGCAAGAGAAAAAGACAGCCGCAGAGAAGCCGTATTCCTGAAAATATAAGAAAAATGCTGTTTTTTAGGGGTTCTGGACATGCTACAGATCTGAAACTTGACAGGTACACTTTTGTGACCCCCCAGACACTAAATACAAAAAATGACATGCCTGCCTAAAAAAATGCCCGATAAATGCCTGCAAGAGAAAAAGACAGCCGCAGAGAAGCCGTATTCCTGAAAATATAAGAAAAATGCTGTTTTTTAGGGGTTCTGGACATGCTACAGATCTGAAACTTGACAGGTACACTTTTGTGACCCCCCAGACACTAAATACAAAAAATGACATGCCTGCCTAAAAAAATGCCCGATAAATGCCTGCAAGAGAAAAAGACAGCCGCAGAGAAGCCGTATTCCTGAAAATATAAGAAAAATGCTGTTTTTTAGGGGTTCTGGACATGCTACAGATCTGAAACTTGACAGGTACACTTTTGTGACCCCCCAGACACTAAATACAAAAAATGACATGCCTGCCTAAAAAAATGCCCGATAAATGCCTGCAAGAGAAAAAGACAGCCGCAGAGAAGCCGTATTCCTGAAAATATAAGAAAAATGCTGTTTTTTAGGGGTTCTGGACATGCTACAGAGCTGAAACTTGACAGGTACACTTTTGTGACCCCCCAGACACTAAATACAAAAAATGACATGCCTGCCTAAAAAAATGCCCGATAAATGCCTGCAAGAGAAAAAGACAGCCGCAGAGAAGCCGTATTCCTGAAAATATAAGAAAAATGCTGTTTTTTAGGGGTTCTGGACATGCTACAGATCTGAAACTTGACAGGTACACTTTTGTGACCCCCCCAGACACTAAATACAAAAAATGACATGCCTGCCTAAAAAAATGCCCGATAAATGCCTGCAAGAGAAAAAGACAGCCGCAGAGAAGCCGTATTCCTGAAAATATAAGAAAAATGCTGTTTTTTAGGGGTTCTGGACATGCTACAGATCTGAAACTTGACAGGTACACTTTTGTGACCCCCCAGACACTAAATACAAAAAATGACATGCCTGCCTAAAAAAATGCCCGATAAATGCCTGCAAGAGAAAAAGACAGCCGCAGAGAAGCCGTATTCCTGAAAATATAAGAAAAATGCTGTTTTTTAGGGGTTCTGGACATGCTACAGATCTGAAACTTGACAGGTACACTTTTGTGACCCCCCCAGACACTAAATACAAAAAATGACATGCCTGCCTAAAAAAATGCCCGATAAATGCCTGCAAGAGAAAAAGACAGCCGCAGAGAAGCCGTATTCCTGAAAATATAAGAAAAATGCTGTTTTTTAGGGGTTCTGGACATGCTACAGATCTGAAACTTGACAGGTACACTTTTGTGACCCCCCCAGACACTAAATACAAAAAATGACATGCCTGCCTAAAAAAATGCCCGATAAATGCCTGCAAGAGAAAAAGACAGCCGCAGAGAAGCCGTATTCCTGAAAATATAAGAAAAATGCTGTTTTTTAGGGGTTCTGGACATGCTACAGATCTGAAACTTGACAGGTACACTTTTGTGACCCCCCAGACACTAAATACAAAAAATGACATGCCTGCCTAAAAAAATGCCCGATAAATGCCTGCAAGAGAAAAAGACAGCCGCAGAGAAGCCGTATTCCTGAAAATATAAGAAAAATGCTGTTTTTTAGGGGTTCTGGACATGCTACAGATCTGAAACTTGACAGGTACACTTTTGTGACCCCCCAGACACTAAATACAAAAAATGACATGCCTGCCTAAAAAAATGCCCGATAAATGCCTGCAAGAGAAAAAGACAGCCGCAGAGAAGCCGTATTCCTGAAAATATAAGAAAAATGCTGTTTTTTAGGGGTTCTGGACATGCTACAGATCTGAAACTTGACAGGTACACTTTTGTGACCCCCCCAGACACTAAATACAAAAAATGACATGCCTGCCTAAAAAAATGCCCGATAAATGCCTGCAAGAGAAAAAGACAGCCGCAGAGAAGCCGTATTCCTGAAAATATAAGAAAAATGCTGTTTTTTAGGGGTTCTGGACATGCTACAGATCTGAAACTTGACAGGTACACTTTTGTGACCCCCCAGACACTAAATACAAAAAATGACATGCCTGCCTAAAAAAATGCCCGATAAATGCCTGCAAGAGAAAAAGACAGCCGCAGAGAAGCCGTATTCCTGAAAATATAAGAAAAATGCTGTTTTTTAGGGGTTCTGGACATGCTACAGATCTGAAACTTGACAGGTACACTTTTGTGACCCCCCAGACACTAAATACAAAAAATGACATGCCTGCCTAAAAAAATGCCCGATAAATGCCTGCAAGAGAAAAAGACAGCCGCAGAGAAGCCGTATTCCTGAAAATATAAGAAAAATGCTGTTTTTTAGGGGTTCTGGACATGCTACAGATCTGAAACTTGACAGGTACACTTTTGTGACCCCCCAGACACTAAATACAAAAAATGACATGCCTGCCTAAAAAAATGCCCGATAAATGCCTGCAAGAGAAAAAGACAGCCGCAGAGAAGCCGTATTCCTGAAAATATAAGAAAAATGCTGTTTTTTAGGGGTTCTGGACATGCTACAGATCTGAAACTTGACAGGTACACTTTTGTGACCCCCCCAGACACTAAATACAAAAAATGACATGCCTGCCTAAAAAAATGCCCGATAAATGCCTGCAAGAGAAAAAGACAGCCGCAGAGAAGCCGTATTCCTGAAAATATAAGAAAAATGCTGTTTTTTAGGGGTTCTGGACATGCTACAGATCTGAAACTTGACAGGTACACTTTTGTGACCCCCCAGACACTAAATACAAAAAATGACATGCCTGCCTAAAAAAATGCCCGATAAATGCCTGCAAGAGAAAAAGACAGCCGCAGAGAAGCCGTATTCCTGAAAATATAAGAAAAATGCTGTTTTTTAGGGGTTCTGGACATGCTACAGATCTGAAACTTGACAGGTACACTTTTGTGACCCCCCAGACACTAAATACAAAAAATGACATGCCTGCCTAAAAAAATGCCCGATAAATGCCTGCAAGAGAAAAAGACAGCCGCAGAGAAGCCGTATTCCTGAAAATATAAGAAAAATGCTGTTTTTTAGGGGTTCTGGACATGCTACAGATCTGAAACTTGACAGGTACACTTTTGTGACCCCCCAGACACTAAATACAAAAAATGACATGCCTGCCTAAAAAAATGCCCGATAAATGCCTGCAAGAGAAAAAGACAGCCGCAGAGAAGCCGTATTCCTGAAAATATAAGAAAAATGCTGTTTTTTAGGGGTTCTGGACATGCTACAGATCTGAAACTTGACAGGTACACTTTTGTGACCCCCCAGACACTAAATACAAAAAATGACATGCCTGCCTAAAAAAATGCCCGATAAATGCCTGCAAGAGAAAAAGACAGCCGCAGAGAAGCCGTATTCCTGAAAATATAAGAAAAATGCTGTTTTTTAGGGGTTCTGGACATGCTACAGATCTGAAACTTGACAGGTACACTTTTGTGACCCCCCAGACACTAAATACAAAAAATGACATGCCTGCCTAAAAAAATGCCCGATAAATGCCTGCAAGAGAAAAAGACAGCCGCAGAGAAGCCGTATTCCTGAAAATATAAGAAAAATGCTGTTTTTTAGGGGTTCTGGACATGCTACAGATCTGAAACTTGACAGGTACACTTTTGTGACCCCCCAGACACTAAATACAAAAAATGACATGCCTGCCTAAAAAAATGCCCGCTAAATGCCTGCAAGAGAAAAAGCCAGCCGCAGAGAAGCCATATTCCTGAAAATATAAGAAAAATGCTGTTTGTTAGGGGTTCTGGACATGCTACAGAGCTGAAAATTGACAGGTACACTTTTTAGACCCCCCAGACACTAAATACAAAAAATGACATGCCTGCCTAAAAAAATGCCCGCTAAATGCCTGCAAGAGTAAAAGCCAGCCGCAGAGAAGCCATATTCCTGAAAATATAAGAAAAATGCTGTTTTTTAGGGGTTCTGGACATGCTACAGAGCTGAAACTTCACAGGTACACTTTTTAGACCCCCCAGATGCTAAATCCAAAGAAATTTTTTATTTTTATTTTTTTTTAATTTTTCCAATAATTGGCTCTCTATCAAAAAATTATAATTTTTAAGAACTTTTTTTTGCGTGATCCCTCTCCGGCATGCCACAGTCCAGGTGTTAGTCCCCTTGAAACAACTTTTCCATCACTATTGTGGCCAGAAAGAGTCCCTGTGTGTTTTAAAATTCGCCTGCCTATTGAAGTCTATGGCGGTTCGCCCGGTTCGCCGGTTCGCGAACATTTGCCGATGTTCGCGTTCGCCGTTCGCGAACCGCGAATTTTAGGTTCGCGACATCACTAATGCTGAACGGAGTATGATGAAAAAAAGGCAAACTGAAAATCATCATTACTCTCACGTTCTCGTGGTACCAACAGGTCAGCCCTATTACGGGAATCTGCCTGCATAAGGGCTGTTTCAAGATCCTGTTCTTTATACCCCTTCTCCAAAAACTTGGACTTCAAGGAACTAGCCTCCCGCAGGAAGTCCGCTCTATTGGAACAGTTCCTCTTGAGTCTGAGGAACTGACTGACAGGAACGGATCTAAGCCACGACACATGGTGGCAACTAGATGTGTCAATAAATCCGTTCCTGTCAGTCTCCTTGAAGAAAGTAGAGGTTTCGAGGGAACTACCAACCACTTTAATTTTAAGATCTAGAAAATGAATTTCAGATCTACTGCATTCGTGCACCAATCTAATTCCTCTGTCATTGTCATTCAGTGCAGAGATGAATGATTCAAGGGACTCAGAGTCACCATCCCATAGGAGGAGGATGTCATCGATGTACCTCCGCCAGAGAACTATCTCTGGTCTCGGAACGTCACCGATGACATCCTCCTCCCATTTGGCCATGAACAGATTGGCCATACTTGGCGCAAACTTCGCGCCCATGGCCACCCCCTTATTTTGTCTGTAATAAGTGCCATTGAACCAGAAGAAATTATGGGCCATAGCATAATCCAACAGGGATAAGATGAATTGACTCTGAAGACCTAACAAAGTGCTCTGACCCAAGAAATACTCAACAGCCTCCCTTCCATGCTGGTGTGATATAACCGTGTAAAGGGATGAAACATCAGCAGTGGCCAAGATGTAGGTGTGCTTCCACTCTATATCCTTAAGTATTTTAATGACTTGCATGGAGTCCCTCAAAAATGAGGGGGTCTTGGTCACAAGGGGCTGGAGAAAGAAGTCTATGTATTTACCCACCCGGGAGGTAACCGAATCAATGCCACTAATGATTGGCCTCCCGGGTGGGTTCACCGCATCTTTATGCACCTTGGGTAGATAGTACATTATTGGCACCCTTGGGGCGGATGGTACCAAAAAGGATTTCTCCTTCTTGGTAAGGAGTTTGCGCTGAAAGCCATCCTCCACCAAGTCGACAAGTTCTTTTTTGTATGATGTCGTAGGGTTACCCCTCAGGGGAATATAAGTGTCCCGGTCTGACAATAACCTATTCATTTCCACATTATAGGCCACAGTATCCAGAATGACTATTCCTCCCCCTTTATCTGCTGGCCTCACAATTATGTCCTTACGCTCCTTTAAGGAGCGAAGTCCCCGTTCAAACATATGTGTTTGATGGACTTTTTTGAGGCTAAGCTTATCCAAGTCCTTGGCACCCAAATCTCGGAACACAGTCAGAGTGGGAGCCAAAGGACCTGGGGGGTTGAATAGTGAGGCATTGGAAAATGAAGTGGACTTGATGCCCATATTATATTCCACTCTAGGGGTGATGGGGTTCCCCATCATATGCCTTTTAATGCTCATTTTACGCACAAACTTTTGAAGGTCTATGAAAGTGTCGAATTTGTTAAGAGGTCGGGGGGGAGCAAACTTGAGTCCATGATTTAACACATGCTTCTCTTCAACCGAAAGAGAAGCTGAACTCAAATTAAACAAACCCCGATCCCTCAACGCCGACTTCTTTTTGTTGCGGACCCTCCGCCCCCCTCTAGTCCCTCTCTGCCCTCCTTTTGCCTTTTGTTTTTTGGGGTGCCCCCGTGAAAAGGGGTATTAAGCTGGTTCCATGAGCCTTGCCCCCCAGGAGGGTTAGAGTAGGCAGATGGAGGCTGGTGGTATCCCTGTGAAGTCTGTGGCCGTTGGTTCCCTCTATTCTGATAATAGGGTCCCTGTGGCTGAAAAGGAGGTATGTATTCCTCTTGTTGCGGGTGTGTGGTGATATATTGAGCGGCTCCCTGATAATCCTCTCGGAGTGGTAAAAATCTATTTCCAGAGGGTTGTTGGCTATATCCTTGTTGAGGGGCAGCTTTCCCCTTACCTCTAGCCCTTCCCCTACCACCTCCACGGCCTCGTCCCTGTCCTCTGGGCTGAGCCCATGTCTCCGTTGAAATAAGAGGATAATGAGACTGGCCAGAACTCTCACCAACTTCCATTGGGGTACTGGGGGGGGGGGTACCAGCTGAGAGGGTTGTCCTGTGCCAACATCAGCCGGGTCCCTATTGGCTTGCCATTTAAAGACTAGCTTACTCTGATAATCACCACTATCCCTTAGGAATTTCTTCCTTTTTTTATTTTTCTGTTCTAAGTCCTCCTTTTCCAAATGCTTTTTTAAGAGGTCAGATTTTTGTTTGTAGAGGTCTTTAGATTTAAATTCCTCCAGTTTGCCTTTAATAACATTAATCTCTTCATCCAATTTCTTAAGTTTAAGCCGTTTCTTGGTTACCATATAACGTAGTAATTCAAGCCCTGCCTTGTTGAAGTATTGGTACCACTCATCTAAATCTAAGATGTCACTCTGTGGTGCCACCTCCCACCTCAGGCTTCTAGGTACCATACTTTCAGCAAGATATTTCTCAAAGAAGGCAATATCCCACCCCGTGTGGAGCTCGGTTGTCATGATGTTCTTAAGTCTCAAAAAGAGACCACTCATGTCATCCGCAGGCTCACTAGAGGTCGAGAAAATGCCTTCCAGGTTGATGGAATAGGTCTTCCTGTACTCAAATACATCCATGATAGTACAAGCACAGAAAGGCCAACCAACACTGGTATAATGATGCGAAAAAACCAAATGTGGATATCTCGCTCGACAGATCCTTACTCAGAATTCACAAAGCAGCAGCACATGTACTAATTAACAAGAATATAAAAATGGGGATATTGCTGCGCTAAAATGTAAAGATAAAAACATACATGAATAAAAAGTCAACAGACCAAATGAAAGCAGCCAGCACCTGATCTAGAATCAGAAATACCAGATCTAAATAGCAATATAGAATGGGATTGGTGCAGCGCTAACACAATTGAATCCACAGTCCATACAAATGTTCAAATGGATCAAATACAAAAGTGCAGTAAACAAAAGTTCATCAGAGAGTGCTCCAATAAAGAAGGGAAACTGTCCACCACTTCAAACTTGGAAAAAGCCCCGAGTGCAGGAACCGCCACCAAGATAATAAATGGCCTCTTACCAAATTGCAATGACCCCCATTACAAGGATCAAAGACAGCCTGTGTGATCAAATCAGTGCCCAGATCGACATGTATCGATTCCCAGTGTTCCCTCAGCAGCTCCGACCGGAACAAGTGAACATAAGGAAAAGAGGGACAACTCCAATAGTGAAGTACGTTCACAGGTTTATTCAGTAAAAGCAGAGTGGCAACTCACGTTTGCATGAAGAAATCACAGCATGTCTCGGAGCTATACTCTCAGAACCTTTGTTTCCAACCAATAAAATGGCCGCCGTGTCTCCTTGCTGGCCTCAGCACGACGAACCGCAGGCTCCTCCTCCGACCGGTTTCATCAACACGTGACTTCGTCAGGGGGTGTGGCCTATGGCAGAACGTCTTTCCTTATATGCTGGGTGAGACAGGGCGGAACTCGCTGCGTCCAATCCGGAGCCAGCAGGAAGTGGTCATCCCAAACCATCAACAGGAAGGAGACCAACGACCCGGAACAGGATGTGTGACCTTTGAATGTCAACATCCGGAGCTAAACCCGGAATTGGAGACCGCAAACAGCGATAAACCGATCAAATATTAACATGATTGCACAAGAGATATATGTGCCTTATATTTCAAAGGACTTCTAGTGCATATTTGATCTTAAGAGAGAAACCTTATTTAAAAGAGCTTCAAAACGGGGGAAACCTATAGGTAACCAGGGGAACAGTGCTCTACTCTAGCCGTGCTAGACTTTGCAGGGAAACACCGCCATCTAGCGGCCAGAAACAAAAATTCCCGAGAGTGCTCTAATTACATAACTTACATTGACATGAAGGGAAAATTATAAATGTAACTAAAAATGTGAACTAAATATGATACACAATATGACAGTTTAATAGCATCACAAAAAATATAGAATAAAAACATTTAAAACTATCCCACAAATAAAAACAAAATAAAATTATGATAACCAACAGTGCAGAACATACTGAAAACCCCTTCATCAGGCATTATTGATAAAGGAATTAATATCCCAATCAATATTTAACCCGTGAGGGGCGTAGGTCTTCAACCGATAAATCCAGCTGGTCTCTAGTTGTGCCTTTGCTGGACAGTTCTGCACATAGTGCCCCGCTTCCCCACAGTAGAGGCATAGGTTGTTCTGGCGGCGGCGTTGACGTTCTTCAGGCGTTAGAGAGGTACGTAGCAGCCCCAATTGCATTGGCTCAGCTTCCTTAGCTGTGGGTGAGGCAGGAGCGGCTGAAGCCATGTTTGCTCTTGGCGGGGCTTTCCATACGGGAAACGCATGACTGGAGGACCTTTCCCACCTTCGTTCCCTGAGGCGGCGATCAATCTGGATAGAGAGATTAATAGGTCCTTCCAGTGAGCTGGGTACCCCTACATGAGCCAGTTCATCCTTTAAGGGTTCAGCTAGGCCCAAGCGGAACTGGTAACGCAAGGCAGCGTCATTCCAGCAGGTGTCAGCACTCCAGCGCTTGAACTCTGTCACATAATCTTCCACTGCCCTGCAGCCTTGCTGAAGCGAGTGAAGGGCCGCCTCTGATGATGCGGATCGCTGAGGATCATCGTAGAGTTGTGCCATAGCGTCAAAAAAGAAAGTCAGGGTGGACAGCTTGGCATCGTTTTTCTCTAGCAGATGGTGAGCCCAGGCTTGAGGTTCGCCTTGAAGTAATGATATGACGAACCCAACCTTGGTTGCCTCTAAGGAGAAGGTGCGAGGTTGTAAAGCAAAATATAATTCACATGCGTTGCAAAATGCACGGAATTTGCTACGATCACCAGAAAATCTCTCAGGCATAGGAACTCTGGGATCTGGAGGCAGCATCAGGACAGTGGGTGCAGCTATGGCTCCTGAAGAAGCTGGATTAGCAGGAGTCGCATCAGTCGCTGAAGTCGCCACTGCAGGAAGTGTCTGGATGCGATTTTCCAGTTGAGTGTACCCCTCTTGTAAGTCCTTAATGGCTTGTGACAATGCTGTGATGTGTTGGCAGATCTCATCCAGGGGAGATGCCCCTCTCTCAGGCTCCGACATGGCCTTATGGTACTGTCACGTACCTGGAGATGGAGCCTGACGTGGAGAGGAAGGCGATCTCTTACACCTCCGGCCTAGTACCCCTGATAATGCAAACAGGAGACACAGAAGCCTGGAGTGGCACAAGTGCCTAGAAGTTCAGATGGTGAAGGCTGCAGATGAGGTCCGTGCGTACTTGGATGCAGACTGGATCGTGATGCAGACAGCAGGTACTTGGCAGACTGACTGGTCACAGGCAGCAGATGCTTAGCAGGCTGGCAGATCACAGGCAGCAGAGTAGTCAGGTTCAGGCAGGAGTTGGCAACGGCAGACAGGCAGACAGCAGGATAAAGCGGAGACGTTGTCGAAGAGCAAGCCAGGGGTCGGTTCAGGCAGAGTTCAATCGTGGTCAGACGGATCAGGACAGCAACAGAGTAAACACCAGGAACAGGAAGCAGGAAGCTGTAGACCATAAGGCAAGGTCCTAGTGCAGCAGAGGTGTTTATATAGGCCATTTGGCGCCACTTAGTGGCAGGTGTGGAAAGTGAACAGGAATCCAAAGTCCATAGGTTTGGCTAAATAGGCTTTCTCCGTTGGTTAACAAACACTCTCCGTCTGCACATAACTATGTGCCTGGGCTTACTTCTTCTTCCCTGACAGGTAGGTTCCTCTGTGTGAGAAGGTAGCTGCCCACAGTGGCAAGGATTTATTTTGTGTTTTATTTTATTTTTGATGTTTTTGGTGCTTGCACTTGTGTAAAGAAAATTGCAAGAATAAAACCATACACTGTTGTTTGCAACCATTTCTCGGCTATCTCCCTGTGTAACGAACCCCCCAAGGGGTCATCCACACCCGCCACCGAGCTAATCTCCCACAATAGTTATATTGATCCAGCTTGGACCAATGTAAGTGCATTGCTCAAAAAAATTAAAGGAACACTTTGAAAACACATCAGATCTCAATTGGGAAAAATATCATGCTGGATATCTATTCTAATATGGACTGGGTAATGTGTTAGGAATGAAAGGATGCCACATTGTTTGATGGAAATGAAAAGTATCAACCTACAGAGGGCTGACCTCAAAGACAACCCCAAAAATCAAAGTGAAATAATGATCCAGCAGGCTAGTCCATTGTCCTGAAATTTTGTTTTGCAGCACCTCAAAATGGTACTCAGTAGTTTGTATGGCCCCCCATGTGTTTGTATGTATGCCTGACAACATCGTAGCATGCTCCTAATGAGACAATGGATAGTGTCCTGGGGCATTTCCTCCCAGATCTGGACTTTCATTCTTCAGGAACTGGCTGCATACTCTCGCCACATCAGGCTGGGTATTGTCGTGCACCAGAAGAAACCCAGGACCCACTGCACCAGCGTAGGGTTTGACAATGGGTCCAAGGATTTTATCCCGATTCCTAATGGCAGTCAGGGGTGCCATTGTTTAGCCTGTAGAGGTCTGTGCGTCCCTCCATGGTAATGCCTCCCCAGGCCATCACTGACCCACCACCAAACCCGTTGTGCTGAACAATGGTACAGGCAGCATAATGTTTTCCACAGCTTCTCCAGACCCTTTCACGTCTGTCACATATGCTCCAGGTGAACCTGCTCTCATCTGGGAAAAGCATAGGGCACCAGTGGCAGACCTGCCAATTCTGGTTTTCAATGGCAAATTCCAATCAAGTTCCACGGTGCCGGGCAGTGAGCACAGGGCCCACTAGAGGACGTCAGGCCCTCAGGCCACCCCTCAGAAGTTTTGATTGTTTGGTCAGAGACATTCACACCAGTGGCCTGCTGGACATAATTTTGTAGGGCTCTGGCAGTGCTTATCCTGTTCCTCCATGCACAAAGGAACAGATACCAGTCCTGCTGATGGGTTAAGGACCTTCTACAGCCGCATCCAGCTCTCCTAGGGTAACTGCCTATCTCCTGAAATCTCCTCCATGCCCTTAAAACTGTGCTGGGAGACACAGCAAACCTTCTGGCAATGGCACATAATAATGTGCCATCCTGGAGGAGTTGGATTGCCTGTGCAACCTTTATAGGGTTCAGGTAACACCTCATGCTACCATTAGTGACACTGACCCTAGCCAAATGCAAAAATGCAAACTCCTGCTATGTGCCTGCTGTACCATGTACTTGTATGAAAAAGTATCCTGTTCTCTTTGTATTGCTTCCTTTGTGTGAAATCCCTGGTGTTCCTGCCAATCCCTCTGCTTTTCTAATAAAAACTCACCACACTAGGCAGGAGAGCTCACAATGGTCAGCTCCCTAGCTGTGCTGGGAAATCAGGCTGCTCTCCTCCAAAGATCAGCCTTGTCCTAACACGCCCTCCCTGCAAGCTTCTCACTGGGAAGATTAGTGTGCTGCTGCTTCTCCCCCCAGCTCTTCTGCAGTTGAGAATAGAGGGAATGTGATCACTTATTAAAAAGGGGGAAAAAGGTATTTATGTTTTTTTTATTTTTTAATCTACTGTATACACAAATGTTTGCCTTTCATTTCAATTTTAAACTGAATGGGTTGTTTTACATATATCATTTTCATACAAATGTGCATGTTCTTTTTAAAAATTGAAATGTTACTTTAACAGCAAGCAGCAGAGTTTACTTCATCCTAATCCTTGTTTTCCGAAATATTTCTTCTCTAGCAGTTTATTCTCAGTTTCCTGGTTAATGTACGTCAGTCTCTGGACAACAAATAGCGATAACAGCAACAGAGCACCGCGGGGGATTTATGTGGAACATTTCTGTTAGCTGGTAATGTGATTTGTGACCATGAATCGAGCAAAGTCTTATAGAGTTTACCCCCTAGCCTGTCTTGTAAAAAACTGTCTAAAGTCAAAATGACACATTTGCAAATTCATAGAGAGGCAGAATACTCAGAATACTTGTAGCCAATTTTGTTTGCCCTCCAACTATACAATATTTTTTCTTTTTTAAACTGTCCTTCAAAAGATTGATGATCACCATTTTCCTCGGGGACCTTCTTAAAATACCTTTATTAACCTTCAACACAGCATACAAGTAAATAAAGTTTATTCTATGGGGTTTAGCGCAGTCCAAGGCAAAAAAAATAAACTGAATAACCACATAAACTTTTGTAATAGTTTCAGAAATGTTTGAGGTTTCTGCAACTAATTTATATATGCTAGTAACATGGGCTGGTATTATATGGGCTATGTCACACTAGCGATCCTGAATTAGCCAAGACAAGAATGCCAGGAGAGCTAATAAACCACTCATCTGCTTCTACAATCCCATCCCTTCCCTGGTCTGACCAGTAAGGTGTAAGGGAATGACTCCATAGAAGTAGGTGAGAGTCAGGGGCGTAACTACAGGGGTTGCAGGGGTTGCAATTGCTACCGGGCCCCATGCTCCAGGGGGCCCAGTAGCAAACCAGTGGGTGAACTTCCAGGATCTCAAAGGTCACACTTGCGACCGGGCCCTGGCATTGCACCACTGTGGGGAGGCCCCAAGATTGCAGGAAGGGGGCCCACTGCAGAACTTGTGAAAGGATCCTGCTGCGGGACCATAATAAAAGGCCATGCAACGAGAGTAAAGAGCCCCAGGATTAGTGGGAAGAGCCCCGGGCTTGAAGGGAAGGGCCCCGGCCAGGGGTCTGGGGGGCCCTTCATGGTTTCTTGCATCGGGGCCCTGAAGGTTCTAGTTACGCCTCTGGTGAGAGTGTTCAATTTACATAATCTGATTACTAATCTGACCTGGGTCAAAAGAAAGAGATAGGGAGGAGAGAGATTAGAAGGAGAGAGATGAAAGATGAGAAGGAGAGAGATGAAAGAAGAGAAGGAGAGAGATGAAAGAAGAGAAGGAGAGAGATGAAAGATGAGAAGGAGAGATATGAAAGAAGAGAAGGAGAGGGATGAAAGAAGAGAAGGAGAGGGATGAAAAAAAAAGAAAGGAAAGAGAAGGAATGAGAGGAGAGAGGGAAAGAGTTATAGAGAGAATTAGAGAGAGGGAAAGAGAGAGAGAGGGAGAGAGAGACATAGAGAGACAGATAGAGAGAGAAAGATAGAGAGAGAGAATGAAAGAGAGAGAGAAGGAAAGAGAGAGAGAGAGAGAGAAGGAAAGAGAAAGAAAGAGAGAAAGAGTGAGAGAGAAGGGGAGAGGATGAGAGAGAGAGAAGGAAAGAGAGAGAAAAGGAGAAGAAAGAGATATTTCTCAGACTTCTCACAGTAGAGAAGAGGGCGCTATCATACTGGGACCACCTACAAAACAGCAGTCCTAACTCATACCACCATAAAGCTTTACTGAACAATAAGGACCAGTCTGAGCCATGTGGCCCACAGCGCCTTGCCTATCCCAAACTCCCAACAATTTGGCCTGACAAAATCTCAAATGAAAAACATAATGAATTTTTCCAAAGAGAAATATGTTGGAGAATGGAGAAATGAAATAAAAACACCAATAAACTGAGGCTGGGGTTCACCCCTATGCAAATTGGAAATAGAGAGAAAGAGAGAGAGTGGAGGGAAAGAAATAGAGAGAAAGAGAAAAAAAGAGAGAGAAATAGAGAGAGAGGGGGAGAGAAATAGAGAGAGGAGGGGGAGAGAAACAGAGAGAAAGAGAGGGAGGAAGGGGAGTGAAATATATATATATATATATATATATATATATATATATATATATATTAGAGAGAGAGAGAGAGGGAGGGAGGAGGGGGAGAGAAATAGAGAGAGAGAAGAAAGAGAGAGAGAGAGGGGCCCTAAAAGACAAGGCAAGCTGAGCCTTCTATGCCATCAGGAGACAGCTGTATCACCTAAAACCACCGGTGCGAGTCTGGCTCAGAGTATTTGATAGCGTCATCACCCCAATCCAGTGAATATGGCAGTGAAGTTTGGGGTCCTGTCACCTACCCAGACCAATCACAATGGGACTCCAGCCCAACAGAAATATTCCATCTGGAATTCTGCAAGCTACTCCACCAAGTCCACTGGAGCACCTCCAACAGTGCCTGCCGGTCTGAGCTGGGCAGATTTCCCTTACTTCTTGCAGTACAAAAGAGGGCGCTATCATTCTGGGATCATCTACAAAAAAGCAGTCCTGACTCGTACGATCATAATGCCCTACTGACCAATAAGAACCAGCCAAAGCCTGGTGGCCTGCAACAACTCATCAGCGCCTTGCCTATCCCAAACTCCCAACAATTCGACCTGACAAAATCACAAATAAAAAACATAATGAAATATTCAGAAGAAAAATATGTTGAAGAATGGAGAAATGAAATAACAAACTCCAAGAAACTAACTGTTTACCAGTTACTGCAGAGAGACTACAAACTGGCCCCATACCTGGAGGTGCTACAAGAGCCCAAAGACAGACAGACCTTCAGCCTGTACAGACTGAGTGCCCACAGCCTGGAAATCGAGTTAGGATGGCACAGACAGACCTACAAGCCCAGGGAGAGAAGATTGTGCCAGCAGTGTGACCAGGGGGTCCTGGAGGACGAGAACCACTTCCCGCTACAGTGCCCTAAGTACTCATCAGTGAGGGACACTCACTTCCAGAGACTCTCCGCTTTCATCCCGGAGTTCAATTCTATAGAAGAGAAAACTCCAAATCCTACTGGGAGAAGAGGAGCCAATGGTGAGAATAGCTGCACAATATGTGACAGCATGTCACAGACTGAGAGGGACATGAAAAACTGAGGATTTTTAAATCCTTTACATAGACTCACCCCCATTCCCCTTTATATTACCCAATACCCCCCCCCCCCCACAAACTCAACTGCTTTAGCAATGCTAAAATGTATTTGGTCCCGCCAATAAAGCTAATTTGAATTGAATTGAATTGAGAGAGAGAGAGAGGGAGGAGGGGGAGAGAAATAGAGAGAGAGAGAGAGAGGGGGGAGGAGGGGGAGAGAAATAGAGAAAGAGAGAGAGAGAGAGAGAGAGAGAGAGGGGGGGGAGAAATAGAGAGAAAGAGAGAGAGAGAGAGAAATATAGAGAGAGAGAAATAGAGAGAGAGAGAGAGAGAACGGGGGGGGGGATATATATAGAGAGAGAGAGAGAGAGAGAGAGAGAGAGAAATATAGATAGAGGGAAATAGAGAGAGAGAGAGAAATATGGAGAGAGGGAAATAGAGAGAGAAATAGAGAGAGAGAGAGAGAGAGAGAGAGAGAGAGAGAGAGAAATAGAGAGAGAGAGAGAGAGAGAGAAATAGCAAGATAGACATGTTATACTTACAGGCTGGTAACGTTTTTTCACACAACAGCCCCGATACCCTCTTCTTAGATGCCCCACTGGCAGGGCCAGATTAAGAGCATCATGGGCTTGGTGCTGAGGATTTTGAAGGGCCTTAAGGGCCGTGCCTTGGCATGCACCCAGAGGAGGAAGGGTGCAGCCATGCATGCCTAATTCAACATGGGATGCTGTCTCTGAAGCCCATAAACACATCCATGCATCGGCAACTGTCCCTCCTTGTCTGGCCTTCGTGCTGTGTGGGGAGGTTCTGAGGGAGCTGCCTGGGGAAGCGAGCATAGAAGCCAGACTTCTGTGTTTACAAATGACAGAAGAGCGGTAACAGTAAATATGGCCAACCCGGGGCCTATATAAAGGTAGGGGCCTGGAGCTGCAGCTCCAATAGCCCCTACGTTAATCTGGCCCTGCCCACTGGTTCACCTCCCCCCTGCTGAATGCACCCCATATCAAAGCCACTTGCTATATGGCGTCCATGTGCGGGCTCTTGTACGCAGACACAGCTCAGCCCCACACCCTGATCTCTGCTCACTGGCTGTGATTAACAGCAGCAGGAGCCAATGGCTCTCACTGCTGCATTTCTATCCAGTGAGGAGAGAGAGTGCAGAGAGAGCCGCTGCTCTCATTACAATGCTAGATTGAGAATGGACTCAGGTAAGTATAAGGGGGGCTGGGAGAGAGAATGCATTAAGGCAGGGGTCTCCATATTTTCTAAAAAAAGGTCCAGTTTACTGTCTTCCGATTTTAGAGGGGCCAGACTGTGGCCATTGGGAATAGAAAAGGTCCCAACATTAGTGGGTAAAAAATAATGCCCATTGTTAGTTTCAGTGGGAGTAACTGTGCCTCATCATTGGTGTCAGTGGGAAAAATTGTACCCCATTGTTGGTGTCACTGAGAAGAATTGTGGCCCATCATTGGTGTAATTGGAAGAAATTGTGCCCCATCATTGGTGCCATTGAGCTAAATTGTTGGTGTCATTTGAAGGAATTGTCTCATCGTTGGTGTCATTGGGCCTGATTGTTTGTGTCAATTGGAGAAACTGTTCCCCAAAATTGGGCACCATTGTTGGTCTCATTGGGAGAAATAGTTCCCTGTCATTGGGCCCCATTGTCATTGCGACTGGGAGAAATTGTGCCCTATTATTGGTATTAGTAGGAGGAATTGTGAACCCAAGCGCCAGATAAAAGCAAGCAAAGGGCCACATCTAGCCCCCTGGCCGCAGTTTGAAGATCACTGCATTAAGGTAAAAAACCCTCTGCCTTTAGAACCACTTTAAAGCACTGTCAATTTCATGTGTCATTTGTTTATGTATATCACCTTTTTTATGTAGGCACGCTCTGAATTAAGCTCCAATATTTGCCTGTTCAAATTTTTTGAAAAGTCTCAAAAGGTACATGTGAACATTTTTCATATGACTGTGTGTAGGTAGAATAGATTAGATAGATAGTTCCGGCACAATTCCAACAGAACCTCATGCCTTCCAGCATCCCCAACTCATTACATATCACTGCTTGTCTGCTGAATGCCCAGATAAATGCCCCCCCCCCCCCCTTTGTCCTGCCTAAATGGTAGGACAGGCCAGAGGTTAGCACTACCCCTCCAGCAGGCACTTTGGCTCATTTAAATTGCGTGCATGTAAGAACGCATGAGAAGTTTTGTTGGAAATATGCAGGAAAGGTAAAATTACCCTTTAAAATAATTCATAATTTCTGCCTAGCAGCATTAGGGTTTTAAGTTTGAATTCCAACCACTGCATTACCTGCCTGGAGTTTGCATGTTTTCCTTGTACCAATTTTAAAACTACAGTGCTGCTCCTAATGAAGTGATGTGTTCCAATAAATCAAATAAATCTCAAATTCATAAATACATACATATAAAGTGCTCCCATGCATAGAATCATGTGGTCTTTTACATAAATCTCCTCATTCATATGTACATAAATACAGGTTTCATATTCACACTAAATCAATATATTTTTTCTTTTGTGTATCCCTATCTAATTTAGTGATGTATTCTTGTATACTCTGCATTTTCTGTTTACATTCTGCTGTATTCATCACTGGATTTAATTGTTCTTTCAACATCTGTATTTTCCCTTCTAAGATCTTTAATTCGGTTCTCCTCCTAGAGATAATGAGGTGAGGTCTAGGAGATTTATTCACTAACACTGAAGAAGTTGTACCACTCTTTATTTAAATCATTACTTTTTAAGTCATCATTTGGGGCTACATCCCAACAGAGCCTTTTAGGCGCAATACAATCCTTTATATATTGTTCCAATGTTGTGATTTCCCACCAGTGCCTGTGTTAGACTATTTTGCGCCCTAGGCAAGACCAGCTACTTGCACCCCCCCCCCCCCCCTCTGGAAAAAAAAAACTTCAAAATGTGAAACTTGGCTTGTGGTTGTGGTGCATTAACACCAATATAAACTGCCAAACAAAAGAACAGGCATTCAGGGGGCAATGAGATCACCTCCTGAACACCTGACAGCAGCTGCTTAACCACACTGAAAAGCAATCCATTGTGGATTTTTTTTTTCTTTTAGAATTTTGGCTAATGTGAACCCATTGCAATGCCACCAATTTTCTTGTTCTTTTAACATGGTGACAGTAAGCGGACACCTATTCTGCACAGGTGTCAGGTTACTTTCACCCTGTTAACCGCTTGCCGACTGCTCACAGTATATTTACTGCGGCAGTCAGCCCCTCACAGGCAGAGTGACGTAGGTCTACGTTGCTCGCCTGTGAGGCTCTGGGGAGCGAGCGCGCGCCCGCGGAGGCGCGCTCCCACTCCCGCGCGGTCACGGACCCCCCCGCGCGTGTGACCAGCGGACCCGATGTCCGCCGGTCACTCGGCGATCGGCGGGGGAGAGGGAGAATGTCAGGCAGCTTGTGTAAACAAGCCACCTGTCATTCTCCTCGGTGTAAAGACACTGATCACACGGATCTACTATGTAGATCCGTTGATCAGTGTCCTTACAGCTCAAGCCACAGCCAATCACAGTAGAAAGCACGCCCCTAGGGACACACACAGCCCTTTCCTCCCAAATAAAGTTAACCCCTTCACTACCAGTGTATTTTTACAGTAACAGTGCATATATATAGCACTGATTACTGTAGAAATGTCACTGGTAACCCCAAAAGTGTCAAAAATGTCAGTCAAGGGTCCGATCTGTCCGCCCCAATGTCGCAGTACCGCAAAAAAAATCGCAGATCGCCGCCATTACACGTTAAAAAAAAAAAACAACAAAAATGACAAAAATCTTTCCCTTTGTTAGTAAACGCGATAACTTTTGCGCAAACCAATCAAAATACGCTTTTTGCGATTTTTTTTTACCAAACATAGGTAGCATAAAACAAATTGGCTGAAAATGTAAAAAAATTTAAATTTTTACATTTTTTTTTGGGGAATTTCATATAAAAAAATGTGAAAAACATTGTTATTTTTGCAAAATGTACGCTCTTTTTTTGTTTATAGCGCAAAAAGTAAAAATCGCACGGGTGATCAAATACCACCAAAAGAAAGCTCTGTTTGTGGGAAAAAAAGGACATCAAATTCGTTTAGGTACAGCGTCGCACGACCGCGCAATTCTCCGTTAAAGTCACGCAGTGCCGAATCGCAAAATACCCACTGGTCGTTTAGCAGGAAAATCCTCTGGGGCTTAAGTGGTTAAAACGGACAGGAACATTGTGCTGTGAAAAGTTTTTTTTTGGTGTTTACCCTCTTATTGTTAACTAAATCAAATAGCTCCATGGCTGCTGGGTCATCACTTGTGAATAAATTCTCACAATAAATTTCTAATATTATGATAATATACCCGCGCTAAACATACATATAAAGTGCTCCGTGTATAAAATTCCATGCTCTTATACATAAATTCCGTCATTCACATGTACATTATATTACCAAAACTATTGGGACACCTGCCTTTACACACACATGAACTTTACTGGGATCCCAGTCTTAGTCTGTAGGGTTCAATATTGAGTTGGCCCACCCTTTGCATCTATAACAGTTTCAACTCTTCTGGGAAGGCTGTCCACAAGGTTTAGGAGTGTGTCTATGGGAATGTTTGACCATTCTTCCAGAAACGCATTTGTGAGGTCAGGCACAGATGTAGATGAGAAGGCCTGGCTCGTAGTCTGCGTTCTAATTCTTTCCAAAGGTGTGCTTTTGGGGTGAGGTGAGGACTCTGTGTAGGCCAGTCAAATTCCCCCACCCCAAACTCGCTCATCTATATCTTTATGGACCATGCTTTGTGCACTGGTGCGCAGTCATGTTGGAACAGGAAGGGGCCATCCCCAAACTGTTCCCACATAGTTGGGAGCATGAAATTATACAAAATGTCTTGGTATGCTGATGCCTTAAGAGTTCCCTTCACTGGAACTAAAGGGCCAAGCCCAACCCCTGAAAATCAACCCCACACCATAATCCCCCCTTCTCCAAATGATTTGGACCAGTGCAAAAAGCAAGGTCCATAAAGAGATGGATGAGCAAGTTTGGGATGGAGGAACTTGACTGGCCTGCACAGAGTCCTGACCTCAACCCGATAGAACACCTTTGGAATGAATTAGAGTGGAGGCCTGATGAGGCCTTCTCGCCCTCATCAGTGCCTGACCTCACAAATGCTCTTCTGGAAGAATAGTCAAACATTCTCATAGACACACTCCTAGACCTTGTGGACAGCCTTCCCAGAAGACTTGCAGCTGTTATAGCTCCAAAGGGTGGGACAATTCAATATTGAACCCTACGGACGAAGACTGGGAAGCCATTAAACTTCATGTGCAGGTAATAGCAAGCGTCCCAATACTTTTGGTAATATAGTGTACATAAATACAGGATTCATATTCACAAACAAATCAATAATAGGCTACCCAATTGAAACAAAATCTTAAGTGCACCAGTGCCAAATCACAGTTCTTACAGTCCATATAAAGTTCTCCGTGAAGTTCCACAGTGCCGTGCTCCCCTGCTGTGTTCCCCCAATCACCAACAGTAGTAGACCCACTGAGTCATATGAGCATATGAGATATTCAGAGCAAATGGCTTCTTCTTTATCCTCCTCCACGTCTCCAGTGTAACGCCCGGGATCAATGCAATGCGCTCGTGTCAGAGGAAAGAATCAAAAGAAGAATATCTATAGCGTAATATTGTTTGGGCTTTACTAAAAGGTTTAAAAACAATTGTACTTACATTCACTTGTATAATAAAAAGCATGTGTACAAATCAAATCGCTGTCTCGGCATGCGTTCAAGCTGGCAAAACACTGGTCACTGACCGTCCTCGCTTGACGCATTTCACCCCTTATACTCTGCGTCATCAGAAGCTAGGGGGGATCAGTGAAATGCTTCCTTTTGTGCGCTTTTCCCTCCGACTACTCCTCCATTCTCCACCCACTATACCCTACTATTTCACTTCCGCCTCTCTTCCACCTCACTTCCTGTATTACTTTATTTACACAGAAAGGAGTAGTGGCATCGCAATATTAGTACACCTTTTGAGTACTCCTATATACATCATTACGGTTGCCATATTAGTGCACCCGTTTGTAGATATGTTACTTGAATATTACTCTGTATCTTTCTGCTTTTATAGAATTAAAATATTGTTTATAAATATATAATTATAATGACTCTCTTTTATATTAACACATTTATGCTACTTATATACAGTACCCATTTTCTATTTTCTTATTACCTCAGTATAATATTATTTATGTTTACTTAAAGGCCAGCTAATATTTATTAGTTAATACTTATTAGTAGTTAGTGATAAAACAATTAATATCTACGTCCAAATCGAGTCATTACATGTTCTCCCTGTGCCTGCGCGGGTTTCCTCCCACACTCCAAAAACATGCTGGTAGGTTAATTGGCTCCAGTCTAAATTGGCCCTAGTATGTGTATATACAGTCCGGTCCATAAATATTGGGACATCGACACAATTGTAATCTTTTTGGCTCTATACACCACCACAATGGATTTGAAATGAAACAAACAAGATGTGCTTTAACTGCAGACTTTCAGCTTTAAATTGAGGGTATTTACATCCAAATCAGGTGAACGGTGTAGGAATTACAACAGTTTGTATATGTGCCTCCCACTTTTTAAGGGACCAAAAGTAATGGGACAGATTAACAATCATAAATCAAACTTTTACTTTTTAATACTTGGTTGCAAATCCTTTGCAGTCAATTACAGCCTGAAGTCTGGAATGCATAGACATCACCAGACGCTGGGTTTCATCCCTGGTAATGCTCTGCCTGGCCTCTACTGCAACTGTCTTCAGTTCCTGCTTGTTCTTGGGGCATTTTCCCTTCAGTTTTGTCTTCAGCAAGTGAAATGTATGCTCAATTATGCTCAATCGAATTTAGGTCAGGTGATTGACTTGGCCATTGCATAACATTCCACTTCTTTCCCTTAAAAAACACTGGCTGCTTTCGCAGTATGCTTCGGGTCATTGTCCATCTGCACTGTGAAGCGCCGTCCAATGAGTTCTGAAGCATTTGGCTGAATATGAGCAGATAATATTGCCCGAAACACTTCAGAATTCATCCTGCTGCTTTTGTCAGCAGACACATCATCAATAAATACAAGAGAACCAGTTCCATTGGCAGCCATACATCCCCACGCCATTACACTGCCACCACCATGCTTCACTGATGAGGTGGTATGCTTTGGATCATGAGCAGTTCCTTTCCTTCTCCATACTCTTCTCTTCCCATCACTCTGGTACAAGTTGATCTTGGTCTCATCTGTCCATAGGATGTTGTTCCAGAACTGTGAAGGCTTTTTTAAATGTTGTTTGGCAAACTTTAATCTGGCCTTCCTGTTTTTGAGGCTCACCAATGGTTTACATCTTGTGGTGAACCCTCTGTATACACTCTGGTGTAGTCCTCTCTTGATTGTTGACTTATTGACACACATACACCTACCTCCTGGAGAATGTTCTTGATCTGGCCAACTGTTGTGAAGGGTGTTTTCTTCACCAGGGAAAGAATTCCTCGGTCATCCACCACAGTTGTTTTCCATGGTCTTCCAGGTCTTTTGGTGTTGCTGAGCTCACCGGTGCGTTCTTTCTTTTTAAGGATGTTCAAAACAGTTGATTTGGCCACACCTAATGTTTTTGCTATCTCTCTGATGGGTTTGCTTTGTTTTTTCAGCCTAATGATGGCTTGCTTCACTGATAGTGACAGCTCTTTAGATCTCATATTGAGAGTTGACAGCAACAGATTCCAAATGCAAATAGCACACTTGAAATTAACTCTGGACATTTTATCTGCTCCTTGTAAATTGGATAATGAGGGAATAACACACACCTGGCCATGGAACAGCTGAGCAGCCGATTGTCCCATTACTTTTGGTCCCTTAAAAAGTGGGAGGCACATATACAAACTGTTGTAATTCCTACACCTTTCAGTTTCACCTGATTTGGATGTAAATACCCTCAAATTAAAGCTGAAAATCTGCAGTTAAAGCACACATTGTTTGTTTCATTTGAAATCCATTGTGGTGGTGTATAGAGCCAAAAAGATTCGAATTGTGTTGATGTCCTAATATTTATGGACCTGACTGTATGAATGTCCATAGGCTATCCCCTCTTCAGTCTATCATGAATGCTGCTGCCAGACTCATCTACCTTACCAACTGCTTAGTGTCTGCCACCCCTCTCCGCCAATCCCTACACTGGCTTCCTATCACCCAGCAAATTATATTCAACATACTAACAACATCAACATACAAAGCCATTCACAACTCTGCCCCGAGCTACATCACCAATCTTGTCTCCAAATATCACCCAAACCGTCCTCTCCGTTCTTCTCAAGACCTCCTGCTCTCAAGTTCCTTTGTCTCCTCCTCCCATGCTTGTCTCCAGGACTTCTCCAGAGCCTCTCCTATCCTCTGGAACTCTCTACCTCAATCTGTCTTCAGGCAATCCTTGAAAATCCATCTCTTCAGGGAAGCCTATCACACCTACAAATAATCTTTTACCACTTCCATCAGTTCATCCCCCACAGTTCCAACCTTTTGTACCGCCTGCCCCTCACTATTAGAATATAAACTCGTCTGAGCAGGGCCCTCTTTATCCTCTTGTATTGTGTTGTATCTGTACTTTCTCCCTTTTAAATTGTAAAGTGCGGCGTAAACTGTTGGTATTATATAAATCCTGTATAATAATAATAATGAATGTGATTTAGGGACCTTAGACTGTAAGCTTCTTGAGGGCACTGACTAATGTGAATGTGTAATAAAATATGTAAATACATACATATAATTTACGTAACGTAAATTGATGGCGCTATATAAGTACCTGCAATTAAAGCGGAGTTCCACCCTAAATTGATACTTACCTCCATCTTCTCGCTCCGGGTCACCTGAAAAACAAATGGATAATCGCAATTTTTTTTTTTTTTTTTTACTTACCTTGTAGAGAAAATATACTTACCTTTACTTCCTTCTTCCTCCCCTCAACGGCCACGGCGATTCGTCACTTCCTGGCTTTTGCAATGATTCCTGGGAGCTAAACGTCATCGCTCCCAGGAATCAATGCGCCTGCACCGGCCCCGACGTCAGTTCCGGGGCGCGCGCGTCATTCCCTTCTAAACAGCTTCTGGGCATGCCCAGAAGCTGTGGATGGATGACGCGTGCGCACTGGAAGTGACGGCGGGGCCGGTGCAGTGCATCGTGGGACCGAAGAAGAAGAAAGAGGACGCAGAAGAGGATCGCGCTGGCTTCAAGGTGCCCACACCTGAGATGGCAGCGCTGGTCAATACTTTTTCAAGGTAAGTATTTCTCCTAAAAGGTAAGTGCAACCCGGGACAGATCAGAGGCTAGCCATTGTGGAATGTACTAGCCCTGACTGTCCCGGGGGTATTTTTATTAAAAAAAAGTATAACCAGGGTGGAACTCTGCTTTAATAAGTTAAAAATATAATTGACCTTATAGTCTGACAAGTATTACATGTGCCAGGGTTGGAGACAAACTTCTGAAAATATCTACTAGCTACTTCCAGTTGAGAAAATAAAAGGTAATTTTTAAAGGAGTTGTAAAGTCTCATGGTTTTTTTCACCCTGATGCATTCTTTGCATTAAGATGAAAAACCTTTTGTGTTTCAGCTGTGCCCCAGACCTCCCCCCGCCCCCCTCACCTTTTTCTTACCGGAACCTGATTGTTTCAGCGACGAGCTTTGAGCTCAGCGGCTCCAGCCACTGTCTCAGGTCCTCATTGGATAGATTAATAGCAGCAGGAGCCATTGGCTCCCGCTGTTCTAAATCAAATCCTGTGACATGGGAGTCAGGGGTGGGGCGTCTGCTGTCTTTGTCAATGGACGCAGCAGTGGAACTCGTGAGCACGCCCGCACCCCCATGGAAAGTGGTTCTCCATGAGGGCACCCAATGAAGAGGAGGATCGGGGCTGCTCTGTGCAAGGGTTTTGTAGGTAAGTATAATATGTTTGTTATTAAAAAAAAGAACCTTAAGGCCCCTTTCACACTAATGCGACGCAATTTTACCGCGATTTTGCCGCGATTTCGCGGCGCGATTTTTGCCGCGATTTTGCCGCGATTTTGAGAGCAATGGCAAGTCTATATGCCTCAAAACGCATTAAAATCATGGAAAAGTAGTGCAGGAACTACTTTGAAGTCGGTGCGACTTCAAAACGCACTAATATGAATGGGGCTCATTGAAAATAATGGGAAACGACTTGTCATGCGATTTTGCGGTCCAAAATCGCGGGACAAGTCGCACTAGTGTGAATGGGGCCTTACAATCACTTTAACAAAATACTAATTTTCTCAAGGTCAGGCTGACTTCCAAGAGAGCACTGGATGATGACAAGTGGACAGTTCAGCACCATTTTTCTAAACAGACTAATACAAAATCAAGAGGGTCATTTCGCAGCATCGTATGAAACACCAGTGGAAAATAATGATGAGGTTTTTAAAAGAAACAAAATAATGGCTACCTAATGTTGATTACAGTAATGAGGAGAGAGGCCACTAACAAATCAATCACAGCTGGTAAGCACTAAGCCTATTGATTGCACAGAATCCAAGCTGTTCTAGAAGAAATAGAGCTATTGAACAGAGCGATAACACTACAGGGATTTGACAGTGTTTGTATACATTACATTGTCAGCTACTCCAGTGTATGCTGACTGCACATTGACCCATACATGATCACCAGTGTGTGTAATAAGCCGTGCAATGTTTTATTGATTCGCTAATAGAATCTGTTGCTATTTATCTGTTTAACGGAATCCTAGCAAAAGCTGCATTTGGGGACGCTTACAAAATGTAATAATTTAATCAGACTGACATTCATAAAAAATATTTTGGAGCACCAGACTCTACATTTCAGTTTTGATTTTTACCAACATTAAATTTAGATGGACAATGACAATGGGACAAAAAGTTGTACATTTTAACCACTTAAAGAGTAACTCCACTTTCATGGGGGGAAAAAACAAGAAAATTGCAAAAAAATAAATAAATAAATGATATAGATAATATATATATATATCTTGTCTACAGTCAAGCATGGTGGTGGGAGTGTAATGTTCTGGAGCCACATGAGTGCTGCTAGCACTGGGGAGCTACAGTTCATTGAGGGAACCATGAATGCCAACATGTACTGTTACATACTGAAGCAGAGCATGACCCCCTCCCTTCAGAGACTGGGCCACAGGGCAGTATTCCAACATGATAACGACCCCAAACACACCTCCAAGATGACCACTGCCTTGCTAAAGAAGCTAAGGGTAAAGGTGATGGACTGGCCAATCATGTCTTCAGACCTAAACCCTACTGAGGATCTGTGGGGCATCCTCAAACAGAAGGTGGTGGAGCGCAAGGTCTCTAACATCCACCAGCTCCGTGATGTTATCATGGAAGAGGAATCCAGTGGCAACCTGTGAAGCTCTGGTGAACTCCATGCCCAAGAGGGTTAAGGCAGTGCTGGAAAATAATGGTGGCCACACAAAATATTGACACTTTGGCTCCAATTTGGACATTTTCTCTTAGGGGTGTACTGACTTTTATTGCCAGCGGGTTAGACATTAATGGCTGTGTGTTGAGTTATTTTGAGGGGACAGCAGATGTACACTGTTATACAAGCTGTACACTCACTACTTTACATTGTAGCAAAGTGTCATTTCTTCAGTGTTGTCACATGAAAAGATAGAATAAAATATTTACAATAATGTGAGGAGTGTACTCACTTTTGTGAGATACGGTATATTGTACACAGTATCTCACAAAAGTGAGTACCCCGGCAGCACTCATACAGCCCCAGACCATGACACTTCCACCACCATGCTTGACTGTAGACAAGACACACTTGTCTTTGTACTCCTCACATGGTTGCCACCACACACTCTTGACACCATCTGAACCAAATAAGTTTATCTTGGTCTCATCACACCACAGGACATGGTTCCAGTAATCCATGTCCTTAGTCTGCTTGTCTTCAGAAAACTGTTTGCGGGCTTTCTTGTGCATAATTTTTAGAAGAGGCTTCCTTCTGGGATGACAGCCATGCAGATCAATTTAATGCAGTGTGCGACGTATGGCCTGAGCACTGCAGGCTGACCCCCACCCCTTCAACCTCTGCAGCAATGCTGGCAGCACTCATACATCTATTGTATACCCTCCCAGAATAAGTAGACCGCACTGTAGCAGTCATTCAGCTATGGCCCGGTCAGTGGGTAAGTGGGTAAGGCCCTGGCTCCCAGGCTTGGAGCACATTTCGCATGTGAGTAGTGTAGAGACAGGTCACCCATTTGACAGGGACAGTGATTAGCGGCAGGGAGAGGTACCAGGCAGGTAGGAAAAGTATAGGGACACGCCATCCTTCATTTGGGCATGTACAGGCCAGGCTGCATTCCATCCCTCATGACAGACCTGAGACCTTCTTTGTTACACACCACTGTTTCATTCCCACCAGGCTTGTTGTGAATTGCTGAACTTTAATATGAAGTTCTGTTCTCTGCAACTGGACACTGAGGCTGGGTTCACACTAGTGCGAATTGGATGTGGGGAAATTCGCATGTCAGGAGACTGTCACTGGCTCTCAAAGGAGCCGGTTCACATGACTCAGGGGCGGCTGGGGTCCATTTCAGGTCTGAATCCAGCCAAAAATTCAGACCGGATTCATCCCTAAAACAGAGAACAGGGACTCACCGGACCTATGTTGTGAGCCGCTCCGCACACAGTGTGAGCCCAGCCTGATTGTTTACTGCTGCCGCACCACGCTGCACCTCCTCACAAGCAGTTTTTGTCCAAGCATTAAAGTGATTGCAAAACCCTTACATATACCCATTGAAGTGACGGGCCTCAGGTGATACATAGAGACGAAACAAGTTTTTCTACAAAAGTTGCACCTGTTTATCTGCAGTGTTATCTTCTCTACTCTACATCAATTCAAAGTCCAAAATGTTTAAAGCTTGACAGAAAACAGGGGGCAGAGAGATGACATGACACTCTGCAGAGCCCAATAAGGAGAGCTCATGCAGCTGATTGTAAGGAAGAGACCCCCCCCCCCCATATAGCACACAGGAACAATGCTGAGGCTGTCAATGACACCCGTTCCGTCACCCATTTTGGTGTTAGGAAAACCTGTCAGAAGAGACTCATGTTGATAGCAGAGGAACAGGGCAGCAGACAGAGATTTCACTTAATGCTCTAGATTAAGACAAGTACACACTAAAAAGGGATATGCTTTGTTCATATTTCATGTCTGAGGTTTACAACCACTTTAACTCGCATGACCCAGTATCAGCCTCAGGTTGTGTGGCCCAAAACTGGAGCATAGCATTATCTGGTTATTACAGCAGACCTTGTTCAAGATGTATGACAATACAACCTGTCGGGATAAAAGTGTGTACGCTAATATTGCTAACAGAACTCACATGGTCTGTCATTCTTATACTTTACTACTTAGTGGTAACTGATCTAAAACAAGCAAGAGGTGTGTTTTTATAGAGCTGTGTTACCTACCAGATTACCTTGGCAGGTGCCTATGGTCCCTCGGGTATAGAGAGTTTCAGCCAAATATAAATTTAAGGGCTCTTTCACATGGTCCGCCTCTGTCAGCGGACTCCGTGCTGCTCAGCCGGGGATCGATCAGCCGATCCCCGCTGAGCAGGTGGATGACAGCTCCCTCTTCGCTCTGTGTGCAGAGATGGAGGTGTCAGAGCCCTGCTGCTCTCTATGGGGGAATCGGATGAGAGCGGACCGCCTGTCCGCTCTCATCTGATCCCATCCGATCTGATCCCCTGGACGGATGGAAAATAGGGTTTCCATCTGTCCGGATTTCACGGACAGGATCAGATGCGGATGAGAGCGGGTGTCAGTGGACATGTCACCGCTGACATCCGCTGCCCCATAGGAATGCATGGAGGATCCGTTCAGGTCCGCCTAAAAAACTGACAGGCGGATATGATCGGATCGTTTGTGTATTGGGAGCACTGTTTGAAACATCCTCTGTTAGGCCCCTTTCACACAGAGAAGGACCTGGCTGTCAAATTGATAGGATATCTCTGTATATTACTCAAGAATAACAGCTCTCCATATGTACATTTTGGGGGTCATCTGTCAGATTGACAGCCAGGTTCCATATTGTGAACGATACACCTGGTAAAAACCCAACTAGTAAAAAACATAGCAGAACCCCAGGTAAAATATTTAAACAATGATACTCTTCAGGGTAAAAAAGCAGCACATTTGAAGAGTATGCTTTTCACTGCTGAGAATTATAGAGGTTAAAGTGATAATAAAGGTTTGTTTCTTTAAAAGAAAAAAAAAAAAAACCTTATCCACTTGACCCCTGGAAAATTTACTCCCTTTGTGACCAGGATATTTTTTGCGCTACAGCACTGTGTTACTTTAACTTACAATTGTGTGGTCATGCAGCCAGTGGTGTATTTAGGTTTTGTGCTGCCCTAGGCCTGACAAAACTTGTGCACCCCCTTATTTAAATATGACCCACCCCTTCCTGTAAAGACCACACCCCTTCCTGTTTATGACCCGCCCTGTCATCTGTAAACCACAGACCACAACCACAGTCTATCAGTGCCCATCAGTGCAGCCTCATCAGTGCCCATTAGTACAGCCTCAGGTCACTGGATTAGTAATATTACACCTTTCTTTTAAGATAATTGGACTTGCATTTGCTGCCACTGATTGTAATCGTAGGATTATTTCACTTATTTGTATAATGACTAGGAAGTCCAGAGTTATTATACAAATACGTGGAATAATCAGTGGCAGCAAACACAAGTCCAAATATCTTATAAGATAGGAGTAATCTTACTAACCCAATGACATATTGCGATAGGACATATGAGGTGAGCAAGTCCAAAATATTATTGAAATCATAAACAATTAAAAGTGTTAATTGTATATGATGTAATTCAATCTGCTCGCTCAAGGACAAGGATGTTTAAAGAAACAAAATAATATTATTGACATGATGCCTGCCATACCTGGGGGCGGAGGAGGGTAGGTGAAGCATTAGGCTGCAGTGCCACACTCATAAGCATTGGCAGCCGTCGGGCCAGTTTTATTAAGTGTGGTTGGCTGCCTGCTGTCTGTCCGAATGTTATGACCGGCCGGTATTATCATACTGGCAGGAAGCAATGTTACCGCTTTATGGGGGTACCAGACTGATTTGCCTCCCGGATCCTGCCGCCTGGCCCAATTAGCCCCATAAAACTGGCACTATCCTAAAAGTGTAGCGCAAGGTGGCAGGGACCCTTTTCGTGCGGGAGCCAGGAGGAGGCTGTTTTTTTTTTTCATGCGGGGTGCAGCTTTTTTGCTGCCACCCTGCAAAGTGCCGCCCTAGGCCTGGGCCTTGTTGGCCTAGGCCAAGATACAGCACTGCATGCAGCGCTGTACACAAATTAAATTTATGTCCTTTTTTTCCCACAAATAGAGCTTTCTTTTGGTGGTGTTTGATCACCACTGGGTTTTTTATTTTTATTTTTGTATTGAAAAAAAAAAAAAACAAAGCAGTATCGTGTAAGCACCTATTTACTAATAGGGAACCAGAAAAATATAATTTTCTACCCAGCATACAGGCTGGAGTTTGTGACTCAGAGACTGATTTTAGCAGCTGAATTTTACAAGGTTTTCTAGACCAGCATTTCCTGTAAACATAGCCTGTCCTATTCAGTCAAGTTCCATTTGCTTTTTCCCTCTTTCCTGCTAATGGAAATGCGTCGCTACTGTAGAAAATGCATCTACAAGGTGTTTGATTTGCATTTGAGGCGCTTCTACTACAATCTTCAATGACCTCGCAAAAATCAAACAAGTTTTATTTAAAAGTGAAAACTGCTGATCAAAGGTATTAAACTCAAAAGCATTGCAAACACTTCCTAAACACCCTTGGCACATCACACGATCCTTAAATGTGATTCATTTTTCCCTGAGTGCACCTGAAAGCTTGTGTCTTTGTACATTTTTTTTCCTTCCCTCTGAGCCCTGTATACATAGATTCTATAGGGGGAACCCAACCGGCAACCCATTATAGGGCTGTAACAAACTAGGATCGCAGAGAAAGCACACATAGGCAAATCACACGGAACCCAACACATGGGTGTTTATTGAGGGTTGGCGTTTGGACGTGGCACAATGACAGTAGCAATGGGTTCAACACAGATGCACTATTCACAGAGTAGCAATGGGCACAATAAAGATAAACAGTTCCTAAAGTAGCAATGGGCACAGCATAGATAAAAACAGTTTGTGGGTAGGTATATGGCACAGCACAGGAAGATGATCCTCGGGGCAGTAAAATGGTGAAGCAAGGGTTAACCATCATTGGAGTGGCACAGCAAAAGCGACACAGTACACAGGGCGACAATAAGGCACGACAAGAGGAAATGTTCCTCTGGGTAGCAGTATAGCACAGTAAGGGTTAAGCACCCATGGATAGCAGTGCTTGGACAAAGTCATCCAGCGCCCAGAGCAAAGATGCCAAACTGTGCCCCCCTTCCCTTATGGTCACCCTCATCCCTGCAATAAACCATTGTGCCCAGGGCAGCTGTCCCTCCTGCCCGCTCTTAGTCCCGGCCCTGGTGGAAAGGAAATATGACACAACAAAAAGGAAACAGTCCACAGGGCAGCAATAGGCACAGTAAGGTTAAAAGGATCCTCAGAGTGGTAATTTGTCACAGCAAGACTGGCCAGAAGGTTCAGGGGCTCATGCTGAGAAGAATGGACAGCCCCGGGCTGCTGGTGAGATGGTCTGGGTGATGAATTACTGGCTAAGAAGGGTCTGTATAGGCAGGTCCCTGAGCAGGCAAAATTATACTGGGTCCGGAGTGAGAAGGAGAGGAGTGCTGCCCCTGCTTAAACTGCAATAGGCAGCGGACGAGGCTGTTTACATACCGTGGTTGTGATGCTTTGCTTTATGCCCGTGTCAAAATTTAGCTGACATGTAGTGATTGGCGGGTGATAAGCCTGCTGACTGTCATAGGTGTGCACAGCCTATTGCATTAGGGTTTTTTTTTTTAGAAGCCCCATTAGGGGGCCTTGGTGAAATATCACTGGTCTAAACAGGGAAAATCCACATCACACAGGATGATTAGGGTGTGCGTAGGCACACCTTGTGCACACACATTTGTGCTCTTGAAACAAACTTTTTTTCCAATACCTTTTTGCTTTGTACCCTTTTACTTTATCTCCTTTACAACAGCAATATACAGGTATGTGGCAGAAGGACAGGTGGGCCATAATGCCTAGCTGACACATATATGCATTGATGCGCTGTTCTGAGGCACACTTCATTGGTGGTCCAGGAACTGTAACTAAGCTGTCAGAGACACCTCACAGTCAATTACTAACAATAGGGAGCTGGAAGAACAGGCACTTGAGGACGTTGGTATTGTGCAGCCAGTCACAGTGCCAGCGATTTGGGAGCCCCTTCTACTGGGCTCACCAACACTGTATATATACACAGTAGGGCAATGGACAGTGTCACTAGGGCAATGGACAGTGTCAGTGGTTGGTATCATTAGAGTAGTGGACGATGTCAGTAGGGCAGTGGACAGTGTCCGTAGGGCAGAGAATATTGTCTGTAGTTTAATTGTATTATTATTATTTTTTATGATTACTTGTTTTTATTATTTTTTACAATTTTTTTACAATCATGTTTTATAATTTTTTATTTTTTTACAATTTATTAGAAGCCCTATTGGGGAGCTTTGGTAAAATATCAGGGCTCTAAACAGACCTGATGTCTCACTTTTCAGACAGATTCCCCAGTTCCTTTCTCTGCAGCCAAGCAAGCAGCAGACAAAATCTGTGCAGCACAGAGTGATTAGGGTGTGCCCTGGCACACCCTGTGCGCATGCCTATGTTGAACTGGGAAGCAACACAAATACCGTTGCTCATGGTTGCGGCACGTTTGTTGGCATCAGTGGGGTTAACTTAAAACAGACAGTGAGAAGGCGTCACATTGCCTCCTCATTGCCTGTCAATCACCTCTGAAATGTGATCTGAATGTGGGTCATGTTTCATAAGAAAGGTAGATTTAGGCCTAACCTAAATGTATTTGCTCTCTTCTTATACAAAGAACAAGTATCTTCCTATTTCATTTGTGCAAAAAGGTCAGTTGCAATGCGCTGCACTGCTGTACAGTGCCTTGCATGTCTACATTTTAGCACAGCTCCAGACTGTGTTGCAGTGTGAATGGGACACACAGAAAACAATGCAGTAAAACGCCTGTCACCGCACCATATGTGAATTTCCCTAATAGTAACAACTTGACGCTATTACTATGCCAGATTTGTTTTTAAAAATGACCTCTTGTTCATAGATAACAAAACTGGAAGTAATTAAGACCAGCTTTAAGTTGGAGTACAGAGACAGGCAGAGTGCCTGTTTACAACAGGTGTATGTATTTGTCGCACATCGCACTGAACTTTGTTGTGCAGAGCCATGTCAGAATACTAGAGTGTCTTTGGCTCCATTCATACCTGATCGTGGGTGGAATCGCCCTAATTCTGCCCACGATTTCAAATCACTGCAAAACACAGGACGCGTTTGCAATGCCATTACTTCTTAATGGCACGTCAATGGTGCAGCGGTAAATCACGCTGCATCGTGCAATGCTTGTCGCTCAAAAAGGAACATGAGCTACTTTTGGGTGACAATCGCGGTATAATCGCAGCACAATTGGGGTGCCATTAAGAAGTAAAGGCATTGCAAACGCGTCCCGTGTTATGCAGCGATTTGAAATCGCCACGATTCTGCCCGCAATCAGGTGTGAATGGAGCCTTATATTTAAAGAATTCCTCTGGATGTATCATGCAAGTGGACAAAGCTAAAAAGAATGGTCTTGCATTACCAATACACAGTAAGGAAATTGTCTCTTCCGCTTCAAGCCTCAGCTGAGATCACACATCGCTCTAAACACAGAAACCTGTAATGGGATTGCTTTTTAATACCACCAGGTATCTGGCATAGCATTCCTCAGTATATACAGAAAATGCAAGAAAACAAAAAAAGTGCCAATAAGTATAACATTCCAACTCACCTGTTTAAACAAGAATATTGTTTTATTTAAATGCATTAAAAAGAGAACACCTGTGCTTGGAAGCTTTCTTTGGTTTAATGCTGCCACCTAGTGTTTAGAAATAAGACAATCACCTTAATTCACTAAATAGGCCAAAGATTATTTAAAGTGACCTTATTGCCAGCCAACAAAAATAGACAACTATTCTTCCTGGAAAAGAAGTATTTTAATATTTACCTGTTCTGCTGACCATGCTGCTGTTCTCATCTGTATCCTAGAGATTCCTCTGTATTCAAGAGATACCACAGCCTGGTGAAGCTTCAGCGTCCACCTCACCTTCTCCTGGTCCCCCCACACTCTGTGGGTTCATTCTGCCAGCCAAATAATACTATATCATGTAGGAAGTTGTAGAGCTTGGTAGGAAATATCACAGAGTGAAAAGGTGGGGATCAGGGTGTCCTGGATGTTTAACCACTTGAAGACCAAGCATTTTCTGGCATTTTTGTATACATGCGAGAATCAGATTTTTTTTCTGCTAGAAAATTACTTAGAACCCCTATAAAAAAATGTATATATAAATATATATATATATATATATATATATATATATTTTGTATACATGCGGGAATCAGATTTTTTTTTCTGCTAGAAAATTACTTAGAACCCCTATAAAAAAAAAATATATATATATATATATATATATATATATATATATATATATATATAGGCCCTAGAGAATAAATTGGTGCATTTTGCAATTTTTTTATGTCACACTGTATGTGTGCAGCAGTTTCCCACACATTTTTTTGGGAAAAATCTATTTTTTTACATTTTTATGCAAAAAAAACCACAATACATAACCCGATTTTTTGTGAAATAATAAAGATTATGTCATGCCAAGTAAATGGATACCAAACATGTCACACTTTAAAATTGCACATGCCCACGCCGCAGCGACAAACAAAGTAAATGTTACTATCCATAGGCGGCGCTTTAAAAAAAAATTACAGGCTACCACTTTATATCTACAGAGGAGATCTAGTGCTAGAATTACTGTCCATGATCTGATGTTTGTGGCGATATCTCACATGTGTGGGACGATCACTATTTGCTAGAAACTGAGTGGCTATTACAAGAAAGCCGGCTGTCGGCTCTAAAAAAAATGATACCGGGGTGATGCCTGAAGCTGGTACAACCACATGAAGTCAAATGACGTACCAGGTATGTGATTTGGCATCAAGTGGGTTAAGCTTTGCTTTCCAGCTTTGCTGTCACTTTAAATAGTTAATTTGAGCCAAGTTGTCACAAATTAACTGTTTAATTTATTGCTGTTATTATTATTATACAAGATTTTGTCACTTTAAATAGTTAATTTGAGCCAAGCTGTCCCAAATGAACTATTTCCTTTAATATTATTATTATTATACAGGATAGCACCAACAGTTTGCTCAGTGATTTACAATATAAAGGGAGACAATACACCAACAATGCAATTCAATACACGAGGGTTAGGAAGGCCCTGCTCCTGCGAGCATACAATCTAAGAGGTAGGGACTGGTGAAACAAAAGGTAGTAACTGTGAGGAATGCACTGATGTGGGAAGTAGGAGATTTGGTTGTAAACTGAAGTCAGGAAGCCTCCCTAAAGAGATAGGATTTTAGGGATTACCTAGAAGTGGACAGAGTAGGAGATAGCCAAGCAGATTGGGGTAGTGAGTTCCAGAGGATGGGAGAGGTTCTGGAGAAGTCCTGGAGATGAGCATGGGAGGAGGAGACAAAGGAGCTAGAGAGCCGAAGTTCTTGGGAGGAGCAGAGAGGATGGTTTGGGTGATAATTAGAGATAAGATTGGTTATGTAGCTCGGGGCAGAATTGTAAATGGCTTTGTATGTTATTGATAGTGTTTTGAACTTTATTCATTGGGCAATGGGAAGCCGGTGGAGGGATTGGCAGAGAGGAGTGGCGGACACTGAACGGTTGGTAAGGTGGATGAATCTGGCAGTGGCATTAATGATAGACTGAAGTGGGGATAGCTTGCAGAGAGGTAGGCCAATGAGGAGAGAGTTACAATAGTCAAGGCGAGAGATAACAAGGGAGTGGATAAGTATCTTAGTGGTGTTGATGGTTAGAAATGGGCCTATTTTGGAGATGCTACGGAGGTGAAGTCTGCAAGATATGGACAGTGATTGGATTTGGGGCTAAAAGGACAGGTCAGAGTCCAGGATGATACCTAGTACCCTGGCATGAGGGGAGAGACTGATGGCTTTATTTTTGATCTTGATGGAGAAGTCGGGGGGGGGGGGGGCACGGGCTGGAAGAAAAATTATAAGCTCAGTTTTAGAAAGATTGAGTTTGAGGACTTGGTGTGACATCCATGATAATATGTCAGTTAGTAAGTTGGTAATGCAAGAGGAGACTGAAGGAGTGAGGTGAGGGGTAGAGAGATAGAATTGTGTGTCGTCAACATAAAGGTGGTACTGGAAGCCATGGGAGTTTATTAACTGACCAAGGGAGGAGGTGTAAAAAGAGAAGAGAAGGGATCTGAGGACAGAACCTTCAGATATCTCTACAGAAAGAGAAAGTGGAGAGAAGGAAACAGAGTTATAGGTTACACTTAAAGAGCGCTGTGATAGGTAGAGAGAGAACCGGGAGACAGCAGAGTCTTGAAGAGTGAGTGGAGTCTTTTCAGGAGGAGGGGATGGTCAACAGTATCAAAGACTGCAGAGAGGTCGAGTAGTAAGCGTATGGAGTGGTGGCCATTGGTTTTAGCACTTAGTAGATCATTAGTGAGTTTCAGTAGGGCAGTTTCAGTGGAGTGTAGTAAGCGAAAGCCAGACTGTAAAGGGTCAAGGACAGGGCCATCTTACCGAATGGGCATGCTGGGAAGTTGCCCGGGGGCGCCACCTGCCCAGCGACCCAGCCCCAGCAAGCATTAGTCACGATTCCCTCGTGCATGCCACCGCCGAACTTAGCAGGTGGCAAGCGCCTGTCAACCCTGCACTGCTGTCAAGGCACTTGGGCCATGGAGGGGGAGCCCACAACTGAAGGAATGCCTGTTCGCCTCCACGGGATGTTCATTGTAGCTGATTGTATATACAGTTTATACAGCCCTTACAGCGGCCAGATACATTAGTAAAGGAACTATTTCATTTGGGCCAGCAAAGGTAGAGTTAGGCTTTAAAGTGAACCTGTGTCCCTATCATGTATTAATATATTTTGAACAAACAATAAATACTTTAAAGCAAGTCATCATTGACCACTAAAGTTATAAGCATTGTGGAGAAATGAATTTTCAAAATTCACACCACATTCATTGAAATCTAAGCTTCTTTCTTTGAAAGCAGAGATTGGCTGGCTGCCAGCCCCAGGGCCGCTGATAGAGGGGGACCACCAGCACTCTTGTAGGGGGCCCTAGCACACAGGGGGGCTCACACAGAGAGGGGGATTAGTGATGGACGACAATTACAGAAATCTTCCTCCAGCACCTGAATCTGATCTGTCCCTCTCCCTGCTATCAGCTTTTATCTGTTGAGAAAGAGACAGTTGTCCCTCACTAATCCCCCTCCCTTGTGTGCCCCCCCCCCTCCCAGCACTTATCTCTGCTCAGGAGTTTATTTGTAAATTGTAACTTTGTTTCTCTCTCTCTGTCTCTCTGATCACTGAGCTCCAACTGCCCAGCCTGTATATTTTTCTCATCTCATCTTCTTTTTTATTTAACATCGTTTTTTTTTTTAGATTTAGCAGGAATTATGCGAGTTATGTTATATTTGTGTCTGCTAATAGTGATTTTGTTGTTATTTTAGCTAAATATATCTTTAATATTTTCTTGAGGGGGGCCCTGCCAGGTAGTCTGTACGGGGCCCCGCGATTTCTAACAGCAGCCCTGGCCAGCCCTCTAATGTAAACACACAGCAGGTGTTTCTAAGCTGTTGAAATCTCGATTTCTTTGTCTTTGTCCCTATCTTTGAGGATCAAAACACAACACTTAGGCCCCTTTTACACGGGCGCCTCAGTGGAACGGACTCCGCTTGCTCAGTGGGGGAACGCTCTGCTGATCCCTGCTGAGCAGGCGGATGAAAGGTCAGTTTCCGCTCACTGTGCAGAGTTTAGACGGACACAATCCCACTCTCCCCTATGGGGAAATTAGGTGAAAACAGACCGCCTGTCTGTTTTCATCCTATCATATCAGATCTGATCCGCCAGATCAGGGCTCGAGTCCTGCAGGAACGCATGGGAACGGCGTCCCCGCACTTTTTTCACAGCAGGAACGCCGTTCCCATTGCCAGCCGCGTCCTGCAGGCAGGGCCGCTGTCAAGGGGAAACCACAATCCCCCGCTGTGCAGAAAAAAAATGACTCCGGGCCCCCCTGCGTTCCACGGGAGCGGGTAAAGTCAGTGGACTATTTCATCAGTTTCGGGTAGGCGGATTAATCCGCCGCAGCGCGCTATTCAACTCCAGCCTGATCACCTGCCTTCAATGTGAATAGATGGTGACAGGCTGGGAACACTGTGGCGGATTAATCCGCCTACCCGAAACTGAAAAAATAGTCCACTGATTTTACCATCTCCCATGGAACACAGGGGAGCCGAGCCGGTGCTGTGGGCAGTCCAGGGCAGTGGCGTGGCGGCGGCGGGGGGCCGGGTGTCAGGCCGGTGTCCTGCACGGCGCTGCCGGGCCGCCTCTCTGTGTGAAGGAAGCTGCAGTGCCACTGTGACAGCTCCTTCAGTTCACGGGGGAAAGAAGGTAAGAGCCTGCTGTCATGCTTTGCAGCCTCCTGTGTGCTGGATAGGAGGGGGATGGGGCAGCTGCATAAAGAGGAATTGATCTTTATGGAATTGATCTTTCCATATTCGGTGGCTGCAGGAGGAATATGGAAAGATCAATTCCTCTTTATGCAGCTGCCCCATCCCCCTCCTATACAACTTATTTTGCTGCCCCCCCAGTGCTCTCTAGCCCCTCCTCCCAGTGCGCTCTTTAACCCCCCCAGTGTCTTAGCCCCCCCTGCTCTTTAGCGCCCCCCCTCAGTGCTCTTAACCCCCATGCTCTTAACCCCCCAGTGTCTTAGCCCCCCCTGCTCTTTAGCACCCACCTCAGTGCTCTTTAACCCCCCCCCTGCTCTTTAATCCCCCCATGCCCTTTAGCCCCCCAGTGCTCTTTAGCCCCCCCTGCAATGCTTTCCAAACCCCCCTTAATTCTCTCCAGCCCCTCCCCCGTGCCCTTCAGTGCTCTCTGCTTTCCCTGGCCCCCCCTTGTGCTCCTCTATCTTCTATCATGTCTGCAGTCTCTGACCATCTTTTGTATCACGTCCTCAGTCTCTGACATATCACATATATGCAATGACAGACCTCACCTGTGATGTGCAGGGCACTGCTGTGCAAATCACATGTGATGTGTGTGCGATGCAAATTCAGCCATACAGATTGTATGGCTGAATTCGCATCGCATTGGGACACAACTCGCACAGGACCCTTTTTTGGGTCTGCACCAGGATCGGATCGCATGGGTGTTCACACCCATGCGATCCGATTCATGTTGGAACTGACAGTTCGCACTGTGATAGGCGAACTGATCTGGGGATGTGGTTAACTTTGTATTGGCAGCCCCAGCAATTTGTATATGGCAGTGTGAACTGCCTGCGAGTTGAATGTGATGCGGGACCCCGCAGTAGATTTGCAGGGTTCCCGCATTGCATATATGTGAACTGGGACTAATACCAAGCACATTTGGAGTGACACATCTGAGGGGCATTGCTGTAAATTAGGGTACACTAGTGTTGCCCTCTGAAGAGTGAACCACAATGGATCACTTTTCAGAGGGTGTTTGCTAGGTGGCAAGGAAGCATTATGATGCCTCCTGACCATCTAATGTAATTCTTAAAAACATGCACCACCTACAAAGGTTCCTCCTTATATCAGGACCCACCCCCTTCCTTAGTGCATTCCCTCTGCGGAAGGTGGTCTCTGGTCACCAGAGTCCCCCCTACATCAGAGTTCCCGGTATTCCCCTTTACATCAGTCTGCAGGATTCCCCCTTACAGTGCAAGGGGGAACTCTGTGGTCGCTGATGTGAAGGGGAGCTCTGATGTAAAGGGCAATGCTGCAGACCCTGATGTAAGTGGGAACTCTGATGTAAAGGGGAATGCAGTGGACTCTGATATAAAGTGGTCTCTGGTCACCTTATATCAGAGTTCCCTTTTAGAGCATGATCTGCAGAATTCCTCTTTATATCAGATTTCCCTTGCATTGTAAGGGGGAATCCTGCAGACTCTGATGTTCTTTGTTGGCTGGGTTATATTAACCTGACCTTCTTGTAAATGGAGAAATATGGCTTTTGACTTTTGTTTAACTTAAACACATTGCTAATAGCGCTATCTACATGTTTATAATTTAAAATATTGATATTTGCACTTTTTACCACAGAATACGGGCATTTTAGGCACTTTTTTTGCAATGTCGAGGGGGGATCCTGGGTGAGTTCCCACACTTTTTTTCCCAGGACTTGACCCCTGCGCCAGATGAATGGAAAATAGGACCACCATCTGCCTGGATTTGGCAGACAGGATCGGATAGCTGCGGATGTCAGAGAACATGTCAACACTGACTGGAGGGTCAGATCAGGTCGACCTAAAAAACTGACAAGCGAACCTGATTGGACAGCCCGTGTGAAAGGAACAATAAAGGTGAGTCCTTGCCTTGTAAAACAACCCATTCCATTTAAAATGGAAATGCAAGGTAAAACATTTGTGTATACATATAAAAACATTGCAAATACCTTTTTATTTTTTATAAAGTGATTACTGACCTCTGTTCTCAGCTCCATGCAGTGCCTTAAAAAAGTATTCATACCCCTTGAAATTTTCCACTTTTTGATACGTTACAACCAAAAATAAAAATGTATTTTATTGGGATTTTATGTGATAGACCAATACAAAGTGGCACAAAATTGTGAAGTGGAAGGAAAATGATAGATGATTTTCAACGTTTTTTACAAATAAATATCTGAAAAGTGTGGCGTGCTTTTGTATTAGTGTCAGTTCACACATATGCGATGCGGTAACCCTGTGAATCCACTGCTGGTCCCCGCATTGCATTCAAATCGCAGGCAGTTCACACTGCCATATGCGAATCACTGGGGGTGTCAATACAAAGTTAACGACACCCCCAGATCAGTTTGCATATTGCAGTGCGAACTGTCAGTTTGGACATGAATCGGATCACATAGGTGTGAACCATCATGCGATCTGATTCTGCTTCGGACCCACAAAAGGGTCCTGTGCGTGTTGTGCCCGAAGGCGATGCAAATTCAGCCAGCCAGAAATTTGACTATGCTGGGAAGGATGTGCTTCTATGCCTACCATTGTCAGTTTGCAATAGAAAAGCTAGGGGGACTGGCAGGATCACCAGAAAGGAAGCAATACAAGGATAACAGAATACTTTTTCACACAAGTACATGGTACAACAGGCACATTCTGGCATTTTGTGGGCATCAAGAAATGAGATTGGACGTTAGTACATCAGAAATAATTTTTAAATATACAGTGGGTACGGAAAGTATTCAGACCCCCTTAAATTTTTCACTCTTTGTTATATTGCAGCCATTTGCTAAAATCATTTAGGTTCATTCTTCTTCCTCATGAATGTACAAATAGCACCCCATACTGACAGAAAAACACAGAATTGTTGACATTGTTGCAGATTTATTAAAAAAGAAAAACTGAAATATCACATGGTCCTAAGTATTCAGACCCTTTGCTCAGTATTTAGTAGAAGCCCCCTTTTGATCGAATACAGCCAGGAGTCTTTTTGGGAAAGATGCAACAAGTCTTTCACACCTGGATTTGGGGATCCTCTGCCATTCCTCCTTGCAGATCCTCTCCAGTTCTGTAAGGTTGGATGGTAAACGTTGGTGGACAGCCATTTTTAGGTCTCTCCAGAGATGCTCAATTGGGTTTAAGTCAGGGCTCTGGCTGGGCCATTCAAGAACAGTCACGGAGTTGTTGTGAAGCCACTCCTTCGTTATTTTAGCTGTGTGCTTAGGGTCATTTTCTTGTTGGAAGGTAAACCTTCGGCCCAGTCTGAGGTCCAGAGCACTCTGGAGAAGGTTTTTGTCCAGGATATCCCTGTACTTGGCCGCATTCATCTTTTCCTCGATTGCAACCAGTCGTCCTGTCCCTGCAGCTGAAAAACACCCCCACAGCATGATGCTGCCACCACCATGCTTCACTGTTGGGACTGTATTGGACAGGTGATGAGCAGTGCCTGGTTTTCTCCACACATACCGCTTAGAATTAAGGCCAAAAAGTTCTATTTTGGTCTCATCAGACCAGAGAATCTTATTTCTCACCATCTTGGAGTCCTTCAGGTGTTTTTTAGCAAACTCCATGCGGGCTTTCATGTGTCTTACACTGAGGAGAGGCTTCCGTCGGGCCACTCTGCCATAAAGCCCCGACTGGTGGAGGGCTGCAGTGATGGTTGACTTTCTACAACTTTCTCCCATCTCCTGACTGCATCTCTGGAGCTCAGCCACAGTGATCTTTGGGTTCTTCTTTACCTCTCTCACCAAGGCTCTTCTCCCCCGATAGCTCAGTTTGGCCGGACGGCCAGCTCTAGGAAGGGTTCTGGTCGTCTCAAACGTCTTCCATTTGAGGATTATGGAGGCCACTGTGCTCTTAGGAACCTTAAGTGCAGCAGAAATCTTTTTGTAACCTTGGCCAGATCTGTGCCTTGCCACAATTCTGTCTCTGAGCTCTTCAGGCAGTTCCTTTGACCTCATGATTCTCATTTGCTCTGACATGCATTGTGAACTGGAATGTCTTATATAGACAGGTGTGTGGCTTTCCTAATCAAGTCCAATCAGTATAATCAAACACAGCTGGACTCAAATGAAGGTGTAGAACCATCTCAAGGATGATCAGAAGAAATGGAAAGCACCTGAGTTAAATATATGAGTGTCACAGCAAAGGGTCTGAATACTTAGGACCATGTGATATTTCAGTTTTTCTTTTTTAATAAATCTGCAACAATGTCAACAATTCTGTGTTTTTCTGTCAGTATGGGGTGCTATGTGTACATTCATGAGGAAGAAGAATGAACTTAAATGATTTTAGCAAATGGCTGCAATATAACAAAGAGTGAAAAATTTAAGGGGGTCTGAATACTTTCCGTACCCACTGTATATACCATAGCTTGTAGATGCTATTACTTTCACACAAACCAATTAATTTACACTTATTGTGATTTATTTTACCAAAGACATTTAGCAGAATACATTTTGGCCTAAATTTATGAATAAATGTAATTTTGTTTTTTATTGGATATGTTTTATAACTGAAAGTAAAAAATGTTGTCTTTTTTCAAAATTGTGTCTTTTTTTTCATTTAAATAATAATAAATAAAAAATCCATCGGTGATCTAATACCACCACAAGAAAGCTCTATTTGTGTGAAAAAAAAATTATATAAATTGATTTGCGTACACTGTTACATGATTGCGCAATTGACAGTTAAATTTGCACAGTGCCGAATGGCAAAAATGGCCTCTTCATGAAAGGGGAAAAAACCTTTCCGGAGCTCAAGTCTACTGTTTCACCAGTACCTTACGGTTATACTGGCTTTACAAAATCACAAATGAATATTATAGAAGTTGGATACAAGGTTTAGTGTAGTGTAACACTTTGGTAGGATAGGATAGATTCACCTTAAAAAAATAATAAATGCAAATTTGGTTGCACTTATTATTTTTTCTAAGGAGCCTGTAGAGCATTGCACCTGCAATCAGTAGATGGTGGGTGCAATGTCCAGTTCTTGAAGACTCTCAGCTTAGCTGTCTGTCCGTACGTCATATGGGCAGTTACCCGAGAGCAGGACAGGAGGATCAATGAACTATGAGGATGCTCACCAGCGCCCTCGCAGCTCATTGAGAACTACAGCCATTGCAGCTGATGATACTTGTAAGCATTCATTCACAGGAAACTGAATGAATGAATGAATGATGCAGCTATGTGGGCGGAGCCGCAGACGGGTGCACTGTTTTCAGATAGTGACAGGAGAGGATCCTTGGCAACTCTCAAAGGGAGGGAAGGAGGGACAGTGGGGGGAGAACTGCACATGCTGGAACATGTCACATGTTCTACCCTTAAAAGGGGTGGCACATACAACATGTTCCAAAAGTGTACTTATCCTTTAACCACTTCAGGCCTGGAAGGTTTTACCCTCTTAATGACCAGGCCATTTTTTTGTGCGATTCGGCACTGTGTTGCTTTAACTGACAATTGTGCGGTCCTGCGACACTATACCAAAATACAATTGATCTCCTTTTTTCCCACAAATAGAGCTTTCTTTTGGTGGCATTTGATCACCTCTGCGGTCTTTCGTTTTTGTGCTATAAACAAAAGAAGAGCGTCAATTTTGAAAAAACACCAACATTTTCTGCTTTCTATTATAAAACATTACCAATAAAAAAAAAAAAATGTAAAAATCTATTTTTTTTTTCAGTTTAGGCCAATTTGTATTCTGCCACATATTTTTTGCTAAAAAAATAAATAAATCCCAAAAAAGGTATAATAATTGGTTTTCCCAAAAGTTATAGCATTTACAAACTATGGGATAGATTTATGGACTTTTTATTTTTTTTATTAGTAATGGCGGCGATCAGCAATTTTTAATCGGGACTGCGACATTGCCGTGGACAAATCTGACACTAACACTTTTTGGGGACCAGTGACAATAGTACAGTAATCATTGCTAAATAATATGCACTGTTACTGTATATAGACACTGGCAGGGAAGGGGTTAACACTGGGGGTGATCAAGGGGTTAAATGTGCTCCCTAGATGTGCCTTCTAACTGTGGGGGGAAGGATTGAACAGAGACAGAGAGAGATCGGTGATTCAGCTTAGCTGAATCACATGATCTTTTCCTGTGTCTCTTACAGGAGAGCCGCCTGGCATTGTTTACATGCCAGACGGCTCTCCTGTCAGTTTTGCCAAAGACCGCAGGAGGCCGGCGGTGATCAAGTGCGCTCCATCCGCAGTCTGCCTCCCGCTGTGTCTAATCACAGCGGGAGTACGGCTCTGGCGATACGCGCGCACCGCCGAAACCTACGTGATTATGCGCAGCCGAGCCGCCCTGCTGCAGTAAATCTGCGTGTGGCAGTCGGCAAGTGGTTAAAGAGTAACTCCACTTTTGTTGAGAAAAAAACCCTTCCCCTCTGGGTGATCTCTGTACATTACAAGGATTTTAACCAACTTTGTTGCAAAGTCCTACTTTTCGTTATTCTCAAGAAATCACTGTTTGTTTCATGTGCCCATGTGCTAAGTTTAATGGGAGTGGTTTCATAATTAGCAACCAGTTGCTGCACCTGAAAAGCTCTAATAAGAAAAATTGCAGGGCATGCATTGGGAGGATCTGTCCAAATATGACATTTTTGTTGCAGGGGATGCCAGAAATCTGACTTGTATCTTAGGGCAGACCCCTGGGAAAACCAGTGAGCCAATCACACAAGCAAGAACTTATATTTAAATGATGTTTATATTTTTATATTATTTTTATTATCTGTGTACAGAACAGCTCCAGGTAGCCAAATTGCATTTTTCAGAAAATGACAGATCGGCAGCTTGAAAAGGAAAGGTAATTTTTGATAACATTCAATTAACTTATGACTTGTGTCACAATTGCATACGCTATATTATTATTTTTTTTATTTGCTATTTTTTCCCCATGAAAGTGGAGTTAACCTTTAAATGGTGCATTTGTTATAAAGGTGCATGCACCAGACAACTGATGAGGAATGAGGCACCGAGAGAATTGATTCCAAAACAGGACAGTCCCTCCAAATAAGGAAAAGTTATTAGTAATCATCCAGTAACCAATAAAATAGCTTTATAGTTTCAAACATTCTGCGCAGGGTGTTGTTTCCCTAAAAAGGCTGGCCATACACACATAGATTATTTTTTCAGGCTGTATGAAGAACATATTACAAATTCCTCTTTCTATACCGTACAGATGGATGCTGCAGGTTTTTGACATCTGGCAACTGTCGGAATATCCAAACAGCAGCTGCATCTGATTGGATGCAGCTGCTGTTCGGCTGACAATTTTCCATTTGACTCCTTTGATTTTTCAATTGAAAGATATCAAAAATTCAATATGTGTGGCCAAGTAAAGTAATCAGCAGCTGTTGAGATCTCATCTGCACTTTATTACAAAGTACATAATTCACATTGGTTCCACCCAGGCCTACAACTCCACATGCATACAAAGGATAATTTGCTGGCTACTAGGCAGATTTAATAAATGTATTGCATTTACAAGGGTAAACTAGATAAAAGCATATCAATTGATCCTCCTGCAGCATCCCAACACAGGTTACCTGCGGCTTGACATCAATATTCTTGACAAATCACAGTTGAAAACTCATTAGACATTATGCTGTTCCCTTATCTTTCTAGGGAAAAAATACTAGCAAGAGAAAAACAGGGTTTGCCTATGTAACTTGCAGGCTTCTTTTGTAGGGGGGGGGGGGTGGTTGTAAGAAATGGCCCTCCCCAAACAGGGTATTCTGCTATACCTAAAGGTGGCATTTGATCCCTAGAGGGGATTCTCTTTCTGGGAAATTACCCAATAATCTAAACAAAGTATTAATTGGGAGGAGAACTACTGCCACCTGCACATTAACTATAAGCATATAGATGCACTCCAGTATGGAAATAATACAAGCTTTATATAAGAAAATTTTAAACAGTATATACATTCAGTGTAAAAAAAAAAAAAAGAAAAAAAAAAAATTACTAGCAAAGGACCCGATGGGAGTCCTGAAGGAATTGTGCACATATACCCGGGTAGATAGGTATTTATAGAGATACCTTCAGATGAATGTTGCAGCAAAGTCCTGTTGCAGAGGCCACTAAGGATGATGTAGCATGTGTGTTTTTCTCAGAGACCTGCAGATAAGATCTGCAGTGATTAGGAGACCCTCCAGCCATTACCCAACTAGTCTGGAACACAGTCCTAGTTAACTGGCGATAATCGTCTCTTCTGATCTGGTATTAGTAACATGGACAGGACATATGTCTGAGACCTTCTCTCTCCCCCACTTCTTTCTTCCAGGATCTTTTCCCAACAACCACCAAAAGTGACATACAGTGTCTCACAAAATTGAGTACACCCCTCACATTTTTGTAAATATTTTATTACAGTGGGTACGGAAAGTATTCAGACCCCCTTAAATTTTTCACTCTTTGTTATATTGCAGCCATTTGCTAAAATCATTTAGGTTCATTCTTCTTCCTCATGAATGTACAAATAGCACCCCATACTGACAGAAAAACACAGAATTGTTGACATTGTTGCAGATTTATTAAAAAAGAAAAACTGAAATATCACATGGTCCTAAGTATTCAGACCCTTTGCTCAGTATTTAGTAGAAGCCCCCTTTTGATCGAATACAGCCAGGAGTCTTTTTGGGAAAGATGCAACAAGTCTTTCACACCTGGATTTGGGGATCCTCTGCCATTCCTCCTTGCAGATCCTCTCCAGTTCTGTAAGGTTGGATGGTAAACGTTGGTGGACAGCCATTTTTAGGTCTCTCCAGAGATGCTCAATTGGGTTTAAGTCAGGGCTCTGGCTGGGCCATTCAAGAACAGTCACGGAGTTGTTGTGAAGCCACTCCTTCGTTATTTTAGCTGTGTGCTTAGGGTCATTTTCTTGTTGGAAGGTAAACCTTCGGCCCAGTCTGAGGTCCAGAGCACTCTGGAGAAGGTTTTTGTCCAGGATATCCCTGTACTTGGCCGCATTCATCTTTTCCTCGATTGCAACCAGTCGTCCTGTCCCTGCAGCTGAAAAACACCCCCACAGCATGATGCTGCCACCACCATGCTTCACTGTTGGGACTGTATTGGACAGGTGATGAGCAGTGCCTGGTTTTCTCCACACATACCGCTTAGAATTAAGGCCAAAAAGTTCTATTTTGGTCTCATCAGACCAGAGAATCTTATTTCTCACCATCTTGGAGTCCTTCAGGTGTTTTTTAGCAAACTCCATGCGGGCTTTCATGTGTCTTACACTGAGGAGAGGCTTCCGTCGGGCCACTCTGCCATAAAGCCCCGACTGGTGGAGGGCTGCAGTGATGGTTGACTTTCTACAACTTTCTCCCATCTCCTGACTGCATCTCTGGAGCTCAGCCACAGTGATCTTTGGGTTCTTCTTTACCTCTCTCACCAAGGCTCTTCTCCCCCGATAGCTCAGTTTGGCCGGACGGCCAGCTCTAGGAAGGGTTCTGGTCGTCTCAAACGTCTTCCATTTGAGGATTATGGAGGCCACTGTGCTCTTAGGAACCTTAAGTGCAGCAGAAATCTTTTTGTAACCTTGGCCAGATCTGTGCCTTGCCACAATTCTGTCTCTGAGCTCTTCAGGCAGTTCCTTTGACCTCATGATTCTCATTTGCTCTGACATGCATTGTGAACTGGAATGTCTTATATAGACAGGTGTGTGGCTTTCCTAATCAAGTCCAATCAGTATAATCAAACACAGCTGGACTCAAATGAAGGTGTAGAACCATCTCAAGGATGATCAGAAGAAATGGAAAGCACCTGAGTTAAATATATGAGTGTCACAGCAAAGGGTCTGAATACTTAGGACCATGTGATATTTCAGTTTTTCTTTTTTAATAAATCTGCAACAATGTCAACAATTCTGTGTTTTTCTGTCAGTATGGGGTGCTATGTGTACATTCATGAGGAAGAAGAATGAACTTAAATGATTTTAGCAAATGGCTGCAATATAACAAAGAGTGAAAAATTTAAGGGGGTCTGAATACTTTCCGTACCCACTGTATATCTTTTCATGTGACAACACTGAAGAAATGACACTTTGCTACAATGTAAAGTAGTGAGTGTAAAGCTTGTTTAACAGTGTAAATTTGCTGTCCCCTCAAAATAACTCAACACACAGTCATTAATATCTAAACCGCTGGCAACAAAAGTGAGTACACCCCTAAAATTTGGCCCAAAGTGTTATTTTGTGTGGCCACCATTATTTTCCAGCACTGCCTTAACCTTCTTAGGCATGGAGTTCACCAGAGCTTCACAGGTTGCCCCTGGAGTGCTCTTCCACTCCTGGTGGATGTTAGAGACCCTGCACTCCTCCATCTTCCATTTGAGGATGCCCCACATATTGGCAAGTGCACTACCTTTACCCTCAGCTTCTTTGGCATAAGACCAATGTGGTGCCTACATTTAAAAAGTGATCAATGTCTTTACCAAGTAACTATATACCTGTTAGTTTAACTTCTATAGTTAGGAAGATACTGGAGAGGTAAATAAAAGACCACATAGATGAGTTCTTGCTGGAAAAAAATATTTTAAGCCACAGTGTGAAGTCATGAAAGACAGAAATTGTCAAACAAACCTGATTTCTTTTTATGAGGTAGGTAAAACCTTGGACAGAGAGGTGGCTGTGGACATAGTATACCTGGATTTTGCAAAAGCGTTTGACACAGTTCCCCACATATGGCTAATGTGTAAGGTAAAGTCTACAGGCTTGGAAAGATCAGTTTGTAATTGGATAGAAAAGGGACTAAAAGATAAAATTCAAACAGTGGTGGTTAATGATTCTTGTTTTGAATGGTCTAAGCTTATTTGTGGTGTACCCCAAGGTTCAGTGTTGGGACCCATACTTTTTAATACATTTATAAATTATATAGGATCTGGGATTAAAAGTAGCATTTCAGTCTTTGCGGATGACACCAAGGTATGCAGTGGAATAACGTCCTTACAGGATATCTCCAGCTTACATGCCGACCTTAATGCACTGTTTCATTGGGCAACTATGTGGCAGATGAGGTTTAAAGTGATATTAAAGTCTTGTTTTTTTTTTCTTAAAAACAACAAACATGGTATACATGGCTCTGTGCAGTGGTTTTGCGCAGGGCAGCCTGCATCCTCCTCTTCTCGGGTCCCTTGCTGGCGCTCCTGGCCCTCCCTCCTGCCAAGTGCCCCCACAGCAAGCAGCTTGCTATGGGGATACTGGGGCCAAGCCGAAGCTCTGTGTGTCCATTCAGACATGGAGCCGTGGTTCGGCCCTACCCCCTCTCTCTCCTCGTCTAACTGACTTTGATTGCCAGCAGCGGGAGCCTATGGCGCTGCTGCTTTCTCTCAGCCAATCATGAGGGAGAGACCCACACAGCCGAGTTACTCGTGCACATCGCTGTATCAAGATGGGGCTCAGGTAAGTATAAGGGGATCTGAGGGAGGCTGTTTCACACTGAAGGTTTTTATTTTAACTGTATTGAATGCATCAAGAAAAAAGAAAACCTTTTGCCTTTAAAACCACTTTTAATGTTGATAAATGTAAAGTTATGCACTTGGGGGCCAAGAATATGCATGCATCATACATACTAGGAGGAGATCAGCTGGGGGAATCAATGGTGGAGAAGGATCTGGGTGTTCTGGTAAATCATAAGCTTAATAATAGCATGCAATGCCAAGCTGCACTTTCCAAAGCGAGTAAAGTTCTTTCTTGTATTAACCACTTAAGCCCCGGAGGATTTGGCTGCTAAAAGACCAGGGGGTATTTCGCGATTCGGCACTGCGTGACTTTAACGGACAATTGCGCGGTCGTGGGACGCTGTACCTAAACGAATTTGACGTCCTTTTTTTCCCACAAACAGAGATTTCTTTTGGTGGTATTTGATCACCTGTGCGATTTTTTTGATCATGCGCTAAAAAACAAAAAAACAGCGTCAATTTTGCAAAAATAACAATATTTTTTACATTTTTTTATATGAAATTCCCCCAAAAAAATGTAAAAATCAAAATTTTTTAACATTTTCGGCAAATTTGTTTTATGCTACATATGTTTGGTAAAAAAAATCACAAAAAGCGTATTTTAATCGGTTTGCGCAAAAGTTATCGCGTTTACTAACAAAGGGAAAGATTTTTGTCATTTTTGTTGTTTTTTTTTTTAACGCGTAATGGCGGCGATCTGCGATTTTTTTTTTTTTGCGGTACTGCGACATTGCGGCCGACAGATCGGACCCTTGACTGACATTTTTGACACTTTTGGGGTTACCAGTGACATTTCTACAGTAATCAGTCCTATACATATGCACTGTTACTGTAAAAATACACTGGTAGTGAAGGGGTTAACTTTATTTGAGAGGGAGGGGCTGTGTGTGTCCCTAGGGGCGTGATTCTTACTGTGATTGGCTGTGGCTTGATGTGTAAGAACACTGATCAACGGTCCTACATTGTAGAACCGTGTGATCAGTGTTTCTACACCGGGGAGAATGACAGGTGGCTTGTTTACATAAGCCGCCTGACCTTCTCCCTCTCCCCCGACGATCCCGAGTGACCGACGGACATCGGGTCCACCGGTCACACGTGCGGGGGGGGGCGTGACCGCTCGGGAGCACGCCTCCGGAGGCGCGCGCTCGCTCCCCAGAGCCTCACAGGCTAGCGACGTAGACCTACGTCGCTCTGCCTGTGAGGGGCTGACTGCCGCAGTAAATATACTGTGAGCAGTCGGCAAGCGGTTAAGAGAGGCATGGACTCCAGAGAGAGAGATATAATTTTGCCCCTTTACAAATCATTAGTAAGACCTCATCTGGAATTTGCAGTTCAGTTTTGGGCACCAGTTCACAAAAAAGAATATCAGGAAACTGGGAAAAGTGCAGAGAAGAGCAACCAAACTCATAAGAGACGTGAAGGAGCTCAGCTAGGAGTAGGGCTTTTTTTCCACGCGTTTGTGGAGCATGCGCTCCTTCTTCAGGCCGTGATAGCGCCATATGAAGAAGGAGCGCATGCTCCGCAAACGCGTCGCCGTAGCGTCCTGCATCACTGCCAGGAGTGACGTCAGGATACCAGGACCCATGAGTGCCAGCGTTCCACCAGCTGACAGGGAGCCCAGTGACATCACCGAGGCCGCCCCATTGCATGCGGAGGAACCCCCTGCCTCTCTCATCAGGACCCCCTGCCTCCACCACCAGGACTCACACCAGTGATGCCCTAGATGACTTACAAATCTTGCTGAAGTGCTTCTTATTCACCTGTGTTATGTGAGTGTAATACTACTTTACTCTACATTAAATGTCTTGCTGCACTTAGAAGGCGCTGCGCTTCTTTCCTCTTGTCTCCCCCCCCAGAGATCACTTCTGTCTCTCCCGCCGGCAGCTGCTTCAGTGGACAGCTATCCCCTGAACTTGGGACCCCCTGAACTCCCCCCGTCCCTTTAGTGGACAGCTATCCCCGAACCTCTAGGGCCCTGGTGCAAGAAACCATGAAGGGCCCCCGACCCCTGGCCGGGGGCCTTCCCTTCAAGCCTGGGGCTCTTCCCATTGATCCTGGGGCCCTTTACTCTCGTTGCGGGGCCCTTTATTAGGGTCCTACAGCGGGACCCTTTCACAAGTTCTCTTGTGGGCACCCTTCCTGCCATCTTGGGGCCTCACCACGGTGGTGGAATGCTAGGGCCTGGTTGCAAGTATGGCCTTTGCGAACCTGTAAGTTCACCCACTGGTGTCAGTCGTTTTTATTTTTTGGTATTTTAATTGTATTATTTTTTATCATTTTATTTTTTTTTTTACAATGGCACTGACTATGACTGTCCATTCAGAAAAGGAAGGAAATTACATATTTACCGACCCCTTCCTGGTTCTCTATTGTGACACAGCCAGCAGGAGAGGGAAGGTAGCACATTGGGGGGGGGGGCAGCACACAGGGGCCCAGAGACAGCAGAACACAAGTGAACTGGATAGGAGGAGTGGCGGGGGCAGCATACAGAGAAACCGATCTCCTCCATTTTCCTCCTGCATTTACAGGAGGAAAAGGGAGGACAGTGATTTCTCTACATGCTGCCCTCGCCACCCCTCCTATCCAGGTGTACAGGGGAGCTGCACAGGCCCCGTGGAGCATTGGGCCCGGTTGCAATTGCAACCCCTGTAGTTACGCCCCTAAAGGGGGTACTCTTTACATCTAGAGAAAAAGACATTTAATCTCCAAATACAGAAAGGTTTCCTCATAGTAAGAGCTGTGAAAATGTGGAATAGACTCCCTCTAGAACTGGTTCTGGCCAGCTCAGTAGATTGCTTTAAAAAAAAAAAAAAGGCCTAGATTCTTTCCTATTGTACATAATATAACTGGAAACAAACATTAATGGGTAAAGTTGATCCAGGGAATATCCGATTGCCTCTTGGGGGATCAGGAATAATTTTTTTCCCCTGCTGGAGCAAATTGGTTCATGCTTTGCTGAGGTTTTTTTTTTACCTTCCTCTGGCTCAACTGTGGGCATAGGATTGTGTCTAGGGGATTGACTTTAATTTTTTCTTTCCCTTTTTTGGTTGAACTAGATGGATTTGTGTCTTTTTTCAAACAAACTACCTATGTAACAGGGTTGCTTTAATTTAATATCCATGAAGAGAAGGAGACAACCACTGGCCAGAAGCCATCAGTCTAAAAACCTGCCGCAATCGGTTATTCTTTCCTTTTAGATATTTGGGGCAGTGGCGGCTGGTCAATAGGGGGCCCAAGGCTAGTCGCAGTAAAATTAGCATAAAAAAAAGTGTACCTTTAATATTGCAGCGGAGCGCCGGACACATTGCTGGCTATGGGAGGGGTGGGGGTTTAGGCATCATGTAGTGAGGTAGGAAAAAATCAGCGCTAACCAAAATATGATGATTAAGATATTAGATAATAAATACATGTTAAATAAAAAAATGCATGAAACCAATGGCTGCTCACATTAAGTGCTTTCACATAACACAGTGGACAGTAAAATAAAGAAAAATGCGGCGCCAAAGGAATAAGATGACATACCAATCAATACCAATAAATATATACCACTCTAAAGTGCAAATAGTGTGATAATTAAATAAATAGCAGAGTGTTGTAAAAAATGATTCGGCCAGTAGGTGGAGTGTCACAAAGGACAAAAGTGCATGTGCAGCAACACTGTGATAAGACTAAAAACCAAGGGGTAAATAAATATATAAATACATATATTAATTATTTGCAAACTCCATATAACATATTCTGTGCAAAGTGATACAGTAAAGAAAGTGCACGTGCTCAAATGATCGTGACAATCAAAATAATAGATAACCTAGTGGTATTATAAAGAGGTCCAATAGATATTTATAATGATAAATTAATCCAAAAGTGAAATAATATGCAAAGTCCGTCTGCAATCTTCTGTGCAAATCAAGCAAACAAAAGTGCTGGTGCTCCAATCCAAGTGACTCAAGGTGCTGGTTAAATGAATATATAGAGAGAGAGGGGGGAGAGAGATTGGCGCAAACGGACTGAGCGGGTTGCTGCAATAGTCTATGATGTGGGCAAATGGTGAAGGTCCAGTGAGATTGCTTGTACACTTTGCTGGCTGCCGGCTTGTAGAGGGTCAAGCAACCCTGTATAAATCAAAAGAGAGAGAGAGAGGGCCAAGCGCCGATGTAAGTGTAGCAATATAGGCAATTTATTGGACACACAAGAAGAATCTTACTCACAAAGGGTGCATAAAAGCAGGCATCTTAAAAGCAGTGGGGGGTCTCTGAAGTCACAGAGATCTCCTGTTGCGAGGCAGGGGACGTGCTGATCCTCAGCGGTGGTGATGCAGCGTGGACCCGCCGGTCGGATTGCCGTGACGTCACTTCCGAGACACCAGGGAGATAGAACGGCGACGCGTTGCGGAGCTCCGCTCCTTCTTCAGGCCGTGCAGGGGCCATTTTGGATGTGGTATTTATGCCAGTAGTGCGGAGGACAAATTACAGGGGCTCAGAAGGGACAAAATTAGGAGAAAAGCGAACCGGCAAGGGGATGTTAGTGGCGAACAGAGAGTGTGAGACTAGGAAAGAGGAGGATAACGTGGATATCTGGGAGGGGGAGGGGAGGGGAAGGAGAATGGGGGGAGGGGTAAAAAGTGCATGTGCTGAATGGAGTAGTTTATGGCAGGAGAAAAAGAGGAAAGGGGGGGGGGGTTGGATTGTCTTTGTAAGGAAGGGCAAGGTGTGTGGAAAATCTTGTACAAAAAAGGAATTGTCTGTATACATGTCTGTATATGCAAGTACATGTATGGAGAGACGCATATGGTAAAGGCATGCATGTATAAAAAACGCACATGTATATGTGTAAATAAGTAAAAAACAAATGTTGTGTTAAAAGGTACAATAAAAAAGGGGGGGTACAATAAAAAAAGGGTACAATAAACAAATGTATAAGATTGCTAAACATAATAGAAATAATAGAATGGCAAAGGTCAAAAACCATATATGTATGTATTCACTCGCGCATATAGAAAAAAGGGGGATATGCGTATGTATATGCATACACACATGCTCCAATGGACGCAGATCATGGTCACTGGGTTATTAGGTTGTATATACACATATATATATGTATATATATGTATATAGGGGGTCAGTGGTGTTGGTGGGTGTTTGTTAAAAGGAAGGTCTCTATATGAACCAGATTTGTGGCGAAAAATGAAGTAAAAAGACTATAAGGACAGATAGGAACCTGTATTTGGGTACTTACTTTGAAGTTGGCTTGAGATAAGGAAGCGTATGTCAGGGAGGTTCGTAGAGATCGCTGGAAGAGAGACCTACTGGATTTACTCCCTTGAAACGCTCTCACCTGGAGGCCTGAATGAAGAAATCGAAATCAATGTGCTGCTGTAGCCCATCTCCCAATTTGACATTTCTTGTGGTTTATTAACTTGATCATTTTCTGCCCAGGTTTTTCCTCCCATCTTCCAGCGATCTCTACGAACCTCCCCGACATACGCTTCCTTATCTCAAGCCAACTTCAAAGTAAGTACCCATATACAGGTTCCTATCTGTCCTTATAGTCTTTTTACTTCATTTTTCGCCACAAATCTGGTTCATATAGAGACCTTCCTTTTAACAAACACCCACCAACACCACTGACCCCCTATATACATATATATATACATATATATATATATGTGTATATACAACCTAACAACCCAGTGACCATGATCTGCGTCCATTGGAGCATGTGTGTATGCATATACATACGCATATCCCCCTTTTTTCTATATGCGCGAGTGAATACATACATATATGGTTTTTGACCTTTGCCATTCTATTATTTCTATTATGTTTAGCAATCTTATACATTTGTTTATTGTACCCTTTTTTATTGTACCCCCCTTTTTTATTGTACCTTTTAAACACAACATTTGTTTTTTACTTATTTATACATATACATGTGCGTTTTTTATACATGCATGCCTTTACCATATGCATCTCTCCATACATGTACTTGCATATACAGACATGTATACAGACAATTCCTTTTTTGTACAAGATTTTCCACACACCTTGCCCTTCCTTACAAAGACAATCCAACCCCCCCCCAAACCCCCCCCCCTTTCCTCTTTTTCTCCTGCCATAAACTACTCCATTCAGCACATGCACTTTTTACCCCTCCCCCCATTCTCCTTCCCCTCCCCTCCCCCTCCCAGATATCCACGTTATCCTCCTCTTTCCTAGTCTCACACTCTCTGTTCGCCACTAACATCCCCTTGCCGGTTCGCTTTTCTCCTAATTTTGTCCCTTCTGAGCCCCTGTAATTTGTCCTCCGCACTACTGGCATAAATACCACATCCAAAATGGCCCCTGCACGGCCTGAAGAAGGAGCAGAGCTCCGCAACGCGTCGCCGTTCTATCTCCCTGGTGTCTCGGAAGTGACGTCACGGCAATCCGACCGGCGGGTCCACGCTGCATCACCACCGCTGAGGATCAGCACGTCCCCTGCCTCGCAACAGGAGATCGCCGCTTGCCCTCTACAGCATCAGCGCTACTGCCTGACCGGACAGCCCACCCTGGATGTGACTTCAGAGACCCCCCACTGCTTTTAAGATGCCTGCTTTTATGCACCCTTTGTGAGTAAGATTCTTCTTGTGTGTCCAATAAATTGCCTATATTGCTACACTTAGATCGGCGCTTGGCCCTCTCTCTCTCTCTTTGGATTAAATGAATATATACTAGCCGTTCACCTCAAAGTCTGGCTCACAAGTTATAATGAGCCAGACTCACTTTGTGCACTCTCAGGTGCTAATAGGGCATGGGCTGAACACCTCTCTTATTCCTTTCACAAAGCAGGGGATCTGCTGGATAACACAGGATATGGCCAGATCAACTGTGTCCACTCATACAGCAATCAGCTATGTTGGGACATCAACTCCTCTGACTCCTCTGTCCCACGACAGGATGACACCATAGGAGGAAAGACACAGAATCTAGTGCTCTCTGTATACGTTTTATTTAAGCACATAGAAATATATAGAACACTCACATTTGGGGGCACTATCCAGTGCAGGCATACAGGCAGGGATGTGTATAGATGTCGGCGTGTGTACAGGCTCCTCCCCTGGTACGCGTTACGTCGATACTTCCTACTTCGTCAGCCTGCTATTTATTTAATTATCAGACTATTAGCACTTTAGAGTGGTATATATTTATTGGTATTGATTGGTATTTCATCTTATTCCTTTGGCGCCGCATTTTTCTTTATTTTAGGCATCATGTGCCTCTTTTCTTTTGATATGATTGGCGGCCCTTTAGAGTGTCCTCGGGGCGCAGAGAGATGTGACCCGGACACTCCCATTCACGATTGCCGTCCTGTGATTGGTCCAGCCTGGACCAATCAGGACGTCCGACGTCATAGGGGCGGTGCTTGGGCAGGGCGTCCCAGGCTCTCGATGGCCCCTCTACACGGGCACATGGCAGCCAGCTAGGTTCAGCGTGATCATGAAGGGGAGAGGAGCTAGAGGAGGCAGCTGCTGCAGGCACCACATATCCTGGATTAGAGAGAACAGTGAGTGTGGCTTCTGCCCCCTTGTGAGCCTGGGTAGGAGGAATGACGAGGTGGCTGCATTTAGAGGATTCAAGCTCTACTTTTTCTTTTGCCACCTTTAAAGCCTGTAGGAGGGGGAGGAGGAGAAGCAGGCATTCTGAGGCTGTAGAAGGAAATGCAGAGCTTGATTCTTCAAAATGCAGCCGCCTCTACTGCTCCTCTTATCCAGTGTCTTTCTACTGACCCCCAGTGCTCTCTGGCCAGCCCCAGGGCTCTTCAACCCAACTGCTCTCCAACACCCCCCAGTGCTCTCCGCCCCCCCCCCCCGTGCTCTCCTACACCCACCAGAGCTCTCCTACACCCCCCAGGGCTCTGCTGTAGGGTCTATTGATGCCGGCTACTGGGAGATCTGTTATTGTTGTTTGGGTGGTGCTATTGTTGCTGGAGGGGGAGGTATTTTGTAGCAAGTAGTCTATATTTGCTGTGGGATCTATTGTTGCTCGGGTCTATTGTTCTGGGGTATCTATTGTTGCTTTAGGGGATCTATTGTTGCTTCAATGCACTGTACCTTGATTACTGAAGGCCCCTTTCACACTTGTGTGACCTCAAAGTCACGCAATTTTTTGCCGCATTTATTGCCGCAAAGCAATGCCTATTACATTTTCTGTTTGCACCCCGACCCCTCCCAAAAAAAAATTGGTGCACCAGCCGCCACTGATTTGGGGGAGGCTCAAACATATAATTAAACCTCAATCATAATGATAGATAGATAGATAGATAGATAGATAGATAGATAGATAGATAGATAGATAGATAGATAGATAGATAGATAGATAGATAGATAGATAGATAGATAGATAGATAGATAGATAGATAGATAGATAGATAGATAGATAGATAGATAGATAGATAGATAGATAGAGTAGTTGCCTCTGTTGAATGTCAGTTTTTTCCTTCATTAAGTCGTGTGGCTGGGTTTGCACATAACCTTTACAATAAAAGTCAGAACTGTAATGCAGTTTGAGAGACATGGTTTCTCTAGTCTTGGAACATTTTTTGATACTCAAATCAGCCTCAGGAGACACAGAAATGTGTACAGTAAGAGCTAACAGGCGTCAGCAAAGGCCTTGACAGGGTGACAATGACAATAGAAAACAGAGACAGGGGAAAGAACATCTCAGAGCTAAATAAAAACACTAGAAAAATTGGATTGCACGGTCTTTAAACTAACTGGCCATGGACAGCTGAGAACCACCTTTTCCTAAAATGATGTGCAAATAGACATATTAAACCAGCATGCATAAAACCAGCAAGTCTGATATTGCCTATAGCGATAACTTATCATTCAGACCTGCTGATTGCAGCAATCTTTTGATGCTTATAGGTGTAATACAGTTGCAAGAAAAAGTATGTGAACCCTTTGGAATGATATGGATTTCTGCACAAATTGGTCATAAAATGTGATCTGATCATCATCTAAGTCACAACAATAGACAATCACAGTCTGCTTAAACTAATAACACACAAAGAATGAAATGTTGCCATGTTTTTATTGAACACACCATGTAAACATTCACAGTGCAGGTGGAAAAAGTATGTGAACCCCTAGACTAATGACATCTCCAAGAGCTACTTGGAGTGAGATGTCAGCCAACTGGAGTCCAATCAATGAGATGAGATTGGAGGTGTTGGTTACAGCTGCCCTGCCCTATAAAAAAAAAAACACACCAGTTCTGGGTTTGCTTTTCACAAGAAGCATTGCCTGATGTGAATGATGCCTCGCACAAAAGAGCTCTCAGAAGACCTATGGTTAAGAATTGTTGACTTGCATAAAGCTGGAAAGGGTTATAAAAGTATCTCCAAAAGCCTTGCTGTTCATCAGTCCATGGTAAGACAAATTGTCTATAAATGGAGAAAGTTCAGCACTGCTGCTACTCTCCCTAGGAGTGGCCATCCTGTAAAGATGACTGCAAGAGCACAGCGCAGACTGCTCAATGAGGTGAAGAAGAATCCTAGAGTGTCAGCTAAATACTTACAAAAGTCACTCGCAAATGCTAACATCCCTGTTAGTGAATCTACAATACGTAAAACACTAAACAAGAATGGATTTCATGGGAGGATACCACAGAGGAAGCCACTGTTGTCCAAACAAAACATTGCTGCACGTTTACAGTTTGCACAAGAGCACCCGATTGTTCCACAGCAGTACTGGCAAAATATTCTGTGGACAGATGAAACCAAAGTTGAGTTGTTTGGAAGAAACACACAACACTATGTGTGGCGAAAAAGAGGCACAGCACACCAACATCAAAACCTCATCCCAACTGTGAAGTATGGTGGTGGGGGCATCATGGTTTGGGGCTGCTTTGCTGCGTCGGGGCCTGGACGGATTGCTATCAAAGGAAAAATTAATTCCCAAGTTTATCAAGACATTTTGCAGGAGAACTTAAAGCCATCTGTCTACCAGCTGAAGCTCAACAGAAGATGGGTGTTGCAACAGGACAATGACCCAAAGCATAGAAGTAAATCAACAACAGAATGGCTTAAACAGAAGAAAATACGCCTTCTGAAGTGGCCCAGTCAGAGTCCTGACCTCAACCCGATTGAGCTGCTGTGGCATGACCTCAAGAAAGCGATTCACACCAGACATTCCAAGAATATTGCTGAACTGAAATAGTTCTGTAAAGAGGAATGGTCAAGAATTACTCCTGACCATTGTGCACGTCTGATCTGCAACTACAGGAAACGTTTGGTTGAAGTTATTGCTGCCAAAAAAGGTTCAACCAGTTATTAAATCAAAGGGTTCACATACTTTTTCCACTTGCACTGTGAATGTTTACATGGTGTGTTCAATAAAAACATGGCAACATTTCATTCTTTGGGCTCTTTCACACGGCCGCTCAGTTTTTTATCTCCACTGCGGCACTTTTTTTTTTTTTTTTTTTCACGGACACGGATGACACTTGTGTCATCCGCTCCGTATGTCCGCATATCATCCCATCCGTTTGCGGATGATATACGGACATAATGTTAGTCTATGGGGATTGCGGATGTCAGTTCCGTTTTTTTAACAGAGGAAAAATAGGGTTCTGTTCCTTCCAAATAAACGGAACAGAACTAAAAAAAAAGACACAAATCGGATGTCAGCGGATGGTCATCCACTGACATCCGCAATCCCATTGACAAGCATCATGTCCGTATATCACCCGCAAACAGATGGGGTGATATACGGACATACGGAACGTCTGTGTGAAAGAGCCCATAGTGTGTTATTAGTTTAAGCAGACTGTGATTGTCTATTGTTGTGACTTAGATGATGATCAGATCATATTTTATGACCAATTTGTGCAGAAATCCATATCATTCCAAAGGGTTCACAGACTTTTTCTTGCAGCTGTATATAGATATAATATTTAGATTAATATATCAGTAAATATCCAAAAGCACCACTCACCACAGCCCTGATCCCTACCCCCTGAATTCACATTAATATTCTAATTTTAAGGATCCAACTGATATAGCAGACTCAGTAGCATTTGGGAGGTCTGGCCACCCTCTTAAAACTGAACTACACTGCATCTGAGCAGTGTCAATTAACGCTATTTGATGCATGCCGGCAGGAAGGTGTGCTTAGCTGGGAAAAACCCTAATGAAGACTCCTGGGATGTATGACATCATTTGTCTAGGCATGGAAACCCGGAGGTAACTGAAGAAATGTAAAAAAAAAAAAAAAATTAAAAACAAGCAAATATAATATACTTTCCTATCTATTTACTAATGCTAGCAACATAAGAATTAAAAATAGTCAACGTGGACTGAGAAAGTGAAGTTCCACTTTAAGCCTATGGGCAGCCTGACAATTTGAAATACATTGATCAGTCAGGTAGTTTGACAACAAACATTTCCAGGATGGTGGCTAGCACTTAGAATATAGTAAAAAACTAGATCCACAGCCATAAAGGCAATAGACCAGCCATCTTTTTTCTACCACCTGTAGAAAACCACTAGGACCGCTCTTCATGACATGAAATTAGTGATGGGAGACTTCTGGGAGGACTCTGGAGCTGTACATCAGACATAAAATCCAGAAGGAAGGAAAGGTATGCAAAAGTGTAATGTTACGTTGGAGGCTATGGACAACTGTGTGGACCACTGTGTGTATAAGGCAAATAGGAACTGGCCAAAATTCGCTCAATGGGTGGAAGGCGGCCCAACATCTCTTGACTGAAAAATCAAGGTAGCTGGAAGAAAACTGTTGGCCAAAAAGCTTATGTACTTTTAGAGTCGAAGGGGGCAGCTGTCAAAATACATTGGGCACTGCAGGGGGATTAGTCTATCCATGCTGTATTGCAATCTGTAGGCTTGGAAAAAATATCAGTGTATGTCCAGCTTTATCTTAACTATGATATGGAATGGAGTATGTCAAATGTAATCAATGTGTGATGCTTTTGGTGCATACTGTTTTTGCACAAAAACTCAGTGGCAAGAAGAATTAAGCATGCTCGGAATGCTGTGTTGTGCATTTGAGGGTTTTAATACAGATTATATATATATATATATATATCTATATATATATATATATATATATATATACATACACACACACACAGTATGTCACAAAAGTGAGTACACCCCTCACATTTTTGTAAGTATTTTATTCTATCTTTTCATGTGACAACACTGCAGAAATGACACTTTGCTACAATGTAAAGTAGTGAGTGTACAACTTGTATCACAGTGTAAATTTGCTGTCCCCTCAAAATAACTCAACACACAGCCATTAATGTCTAAACTACTGGCAACAAAAGTGAGTACACCATTAGGTCAAAATGTCCAACTTGGGCCCAAAGTGTTAATATTGTGTGTGGGCACCATTATTTTCCAGCACTGCCTTAACCCTCTTGGGAATGGAGTTCACTAGAGCGTCACAGGTTGCCACTGGAGTCCTCTTCCACTCCTCTATGACAACATCAAGAAGCTGGTGGAAGTTAGAGACCTTGCGCTCCTCCACCTTCCATTCAAAGATGTCCCACAGATGCTCAATACAGTTTAGGTCTGGAGACATGTTTAGCCAGTCCATCACCTTTAGCTTCAGCTTCTTTAGCAAGGCAGTGGTCGTCTTGGAGGTGTGTTTGGGGTCGTTATCATATTTGAATACTGCCCTGTGGCCCAGTCTCCGAAGGGAGGGGATCATGCTCTGCTTCAGTAAGTCACAGTATATGTTGGCATTCATGGTCACTCAATGAACTGTAACTCCCCAGTGTCGGAAGCACTCATGCAGCCCAAGACCATGACACTCCCACCACCATGCTTGACTGTAGGCAACACACACTTGTCTTTGTACTCCTCACCTGGTTTCCGCCACTCACTCTTGACACCATCTGAATCAAATGAGTTTATCTTGGTCTCATCAGTCCACAGGACATGGTTCTACTAATCCATGTCCCTAGTCTGCTTGTCTTCAGCAAACTGTTTGCAGGCTTTCTTGTGCATCATCTTCAGAAGCGGCTTACTTCTGGGATGACAGCCATGCACACCAATTTGATGCAGTGTGCAGGGTATGGTCTGAGCACTGACAGAATGACCCCCTGCCCCTTCAACCTCTGCAGCAATGTTGGCAGCACTCATACATCTATTTCCCATAGACAACCTCTGGATGTGACGCTGAGCACATGCACTCAACTGCTTTGGTCGACCATAGCGAGGCCCGTGCTGAGTAGAACCTGTCCTGGTAAACCGCTGTATGGTCTGTATGGCCACCGTGCTGCAGCTCAGTTTCAGGGTCTTGGCAAACGTCTTATAGCCTATGCCATCTTCATGTACAGCAACAATTTTTTTTTCAGATCCTCAGAGAGTTTTTTGCCATGGAGGTGCCATGTTGAACTTCCAGTGACCAGTATGAGAGAGTGAGAGCGATAACCCCAAATTTAACACACCTGCTACACCAGGGAGGGAAAATGGCTAATTGGGCCCAATTTGGACATTTTGACTTAGGGGTGTACTCACTTTTGTTGCCAACGGGGGGGGGGGGTGAAAAAAGTGAAGCGGGGGGGGCAACAGCTAGCAAGCATGGGCACTTTGTAAGCAGTTGTAGTTAACTGGTCTGCTACTAGGTTGCTCTGTTCCAAAAAAATGTAATAGAGAATTATGTAATTGGGTATTCGGTCCCCATTTATACAGTCTTCCTGTACTAAATGTAATGGGTGGAGTTAGTGCCATATAAATGTCAGGAGGGGGCAAAGCCTTGTGAGATGGGGCATGGGAGCCAAATAACCCACAGCCATGTATATACAGTATAGTCAGCTACTGCCAAGGGCCCTTCACAGGACTTAACTCCGGGTAAGGAAGTTTAACACACAGAAGAACCAGCTATTGTTGCCCTGACTCAAGATATGGTCTAAGAGGACTGTGAGCAGGATGAAAAAGGCCTTTTAGGCCTGGCTAAGTGTTCTCTCATGTGAGTACTAGTGCACCTGGAAGTGAAAGTAACATCTGGGAACATGCCTGGCTGGATAAAGCTATTGAGTTGGACAATGAGAGAGATTGGTATAGTCATACCCCCCCAACTTTCTGAGATGAGAATGAGGGACACCTATTGGCAAAAGTATGTAGGCATAGGACACACTCCCTGCCATGCCCCCTTAAAGGAGAATTATACAATTAAAATAATTGGTTAACCCAAGTGCTTTTTTTATCACTACTATTCCTTTATATCGGCTTTTGGAATTTGCAAATTCAACAATTTAGAAATTGGATGAAAGGTTTAGCACTGGGAAATATTTTTTTGATAGAGAAGGCACGCATTTTATATACAACTATATAGATCAGACCAAAATGAGGAGGGAAGAGGGACATTGTTCCAAATGAGGGACGGTCCCTCAAAATCATGGACAGTTGGGGGCTATGGGTATAGTACAGAAAGTGTCTTGTTAATCCCAGTTGAAAGAGCAGGATGCTTCACCTTGTTAAAAACACTGCAAAATATATTCCAATGGGCAAAAAGTTTAAAAGGCTATAAATAAAATGTATGTGGCTCACGTCCAAGGTTAAAATAGCTATAAATAATAAGATAAGAGCATAAAAAAAAATAAAAATAAATGAAAAATATTATCATTTTAAAAATACAAAGAATATTACAGAATATGTAAAATAATAATCAAGGTTGCAAAAATTGAAAACCAAAGTCAGGTTGCAAAAGAAAATAAGATAAATTCCCAAACATTCTTTAAAGTGGAGTTCCGGGCACAAAATCGGTATTTTTTTTTTTGTGCCCCTCCGCTAGCTACACATAACCTGAAAAGGAATTGGATAGTTATTTTTTTTTTTTGTACACTCACCTTGTAATCGAAGATCGTAAATACTCACCTCAGGGTACTTCCTCCTCCAGCGCCGAGGCTCACCCCGTCACTTCCTGCCTCGCGATGATTCCTGGGAGCTGAACGTCATCGCTCCCAGGAATCAATGCGACGGCACCGGCCCCGCACGTCACTTCCGGGCGACGCCCAGAAGCTGTTTAGGAATGCGGCGCCGCACCGGAAGTGACGAGAGGGGCCGGTGCGGCGCATTCTGGGAGAAGAAGACGTGGAAGAAGACACCGAAGAGGATCGCGCCGGCTTCAGCTGCCCACAAGAGAGATGGAAACGCTGTGGAAGAAATTTTCAAAGTAAGTATTTCTTCTTGCAGGTAAGTGCGAACCGGGACAGATCAGAGGCTAGCCATTGTGGAATGTGCTAGCCCTGACTGTCCCAGGGGTATGTTCATCAAAAAATGAGATCTGTGCCCGGAACTCCGCTTTAAATATATTAACAGTAAAAAGTAAATAAATCTATGTACTTAATAAAGTGGACCCATGATGATGCATGGAGCTTTTGCCATGAAGAAAATGAGTGGGAGCAAAGTATACAGTATCTATGCTGAGTGTTCCATCTCCTACTGGCCTATACCTTGGCTTGTTGTCTTGCCTTCTTTTAGTAATGTCTTCTCTGGGTGTGTTTAATATATTCATTTCTGATCGATATTTCAGAACAGAAAAACATTTGTTATTTCTAAAGAAGCAGGCTTTGCCCTGTGAAACGCGTTGAATGTGGAAATTCTGTATTATGCAAAATGTCATTTATTACATTTGTGATTGTAAACACATGTTTGGAACTACTTACAGTACATAAATATTTGTACCTGTAAATTGTGATGATTAGTAGATGTGCATAATTGTTTTAATGTGTGATTTTAACCTGAGTTGAGATAAATAAACTTTGGATATTTTTTATACTTAAAATTGACTATAGTTGTACCGTGAAAGTCTAGTAGTCACTAGAGAAGTGGATTTATTTATAATTGTCTGTTTTGAGGATGTGAAATCATGTAAGAATATAATGTATTCCTCTATCATATATTCCGTTGTTAAATGTGAACAGTAAAAAAGGTCAGGTCTGAGCATGTAGGCCCTTTACTAGATAATTTTGAACTTGTTACTGGGGATATAGAGAAGAAAAATGTATTGAATACCTTCTTCAGCTCTGAATATACAAAAGGAAGCTCAATTTCTTAAAGTAGAACTATGGACAAAACTTTTTTTCCCAATTTTGGATAGAGTAAGGGTCGCTAATAACCCCTGTTAGATCTGTTTTCACCATCAGTGTCCCATTATGGAGATTTTTCTTCACTTCCGGTCTCATAGCCAAACAGGAAGTGGAAGGAAATTCCTGCAAATTAAAGCGGAGTTCCAGACAGAAAAAAAAAAAAAAAAAAAAAAAAAAATTTCAATGAACATACCCCCGGGACAGTCAGGGCTAGTACATTCCACAATGGCTAGCCTCTGATCTGTCCCGGTTCGCACTTACCTGCAAGAAGAAATACTCACTTTTAAAATTTCTTCTCCAGCGTTGCCATCTCTGTTGTGGGCAGCTGAAGCCAGTGCGATCCTCTTCTGCGTCCTCTTCCGTGTCTTCTTCTCCCAGAATGCGCCTGCACCGGCCCCTCTCGTCACTTCGGTGCGGCACCGCATTCCTCCACACCTTCTGGGCATGCCCAGAAGCTGTTTAGCAGGGAATGCGGCATCGCACCGGAAGTGAGGAGCGGGGCCGGTGCCGTCGCATTGATTCCTGGGAGCGATGACGTTCAGCTCCCAGGAATCATTGCAAACTGGAAGTGACGGCGCGGGCCGCGGCCGCCGAGGGAGGAAGTGGAAGAAAGGTGAGTATTTCTTTCTACAATAACAAAGTTAAAAAGAAAAAAAAAATCCTAACTATCCAATTCCTTTTCAGGTGAAGAAAAGCAAGCGGATGGCCACAAAATCGATTATGTCGATTTTGTGGCTGGAACTCCGCTTTAAGGGAATTTCTTGGGAACCCCCAGGTCACCAGAATTAGTGTCCCAATTGGAAGATGTATCCTCTATTACTTTTCTGGGAACAACCCAACATTTGAATTTTTCTTTTACTTTCACTTTCAATGATAAATGGTAAATTTGACAAATAGGGAGGGTGAATGTCCCTAATGGGGGGCTCAGGCAGAGCTCTACCCAAAACTAAAAAAAAAAAAAAAAAAAAGTTTTGCCTTTAGTTATGCTTTAATAATATAGTAAAGGGAAATCCCCAAATGATCCGCAATGGTTCAAAATTGACATGGTCCAGAAACATTTAGATAAAATAAAAGGTGAATAAAACACCTGGACCAGATAGCTTACATCCAAAGGTCATCAAAGAGCTGAGCTCTGTTATATGTAAACCATTGTTTCTAATTTTTTATAGACACAGTACCACTGGATTGGGGTAGGATCAATGCGTTGTCTATATTTCAAAAGGGATCAAAGTCTATTCCAAAATAACTACATGTAGCACTGCCCCCTAGAGAGCTTCTGAAGATTACACTTTAAGGATTCCCCTGGGTTACCCGTAGCAACTGCAAGCAGAAATCTTAGTTCTTTATATTCTTGGCTCAGTCAAAGATCAGTCCAGGGGATGTTGTTTTTTTGTGGTTTTATTGTAATTGGGATGGGAAAAGGGATGAGTGGGATACTCCAACTGTTAACTACTCACAATGCGGCAAGGCCGCGGCTTCATCCTGCCACTTGAATGAAGGTAAGGTAAGTGTTTCCATTACATTTCTCTTCAGGGCACTCCCCTAGTACCCCCTTTCTTTCTGGGCTAACTGACACCCGTCCACTGACTCTACACTCCGGAATGGTCCTCTTTCCTGGGCAAGTTCCTCTGTACTCACGGACACTGTTTTTCCAGATTCAGCTGTGCCCCAACTCCTGTAGTCAGCTTCTCCTGGACCTATGGGTTCAGTCTCATGCCCCTGGTAGACCAGGCTGACTGCCTGTGACCACCACCAACTGTTGCAGAAGAGGAGGCAGCCACCACCCTCCTTCTGGGACCTGGCTTCCCGCCCAAAAGCCCTCTACCTCATGTGTCCATGGCTTTTTATACCCTGTCCCATAATGCATCACTCTTTGTGCCAACCCCTGGGACAATACTAAAAGCCTGTGTGTCACTGGTCAGGTTTCCTCCAGCCTCCAACATGCCTCTCCATTGGATCAGCTGGGGACACTCCCTGAGACCAGGTGAATCACACACTGGGCACACTGAGCAGACCTAACTATCAATCCTGCTCCCTAATAAGCAGAGTGCACATATGTTTTACCTGCTGCTCATCTGGTAAGCAGAGAGAGCCAAAAACTACACTCTCTTATCCAGCACCTGACTAGGAGGGTGCTACATACAGACTGGTTAATTTAAGGTCTATAGTTCCAAAAGATGCTGGAGAGTTTAATAAAAGGATGCATGGAGGGGTTTTGGTAGAAAGAAATATTTTAAGCAGTAGTAGTCAGCATGGGTTCATGAAAGACCAAAGTTGTCAAACAAATCTAGTTTATTTTTATGAGGTGGTGGTAAAAAGAAACTTAGACAACAGAGTGTCTGTAGACACAGTTCATTACACATGGCTAATGTGTAAATTAAAGTCTACAGACTTGGAAAATCCAGTGGATAGAAACCTGGCTAAAAGACAGTATTCAGAGAGTAGTGGTTAATGATTCTTACTCTGAATGGTCTAAGGTTATCAGTGCTGGGATCCTTACTTTTTAATATATTTATAAATTAAATAGGGTCTGGGATTAAAAATATCATCTCAGTGTTTGCAGAAGACACCAAGCTATGCAGTGAAATAACATCCTTACAGGATGTCCCCAATTTACAAGCCAACCTCAATGCACTATTTTTTAATTAGGCAACTATGTGTCAAATGAGGTTTAAGGTTGTTAAATGTAAAGTTATGCACTTGAGGGCTAAAAAACATGCATGCATATTACATACAGTATTAGGAGGAGAATAGCTGGGGAGTCAATGGTGGAGAAGTATTTAGGTGTTCTGGTAGATTATAGACTTAATAATAGCATGCAATGCCTAGCTGTGGTTTCAAAAAGATTAGAATTGTGTCGATGTCCCAGTATTTATGGACCTGACTGTACATTGAGATGGGTTCCAACACTGTGGTGCTCCTAAGGAGAGGAGATGGAAAAGGAAGATGGTTTAGCATTATGTGCTGGCATTCTGCGCCGGAGATACTGCTAAAGAAGGTTTGCTCTTATGTATCTCAATGTGTGCCAAAGATTTCTGTCAGTATGTCTGTGATGTGATGTTGCACTGCCATCTTTGAAGAACTGCAGTAAAGTGCAGAAAACAGATTTCAAGTTCGGACATTCCTTTCTCATAAATATAAAGGCTCATGGCCAGGGATGTTGTGGGTGGGCCTATGGCAGGGAGTTGGGCACAATATGGAGAAGGCTTCTAACTACCAACAGTGGGTTACTATCCTATAAAGGGGAGGCGGGACAGGGGCGTAGACATTTTGGCATCAACACCTGGCTAACCAGAAGTCCATTCACAATTCCACAGAGCAACAGTAGTCCTAACAAGGGGTTATGTGAATAAATCTGTGAACATCTGGGTTGGTGGGTTCACCCAGTGAGACAATGTAGCCCACCGCTGCATTTCACAGCATAAAATACCACAGTTAGGTACAAATCTCCCAAAGCTCTCACTATACAGGTTGACAGCTATCCTTGTGCTCTCCCTAAAAGTACCAAACTACACTGACAATGTAGCCACCACTGATTTCACAGCATAGAAAGACCATACAGTGCATTATGGTTTCAAAAAGTGCTGACCTGACAAAAATGCACATAAATTTGAATGCAAATCTGAATACGGCAGATACACTGAAAAACCATGGCTGCCGTGAATCTGAACCTTATCCATGCCTTCCACTACAGGTTTCTTGCAGAAAACTACAGTAGGGGGACACCAAATATAAAAGAATACACATGGCTGAAGAACCCCTAAAATAATTTGTCAGGTGTTGGGATTCCATGCTTAAAATGATTGTTAGAATGATCAATAAGTTGTATAAAGTTTTACATTAAAATAATGTGTTAAATCTGTAGGTGGGGTGCAGCGCGGTGCGAAAACTATAATTCACACAGGTATCTGCAATAGAATTTGTATTGAAGGAGTACAGCAACAGTTTAAAACAATATTGCAAGAAGTGGTCACCTCCCCCACCTATAACTGGTCTTGACAGTAAGGAGCACTGGAAGGGCAAACGCAGATCAAAATAGCAAGGGAATTTCCAGTCACTACTTAGCAACCAGTCAGCGACCAACCGAATTAACCTGTCTAACAGCATGCGTTAAAAGCAGGGGTTTAGTTGCACACATTTGCAAATACATGCGTAAGCTGCAGGCCACGGCAAGGCACCCTGATATCTGCAGACCCTAACTCTACCTTTAACCACTTGCCGACCGCCGCAAGTACATATACTGCGGCAGTCAGCCCCTCCTGGGCAAAGTGACATACCGGTACATCACTCGTCCATGAGCCAATAGGGGGCCAGCATGCCCCTGGGGGCGAGCGCGCGTCCCCGCTCATTCCCTGACAAGTGACCGGTGGTTTCGATGTCCTCCGGTCACTCGCGATCTCCCGCTGGAGAAAGAGAAAGGCAGACGGCTGATGTAAACAAAGCCGCCTATCATTCTCCCTGGTGTAACAGCAGAGACTATACGATCCTTGACAGTTAGAAGCACGCCCCTAGGGATACACTTAACCCCTGGATCTCCTAATAAAGTTAACCCCCTTCCCTGCCAGTGTCATTTTTACAGTAACAGTGCATATTTATAGCACTGATTACTGTAGTAATGTCACTGGTACCCCCAAAAGTGTCAAAAATGTCAGTCAGGGGTCCGATCTGTCTGCCGCAATGTCGCAGTCCCGCAAAAAAATAAAAAATAAAAATTGCAGATCGCCGCCATTATTAGTTAAAAAAAAAAACAATAGATTACATAAATCTTTCCTGTAGTTAGTAAACGCAATAGCTTGGCGCTAACCAATCATAATCCGCTTATTACGATTTTTTTTTTTTTTTTACCAAGAATATGTAGCAGAAAACAAATTGGCCTAAAATGTTAGAAAATTTTGATTTTTACATTTTTTTTTTGTTGAGAATTTCATATAAAAAAAATGTGAAAAATATTGTTATTTTTTCAAAATTGTCGCTGTTTTTTTGTTTATAGCGCAAAAAGTAAAAATCGCACAGGTGATCAAATACCACCAAAAGAAAGCTCTGTTTGTGGGGGAAAAAATGCGTTTGAGTACAGTGTCGCATGACCGCGCAATTGTCCATTAAAGTCAGGCAGTGCCGAATCGCAAAATAGGCCCTGGTCTTTGAGCAGCCAAATCCTCCGGGGCTTAAGTGGTTAAAGAGTCTCCACAATGGGAGCACATGCATTCTGATGAGATAGATGGAGGACAGGTGACTGGAGGGAGCCCACCCCTCCTTAAAGGCGCAGGGTTATACTGAACACCCAGCACATTGCACAAATGGCAGCAAAGGTGTCAGTGCGTTGCCTGACCAATATAAACGATATTGCAAGAAGTGGTCACCTCCCCCATCTATAACTGGTCTTGACAGCAAGGAGCACTGGAAGGGCAAACGCAGATCAAAAAAGCAAGGGGATTTCCAGTCACTACTTACCAACCAGCCAGCGACCAACCGAATTAACCTGTCTAACAGTATGCCTACAGACTTATACCCAGGGTAGATCGTTTTTTTTTTTAAATAAACTCTATACAAAAAAAAATCAATCATTTTCAATAATAGTCATAAAATGTAATGAATAATATAGAAAAAAACCTGCAGACAACACAAATTGCAGTGTTCCGTGGCAGATTTTCTATGGCTCAAGAACCCCTAGCAATTTCAAGAGGAACCCTAGCTGAGAAAGGTTGATTTAGACAATATTTGTTTAGACTGGTGTACAGCTTTAAAAGAGAACAAGGCCAGTACAGATTTCTTCAACAGAAATGTTATACATAAAGCAGCCGATACGGCAGCTGGAGATGGAAGGTTTGTCAGTACTAAAAGCCAAGGTCAAGCAGAGAACTGGCTGACTGTCAGCTGCAGAGTTTTTTCTTTAATTTTAGCAGGTAAAAAAAGTCAGACCTATGTGCTATACTTTTACGCATAGACTCCGAACAATTCGCATTATGCAGTAATTCTAGAAAAAAAAATGCATAGTTTTGAAGGGAAATCCATCAACACTTAAATTTAAAGCTTGAAATGCATACAGGGAACAAGCTTACCTGCTCAGTAGAGATAAGCACATTTAAGAGTTTTTTTTTTTTTTTCCGAAGACTTGATAAAAATAGGATTTCTCCCACATTTTTAGAATTCTGGTCTTCTATCTAGGACCTGCTCTTGTAATTTTCTTTTGCAACTTTCTTTTCACCCCCCTCCTTGACTTGAGCTTGATTTTTATGCCTGAGGTCCAGTCACTATTCTGAGTCCAATGTGGCGGCACCTTATGTAAGTGACATTTGCCCTATGTTTTCTATGCACCTTGATACCCAAGGTCCAGCCGCCATTCCTCCATTTGGGGTTTGGCGGTATTTGATGCAAGTCGCTGTTACGTGCCCACTTTTGCTCATGCAATTTGTTTTTGCGGATCGTAGTTGTTTTTAAAATTTAGATCTCACGGTTTACAATAAATACTGCACTACTAAGTGTTTTTCTCTGGGGCTGATAATTTTCCTGTTTTCGGTTGGATGAGGGTAAGCAGTTTCCATGACGGCCTCATCATAAAGATTGCGAGATCTACCACATTTTTTTTTTTTCAAAAGTTTTTATTTAAAGATATGGTCAGGATAACAGTAATATCATACAACTTTTAAAGGAACAAAGTCATTATTTGTTGTAGATATGCCAGTTGTGAGTACAACATAAAGATATATGAACAATCATGGTAAATAACAAGCTTGAATTCTCATGTTGGAATAAACATTAGAAAAGGTACTTAGGTTGGTAACAAGTAGACTTATATCAGTAGACATTAATATAGTCGTAGGACTTCTGTCCGGAGCGAAGAAAAATCCAGGCCGCTTTCGTAAGCTTATCAAGAAGTTTAGATATTTGTATGATATCGGAGATCAGTAGAAGTTAAATGTCACTAACCGGGCGTTCTGTCTTGAGTGTCCAGTTAGCAATGGATAGAGATACATGGATTTGGTAGGTGAGATAAAATAATTAGTTAAGTGAGAGGGTAGAGGGTAGAAATATAGGGAGGGGAGATTGAGGGGGGGTAGTAAGGATGGGGGGTACTAGGGAGCTGGATAGGGAGAAAGATCTTTTCTCAGTCTCTGCTAGAGGTCAGTAAAGGTGTATACACTTTTATGCAATAGAGACTGAATAAAGGTGTATCAGAGTGATGGGGAATAGGCAGGTAAAATATAAGTTAATAGAGAGTTCCTGATTTTTTACATCACCAGGAGACCTCCCGAACTCAACCCTTGTATAGGGGTGGGAGGTCTCGGGTCTAGTGGTAAAAAGAGGAGGGTTACCTATGAAGTGCTATAAAAATCTGTACAGGTTCCTCATAGTGGGCTATGTTGGGATTGTGCCATAAATGTTAGGTGTCTATCTGTAAACATATGTAGTTCATGTGGAGTGGTCCCTAATGTGCCACATCCCGAATGTAAAATCAGAAAAAAGAATGGGTTCCCCTATGGGTGGGACTTTTAAGGCACTGATGTATCAGAAAATACACATAGGTAAAAATAACAATGTCACTTTATTAAATGTAATTATACAAACAATTTTTAAAACATAAAGAATGGCAGCGGGCAAAGTTGGATATACATCACATTACAAAGTGAAGCGTTCACCATAGGACCCCCATGAATAAACACCCGACGCGTTTCGGAGACACACTCCTTCTTCAGCAAACATATGTTCCTTTGCCGAGCGTGGAGCAACATCTACTTTGTCGTTTGATTTTCTTGGCCAAGTCTGGACTCAAAAAGCAGGACTGCCTCTTTTTGGGATTTCAGCTGTCCCCACCCAGACTGATATATTGGTTTGGGAGCAAGCAATCTTGACTGGATTCCAACTCTACAAATCAAAAGAATTCCTTCTTTTCTGGTTGAAACCGATTCTAGTAAATCTAACTGGCTTACCATAAACCCACGCTGGCATCGTTCATGTCCTGTTTTTTAGCCGTGCAGGCAGGCATTTTCGTTTTAACCATTACAGTGAACCATACCACCCTCCCAAGACACCCCTGAAGAAGGAGTGTGTCTCCGAAACGCGTCGGGTGTTTATTCATGGGGGTCCTATGGTGAACGCTTCACTTTGTAATGTGATGTATATCCAACTTTGCCCGCTGCCATTCTTTATGTTTTAAAAATTGTTTGTATAATTACATTTAATAAAGTGACATTGTTATTTTTACCTATGTGTATTTTCTGATACATCAGTGCCTTAAAAGTCCCACCCATAGGGGAACCCATTCTTTTTTCTGGTGTCTATCTGTAGTTCAGAAATGGTTACAGCAGGCCTAGGTATGAGAGAATTTGGCTGGGGAGTCTCGAGCTATGTAAATTAGTTCTTCCATTTTGTCAATTTTGGCAATTAGTTTGAACCATTCAGGGATGGTCGGATCAATGCCATCTTGAGAGCATTAAAGGCCCCCGGACAATGCAGTGCACTGGGGCCCTGCCTACACAATCACCCACGAGAATAAAAATGCAAATTATCGACTATAAGGCTATATTTATTGGTACCTTCAAAAAAATCAGTGTTTAAACATTAAAATGTATAAATCATTTTAAAAAAGGCTAAACAATAAATAAATAAATAATAATAATAAAAAAAGGATATATAAAAAAAAAATAATAAATAGTTTTTAAAAAAGCAAAAAAAATAAAATGCACTGATTTACTTATTAATTTAGGCATCACTTGTATACAAAATGAAAGTGAAATGCAGATGTTTTGGTTTTCTGAACATACAAAGACAATATTAATTTCTGCACAGAAAAAAAAGGTTAGTACTTATCCTTTCTGACTTTCTGCCATGCTGGCTTCCTCTTTAGGGTTCTACAGCAGTGCCCCCATTCTTGCAGCTTGCGCTGCAGCTATCCTGGAGTGTGCCTGTCCCCCGGCGGACCTTGGAAGCAGGCAGGCACTCTTGCTGCTGTGGGCACCTCTCCATGGCCTGATTAGCCTGACAGCAGTGCCAGGCTAATGACAGCTTCCAAGTTCGGATGCTGGGTCTGATGAACACACACAAAGACAAGAGTCAGACTCGACTGTGTGCCTGTTTCCGTGGAAGTGGACAGGCATTCCTGCAGTTGTGGGCTCCCCTTCCATGGCCCAAGTGGCCTGACAGCAGTGCAGGGCCGACAGGCACTTGCCACAGACATCCCAACCTTCAAAAACTCATTTCAGGGAGGTGGCACTCAGCGCCCCCACCAATTAAACACAGCTAGAGGATGATCAAATGAAATGCAATCAGTATACAGAGGTTTACTTATTCTGAGAGATATTAAATGAACACTCTAACCATCAGGACCACTTCAGTGATTTGAAGTAGTCATGGTGGTAGGAGTCAGGAACACCACACATCGTGGGATATTTACATTGATGTTCTGGGGGCTAGTTGCAACCATAGCACATGTGACTTTTGCTGGGGGATCCTGCTGGTGGGTATTGCTGGCTAGTACTGCTGGTGGGTACTGCTGGCTGGTTACTGCTGGCAGGTACTGCGGGCGCGTGCTGCTGGGTACTGCTGACTGGTACTGATGGTGGGTACTGCTGGCAGTATTGCTGTGGGTACTGCTGGTGAGTACAATTGGCTGGTAGCCTGATACTGCTGTGGGTACTTCTGGCTGGTACTGCTGGCGGGTACTGTTGGCGGGAAATGCTTTGAAACAGAACACTTTGCTAGTACACTCGTTACTAGGCCAAATCAGTATTTCTGGTTTTAAAAAAAAGTCCAGTTAACAATTAAGCAAAACGCATATAAACATATTTATGACCATTTTCCTCGGTTGAGGAGATTTTCCTTCACTTTCTTTCTTCAAAGCAATATTGTCACCACAGCAAGAAAACAATTGAATATCTTGTGGGGACACAGAAAACAATTGTCAGAGGTTCTAACCATTCCCCACTCTACCCAAGAGTACCCTTAATTTAAAAAAAAAAATTATTGGCAATACACTTTAACAAAGAAAATTTTTGGAAGGTAATTTAATAAAGAAAGGCTGCCCATTACATACAGTATATGCTTTTTCATCAAACAGGCACAATTTAATTTAAAGTGAAGTATATTGCAATATATATGTAGCACCACCCCCGCAGGAGCTGCTGATTAGATTATTGGGTCTACGTCCTGCCTAACAACCCACAGAATTGGCTCGAACCCTCCCTAGGCACAACTGACCCAGAATAGGACTGGAATACCAAATGGCTACACAGATTGGAATATAACACTTCAATAAATAATAATGACCTGTTACCTCTCTCCAGCTGCAGTCCTTCTGGGTAATACAAGGTGACCACACACAAGCTTGCTTTTAAACAGGAAAGTTATTTACTGTAAATCAAATAAACAGTTTCGATACAGTAAAATATGACTTTGTAAAAGGATATACTGATTAATTAATCAAAGATAAGATAAATACTGTGATATCACTCCTCAAGGGCACATTAATTGTTTCAGGAAATGTCTCAGAGCCTATAGGACCACCATCTTAATCACTATTATACTTTTGGAGATAAGGCTCAGCATTCAGTTAGACACAGTATCAGAATGTCAGACCTATCTGAGTCCGCTGTTTCTTCTCTATATCTTCGCTAGCAACGTTGGTGCACTCGCAATTTGTAATCCACATTGAGGATGGGTGATCAATAGAGAGAATGGCAGCAAACAGTTAGTAATCACCGCGGGGTGTCTGTGCAGGATTGGCGGTAAAACTTCTGTGAGAGATGTACTGGGCCACCTGGTATATTGCCTTCTACTACTCTAAGGCTAATCTTGACTAAAGTTACTTCTTTGATAGATAGAGTCAGTTTTTGGGCAGGTGCCCTCTCACCAACAGGACTGTCTCCCAGGAAGCCTCCGCTGCGGTCTCAGTCTCCGGCCTCTGTCACCAGCCGCGCTAGGTATTTGGGGTGGATGAGTCTGGTCTCTGTAGAACATCGATGGGACCTCCAGGAGGGATCCTCTACTGGAGATGAAACACTGCAACTTAGTCACTTAAGGCCCAGGAGTTTCGGCCTAACATACAGCATCAGCCCACAGCACTGGCATCCTGCTTGTCTCACTGTGTCTTTCCCAAGAGAGTGAGCCTGGCTCCTCCCTTCCTTTATAAAGCTTCCCCCAGAAGGCTGTGCGGTGCAGCAGTGCACCCTGGTACTCTCAAAGCACTATGGGCGATGAAGACTGCTCAACTTCCTGAAAGGAAAATAACATCAAAAGAAATTCCATAGCCGCTGCAATGTGTCCTTTTGGCCACTAGATGGAGCCGAGTTCCTCTCAAATGTCAAGCAGCAGTCTTTTAGAACTTGTATAATGGAAGACCCCGCTACACACTCCCCCCACTTGAGAAACTTTGGTCCCCAAAGAGGACAACAGCATGTACTCCAGTGCATATGTTGGCAGTACACAAAAAAAAAAAACATTAACATATGCATAACAGGGAATCATCTTCCTTTTCATAAGCAGAGTTCAAACTTAACAACTGCATATTACAACACAGGTTCGACATAGGAACCTCCCACCAATTGTCGGGGGAGGGAAGGTAATTCTGTTCACAGACCCCTGACACTTGAGTGGCTTGTACAGATGTGCCTGGGGGTGAGCTAGGGTTGTCCTCCACCAAATCTGCGGTGGAAGAACTAGGCTGATCAAGAGTTCGTTTGGAAGTAAAGATAGCCTCTTCCGAGCATTCACCCAATTGGTCATAGGTCAGTCTTTTGGGTGGGTGAATGACTCTTCTTTCCCTCTGTTCTTTGGGATGCACGATCTCAGAGGTACTAGGACCAGCCACTTCTGGGGATTCTTCAATGTCCTCCTCCTCATGTTCCAACACACAGGAATCTGATGCTTCAAGAGCGGTCAGTTCTTCTTCAGAGAAAGGTGCAACCTCCTCCTCAGGATCTTCATCATCAACTACTTCTTCTGGAAGCATGTGGAAAGGTATGAATTCGGGGGCTTCCGCCCGAAGGGTTCCTCTGTCAGCCAATTCGGATGAAGACAGGGAGGCAGGTGTGGGTTCTGGTAACTGAGACGACCACATCCAGTCAGGTACCTCCTCTTCATCTTCCAGATCTTCAGATGGAGAATTTCCCTCCCTCACATCTGGGAGTGTCGACTGAGATCTGGTGACTGGTCTGGACAGGCGAGAGGTCGAAGGGGTCTCTGGCGAATCTACGACAGGAGGCATGCGAACTGCTTCAGAGAGAGGCAGTAAATGGTTCCTATGCCAAGTCTTCAATGGACCCACACTTCCTTCAGGCCGAATTTGATACACAGGGAGGTTTGGTAGTTGCTTGCAGATAACATAAGGTTGGGACTTCCAGCGGTCTGCCAACTTGTTTTTTCCCGGGACACCCAAGTTCCTCAACAATACCCTGTCCCCTGGTTGCAAGTCTTGGATCCGAACTTTTAAGTCGAAATTCCTTTTATTCCTCAGTCCACGTTGATCAGATGTGGCCTGAGCTTTATCATAGGCCGATTTCAGACTCTTCCGCAGTCGGTCCACATATCCCTTGTGCGATGCTGAAGAGGTGTGATCGGGCGAGATGCCAAAGGCTAAATCCACTGGCAATCGAGCCTCTCGTCCAAACATTAGACGATAAGGGGAATATCCAGTAGCATCACTGACAGTACTGTTGTAGGCATGCACAATGGCAGCTACATGTTTGCCCCAATGCTGTTTCTTCTCTGAGCTTAAAGTCCCCAACATGTCCAAAAGAGTCCTGTTAAATCGTTCCGGCTGGGCATCCCCTTGTGGATGGTAGGGAGTAGTTCTAGTCTTTTGGATGCCTAACAGATCTAACAGTCTCTTGATCAGTCTGCTTTCAAAGTCTCTTCCCTGATCTGAATGGAGGCGTTGTGGTAACCCATAGTGTACAAAGAACTTTTCTACAAGAACTTTGGCTACTGTAGAGGCCTTCTGATCCCTTGTTGGGAATGCTTGGGCGTATCTGGTAAAATGGTCTGTTACCACAAGGACATTCCCTTGGCCACTCAGATCAGGCTCTAGGCAAAGGAAATCAATGCACACCAGTTCCATGGGTCCCTGGCTTTGCAGATGGCCCATTGGGGCTGCTTGACGTGGCAGAGTCTTCCTTTGTATACATCGGACACAAGAATGACAGTATCCTTCAACTTCGGCCCTCATACAGGGCCAGTAGAACCTGTCTCTGACAAGCTGAAAAGTTCTTTCAGGTCCCAGATGGCCATGATTATCATGAAGAGCAGCCAGAACTCTCTCCCTGTATTTAGCTGGTAAGAACAGTTGCCACTTCTCCTCCAGATCTTCAGATGGGCCTCTTCGGTAGGCCACCCCTTCTCGGATCTGTAACCGGGTCCACGCTCTATGCAACAGGCGGGCCCCCTGAGGAGAGTCGGTGAGAAGCAACTCAGGGCGCTGGATCTCCAAGGCTTCCAAAAGAAGTTTTCCCAGAGGGTCTTCCAGCTGCTCCTTCCTCAAGTCCCTTTTGGACAGCCGGGGTAAATCTTCCCCTTCAACCTGGGTCACCCTGCAATAGTATTTGGGTACTCCGACAGCCGAAACCCCAATCTCTTCGGCTCTTGATCCTCCTCTGGATCGAAGTTCAGTTCCCTGATATAGGGCACGCACCCCTTCTGGAGCCAAATGGGTCCATTCTTCATCAGGTTCGTGTGGTGCATGCAACCTTCTGGATAGGGCATCTGCATCCCTGTTCCCGATTCCTGGCCGATACTTCAGGCTGAAGTTGAAGCTAGAGAGGGCAGCCAACCATCTGTGTCCTGTTGCATCCAGCTTAGCTGTAGTCAACAGATAGGTAAGGGGATTATTATCCGTCTTGACAATGAATTCAGCTCCGTACAGGTAATCTTTCAGTTTGTCGACCACTGCCCACTTTAAGGCCAGGAATTCAAGTTTGTGGGTAGGATAATTCCTTTCAGCAGGTAGTAGACTCCTGCTCACGTAGGCTACGGGTCGCAGGTGGCCCTCATGTTCCTGGTAGAGTACCCCACCCAGCCCATCTCGGCTGGCATCGACATGTAGTTCATATGGTTTCGTGGGGTCTGCGTAGGCCAACACAGGGGCAGTGGTTAGATTCTTTTTCAACTGAATGAAAGCCCCTTCACATTCTGGGGTCCACTGATCCTGGATGGACTCCTTGGCCTTCCGGGGTCCCATGGTGGACTTCATTGGCTTGACCAGTTCAGGAACGTCATCTTCTTCGTTCTTTAGTAACTCATTGAGGGGTCGGGCAATCTTGGCGAACCCCTCTACAAACCTCCTGTAATAGGAGCAAAAACCCAGGAACGACCGAAGTTCGGTCACATTTGTAGGTCTCGGCCAGGAGGCGACAGCATCCAGCTTGTCCGGGTCGGTGGCCACCCCTTCTTCAGACACGATGTGGCCCAGGTAATGGACCGAGGACTGATAGAATTGGCACTTCTCAGGAGAAAGTTTCAGGCCTTCTTCATGTAGCCTCTTCAGGACCTTTTCCAACCTCTCCTCGTGTTCTTCCAAAGTTCTGCCAAACACGATAACATCATCCAAGTATACCAGTACCTCTATCAAATTCATATCTCCAACGGTCCTTTCCATCAGCCTTTGGAAGGTAGCAGGGGCCCCTGACAACCCCTGAGGCATGCGATTGAACTCAAAGAACCCCACAGGGGTGATGAAGGCTGTCTTCTCCCGATCTTCAGGGTGCATGGGGATCTGATAATACCCACTCTTTAAGTCCATCACACTGAACCACTTCGCCCCTGACAGGCTCTGTAGGGCGTCTTCGATTCGAGGAGTGGTATACTGGTCTGGGATGGTTCTTCTGTTCAGGGTTCGGTAGTCGATACAAAGCCTCAGAGATCCGTTTTTCTTCCGGACTACCACTATCGGAGAAGCATATGGGCTCCTGGATTCTCGAATAACCCCAGTTTTCTTGAGTTCCGCCAGCTGCTGACGTAGATCTTCTAAGTCACCTAAGGGAACTCGCCGGACTCTTTCTCGGAAAGGTTTGTCCTCACTCAGGCGGATCTTATGAGTGGCACTCCTGGCGCATCCCACGTCGAACTCATCCCTAGAAAATATTCCTCGCCATCGAGCAAGTTGTGCCTTGGCCCTCTTCACCCATTCTGGTGGGAGGGCAGCGTTTCCAGAGCAGAGCTCTTCTATAACATCTTCACCCCTTTCCTCCTCTTTAAGATCAGATGGGACAACTGGGGTAGCCGGGTTAACTTGGCCCAACAGCACTCTGGCCGGTACCTTCACCGGTGTAGTAGAGGTGTTTCTGACACTCACTAAAACCCTTCCATGGTTTTTCTGTAACACCTTCAAAGGGATCACTTCAGGGATTACTTCTATCCCTCTCTCCTCTTCCTGTGGACCTGATTCAAAGATGATAAAAGGGCCCGGCTGTTTCGAGGTGAGTTTAACGGAAGCTTTCAGACAAGCCACCTCTCCTGGCTGCAAGACCTTTTCCGTTCTGTCCAACTTCCAGAGTCTTCCAACTCCTTCTGCAGGAGTCTCTTGCTCCAATACTAATCGTTGATAGGCCTGCCGTAGCATGGGGTGAATCCTTGGCGCTGGAGCATCCTGTCCCTGGACCAGTTGTGTCAGGAGGCGCCTTACTAGGTCAGTGTTGGTCCCTACGATGAGAGAGCTTTTGTTGGCCCCTGGCGGACGAGGACAGACCACCGCTAGGGTGTCGAAGGTTTCAGCTTCACCAGCCACTGATGGGTCAAAGGTCAACTTGATTGGCAGATACCCGTCATAGGGAAAACGTTGAGTCCCGATACCCCATATCTCCAGATCTTCCAACTTCTGCAGAGGTAGATGGGTAAGGTGTTTATCATAGAAGTCTCTATACAGAAGAGTCACTTGGGCCCCAGTGTCAAGGAGGGCTCTTGTGTAAATTCCTTCTACCTGGACAGAGACTACAGGGGAAGGCCCGACCAAGTTAGTTGGGAATTCTCTTGAAGTGGCCTTGTTGTCTGATTCAGTTCTCTGCACCCAGGCTCTTTTCTTTTTTTTTCTTCTGGACTTCAGTCCCCTCTGGGCCCGGTGTGCATTGATTTTCCTCCTCTCAGTAGCCTGGAGTATAGAACTAGGGGCGTTGTACCTGGATCTGACTCCCTGACTCAGATTCCCTGAATCATTGAGTCTCTTGGATTCCCTTGAAACTGGCAGGCACCCGGTCGACTCCTTCACGGGTGCCCTCTGAAGTTTTTCCGCTGGCTTGCGAGGTTCTGAGGCGACATTTCCTGGGCTGGGACATACTCCTCTAACATGTCCTACTCCCCCACAGTTGAAACAAGTTAGCGATCTCCTAGGTCTCGGTTCCGGGTCTACTCTAAGGTTAGAAGGTTTATCCGGCTTCTCTGACACGTTCCCATCAGGTAGAGTAGATGCCTGACTAGTCAGGATGGACACCATTTCTATCAACTGGGACACCTGGGTCTTTAGGAGTTCAACTTGCGAGTCACTTTCTTTTGCACTTATCACTCTGACACGAGCAGTTGAGTCAAACTGCCGACTCTTCCTTTTGTTGTCCAACATGACCTCTTCTTCTCTGACCATTCGGATCAGGTCAGGGTATTCCAGAATGCCACCATCTTGGCGAGTTCGCAACAGTATGGCAATGGGATCTAAGGGTTGAGCCCCTCTCAGCACCTGCCGTGCACGAGTCTCATCTACCTTCCGGGGGTCTATCCCTTTCTTTAACAAGATCTGGTGGATGATCTTATCTAGGCGTCTAATAAATTCAGACAACTTCTCTTCCTCTTCTTGGTAACAGTGGTCTAACTGGTAAAGAAGTTCAGCCACGTTCTCCGTCCGACCAAATACATCTTGTAGAATGTCTAGATAATCCTGTGCAGTACAGTTCGTTTTGCTTAGCTTGAGATTACGTACGGCCTCTAGTGCAGGTCCCTTTAAACTTTCTGTGATTCTCTGTTTCTTGTGCTGTTCTGGTACCTCCCACTCTTCCAAAGCCTGAGTGGCAGTATCTAACCACTCTTCAAACCCATCTTCTGTCAAAGGCACAGGCTGTTTCCCAGAGAATGTCCTGAGCTTCCTATATTCAGTCATCAGATAGGTTGGGGAGTCCTTACTACATTTTGCTACGATTTCCCCGAGAACAGCACACAGTTCTGAGCTAAAGGTAGACAAAGGTGGTGACTCTGGACTCCCTTCTTGGACACCTTTTTCTTTGCTGGATCCCCCAGGAGTGGTGGATGAGGGACCTTCAGTAAGGACTTCTGGATGTATTAAGAAAAGTTCTGTTTGGTCAGTAGTCTTTACACTGGTTCCCTTAAAGTAATCAGGGACCCCCTTCCTCCACTCACACAATGCATACGTGTGTGGAACGGTGGTGTCTGTCTTTATGTCAGTCACCCAGAATTTCCTGTCTGTGGACAGTGCCCTTAAAACTGGGAGGAGTTTTTCCTCAGTCCAGACCTCTCCCTTGATTTCAACCACCAGGCCATTTTCCACTACGACATTCTCTTCCCTGCCCCACTCGGCTGCAGCGGTAGGATCCATTTCTGCGTTGAGGGGGATTCTGTGGCTGAGAGGGTTGTGTTGCAGGACTGTAGATAATCCCGGACGAGCCCCCACGTGTAGCACCACCCCCGCAGGAGCTGCTGATTAGATTATTGGGTCTACGTCCTGCCTAACAACCCACAGAATTGGCTCGAACCCTCCCTAGGCACAACTGACCCAGAATAGGACTGGAATACCAAATGGCTACACAGATTGGAATATAACACTTCAATAAATAATAATGACCTGTTACCTCTCTCCAGCTGCAGTCCTTCTGGGTAATACAAGGTGACCACACACAAGCTTGCTTTTAAACAGGAAAGTTATTTACTGTAAATCAAATAAACAGTTTCGATACAGTAAAATATGACTTTGTAAAAGGATATACTGATTAATTAATCAAAGATAAGATAAATACTGTGATATCACTCCTCAAGGGCACATTAATTGTTTCAGGAAATGTCTCAGAGCCTATAGGACCACCATCTTAATCACTATTATACTTTTGGAGATAAGGCTCAGCATTCAGTTAGACACAGTATCAGAATGTCAGACCTATCTGAGTCCGCTGTTTCTTCTCTATATCTTCGCTAGCAACGTTGGTGCACTCGCAATTTGTAATCCACATTGAGGATGGGTGATCAATAGAGAGAATGGCAGCAAACAGTTAGTAATCACCGCGGGGTGTCTGTGCAGGATTGGCGGTAAAACTTCTGTGAGAGATGTACTGGGCCACCTGGTATATTGCCTTCTACTACTCTAAGGCTAATCTTGACTAAAGTTACTTCTTTGATAGATAGAGTCAGTTTTTGGGCAGGTGCCCTCTCACCAACAGGACTGTCTCCCAGGAAGCCTCCGCTGCGGTCTCAGTCTCCGGCCTCTGTCACCAGCCGCGCTAGGTATTTGGGGTGGATGAGTCTGGTCTCTGTAGAACATCGATGGGACCTCCAGGAGGGATCCTCTACTGGAGATGAAACACTGCAACTTAGTCACTTAAGGCCCAGGAGTTTCGGCCTAACATACAGCATCAGCCCACAGCACTGGCATCCTGCTTGTCTCACTGTGTCTTTCCCAAGAGAGTGAGCCTGGCTCCTCCCTTCCTTTATAAAGCTTCCCCCAGAAGGCTGTGCGGTGCAGCAGTGCACCCTGGTACTCTCAAAGCACTATGGGCGATGAAGACTGCTCAACTTCCTGAAAGGAAAATAACATCAAAAGAAATTCCATAGCCGCTGCAATGTGTCCTTTTGGCCACTAGATGGAGCCGAGTTCCTCTCAAATGTCAAGCAGCAGTCTTTTAGAACTTGTATAATGGAAGACCCCGCTACACATATATAATATTTTAAAATGTTTGCATACTGTATTTATGGAGGGTGTCAAAATCAAAAGAAAAAAACTCTTAAGTGTTTTTATTGGTTAGGGTTGCATTATACATCTTTGATTTATATACATAAAATATATATAATAAAACTTCCTATATATATATATATATTTTTTTTTAATAGTGCAGCTATTTTTGTTCAGAAGGAAATTTAGTTTGTATAACTGTTTCTCACTATCCACTGTCATTTTCACACAAGAGCAGTTCCATTCATTTGAACCATACTGGGCCCTTAAAAAACACTTAATCTCATTTTAAAGCTGAACTCCAGTCTCATTGCCCCACGCAATCTTGCGCATGTGCAGTGGGAGCCGACTGATTTATCAGAGATTCACAGCCAGCTCCCAAATCCAAGACATCAGCGCCAAGCAGACACAGCAGTAAGAAGAATTGGCTGTGTGAATGGAAGACAGCAGGAATTTATGGACTAGTAAGTACCTGAATTTTAAAAGTCAGCAGCTGCAGTCGTTTTAGAAAACTTGGGGGGAGTTCATCTTTAATAAATTTTTTGCGCGTATCAAAGAGCTGAATTCCAGGAATTCAGCCACTTTGTAAAACTGAAGGCACACTATAAGTTAAATCCAAAGAAATGCATGACATCTCCTGAACTTATCTCTATTATTTTTATCAGACAGGTTTATGGCTCTGCTGGGGCAAGCACTGACACTCAGGGCTGTGGGAGAGGCACACAGAGCAACTCCCGTCTGCTGCCCATTCAGAGAAGCCTTTGTATTTTGTGAATAAGTTCACATAATATAAAGGCTTCTGTGATTGGGCAGGAAGAGAGGAGGGGCAGGCATAGCAGCTGCACTGACTCGAATGTTGAAGACCTAAAGCATCAGTGTCGGACTCTAGGAAATACAGCGATAGTCGTCTTCCTGGGAGTGCAATAAAAACTGTCAGATATAAACAGATATTACAGATAAGCCCAGGAGATTTCATGCAGATCCTTGGACTTAACTCATAGCCTGCCTTTACTTTTAATAAAGGCGTTCAGCTTGAAAAGTTTTAAAGTCAGTCTCCTCTCAAGTATATTTTTAAAAAATCCACTTCCACTTCTCCTGGAAAAGGGAAAAAGTGTGTGTTTTACTTTCCCATGGGTGGCAGGAAATTCTCTTTGCCCCCTGATAAAACCATAGCTATCCAAGAAAAAAAAAAAAAAAAGGTATCCAAGAGAGCATTCTTTCTGCCTTTTTTCCAGCAGATGATGGGCTTCCCCCATTGCACTTTATGGCCAAGGCCATCTAACATTGGGGTGTCCACAGCATGTAGTGACACAGTCTGTTCTCTTTCTTAGAATGAAAACGCTACAATTAATTTCAGGCTCAGCAGCAAATGTCAGCAATCTGGAGAAAATCTTGAGAGCTGGCGGGATCACCAGGTATTTTTTAAGCAAGAATATGGTAAATTTTACTCATCTGTAGTTGCAAGTACTAACATCAATGTCAATACCTGCAATAAATGAATAAATAAATGGATGTTTCCAGAGAAAAGCCTTGTTATAGGAGCCAGAGCAGTTGCATGTCTATTAGAGTGATGTCATGATATTACTTTAATGCCAAAGAGGCAGTATTCTCAAGAATGACACAGTGGGGTTGGTTTACTAAAGGCAAATATACTGCAAGCGCAGTTGCACTAATTTTTTCGAGAACTTACTGAATGTGGTAAAGCTTCACTTTGTAAAGTATATCCAATCAGATGCAAGGGAAAAAAAACAGCATTTTCTTGTTGCATTATGGAAGCCAGCAAAGCTTTTCCACTTTTCCTAAACTCTGGGGAAAATTAGTGAAACTGCACTTTCAAAGTGCACAGTCTATTTGCCTTTAGTAAATTAACCCCTGTGGGTTATATTAATGGCTATGTTTGTTTAACTAGTTCAACTCTTTGGATGTACAATGCCAATCACTTTCACAGAGTGGGCAGTGCGGAGCCCAGGACCCCAACGGTCAACTTTAGGATGGAGAGCGAGGCATATCCAAACCTCGATCTCAAATGTATACAAAAAAAAAAAAAAAGCGAAAATAGTTTAGTTACTTCCGTTTTCAGGTCCAACATTTCCTATTCGGCACAGCCTGGGGACACATCAAACTGTGCAGATCTATTGTATGCTTGGTTAGTTGGTCTGAAGGACAGGGGAGACATTGGGATCTATTAGACATCAAATGTATCCAAAAAGAGTACGTGTCACCTTCCCAATGCTATAACTTTGGGGTTTATTACCCCTTGTGATAGCATCCAAGTAAAAATAAATATATAAAAGAAAATAAAATAAAAATGTATTTAAAAAACATTTTAGAAAATTGCCGTAACCCCTGTTGCCCCGCACACATGCTCAAACACTAAGGGTCCTTTCACATGAATGATCCGATCAGTTTTTTTAGGTGGATCTGATCGGATCCTCCATGCATCCCAATGGGGCACCGGATGGCAGCGGAGACATGTCATCTGACACCCGCTGCCATCCGCATCCAATCCTGTCCATGAAATCCGGACGGATGGAAACCCTATTTTCCATCCGTCCAGGAGATCGGATCGGATGGGATTGGATGAGAGTGGACAGGCGGTCCGCTCTCATCCGATTGCGCTTAGAGAGCAGCAGGGCTCTGACACCTCCCTCTCCGCACACAGAGCGGAGACGGAGCTGTCACCTGCCTGCTCAGCGGGGATCGGCAGATCGATCCCCCGCTGAGCAGCCCGGAGTCCGCCGACGAAGGTGGACCATGTGAAAGGAGCCAAAGGCTGCACACATATGTAAACTGAAGTCTTACCACAAGTGTGAGAACAATTCTAGCACAAGAGCTCCAGTTTAACTCTAAACTGATGAGCTGTAAAGGCTTTAAAAGCGTCACTAATAGAGATTTTTGGGCACTACCATTTTTTGCAATACCCTGAGCGCACACAATTTTAAGACTTGGCATGTTTGGAATCTATTTACTCGCTGCAACCTCACTTTTATATTTAGCCAAAAAATGGGTATTATATTGTGTGTGATTGGACCAAAATTAATTCTATTATACTTTTTCCTGAAATTATGTGTTTAACAAACAGCTGGGCAAATATCATGTGAAATAAAAATTTGCAACTATCATATTTTTATTTTACAGGGCCTCTGCTTTCAGAAAATATATCATGTTCTGGGGGGTTTAAGTAATTTTATTGCCAAAAAATGGAAAATTGTTATCAAATACTTACCGTAATTTTCCTTTCCTGATGGACTCCATGGCAGCATACGTTCGGGTAGGCCCCGCCTCCTCTCCTACCTCATAGGACCCCACTCCCATAAATCTTTGCTCCCTTTCAGCATCAGTGTTCTGTAAATAGCCTACTCAGGAATTGGGAGGGGACTCCTGCTGCCATGGAGTCCATCAGGAAAGGAAAATTACGGTAAGTATTTGATAACAATTTTCCATTTTCCTGACAGACTCCATGGCAGCATACGTTCGGGAAATAACTCGCTATAAACTCCCGGGTGGGAAGATGCTGAACAAAGAAAACTTTAATTGGCACTGTCAACAGACAAGACTTGAACGCCAAAATTAACGGAAGATAAGGCAGCAGGCTCAATACAATAATGGGAAAGGAAAGTATTGACAGACGACCAGGATGCTGCCTTGCAGATCACGTCGGGCGCGACGTGTTTGGAAGCTGCCCAAGACGTATCGACGCTTCTTGTAGAGTGAGCTGTAACCGCCTCTGGAGGAGCCAAGCCCTTTGCTCTATACGCCCATTGGATAGCCTGGACAATCCACCCAGCCACTGCTCTGGAAGATGCACGCATACCCTTCTTTTTGCCATGGAGAAGAACGAAAAGGAAATCCGATTGGCGGAAGGATGATGTGGCTTCTAAATATTGACTTAGAGTATTGCCCACATCTAGAGGATGGACTGGAGATTCCTCATCAGTAGTGTTGAGCGAACACGGACTGTATTATTCGTGTTCATACCGAATAATTGGATTTTTTGTACCCGAACACGGACACGGACACTTTACTGTATGTTCGGGTAAAAATCCGTGTTCGGTCATTTTATTTCCGGGTTTTGCATGCTTTGGCGCTCTTTTCATGGCGGGCTTTCAACAGCCAATCAACAATCGTTTAACTGGTGTGCCTTAAGCCATCCCAGCCATGCCTGCAAATGTCTCAGTAGCTGTGATTGGCCGTCTGAAGCATGTGACCAAGTCTTTATAAGTTCGAGGCAGCCGCAGCGGCGTCATTATGCTGCTTAGATTCAGGGACAGAGCACACATCAACGTGCTGGCTGCTGATTAGGGAAAGATAGGCAGGAAAAAACCATTTGTGTCCGGATAGAATTGAGGGACAGGTCGGAGTGTTTAGGCAGGGCGAGTTGTAGGCATTTTAGGGATAGAGTCTGCTGAATTATAGGGTCAGTGTCTTCTACAAACTACAATCGATATTGCTGTGTGGGGGGTGGGGTGAATCTGCACTCAATCCTGATCTACGATCTCTTCTCAATCCTGTTAGGGACAGAGTCTGCTGAATTTTAGGGAAACTGTGTTCTACAAACTACAATCGATATTGCTGTGTGGTGTGGGATTGGAGATAGGCAGGTGTCAGTGATCCACATCCATTTTTCTGTGTGTGAGCTGCAGTGAACACAATCTTTTTGGGCTGCAGTGAACACAATCTTTTTGGGCTGCAGTGAACACAATCTTTTTGGGCTGCAGTGAACACAATCTTTTTGGGCTGCAGTGAACACAATCTTTTTGGGCTGCAGTGAACACAATCTTTTTGGGGTGCAGTGAACAAAATCTTTTTGGGGTGCAGTGAACACAATCCTTTTTGGTGTGCAGTGAACACAATCTTTGTGGGGTGCAGTGAACAAAATCCTTTGTGGGGTGCAGTGAACACAATCTTTTTGGGGTGCAGTGAACAAAATCCTTTTTGGGGTGCAGTGAACAACATCCTTTTTGGGGTGCAGTGAACACAATCTTTTTGGGGTGCAGTGAACAAAATCCTTTGTGGGGTGCAGTGAACACAATCTTTTTGGGGTGGAGTGAACAACATCCTTTTTGGGGTGCAGTGAACAAAATCCTTTTTGGGGTGCAGTGAACAAAATCATTTTTGGGGTGCAGTGAACACAATCTTTTTGGGGTGCAGTGAACACAATCTTTGTGGGGTGCAGTGAACACAATCTTTTTGGGGTGGAGTGAACAACATCCTTTTTGGGGTGCAGTGAACAACATCCTTTTTGGGGTGCAGTGAACACAATCTTTTTGGGGTGCAGTGAACACAATCTTTGTGGGGTACAGTGAACAGAATCTTTGTGGGGTGCAGTGAACACAATCTTTGGGGGGTACAGTGAACACAATCTTTGTGAGGTGCAGTGAACACAATCTTTGTGGGGTGCAGTGAACACAATCATTGTGGGGTGCAGTGAACTCAATCTTTGTGGGGTACAGTGAACACAATCTCATACTTCTGAAGGTTTGAGGGTGCTGCCTGTTCCATACTCCCCCTACTCCTCATCTAGCCTTTTAGGGGTACAAACAATAGTAATTGGGGCCTAGTGTGGTTGTGTACGTGTGATATACATACACTTTTTTGGGATCATATTTTCTATTCCGCTATTTAATCAAAAACCTTTGGGGATCAGTTAAATTGGGGGATAGTCTGTGTTGGTACGTGTGAGAGAGATCCACCTTTCCAAGTTGTTGGGGTTCATCTCATACTTCTGAAGGTTTGAGGGTGCTGCCTGTTCCATACTCCCCCTACTCCTAGCCTTTTAGGGGTACAAACAATAGTAATTGGGGCCTAGTGTGGTTGTGTACGTGTGATATACATACACTTTTTTGGGATCATATTTTCTATTCCGCTATTTAATCAAAAACCTTTGGGGATCAGTTAAATTGGGGGATAGTCTGTGTTGGTACGTGTGAGAGAGATCCACCTTTCCAAGTTGTTGGGGTTCATCTCATACTTCTGAAGGTTTGAGGGTGCTGCCTGTTCCATACTCCCCCTACTCCTAGCCTTTTAGGGGTACAAACAATAGTAATTGGGGCCTAGTGTGGTTGTGTACGTGTGATATACATACACTTTTTTGGGATCATATTTTCTATTCCGCTATTTAATCAAAAACCTTTGGGGATCAGTTAAATTGGGGGATAGTCTGTGTTGGTACGTGTGAGAGAGATCCACCTTTCCAAGTTGTTGGGGTTCATCTCATACTTCTGAAGGTTTGAGGGTGCTGCCTGTTCCATACTCCCCCCTACTCCTAGCCTTTTAGGGGTACAAACAATAGTAATTGGGGCCTAGTGTGGTTGTGTACGTGTGATATACATACACTTTTTTGGGATCATATTTTCTATTCCGCTATTTAATCAAAAACCTTTGGGGATCAGTTAAATTGGGGGATAGTCTGTGTTGGTACGTGTGAGAGAGATCCACCTTTCCAAGTTGTTGGGGTTCATCTCATACTTCTGAAGGTTTGAGGGTGCTGCCTGTTCCATACTCCCCCTACTCCTAGCCTTTTAGGGGTACAAACAATAGTAATTGGGGCCTAGTGTGGTTGTGTACGTGTGATATACATACACTTTTTTGGGATCATATTTTCTATTCCGCTATTTAATCAAAAACCTTTGGGGATCAGTTAAATTGGGGGATAGTCTGTGTTGGTACGTGTGAGAGAGATCCACCTTTCCAAGTTGTTGGGGTTCATCTCATACTTCTGAAGGTTTGAGGGTGCTGCCTGTTCCATACTCCCCCTACTCCTAGCCTTTTAGGGGTACAAACAATAGTAATTGGGGCCTAGTGTGGTTGTGTACGTGTGATATACATACACTTTTTTGGGATCATATTTTCTATTCCGCTATTTAATCAAAAACCTTTGGGGATCAGTTAAATTGGGGGATAGTCTGTGTTGGTACGTGTGAGAGAGATCCACCTTTCCAAGTTGTTGGGGTTCATCTCATACTTCTGAAGGTTTGAGGGTGCTGCCTGTTCCATACTCCCCCTACTCCTAGCCTTTTAGGGGTACAAACAATAGTAATTGGGGCCTAGTGTGGTTGTGTACGTGTGATATACATACACTTTTTTGGGATCATATTTTCTATTCCGCTATTTAATCAAAAACCTTTGGGGATCAGTTAAATTGGGGGATAGTCTGTGTTGGTACGTGTGAGAGAGATCCACCTTTCCAAGTTGTTGGGGTTCATCTCATACTTCTGAAGGTTTGAGGGTGCTGCCTGTTCCATACTCCCCCTACTCCTAGCCTTTTAGGGGTACAAACAATAGTAATTGGGGCCTAGTGTGGTTGTGTACGTGTGATATACATACACTTTTTTGGGATCATATTTTCTATTCCGCTATTTAATCAAAAACCTTTGGGGATCAGTTAAATTGGGGGATAGTCTGTGTTGGTACGTGTGAGAGAGATCCACCTTTCCAAGTTGTTGGGGTTCATCTCATACTTCTGAAGGTTTGAGGGTGCTGCCTGTTCCATACTCCCCCTACTCCTAGCCTTTTAGGGGTACAAACAATAGTAATTGGGGCCTAGTGTGGTTGTGTACGTGTGATATACATACACTTTTTTGGGATCATATTTTCTATTCCGCTATTTAATCAAAAACCTTTGGGGATCAGTTAAATTGGGGGATAGTCTGTGTTGGTACGTGTGAGAGAGATCCACCTTTCCAAGTTGTTGGGGTTCATCTCATACTTCTGAAGGTTTGAGGGTGCTGCCTGTTCCATACTCCCCCTACTCCTAGCCTTTTAGGGGTACAAACAATAGTAATTGGGGCCTAGTGTGGTTGTGTACGTGTGATATACATACACTTTTTTGGGATCATATTTTCTATTCCGCTATTTAATCAAAAACCTTTGGGGATCAGTTAAATTGGGGGATAGTCTGTGTTGGTACGTGTGAGAGAGATCCACCTTTCCAAGTTGTTGGGGTTCATCTCATACTTCTGAAGGTTTGAGGGTGCTGCCTGTTCCATACTCCCCCTACTCCTAGCCTTTTAGGGGTACAAACAATAGTAATTGGGGCCTAGTGTGGTTGTGTACGTGTGATATACATACACTTTTTTGGGATCATATTTTCTATTCCGCTATTTAATCAAAAACCTTTGGGGATCAGTTAAATTGGGGGATAGTCTGTGTTGGTACGTGTGAGAGAGATCCACCTTTCCAAGTTGTTGGGGTTCATCTCATACTTCTGAAGGTTTGAGGGTGCTGCCTGTTCCATACTCCCCCTACTCCTAGCCTTTTAGGGGTACAAACAATAGTAATTGGGGCCTAGTGTGGTTGTGTACGTGTGATATACATACACTTTTTTGGGATCATATTTTCTATTCCGCTATTTAATCAAAAACCTTTGGGGATCAGTTAAATTGGGGGATAGTCTGTGTTGGTACGTGTGAGAGAGATCCACCTTTCCAAGTTGTTGGGGTTCATCTCATACTTCTGAAGGTTTGAGGGTGCTGCCTGTTCCATACTCCCCCTACTCCTAGCCTTTTAGGGGTACAAACAATAGTAATTGGGGCCTAGTGTGGTTGTGTACGTGTGATATACATACACTTTTTTGGGATCATATTTTCTATTCCGCTATTTAATCAAAAACCTTTGGGGATCAGTTAAATTGGGGGATAGTCTGTGTTGGTACGTGTGAGAGAGATCCACCTTTCCAAGTTGTTGGGGTTCATCTCATACTTCTGAAGGTTTGAGGGTGCTGCCTGTTCCATACTCCCCCTACTCCTCATCTAGCCTTTTAGGGGTACAAACAATAGTAATTGGGGCCCAGTGTGGTTGTGTACGTGTGATATACATACACTTTTTTGGGATCATATTTTCTATTCCGCTATTTAATCAAAAACCTTTGGGGATCAGTTAAATTGGGGGATAGTCTGTGTCGGTACGTGTGAGAGAGATCCACCTTTCCAAGTTGTTGGGGTTCATCTCATACTTCTGAAGGTTTGAGGGTGCTGCCTGTTCCATACCCCCCCTACTCCTCATCTAGCCTTTTAGGGGTACAAACAATAGTAATTGGGGCCTAGTGTGGTTGTGTACGTGCGAGATACATACACTTTTTTTGATCATATTTCCTATTCCGCTATTCAATAAAAACCTTTGAGGATCAATTGAATTGCGGGATAGTCTGTGTCGGTACGTGTGAGAGAGATCCACCTTTCCAAGTTGTTGGGGTTCATCTCATACTTCTGAAGGTTTGAGGGTGCTGCCTGTTCCATACTCCCCCTACTCCTCATCTAGCCTTTTAGGGGTACAAACAATAGTAATTGGGGCCTAGTGTGGTTGTGTACGTGTGATATACATACACTTTTTTTGGATCATATTTTCTATTCCGCTATTTAATCAAAAACCTTTGGGGATCAGTTAAATTGGGGGATAGTCTGTGTTGGTACGTGTGAGAGAGATCCACCTTTCCAAGTTGTTGGGGTTCATCTCATACTTCTGAAGGTTTGAGGGTGCTGCCTGTTCCATACTCCCCCTACTCCTCATCTAGCCTTTTAGGGGTACAAACAATAGTAATTGGGGCCTAGTGTGGTTGTGTACGTGTGATATACATACACTTTTTTGGGATCATATTTTCTATTCCGCTATTTAATCAAAAACCTTTGGGGATCAGTTAAATTGGGGGATAGTCTGTGTCGGTACGTGTGAGAGAGATCCACCTTTCCAAGTTGTTGGGGTTCATCTCATACTTCTGAAGGTTTGAGGGTGCTGCCTGTTCCATACCCCCCCTACTCCTCATCTAGCCTTTTAGGGGTACAAACAATAGTAATTGGGGCCTAGTGTGGTTGTGTACGTGCGAGATACATACACTTTTTTTGATCATATTTCCTATTCCGCTATTCAATAAAAACCTTTGAGGATCAATTGAATTGCGGGATAGTCTGTGTCGGTACGTGTGAGAGAGATCCACCTTTCCAAGTTGTTGGGGTTCATCTCATACTTCTGAAGGTTTGAGGGTGCTGCCTGTTCCATACTCCCCCTACTCCTCATCTAGCCTTTTAGGGGTACAAACAATAGTAATTGGGGCCCAGTGTGGTTGTGTACGTGTGATATACATACACTTTTTTTGGATCATATTTTCTATTCCGCTATTTAATTTAACTGGGCCTCCATGCGAGACCTGTGTGCCTTGTTGCGCTGTTTTGAGTACTCCACCAACATGGCCAGTGGCAATGACGCCGTTCTCAGCTTAACTATCCCACTTCTATGCCTCCTTGAAAAAACAATTCGGGCGATGATGGAAGAGGATGTGGCACAGGATGAGGAGGAGGAGGAGGATGAAGAGGTAACATTTCCAAGGCTTTCAGGGCAGTCATTCGCAAGGGGCTCCGAGGGTGGGTTCCTGCACACGCAAACGCCAGGGACGCAATTGTCCAGCAGGGGCACAGTTCTGGAGGATGAGGAGGATGAGGAGGAGGAGGAGCTGGAGGAGGAGATGGAACCATGTTCACAGCAGGGTGGCACCCAGGCCAGCTCATGGCCATCACTGGTGCGTGGCTGGGGGGATACAGAGGACACGGACGATACACCTCCCACAGAGGACAGCCTTTCGTTGCCTCTGGGCAGCCTGGCACACATGAGCGATTACATGCTGCAGTGTCTCCACAACGACCGCCGAGTTGCCCACATTCTAACTTGTGCTGATTACTGGGTGGCCACGCTGCTGGATCCCCGTTACAAGGACAACGTACCGTCCTTAATTCACTCACTGGAGCGCGATCGCAAGATGCGCGAGTACAAGCGCACGCTGGTAGACGCCATGCTGCTGGCATTCCCATCTGACAGCGGGGCCACAGTGGAAGCACAAGGCAGAGGAGGAGGAGGAGGAGGTCGCCAACGCAACCAGGGCACCGCCAGCACCTCAGAAGGCAGGGTTAGCATGGCCGAAATGTGGAAAAGCTTTGTCAGCACGCCACAACAAACAGCAGCACCAGCAGCTCAGATGGAACGTCTTAGCAGGAGGCAGCATTTTACCAACATGGTGGAGCAGTATGTGTGCACACGCCTACATGTAGTGAATGACGGGTCTGCCCCCTTCAACTTCTGGGTCTCCAAATTGGGCACATGGCTTGAGCTTGCCCTTTACGCCTTGGAGGTGCTGGCGTGCCCTGCAGCCAGTGTATTATCTGAACGGGTATTTAGCACGGCTGGGGGCGTTATAACAGACAAGCGCAGCCGCCTGTCCAGAGACAATGTGGACAAGCTCACGTTCATTAAAATGAACCAGGCATGGATCCCACGGGACTTTTCCGTACCTTATGCAGAATAGCAATGGATACCGACCTTACCCACCCATTGTTCCATTTTTGCTCTTTCTCACTCTTTTGGGGTGTACCCTCATTTAAAATTTTTGAAAAGAAGCAGTGTTGGCTACCTCGTCCTCCTCCTCAGGGCCAGATTAATGTAGGGGCTATTGGAGCTGCAGCTCCAGGCCCCTACCTTTTATATAGGCCCCGGGTTGGCCATATTCACTGTTACCGCTCTTCTGTCACTTGTAAACACAGAAGTCTGGCTTCTATGCTCGCTTCCCCAGGCAGCACCCTCAGAACCTCCCCACACAGCGTGAAGGCCGGACAAGGAGGGACAGTTGGCGATGCATGGATGTGTTTATGGGCTTCAGAGACAGCATCCCATGTTGAATTAGGCATGCATGGCTGCACCCTTCCTCCTCTGGGTGCATGGCAAGGCACGGCCCTTAAGGCCCTTCAAAATCCTCAGCACCAAGCCCATGATGCTGTTAATCCGGCCCTGGTCCTCCTCCACCGCCGCTTCCACCTACACCGCCCATAGGTGTGCGCAGCCTATTGCATTAAGGTGTGCACCCCAAAGTTGAAATACACATGCATGTGTTTGCCAGCAGGGAGAGTAATGTATCGGGGCCATGTACCTGTAGGCAAGGAGAAATAGAGCAGAGCAGGTCCCAGGGAGATCTTTCCCATCTCCTCACTGGCAATGCTATGTGCCCTAGGTGATTAGGGTGTGCCCAGGCACACCCAGCACACCCTGTGCGCACGCCTATGTCACCGCCACATCCACCACCACCTCAACCTCCCTCCTACTCCATATGGGCCTCGTCCTTCAGAGATGAAGAAGAACATTGTTTTATTTTTCTGTTTTTTTTTTGTTGTTTTAAGTTATTTCCCTATCCACATTTGTTTGCAGAGCACTTGCCATGCTCTTAATTACGTTTTGCTGCTATTTGCAGCACTCTAGCCCTTTCCTTTGGTGTTTTAGAGCCATTTTAGTGCCTTAAAGTTCGGGTCCCCATTGACTTCAATGGGGTTCGGTGTCCGGGAAAAGTTCGGTAAAAGTCCGGGACACGGACCCGGACTTTTTTTTAAAGTTCGGCCGAACCCGTCGAACACGGACATCTAGGTGTTCGCTCAACCCTACTCATCAGTTCTGAAGGTGGGAAGAACTATCTCAGCATTCTCATGGAAGACAGAGGTCACTTTTGGATTTGACCCCAGCATAGGGATTAGGACTACTCTGTCTTGAAAGAAGGTCAAAAAAGGCTCTTTGTAACCTAAATTGTGTATCTCAGAAACCCTCTTAGCGGAGGTAATGGCCACCAAAAATGCTGTCTTCAACGTAAGCTCCTTGATTGACATGGAGGCGACTTCCTTTGAGGAAAAAAAGTCCAAAACTAATGGAAGATCCCATTTTGGAAATCTCGCCCTTCTCTGAGGCCTGAGCCTGACTGCGCCCTTAAAGAATTACTGAATCAGGTGATGGCTTGCCCACTGAATTCCGGTGAAGGCTGAAATGGCGGAAACTTGCACCCGGAGAGAACTAACTGAGAGGGGCAGATCCAGACCAGATTGCAAAAAACTTAGAATCTGCTGAATAGTAGGTGTACCTACTGGACCTGACCTCTGGGCCTGATGACTCATGAACCTGGCCCATATCCTCTCATATACCCTGTTGGTGCTAGGTCTTCTTGAACTCAAGAGAGTCGGAATCACCTCTTCTGGACATCCGAGAGCTTCCAACCTCCCCCTCTCAAGAACCAGGCCCTGAGGTGCAGACGTGCAGGGCATGGGTGCAGAGTAGGACCCTGAGATAGAAGGTCCGGCCTGAGAGGTAGAGGGATTGGATCCCTGAAGCTGAGAAGGGTCAGCAAGGGAAACCATGGCCTGTTGGGCCAGAAGGGGATTATTGCTACAATCTCTACTTCCTCCATCTTCAATCTCCGCAGGAATTGGAGTACTATTGGTACTGGTGGAAAAGCATAAGCAGACTGGAAGTTCCATCTGTCCGTGAGGGCATCCACTCCGAAGGCTCGGGGATCTCTGAACCTCGTGTAGTACTTCCGAAGTTTCTTGTTGCATGGACTCGCAAACAGATCCACCTCTGGCGAAATCCCCAGGGACAGGACCCAGTCGAACACCTCCTGATGGAGGGACCACTCGTTGTTGTCTAGTTGGAAACGGGATAGGAAGTCTGCTTCCACATTCAACACTCCCGGAACAAAGACCGCTGAAAGATTGGCCAGATGATGCTGGGCCCATGTCATGATCGGCTCTGTTTCTTGGAGAAGAGACATGCTGCGTGTTCCTCCTTGCCTCTTGACATAAGCCACTGCCGTGGTGTTGTCCATCCTTAGCAGGACTGAAGCCCCTTGCGTTAGATGGAGAAACGCCTGAAGGGCTTTGAAGGCAGCCCGAAGCTCTAGAATGTTGGACACCACTCCATGACCGGGAAAGTTCCATCTGCCTTGTGCCACTTCGGACAGACAGTGGGCTCCCCAACCGGTACTGCTGGCATCGGAGGTTATCGTTATCCAGGAAATCGGAGCGATTGAGTGGCAGTTGGTCAGATTTGTACGGCGTAACCACCAGGGAAGGCATCCCTTCATGAACGGGGTCAGGTGAATAACTTGTGACAAATTCTCCGTCGTCCACTGTTGGAGAAACCCCTTCTGGAAGGGTCTCAGCTTCCACATAGCCCACTTCACCATGGGTGAGGTAGCCACAAGCGTCCCTACTACCTTTAGACACTGGCGAGCAGTGAGACGAGAGGCAGCGAGAGCGCAAGCCACCCTCTCTGGACTACTGGAATTTTCTCTTCTGGCAGGGAAATGGTGCACTCCACCGTGTTGAACAGTGCCCCAAGAAACACCAGCGACTGTGTAGGCACCAGATGGCTCTTTTCTAGATTCAGAATCCAACCGAATCCCTGAAGTGTAGAGATCACTAGGTCCAGATGCAAGATTAACTGACGGCTGTCTTGAGACAGAAGGAGGAGATCGTCCAGATAATGATGCAATCTGACTCCTTTGGTCCTGATGAAGGCCACAACTGCCAGCAAGGTCTTGGAGAACGTGCGAGGCGAAGTTGAGAGCCCAAAGGGAAGACACGTAAATTGCATGTGGGCAGGACCTACAGCAAACCGGAGGAACTGATGATACTCTCTTGCCACAGGAACGTGGAAGTATGCGTCTTTTAGATCGATCATTGCCAACCAATCTCCTGGGAGAATTGAGTGTTGTATTGTGACTAGGGACTCCATTTTGAATCTTTCTTGATGTATAGACCTGTTGAGATATGTAAGGTCTATTACCGGGCGCCAGGTGCCGTTTTTCTTCTGGACGAGGAATAGAGGTGAATAGACTCCTAGACCTCGTTCTGCATCGGGAACTGGCACAACAGCTCGCTGAGCCAGTAGAGTGTCCACATAGGCGAGAAGAACCTCCTTTTTCTCTGCCGAAGGGGGAAGTGATGTTGCGACAAACCTGGGTTTGGGAACCTTGTCGAACGCCCACGAATGTCCCTGGGACACGATGTTTAACACCCAGGGATCCTGGATCGAGGCCGCCCAGACCTCCCGAAATTAGAGCAACCTGGCCCCTACCGGGACGGCCTGGACGGGCCCAACCTCAAAAGGATTTGGTGGCCTCCCGGTCACCAGACGAAGAGCCCTTAGAGCCTTTCTGGAAGGTGGACTGCCTTGACTTCCAGCCTCTTCCGTAGGACTTTCCTGGTCTGTAGCTGCGTGCTTCCCTGGCACGATTGGTAGTTTGTCTTCTCGGGAAAGAGCGCTTCTGAGCGCCTGGGCGTTTATCCTGAGGGAGGAACCCAGATTTTCCACCCGTGGCCCGAGTTATAGCTGCATCCAATTTATTCCCAAAGAGGGAAGAACCCTCAAAGGGAATCCGGCACCACGCCTGTTTTGATGCAGCGTCGGCTACCCAAGAACGAAGCCAAAGAGCTCGTTTAGCCGTAACCGAAGACAGCATAACTCGGGCCAAGAGGCAAATGGTGTCTATAGACGCCTCCCCCAAGAAGCCCGCAGCCATCTTCAACTCCTGTATCGGAGAACGTTGAAGAGTTTCCTCCGAGATACCTCTAAGAGTGTCATCCAGGGCGTTGATCCAAACTTCCATGGCCTTCCAAATTGTAGCCAGAGCCAATGCTGGTTTGCAGGCCATACCAGCTGAAAGATACGCCCATTTGAGATCGGCGTCAATCCTTCTATCCAAAGGATCTCTAAAAGATACCGTATCCTCCAATGGAAGAGTGACATGCTTAACTAGTCGCATCACCGCTGCGTCCACCAAAGGAGGGGACTCGAGGTGTTTTACCTCCTCCTGTTTGAATGGATACAGTTTTGCCATTTTCGTGGTCAAGGAATTTTTCTTCTCCACCTTGCTCCACTCTTCGGAAATTATATCTCCCAGTTCCCCTAAAAAGGGAAAGTTCAAACGCTCTTTGCACAACTGTTTAAATAATTTTTTCTGTTTCGGGGAGGAAACAGCCGGATCTTCCCATTCAAGGGCCTCTCTCACTGCCTTGACTAAAGGAGAGACAAGGTTGAACTCAAACCCAGTACCGGAGTCATCCGAATCAGATTCAGAATCCGAAGGAAGAATGGAAGGATGGTTGGGTTGAGGAGAATCAGACGGATCCTGAAATAAAAAATCTCTTTCAGGAGAGCGGGATGGCCCTGCAGCAGTACTTGGTCTGTGTAGCTCAGCAAGAGAGTCTTTCAGGACTCTACGCACAACTTCCTCGATATGTTGGTCCTACTTTTCCCGTTCACCCGTAGCTTGGGCATAGCAGGGTTTACACAAAGTGGATCCATCTGTTATTAGGGTACTACACCCCCAGCACTTCTTCCCATGTGGACGCTCTGAGTGGCCATGATGCTTGGAAGATGACTGACCACTGCGTCCCTTATCATGGGGAGAGCTGCGTCTGGACCTAGACGAGGAGCGCCGGTGGTGCGACTTAGAATGTCTGTCTTCAGTGTGTGCGTGAGGCTGCTGTTTAGACCTAGAAGAGCTGTAGACAGACATATAGGACAGGGAAAGACATCAGCTAAAGGAACCTGCAGTTTCCCTACCCCCAAAAATTGCCCAGCACATACCTTGTATGAGCGGGCTGGCCACTAGAGGGCGGAGAAGTATCCATACTCTTCAACAGACAGGGCTCTATCAGCTAGCATGTAAAAGAAAGGCAGGCTATTGGCTATAGAATCCTAGCAGACAACATGATTAAAAAATCATTATATGTATGGCAACTTACCTACAATGACAAAGCCAGAAACTGGGGGAGGCTATAACACGAACCGACCGTCCCACCAGTTTCTGACACTTCTGCTGTTTAAATAGACTGCTCTGCGGTCCGTGAGCGGCACTGCGCATGCACGAGTGACGTCACGCGTCATCCCGCGCACGCGCGCCATCCTAACCCCGCCGGCAGCTACTGCGCATGCGCAGACGACGGCGCAACCCGGAAGAAACGGCCAGGATGGCGGCCGCTGCCGATACCGGAGGAATAAGGTAAAACGGAATACTCCCGGCGACTAAACAAAAAAGGAGATAGCTACAAAACACACCTACAATATGAGATGAAACAAAACAATGCCTGACAGGGGAAGGAAAGCAAATAGTACACGGCCAGGAAGTAAAAACACATAATAAAGATAGAAAATGGTCCCATAACAGGGCTTACCACCCTGCCCGGAGCAGAGACGGGTCCAGAGACGCACCACCAGCTGAATCTTCGGGCAATGATGGGCCACCCACCGCAGCAGGGCTCTCTCGGCCAGACCACAGAGCTCCCTGCAAAGGGTCTCTTCTATTGCCCCCTCCATACCCTGCTAATAGCCAGGGCTTAGCGGAGGCTCCAAGACCCAATCCTGCTTCCGTGTTTATAGGACCGTATTTAGTAGGAACATCACATGTATAAATGAGGAGGACGAAAAAAGAACACTGATGCTGAAAGGGAGCAAAGATTTATGGGAGTGGGGTCCTATGAGGTAGGAGAGGAGGCGGGGCCTACCCGAACGTATGCTGCCATGGAGTCTGTCAGGAAATGAAGATTTTTACATGTGTGCAAAATTGAAATCATTTGCTCTAGAGCTGAACACTTATACACTGTATTTTAATTTTTTTTTTTTTTTTTTGCTTTCTATAGAATATAGATTACATAGTAATGCAAAACTTTAGCCTTGATAAAATATATATAATAAAGATAGAGTGGCACAGTATTAGAACACTTGTCAGGTTTTTATTGTTTGTGCCCCCTTTAAAAAGAGTCACCCTCTCTATTTGTGCTGTTTATCGCCAACACCAAAAGTGAAAGTCAAGGAAAATCACAAATTTTGAACTATCCCCAGAACAGTAATGAAGGGGAAATCTTCCAATGGGGATAGTTCTGGTGACACCCCATGGATTATCTAATTTCCTGTTGTGGCTATGAGACAGGAAGTGAAAGTAAATTTCCCTAGGAAGTGATGGCAAATACTCTATTCAAAATGAAAAAAAAAAAAAAAAATGTTGCCTTTAGTTCTACTGCAAACGTGTGCATTATTATCCCTCTTTAGAAAAAAAGTGTACAAATCCAAGATCTAGAAGAAACAATAGAGCTGTAACAACAGCCAGTGTGACTTTCTGAAATTCTGAGAGTCTACTGTTATTTACTAAAAAATTGTCTAAAAATTGTGTTTTCTACCTTCTCCACCAAATCAGATTCTTCATTTGATCTGGTTGGAAATGTACTAGGGAATTCCACTGTTTACCTACCTGTATGGAGAGTTCAGCATTAGCATGTCGTAGGGTCTCATCATTCCTGTAAGCAATCATAATCCCTAATATTTGGGAATGGATGATCCCTGTAAATTCTTAACAGAAACCTGTATTTAGCATGTATGGGGATTGGTTTTTGATGACCCCCCCCCCCCCCCCCCCATTTTTAAAGATACTAGTTCCCTTGATGTCATGCAGAACCATTACCCTTAGCACTTTCCAAGTTGCTGACTTAAAAAATATGCAAATTAGGAGTTCTGACTTTGCTCTACCTTTCCTGTTCTGCTTAAGGCCCCTTTCACACTATCCGTCCGTCAGACGGATTCCCTTTTTCTCAGCGGGGGATCGAGCCGCCGATCCCCCGCTGAGCAGAAGGATGACAGCTGTGTCTCCGCGCTGTGTGCGGAGACACTGCTCTCAGTTCCCCATGCATCTCTATGGGGGAAATCGGATGGGAATGGACCGTCGGTCCGTTCTCATCCGATCCGATCTGCTGGACGGATGGAAAATAGGGTTTCCATCCGTCCAGATTTGACGGATCAGGTCGGATGTCAGCGGACATGTCTCCGCTGACATCCGACGTCCCATAGGAATGCATGGGGGGACCGTTCAGATCCGCCAAAAAAACGAACAGGCGGATCTGAACGGTCCGCTTGAGTGAAAGGGGCCTTATTCTTCTGGATCAGTGAACTCCTGCACAGCCAGGGAATTGAGCATTTTCAGGTGGTGCTCTGCAAAAGATTTTCTTCTCTTTAGGGTGCATTTACACCTGTGAATGCATCTGCACGCAAATTAGATGTAAAAACCCCAGCAGGTGTTCCTGTCATTAGATGCATGAAGCAGCCCAATGAAAGCAATGGGAGGACACTGGTTCCATGAGCTAATAGCAACCACTCTCGTAATCGCTCAACTCTGAGTGATCATGTCTGGACGCAGACTGCCTACGTCCAGGGCCGAGAACCTGCAGGTGCATTTACAAGTGTGAACGACTTCCTAAACTGTCTATGGGTCAATAGGAAAGCCTAGAATGGTCGGTTATATGCAGCCATCATTAGTGATCGCTGCCCTAGATAAAGCTACAGGACAAAAGCACAGTGTGTGCATTTCTGCAGGCACTTCTATTTTTTTTTTTTCTTCCTATTTTGTCCATCAGTTTCCTAAACTCAATTGGTTGATATAATGACCTGTTATACCCTGACAAAAGGCCATAAAGACCTTATTACTGGTGTCTCTTGTGGACATAAATGTTTTCCGTACAGCACAAAGCTCCTCTCTCAGATGACTCCACATTGCCTGAGGCCTGTTGACTTAAGGTCTAAAAAACAAGCAGAATGCAATTATAACCACCTCCATAGTTACAAGGAAATCAAACAAGTAAAATGAGAGACAATGCTTTATTTCTGCTAAACAAAACCACTCAACGGGGAGGAAACACCAGCAATAAATCATACAGCTCAGACCTTGTGGAGTTTCTGAGGGCCTCCATACTGCATTGTTATGCTGGAGATCTGTCTGTAGCTCCCATCAGACCTCACCTACACTTACAGTATAGTAATCTATAATAGGATGGGAATTACAGCATAGAGAATGAAAGATACCATGAATATACTGTGTATTGTTTATACGCAGAAACTATCCACACTTTATTGTAAACCATTTGTAGAAAAAAATATATACATGCTCAGTATACTTACAGGATGTGAATAATGCAGCTGGAAAATATAGGCCTAGTTGTATAGGGTCACTCTATCTTTGTTTTTCTCTTTTTTTTCCTGAATACAGGCGGTCCCCGGGTTACAAACATCTGACTTACAAATGACTCCTACTTACAAACGGAGGGAGACAACAGGAAGTGAGAGGAAATTTACCTCTAGGAAGGGAAATTCACTCCTGTAAGAGAAATCATGGGAAAAAGGTGTCTCCACTGAAGGTTTATCACCGATCCTTGTTTCCACAACAGCCCAAAACTTTCAAAATCCAATTGTCATAGGGACAGAAAGTGAGATGAAATCTTCTGAATAGGGGTACATACAGCAAAAAAATGTTACAGGGGTGTTAACCCTTCCCTATGATATCCAAAAAATGTATAACATTTTTTTTGGCTGGAGCTACACTTAAAAAATGTATCTGTTCCGACTTACACATTCAACTTCAGAACAAAACTACATGCCCCATCCGGTTTGTAACCCGGGGACTGCCTGTATACATTTTTCGGTGTTAAATAAAGTAGATGAAAATCCCACCTGAATTCTATATTTTTTTATTATTTGCAGGTACTTATATAGCACTGTCAGTTTACCTATATATATATATATATATTGTACATTCACATCAGTCTCTGCCCTTAAAGCGGAGTTCCGGGCTCAAAAACAACTTTGGCCCATCCGCTTGCTGAGATTGCCCTGAAAAACAAATGGATGCTCCCGAATTTTTTTTTTTCTTTACTTACCATGTTATAGAAGAAAGTATACTTACCTTCCTTCTACTTCCTCCCTCTGCGGCCGTTGCCATCTCTTCCTGTTTCCGATGACACCTGGGAGCTGAACGTCATCGCTCCCAGGAGTCAATGCGCCTGCACCGGCCCAGCTCGTCAGTTCCGGGGAAGGCGCGTCATTCCCTGCTAAACAGCTTCTGGGCATGCCCAGAAGCTGTGCAGGGATGACGTGCCTGCCCCGGAAGTGACGAGCGGGGCTGGTGCAGGGAATTCTGGGATGAAGAGGACACGGTAGAGGATGCAGAAGAGGACGCTCTGGCTTCAGCTGCCCACACCTGAGATGGCAGCGCTGGAGAAGAAATTTTCAAGGTAAGGATTTCTTCTAAAAAGGTAAGTGCGACCTGGGACAGTGCAGAGGCTATCCATTATGGAATGCACTAGCCCTGACTGTCCCAGGGGTATTTTTATCTAAATTTCACCCCCGAGGCCGGAACTCCGCTTTAAGGAGATTACAATCTAAGGTCCCCAACTCACATTTATACATACAAGGGCCAAGCTAGACAGGATCCATCCTATTAACCTACCATAGGGTGACAAGACATCTCCAGTTTCCAAGGACGGTCCTTGGACTGAGGACACTGATCCCGGAACAAGTCTGTCTCCGGTTTTGTCCCTGGCAGGGGCGGCACCAGGTGGGTGCTTGGGTGTGCTTAGGCATTCCCAAAAATTCTTTAAGCACCCTCATAGCTGCCCCAAATTTTGGATGCCACTACTTGCATATGTCACAATTTTTTATTTTGATTTTTTGTACCTACACATCCTCTACTGATGCCAGTTCACGGTTCAGTAGCGTGACAGGAGTAGATTCCAGCTGGACTGACAGCGTCTGTCGGGAGGGGACTGAATGCGGCCTGGCCGGTCCCCAATCGAGAGAAAGTCTAGAAGAGATGAGGCCCTACTCTTACCCTTCTCGTTAGGAACCTTTCTCTAACTCTGCTACTGTCCCTCACAGACGGGATACCTGTCTCTACTCTGCCCACTCGCCAAAGCGGGCCATAACCCAGGAGCCAGGGTCTTAACCACTTCCCAGCCACGCTATAGTCGAATGAAAGCTGCAGTGCGGTCGGCCAGTTCCTTTGGACAAAGCTGTTCACAGATCAGGATAAAGGGCCAATAGCAGCGGCCCTTTACAACATGATCATCTGTGTCCAATCACAGCTGATCACAATGTAAACACATGCTCGCTATCGGCATTCCTTTCCTCACGCTGACAGCGTGATGAGAGGAGAGCCAGTAACTGGCTTGTATAAAAGGGACATCTACACTAATAATCAGGGCACTGATTATCAGTGTCCTTCTTATTAGTGCAGCCTCAACAGTGCCCATCAGTGCTACCTATCAGTGCCCATAAGTGCTGCCAATCAGTGCCTACTCATCAGTGTCACCTATCAGTGCCCATCAATGCTGCCTATCAGTGCAGCCTCATCAGTGCCCATTGGTGCAGTCTATCAGTGCAGCCTCTTAAGCGCATATCAGTGAAGAAGTGAAAAATTACCTGTTTGCAAAACTTTAAAACAAACTATGAAAAACTTCTTTTTTTTGTTTGTTTATTTTGCAAAAAATAAAAAAAAAACCCAGTTGTGATAAAATACCACGCAAAGAAAGCTTGATTTGCGTGAAAAAAAACGATAAAAAATTTTATATGGGTAGCAGTGTAGCATGACTGCACAAACGTCATTGAAAGTGCGACAGTGCTGAAAGCTGAAATTTGGCCTGGGCAGGAAGGGGGTAAAAGTGCCCAGTAGGCAAGTGGTTAAAAGGGCTTTGCCTGACCCAAGATGGCTGCTTAAGTCACTTGGGGCAGTGTTCCGTGAGAATTACCTACCCCGTGAGAAAAACCTACCCTCGTCACTTCCGGTGCACGGCAGTGTGTATAACGCGGCGGTTACATTAAAACAGCTGTGCTGCAATATGAGTCATCTCCGCTCCTGTCCCTGGCACTTCCCTGATCTCGGCTAGTAAATATAAAAGCGGCGGCGGGTCTATCAAAAAGATAAATCATGGAGCCGAGAGCCGCTTTTATATTTACTAGCCAAGATCAGGGAAGTGACAGGGACAGGAGCGGAGATGACTCATATTGCAGCACAGCTGTTTTAATGTAACCGCGGCATCGGTAGGTTTTTTTCACGGTACACCATGATCGTTTCATACTAGTGAGCATGTGCACTAGTCAGCTCTCATCTGTTCCATTACGTATCCGGGGCAGGGAGCATGCGCACTAGTCAGCTCTCATCTGTTCCATTATGTATCCGGGGCAGGGAGCATGCGCACTGCTGCGCTGCTCAGCTGTTCCTGGCCGGAAGTGACGAGGGTAGGTTTTTCTCACGGAGTAGGTAATTCTCACGGCACAGGGGCAGCATACAATAGGACAGCTTACCCAGTGACCCAGGAAACCATAGAGGAACCATGTTCTTTGGAACTTCCTCTCCAGCAACAGGACCGCTGCGGTGAGCGCCACCTGCTGTGGAGAAAGTAGACTGCACCTGCCTGCACCTCCTTTTTAGAAGAAAAAAGCAGACAGGGGTTATAACCTCCCCACCCCCGAAAAAAAAAATAGTTTTGCCTCAGTTCTATTTTAACGTTACAATTTTTGACATGCAACATTTTCACTTTAAGATCTGCCTAAGATGCACACATCTCACAAAGCAAATTTGTGGTTATATGTTATTTGGAAAAAAAAAAAAAAACAACACATACTGTCTGATGACAGTATCAGTATCATCACGTCTATCATCTTTTTTTAAATTCTGCATGCTCAGGATTAGCCCCATGGTGTTCCATACACTAAGCAATTGACGCAAGAGATGCTCAAATCATTACTTAGCCCCAACTGTGAGCATTACATATTATATACAAAAGCAGCCGGCTAACCTTAAAGTAACAAACTGCAGAATCTGACCATGAGCTCAGACTGTCAGGGAAAGTAAACTTCATTCTTCTCTTCTATAAAACATTGTCAAGGTCACATTCTACAACTTTAAACTGCTACACAAAGCTACTTGTGAGTACAAGGGAAGAATAACCATTTCCCACAAAAGCCGCTTTCATTTGTCTGCCTTACAAAAAGCAACTAAAGAATCGCCCACTATCAGATATGGAGGGATCAGGTCACAAAATATCTTCATGAAAAAATAAACAGACTACAGACTACAATAGGAAATTAAAGAGATCCTGTCACCAAACCCGTCTTTTCAACAACATCTTTTCCATAATATTATGTGTGCATTTAACATACACTATATTGTCAAAAGTATTGAGACGCCTGCCTTAACATGTGCATGGACTTTTTCTTTTTTTTTTTTTAAAAAAAAGGTCCTTTTATTAGTAATTTCACAAAATACAAAAAAACAAGGCATAGAGCAGGGTACATGCTGATGGGTCAGCAGCAATACAGAATTAATTTAACCATCATTCCATCATACATACACACAGAGAAAGTAATAAATGCCCATCAGAAGTACATATGCCAAAACAACCAAACATTAGGTGTCGGTACAAACCACAAAGTTACAAGTGTTAAGCAAATCTTATTGGAAAACGTATATAACCATTTTTCCATTAAACCCATCCGAGAGTTTTCTATAATATTTCGGAATAAGAAGGAAAGTAATAGTAAATAACAAACACTTATTAAACCTCGACATCCTCTGAAACATTAGATGTCCAATCGGACCAAATGTTTTCAATCTTCTTTGGACAACCTTGAGCAGTATACAGTAAGGTAATTTGTACATAGGCAAGGCCTTGATAACTAGAGAGATTCACATTTGAATGCTAGATGGCTCAGGCTGTTTTCATGGCAATACTGTGACCTTTAGTGCATAAAAGAAAAGAAACCTCAAAAAGACCTTTTGTGATTCTCAAAGTGTTTAATCCCCAAAGTTTCCTAAAAGGCATTTACTAGGAGTAAAGATACTAGGAAGTGCTAACCTGTCCTTCAAAAATGCAGAAGACGCCGCAGAAGAGGGCGCGCTGGCTTCAGCTGCCCACACCTGAGATGGCAGCGCTGGAGAAGAACTTTTTAAGGTAAATATTTCTTCTTACAGGTAAGTGCGACCCGGGACAGTTCAGAGGCTATCCATTGTGGAATGTAATAGCCCTGACTGTCCTGGGGGTATTTTTATCTAAATTTGACCCCCGAGGTCGGAACTCCACTTTAATATTACCAAAAATCTTTTTAGGCACATAATCTGGGCATAGCAAAAAGCATATACAAATCTGGGCAAAAAAAATTATTTTAAACAAACTTATTTTTCCAAGTAATTTCAGTGGCATGGTTTTCCAGGTTGGAAAATAATCCTTTAACTGCTGGATAAGAGGAAATACATTGTTAGCTAAATAGTTCTGCAGGGGTAATTGGATTTCAATCCCTAAATAGTGAAACTTCAAGACCACCTGAAGGGGGACTCCTGGGGGTTACACTGGTTGAGTTACCGGGTCAAAGGGTAGAATACTAGATTTACTCCAATAAACTCTAAATTCAGAAAAATCTCCAAAAACAGGAAATAATCTGTAATACAGTAACCAAAGAGTTGGAGGAGTCTGCTAGGTAGAGGAGAATGTCGTCTGCGTATAATGAGGCTTTTTCCTCAAGGGTATTTATCACAAATCAAAATCAGATTTGGTGGAGGAGGGATTATGGTGAGGGGTTGGGCTTGGCCCCTTACTTCCATTGAAGGGAATTCTTAAGGCGTCAGCATACCAAGACATTTTGGACAATTTCATGCTCCCAAATTTGTGGGAACAGTTTGGGGATGGCCCCTTCCTGTTCCAACACAACTGCACACCAGTGCACAAAGCAAGGTCCATAAAGACATGGACAAGTGAGTTTGGGAAGGAAGAACATGACAAGCCTACAAAAAGTGCCGACCTCAACCCCATAGAACACGTTTGGGATGAATTAGAGTAAAGACTGCAAGCCAGGCCTTCTCGTCCAACATCCGTGCCTGACCTCACAAATGCGCTTCTGGAAGAATAGTCAAACCATGCCATAGACACACTCCTAAAGCTTGTGGACAGCTTTCCCAGAAGAGTTGAAGCTGTTATAGCTGCAAAGAGTGGGCCAACTCAATATTGAACCCTACGGACTAAGACTGGGATTCCATTAAAGTTCATGCGTGTGTAAAGGCAGAGGTCTTATTGCTTTTGACAATATAGTGAATTTATGCATATTATTTACCTGCAAAAGCCTCCCTTGTGTAGATATTCCAAAGCCCTGAGATTATGTTGGGTTCATCTATCTTGGATTTTTTGTCAGCAGCCCCAGCAGATTCAGAGCCGTTACTCAAGTGACACTCGTTAGTGTTTCCCTTTGCTCCTCCCCCAGCTACTATATAACATACTATGAAAAAAAATGTGTTGGAAAGGGCAGAAGAGCTGGGCCAGCACAGGCAATAATAATACACTCACAGAAGATCAGATTAGTCAAATTGCTAACAAGTTCAAAAAATGCAAGTAAATAAAAAAATGTTTTTAAAAAAATCAATCACTTATGGAAAGGAGAAACGTTGCAAGTGTAGCACTGCCCCTAGAGGACTGCTGGATTGTTCACCTTGGGATACCCCTGGGTTACCGATAGCAACTGCAGCATGCATGATTTAACTCTTTACTCTCTGGCTCAGTCAATGAAGAGTCTAGGGGATGTAGTTGTTTTTGTGGTTTTATTTTAATTAGGGATGGGAGAAGGGAAGAGTGGGATACTCCAACTTGAACTATTCACGGCAGATGAGGACTCCTGTCTGAAGATGCAGCCAGGCTGCTGATTCACCTTGCCATTTAAATGTATTTAGGATTATGCCTCTATGTAGATGACTTGTTAGGTTGAATTATCTTCGGGATACACACCTAGTACCCCCTTTCACTCCACCTGCTGACATCTGTCCTCTGGGGGCCCCCCTCAGGTCAGGCCCGTAGACACGATCCCCTGTACTCACTATACTGTTTTTCAAGGGTCTCCAGGGTCTCTACCCCTTCAGTCAGCTCTCATGGACCTCTGGGTTCAGCTCCTTCCTTCTGTTCCCCAGGCTGACTGCAGGTAACCGCGTGCCACTGCTGCAGAGGAGGAGGCAGCCGTCACCCTCCCTCCGGGACTCTGCTCACCAGCCAAAGACACCACAGCACATGTGCTCCTGGCTTTTATACCACACACCACAATGCACTGAGACAATCAGTCTGTGCCAATCACTGGGGATGTATCAAAGTCTGAGGGGTGGCTACGTGAACACCACTGATCACTTGGTTCTGACAGCAGCTCTCCACTCTGCCCCCTCCTCGCTCACTGGAGCGCCTGGCTGTGGAGGGGCAGGGAGCGGCCGGCTCAGGCTCCCAGTGGCTCACTGAGAGACTGAGCTGGGTGTCGGTCCAGGCCCCTGGCGGATACAGACTTCCATTGTCGCAATGACGCGGTGCCTGGACCGACTTTTGTGATGTCAACAGAGAGGGGACTTCAGCCCGCTCCCTATTGAAATGGGTCACTGGAGTGCAGAACGAACTGCACTCCTGTGATCCATAGGAGATGTACAGCCAAACAAGCTTTGGCTGTACATCTCCTTTAAATTGTGTAAGTGTTTTATTGTTAAGGCAGTAAGGATGTGGAACTTCCTTCCACAATAGGTGGTGTCAAGAGAAAGTGTAGATAAAAAAAAAATTAGATTTGTTTCTTAGTGATCTTACCAACTATGTAATGGTGCCTAAAATGCCAACAATTGTTTATAAGTATCTGTTGGTAGATTGCTATTACTAAACATTTAAAGTTTACCTACCTTTATTTTTATTTTTTTTTTTAAGATAAGTTGAAGGTGAAATTCCTCTTTAACAGAAACGTTTTTCTTTGTGAGTGTCCCTTATTTAGGCAATGGAGGACAGCGGTGTTGGATTCACACATATTTTTTATTGAAGTTTAACTTGAAAGAAATCAGTTATTGGCCAAAATATTTAAACCTGCTCTGTTATTTTTCCCTCTCGAATAGTCTGTTGGGTTGTCATAGAGCCATCAGATAGTAATATAGTGGTTTATTGTATTTGGGCACCTTAATTTATGTGAAGATGAACTTAGAAAGTACAACATTTGGTTTGAATATTACCCAGGTCGTAAGGTAGAACAAATTTAATTAGTGCTAAATATTCATTTTTACAATGAACTTTCTCTTCCAATACCACAGTCTGTTAAAGCGTTAAATGTCAGAGGACACATTTGTCTTTCTGTAACCTTTCTAGAACTGCAGAAAAAGCGATAAAGCATCACAAGGCAATTCCTACAAAATGAAGGTGAAATATCTGCTAATCACTACATTATCTGTTCTAAGCCCTTCAACTTCTTCAGACTTAAATGGGATGGAAAGTATTCATAGGATTCTGAGAGTCCAAACCAAACTCTACACTGATATCAGCGTATGAATTCCCACTGAGCATTTTCGGCATCATTGTAAGATGCTGACAGTAGGAATGTCATGGAACCCACAAAAAAAAAATCAGATGCTTGCTAACAAGGGTAATGATTCTAGACATGTAAAAATGTGTGATAGCCAAGTCCAGGGGATCAGAAATGCTTCAACTAGCTGGAAAATCTGTGAAGATTATTAATGCCTACTTGAACCTTTCATTTTTTTAGCTAAATACATTCCAGGTGCATCAAAATAAATGGGGGGGGGGGGGGGTTTACTAAAACTGGAGAGTGCAAAATCTGGTTCAGCTCTGCATAGAAACCAATCAGCTGAAGTTAGACGCAGATTGGCTGCCATGCATAGCTGTGCCAGATTCTGAGTGTTTCTTTCCGATCCACCAAGAAGCTATTGGATATTCCTTGAATCAACTTTGCCTATAAATATTAGTATCCAGTTATATTTTGAGCATTTTGGAAAGAATACAGGCCTTTTTTAGGATAATCCCTGATGTGATCAGTACTATGGTGAATTGCACCAAGAATGCTAGGGTTGTCCTCCTAAATGAACCTATTGACAATATTTCCCGACACACACAGATGCTAATATATTTTATGCTTCTGGCAGCTAAAATAGCATTAGCCTTAAAGAGTCCTGTTGTGGATCTCTTTGATAAAGCACAAATTAACCTGGATAATGCTTAAAGAGTATATAAACCCAACATTTCATATTCCTGATATGCAGAGATGTATAGTAACTAAGTAGAACTACTTCACTACTGTACTTAAGTACCAAAAGGCGTTATCTGTACTTTCCTAGAGTACAGAACCACTTTTACTTCACTACATTTTTTCGATGATTTCAATACTTCTACTCTGATATTTTTTTTTTGTGCTGCATAGTTACTCGTTACAATTATAAAAATTACCACCGCCAGAACAGTAGATGGCAGGTTTCATGAAGCTCAAAACATGTGTATTATCAGCGCATACGAAAATAAATGCTACTGTATGTATAAATAAAAGCTGCATTTGAAATAATAAAAAACAATATGATGTTCAAACTTTTGACTTCTTTCTTTAATAACTACATAACACAATACTTGTACTTTTACTTTCAGTACTTGAGTAGCATTTTTTTTTCAAAACTACTGGTACTTTTACTTTCAGTACTTGAGTAGCAAAATTTAAAAAAAAACTACTTGCAATACTTAAGTACAAAAAATGTTGAATACTTTAGTACTTCTACTCAAGTCACTTTTTGATCGAGCACTTCCACTTCTACTCAAGTCACTTTTTGATTGAGCACTTCCACTTCTACTCAAGTCACTTTTTGATCGAGCACTTGTACTTTTACTCAAGTATGGGTTTCGAGTACTTTATACAACTCTGCTGATATGTGCCTGCTGTACCATGTAGTTACCTAGTAAAGTAAGCAAAACCACATGTGCTATCTTACTACAAGCTCTCCCAAAATAAATTCCCTCGTGCGTGGGTACTGATTGGAATGCCAAAAAGGCTAATACAGTATACACTACATACCAACATGCCTAATGTAGTCTATGCAAAAATATGAAAATACTTATTATATAAGTAATATCAAACATAAAAACATCCAATAATTGTGACTTCAATGATGGGATCACTAATGTGTATCAAACAAAAGTAGATCTAAAAAAATAAAAATGAATACAAAAAAAAATCTCAAAAAAACCATAGAGCTCACTGTAAATTGCGACAGGCTTTGTAGCCATACACCGTGCCGCCGTACAATATGCGTGCTTTTCTTCAAATATATTGAGTGCTCCACCACATACAAATATAATAAATCCACTCACCAGAACTCCCAGGTCACAAGGACCAATCTCGCCTTTTATTAATTAAAAAATGTGTGGGTTTTTGGACTCTTCTGCAGTTAATGCCAATATTCCTTTAGAGGCATGATCGCCGCAGACAATGGATGGCAATTGGCATAAAAAACAAATAAGGTAATCGCGCAACACCGTTTAATAAAAAATAAAAAGTTAAAAACCTCTCAGCAATAGTTAAGCTTACATTTAAAAAGTGCCCCGGCCGGCACCAACTCGAAAAGCCCGCACAATGCCATTTTTTTTGAGAATGTTATATAGCAGAAAGTGAAAAGTATTGTTTTTTTTTTTTTTTTTTAGTGCAAAAACTAAAAATTGCACAGGTAATCAAATACCACCAAAAGAAAGCTCTATTTGTGGGAAAAAAGGACATCAATTTTATTGGGGTACAGCGTCGCACGACCGTGCAATTGTCCTTTTTAAATAACGCAGTGCCGAATCGCAAAGTATGGCCTGGTCATTAAAGTGGAAAATCTTCTGGTCCAGAAGTGGTTAAAGGGGCAGCAGTTATTGATAGGTCAGAGATTATATAGAAGTTGGAGCCTTCTTGATGTACAAGTACTTTTGCTGTACTGTGTACTTGTATGAAAAAGTATCCTGTTCTCTTTGTATCGCTGTCCTTTGTGCAAAATTCCCGGTGTTCCTGCTAGTACCTCTGCTTTCCTATTTAAATACTGACCGCACTAAGCAGGAGAACACACTGTGGCCAGTTTTCTAGCTGTGCTGGGAACTTAGCTTGCTCACCTCAAATAATCACACTTTTCCTCACACCTCACACCCCAACCCCTTCCGCTTTTCACTAGGAAGATCAGTGTGCTGCTGCTTCTCCTCCCACAGCTCATATGCAGCTGAGAACAGGGATTACGTGATCACTTTTAAAAAAAGGCCAAAAAAATTAAAAAAGAGGTATTTATCATTTTTTTTTATCTATCCATAAAAATTTTAGCTTTTATTTATATTTTAAATTGAATGGGTTGTTTTACAAGGTGAAGGTTCACAATCACTTTAAGGCTCCATTCACAACTGGGCGTTTTTGTTTCAGGCGTTTTTATGGGCGTTTTTGCAGGCGTTTTACAGGCGTTTTTTTGTGCAGGCGTTTTTAGATTGACTAGAGACCAATGGAAAATGCCTGTAATCTGCCCAAAAAGAAGCTCATGTACTTTTTTGAGCGTTGGGCATTTTGCTTCAGGCGTTAAAACGCTCAGAGGTGAACAGGGGCCATTTCAATAAATGGGGTTTTACTTGTTGGGCGTTTTGGAAACGTTTCTTTTGAGCGTTTTTGGAGCTGAAAACGCCCAGGTGTGAATGGAGCCTAATAAATACTATTGAAAAAAAAAAAGTAAACAGTGGGATGCCCTGTGTGTTCCAGCACACACTGTAAACAACAACAAACACAGGGGCGCATAGGCCTAGTGCATTATCCTTTGGATGATTTATTTAAAAGTAGAAAGATTAAAAATACTCACAAACAAGTTCTTGTTAAAAAGCATATCACATAAGGAACGCAGTCCTCAGTAAAGGGATCCGAGGGTGAGTTGTCCCTTGAATTCGTGAAGTCTAACATGTTTCGAGGCTTAGCCTCTTCCTCAGAGCCCAGTGGCCTTGTTACAATACAACTAACTGGTTTGAACAAGTCTGGATAATCTCTTCCTGTATGCTCATTTCTTGCTGCTGCCAAGTATCCGGTCCTTGGTTTTAATATCTGGCTGTTAAGTATATTTCCATTGGCTCTATTATGTAAGTAAAATTTTGGCTTCCATTGGATTTTGATCCAACTATTACAAGTTTGATCATTTATCTAATCAAGCATTTACCTGCCTTTAATAACATATATTTATTATTTGTTTGAATTGTAATAATTAGGTGATTACATGACATATGCTATCCCTGAAGAAGGAATATCATTCATTCCCGAAACACATTGGGTTTTTCTTCTCCTTCTTACATTTATCCATTTGTGAGCCATTGTATTCTATATATGGATTGGTCTGTGTCTCATAATTTTGCCATGCCAATAACCAGATTGTGCTTTTTCTTTGTGTTGCTTTGTTATCATGTTTCATTTTTGACATTTTAAACGATTTTACATAATAAATATGTATTTTTTTTATTACCCTTACCCTTTTTTGTTTTTGTGCATTAGGGATGAGACCTACTTCTTAATCCAAACCCTCATTCCCCCCTTCCCCCTTCTTTTGAACAAATCCGTATGGCCAGTCACATTGTACATAAACACAAACTGAATACAGTTATGTGGAGTGAATAACCAATTAATGATTTCTAGAGTCCCCAATGAAAGGAGGGTGTTCCATCATCTATATAAACGTTTTATCAAAACATTCACATTCAGCTGACATAAAGCCATCAATACCCTCCAGGCATATTGGGATTGAGGCATTGTTATTTCATTAATATTCCTTGTTACCTCAATTAACTGAAGCTTTCTTGTAGCTGCTCCCAGCATACACAGGCTCCCACTTGGTGTAGCTCCAGCTGTGAGGAGACGCATCCATAGCCAACATAAACAGGATCCCAATTTACTGATAGGGATGGCTGTTCCAGCCACTGTTGCCCTATGGGGCCCTCCAGTTCCAGATGTGTAGCCTTGTAATAGAAAAATGGATATTATGCTCTGCTTTTTATAGTGAAAATGCAAAAATGGGATATGCTTTGATTTTCCTAACAGTTTTGTGAATTTTTAACCCCAATATGAAAAATATTGAAAAGTCAGTCATTGTACTTAAAGCATGAGCAAAGCAACAAGTTTAATGCCCCCGTTCCAAGCTTTGCATACTTACCTTTCCTTTACCCCCTATCCTCCTGAGTCACTCAAGACCACCCACTCTTCAGGGTTCTCTGGAATCCTAGCGCTCCTCCAAAGGTTGCTAGGGGTTCCTTGAGCTGTGGCTGATTGACCTTCCATTTGATGGTGCCTACATAGTTCCAGGGCCAACCAAGTAGTGGAACAATGCTGTTTTGTAGAGTAGTAAGTCTGTGGAGGACAGCACCAGAGGTAGGTTAAAAGGAGACATACAGCCAAAGCTTATTTGGCTGTACATATCCTATGGATCACAGGAGTGCAGTTTGTTCTGTACTCCTGTGACCCGTTTTCAGCAGAGAGTAAGCTGAAGTCCACCCTTTGCTGTTATCACAGAAGTCAGTCCATGCACAATGTCATCGCAACAATGGAACTTGGAATCTGCCAGGTGCCTGGACCGACACCCGGCTCAGCCTCTCAGCAAGCTGCTGAGAGTCTGACCTGGCCGCTCCACCTCCTCCACAGCTCAGCGCTCCAGTGAGCGAGGATGGGGCAGAGCAGAGAGCTACTGACTGGCAGAGCTTTCAGAACCGAGCAATTGGTTACATTTTTTAAAAAAAGAAACCCATACATCTCTTTTAACCGCAGCACGCTCCCGTCCCCACTCGGCAGTGGGGACTCTGATGCACGGGGCAGGCGTTGTTTTTCCTTTACTGTAATCAGAGCACTGATGATCAGTGCCCTGATTACCTGTCCTGCACTCCCCTTTGAGGAGGAGCCACAGATCGGCTCTCCTTGCCACACACTCTGACAGTGTGAGGCGAGGAGCGCTGATAAACGGCACTTTTTTATTTACATGTGACCGGTTGTAATTGGACACAGCCGATCACATGGGTAAAGAGCCACGTCATTGGCTCTTTACCAGCATCGGGGTCACTCCGTGTCCTGGGAACATGGCATGGCCGCAAACTGCGCACTGTGTTCCCCCACGGGCACGTGAGAGCGGCTGTTCTGGGGCGCTGTCATATGACATCCTCCCAGAGTGAGAGCCTCACCGCTCTGCCGTCATTTGACGTTGGGCGGGCGGCAAGTAGTTTAAAACATGTACAAGCTATTGGGCATAGGTATATCTTTTGTCTCTAGGCCAAGGGAAATGACGCAGCCACTCCAGCAGTTGTCAGAGGAAGGGGAGGGACCACAGCGCTCTATCTCCAAACAGATAACGCTTTCAAAGCTCATGGCTTCTTTGTCAAATCTCAGAGAATGGACAAAGAAGCTGGGAGCTTTGAAACAATATTTATCTGATGGGAGAGAGAGCCCCCCTGGTCCCTTCTCTTGTGGCCGCATCATTTCTCTTAACCTGCCACATTATTGTCTCCATCTTGCGAGCGGCCATCTTCCTTTTGGGCTCCAGCTTTACTACACATCACACTGAAGTGTGCCTTTCCCGTGGGACACCAACAGCTGGTCCCAGTGAGCCTTCCGCTAGGTATGTGCACCTTAAGCCTGCTTCCATCACAAGTGCTGGGCCCTCCATTTAGGGTTTAAGGCTGGAGGAGACTTCTGCTTTTACCTTTTAAATCAGACTGCGTCGTTCACACGTGACTGTGTTTTTATCTAGACTGTGTTCTTTATCTATGGCCACATAATAAATGTTACTTCATGGTTTATATGGAAACAAATTTTATTTGTTTTTTCATCAACCTTCAATTTATCAAACTTGTTTCTCACAGATTCCGTGATTTTTCCAGTGTTCAGCATATAGCTTTTGGGTTTCTGTTTCGGATATCTAAATTCCTCCAGTGGATTGCATGTTACTACCACACATAGCTGCTAGCCCATATGGTTGAGCGCCTTGGGTCGGTTTGTTGCATTTTTACCATCAATTCAGCACACCTTACTAACGCAGAAGTTTTTGTGCGCACCAAAACGCATGGTAAAGAACCATGAATTTTGGTAGAGAAAAATTTTAACGAAAAGGGTCATGCACTTCTTTTGTGGGATTTTTGTGCTAAGGGCAGCCCACTGAAATGAATGGGCTGCCCTAAAGGTAACATGTGAAATAACATAAAAAACTCACATGAGCCATCACACCAGTATTTCTATTCTTTAACTATTAGAGAGAATAGGAGAAGCTTGTAGTGCCACTCAAAGCTAGAGGCTTCAGAATCTTCCCACCGGAGCATCTAAATGCACCAATCCAGAAATGTAAGCATGCCAAAGATGAGACGCAGCCTAAAACAACCACATTTTCTCACGGTGTATGGCCTCAGCCGAACCCTCTAAAGCGTTTTGTCCCGGTGACCAAGCCCCCAGTGGGCGGGGTTAAACATGATCGGGGGGGGGGTTGGTTGGAGCAGCGGGGGCTGAGGCCATACACCATGAGAACATCAGGTCGGTTTGAGCAGCGTCTTATCTTTGGCATATAAGAAAGAATAGTAAAAGCTGCAGTGCTAGTTCCAAAATATATTAACGTTGTTTTACTATTACTGGGCCTCCTGAGAGAAAAACTCCTGCAGGGGTCACAGACACCAACAGGTAAACCAGAACGCCGATAGGTCGCCTTCTCCACCTCAGTCTACCAGATTACTTGGGGCTCCCATCACGTGCATGGATGAAAAGACGCATCTCATAGTGTAATACCATATAGAAAGTTTTATTTCACCACTTCTGAACCGGAAGGTTTTACCCACTTAATGACCAGGCCATTTTTTGCAATACGGCACTGCGTTACTTTAACAATTGCACAAATGTGCGACGCTGTACCCCAAAAAAATGTCCTTTTTTCCCCACAAATAGAGCTTTCTTTTGGTGGTATTTCATCACCTCTGCAGTTTTTATTTTTTTGCGCTATAAAGAAAAAAAGCTAGGGGAAAGATTTGTCATTTTTATTTATTTTTATTTTTTACTAGTAATGGCGGCAAACAGCAATTTTTAGCGGGACTGCGACATTGCGGCAGACAGATCAGACACCTGACATTTTTAACACTTTTGGGGGAGACCAGTGACATTACTACAGTAATCAGTGCTAAAAATATGCACTGTTACTGTACCAGGGACACTGGCAGGGAAGGGGTTAATTATTAGTGACTGAGGATTTAAAGTTTGTCTTTCTAGGTTTTTTTTTTTTACTCGCTTTACAAGGTAAACATTTCTGACATCTATAAAATCCTTTCAGTTCTGAAAATAATCTGACATTATAGGGTGGATCTATGATATTATGAACAAGACGGTTTCTGAGTGTAGGTGCCCTCCTGTAGATAAACCCGGGTCTCTTAGGAAGGATCTTAGAAAAAATTCTGTCTGGTTTCAATATGGGCTATTTATATTTACAATGTGTTCAATGAACCTAAACTGCTTATTGAACCCTGTGATGAAGGCCAGATCCATATTTTTCTCTTTAGTTCTAACTTTGTTGCTCAATAGTGAATTCCTGTTCATATTCCTCACTTCCCTTTTAATCTTTCCAAGTTCTTCCTTTGGTAACCCTTCTTTCCAAATTTTTCACCATTACTTCAGCTTGTTCGTCATATTTCACCAACCTATCGCAATTCCTTCTCAGTATCATCAGCTGACCTTTAGGGATATTTCCTTTCCATTTTGGGTGATGACAGCTGGAGATTGGTATATACCCGTTTCTATCTGTGGGCTTAAAGAAGGTTTTAGTACACAATATGTCTCCCTCTTTATATATCTGGAGGTCCAAATAATCAACTTGTTGCCATTTCCAGTTCTGGGTGAATGAAATCCTGCATTTCATTCTCATCCTTTATGGTTGATCTCCTCAAGGAAAAGTTTCAGAGACTCTTGTGATCCTTTCCATAAGATGAGAATATCATCATCTATATATGACCGGTAGAATTTCAAGTGGGGTCTCACCACATTATAAATCTGCTCTTCCTCCCACATGTTCATGAACAGATTGGCCACACTTTTTGCATGTATCAATAAATGTGGTATTTTTGCCCTGCCAGCATGGTCATGTCATGCCTCTCATATAAAGTCCCAACCCTTCTTGATTTTTATTGAAATAGGGATGGAGACGCATGGCAAATCCCACCGCGCGCCTCATTTAAAGTCCCGCACTTCCCCCCTCTTATGGATTGGCCACACTTGGGGCATATCGGGCTCCCATGGCCATTCCGTTCGTCTGTACATAGTAACCTTCTAGAATATACTGAACCTGTTCTTGTTTATATCTGTACATTCATAGGGCTTTTGTAACCCCATTGATCCCATCTCTCTGCACTAGACTGGTATAGAGGGAATTAGCATCTATAACTAGGAGGCATTGTTCGATATTGCTAATGTCCTAAATCTCTGTGATCAGCAGTGTACTGTCTCTCAAATAGGATCTCCCTATCTATACCAGTGGTTGTAAGTACTGGTCCAAAAGTATTCACCTAATCTTGAAAATAAAGAGTCCACCCACTAATAATGGGCCTGCCTGGTGGTTTCTCTAATGTCTTGTGTATTGTGGGTAGATAATACATCACTGGTATTTTTTGATGCTTCAGGTAGAAGGTATCTTGCCTCTTTCTTGCTGAGGATACCCCTCTCATTGCCCTTCTTAATATAGGCCCGGAGTTTCTTCTCATATTGTTTCTTCGGATTGTTCTTCAACTTTATATATGTACCTTCAACCTTCAGTAGATTTTCCAGCTCTTCTTCATAAACACGTTTGTTCAATATAACCAATCCACCTCCCTTGTCTGCTGGACGAATAAAAACCTCTTTTTTCTTTTCTATTCATTCCATATATTCTTGTTTTTCATGCCTTTCACCTCTAAGCTTTTCAAATCCTCTTCAACCATTCTTTTAAATGCTCCTGGATTTAGGAACGACTCTTTATAGGGTTGTATAAAGAATGGTCTCTAAATCCAGTGTGTTTAAATTCTGTAGGTTGTAACGGTTTATTCTCTCCTTTGTGCAAAGATGTTTTTACACTTCCAGTCTGTGCATAGCGTTCTGGATACAGCACACAGAACAGATAGCTCTGTATTCAAGGCTTTTACTTTTTGTCCCTGTTGTAAGTAGTGATGTCGCAAACATAAAATTCGCTGTTCGCGAACGGCGAACGCGAACATCGGCGAATGTTCGCGAACCGGCGAACATTGCGAACCGCCATAGACTTTAATAGGCAGGCGAATTTTAAAACCCACAGGGACTCTTTCTGGCCACAATAGTAATGGAAAAGTTGTTTCAAGGGGACAAACACCTGGACTGTGGCATGCCGGAGAGGGATCACACAAAAAAAAGTTCTTAAAAATTTTAATTTTTTGATAGAGAGCCAATTATTGGAAAAATTAAAAAAAAATAAAAATAAAAAATTTCTTTGGATTTAGCATCTGGGGGGGTCTAAAAAGTGTACCTGTGAAGTTTCAGCTCTGTAGCATGTCCGAAACCAGAAAAAATTATGAATTAGGGTTAGGGCTAGGGTTAGGGTTAGGGTTAGGGTTAGGGTTAGGGTTAAGGCTAGGGTTAGGGTTAGGGTTATTTTTTATGGCTAGGCTTAGAGGGTTAGGGTTAAGGTTAGAGGGTTAGGGTTATGGTTAGAGGGTTAGGGTTAGGTTTAGTGTTAGGGGCTAGGGTTAGGGTTACGGTGAGATACTTAGGGTTAGAGTTAGTAGCCCTACCCCTACCCCTCTAACTCTAACCCTAAGCACTAAAAATAACCCTAACCTTAGCCCTGACCCTAACCCTAGCCCTAATCCTAACCCTAGCCCTAACCCTAACCCTGATTCTATTTTTTTTCTGGTTCTGGACATGCTACAGAGCTGAAACTTCACAGGTACACTTTTTAGACCCCCCAGACAATAAATCCAAAGAAATTTTTTTTTTTAAGTTTTTTTTTTTTTTTTAAGTTTTCCAATAATTGGCTCTCTATCAAAATGACAATTTTTAAGAACTTTTTATGTGTGATTTAGTGTCTAGGGGGTCTAAAAAGTGTACTTGTGAAGTTTCAACTCTGTAGCATGTCCAGAACCAGAAAAAAAGATAATTTTTTAGTAGAGCAGGGATGGTGGGAACCCCTTTTACACCTATATGATCTTTTTTTCCTGGTTCTGGACATGCTGCAGAGCTGAAACTTCACAGGTACACCTTTTAGACCCCCCCAAACAATAAATCCAAAGACATTTTTTTTTTTTATTAAGTTTTTTTTTTTTTTTTTAAGTTTTCCAATAATTGGCTCTCTATCAAAAATTACAATTTTTAAGAACTTTTTTTGTATTATTTAGTGTCTAGGGGGTCTAAAAAGTGTACCTGTGAAGTTTCAGCTCTGTAGCATGTCCAGAACCAGAAAAAAAAGATAATTTTTCAGTAGAGCAGGGATGGTGGGAACCCCTTTTACACCTATATGATCTTTTTTTCTGGTTCTGGACATGCTACATTATATATATATATATATTAGAAAAATACTCAAATACCAGCCCTCAAAGGGGCTTTTGGGGACAATATATATAATATATATATATATATATATATATATATATATCCAAAAAAAACCTCAAATACCAGCCCTAGGAAGGGCTTTTTGGGGTGCTGTCCTTACAGCAGGAGTGTACCAAGAACACTGGCTAACAAGACCGGGAACTGTCCCCAGCTATAACAGCAGCAGCAGCACCAGCACTTTCCCTGCTCTCAGTAACACAGAAATGATCTAAAATGGATGCTGCCCTTGCTTATTTATAGTAGGTGGGAGGGTGTGGGAGGGAGGTATGCTGATTGGCCTGGAATGTGTCTGCTGACTGGGATGTTCAGGGTCAAAGTTTGCCTCAATGATGATGTATAGGAGACAGACCGAACATCGAATATGTTCGCCCGCAGCGGCGAACGCGAACGTTCGAAGTTCGCCGGGAACCGTTCGCCGGCGAACCGTTCGGTACATCTCTAGTTGTAAGTGCATTTTACTTAGATTAAATAAAATTATCTATACGGTATTACACTATGGGATGCCTCTTTTCATCTACATAACCCCCGTGATGGGAGCCCCAAGTAATCTGGTAGACTAAGGTGGAGAAGGAGACATATTGGCGTTCTGGTTTACCTGTTGGTGTCTGTGACCCCTGCAGGGGTTTTTCTCTCTGGTGAGTGGGGACCTGAAAGGGGGGAGCACGTGTGGATTCACATTTCCAGTTCACCATCAGAGTTTTTTGCGCTGATTTTGCACTTATCACTTTAACTTTTGATTTATGACTTATGATTTTTTTGAATATATATATATATATTTTTTTTTTTGTACTGCATTTCTCTCTGCACTTTTTTGCAGAACACCCTTTTACCTCAGAATTCATAGTGTGTGGTTATATATTTATGCAATAATTTGCCCTAATGACATTTGTATTTTTGTCACTTTTTTTTCACTGTGAGCACCTTACTATTAGATTCATATGATATAGTGTATGGGATTTGGTTACATATGGTTATTATTGTATTGCATACATATTATTTATGTACACAAGGTTTTTAGGAAATAGTAGTTTACTTTTTATCTAGAGATTTGATACATTTTCCAGACAACACCACCTATACCTCTCCCTTAAATATATCCATTTCATATCTCATATTTTGGGATCTCTGAGGTAGGCTGCAGCCTTGTCATACACATCCTAGCGCAGAATTTATTTACTTGATATTCGCTGATTTACCTTGGGTAGGGTGAAGATGAGCCTTAAGATACTCCAAACCAACCAAAAAATTATGGAGAATACTTTTAACTGTACTGTCTCTTCAGGGTGCAACCACCCTCCTTAAACTAGTAATGTTGGGGGAGTGTTTCGGCCTGAGCATGAGTTTGGGCTGAACATTGGCTGTTTGGCCAGTTAGTCCAACACCCAAATTTGCAGGGTGTTAGGCTGTTGTTCTCGTTGCACGCACGCACTTTATGAAAGACTTACTTTGAAACAAAGCTCTCCAGCGGCGCGCTTTTACCACTGCAGAGGCTTCAATCTTCGCTCAGTCTTCCTTCCAGGTTCAAGGGCTGCAGCCGCTTGAATGGCTGAGCCGTGATGAGTCTGTCACATACCTTGCGCCTGAGCCTCTCATGCAGAGGGAGGCCTTTTCGTACAGTCCCGGCCCTGGGACCAATGATCTTGTGACAGTGGCCATGGGAGCACAGTGGGGTATCAGTGCCTCTGTAGCCTTACGCTGGTTGCAGTGGTGTGTAGCAGGTGCCTCACCAGAGAGTAAAGGCAAAACAGCTTTTTATTTTCCATATAGTAAGGGAGGGTTATAACACCTTTTGGGGTTTTTGTCATCTTTGTCCCATTAGGGATAGTGTTGAGCGAACACGGACTGTATTATTCGTGTTCGTACCGAATAATTGGATTTTTTGTACCCGAACACGGACACGGACACTTTACTGTATGTTCGGGTAAAAATCCGTGTTCGGTCGTTTTATTTCCGGGTTTTGCATGCTTTGGCGCTCTTTTCATGGCGGGCTTTCAACAGCCAATCAACAATCGTTTAACTGGTGTGCCTTAAGCCATCCCAGCCATGCCTGCAAATGTCTCAGTAGCTGTGATTGGCCGTCTGAAGCATGTGACCAAGTCTTTATAAGTTCGAGGCAGCCGCAGCGGCGTCATTATGCTGCTTAGATTCAGGGACAGAGCACACATCAACGTGCTGGCTGCTGATTAGGGAAAGATAGGCAGGAAAAAAACATTTGTGTCCGGATAGAATTGAGGGACAGGTCGGAGTGTTTAGGCAGGGCGAGTTGTAGGCATTTTAGGGATAGAGTCTGCTGAATTATATAGGGTCAGTGTCTTCTACAAACTACAATCGATATTGCTGTGTGGGGGGTGGGGTCTGCACTCAATCCTGATCTACGATCTCTTCTCAATCCTGTTAGGGACAGAGTCTGCTGAATTTTAGGGAAACTGTGTTCTACAAACTACAATCGATATTGCTGTGTGGTGTGGGATTGGAGATAGGCAGGTGTCAGTGATCCACATCCATTTTTCTGTGTGTGAGCTGCAGTGAACACAATCTTTTTGGGCTGCAGTGAACACAATCTTTTTGGGCTGCAGTGAACACAATCTTTTTGGGCTGCAGTGAACACAATCTTTTTGGGCTGCAGTGAACACAATCTTTTTGGGGTGCAGTGAACAAAATCTTTTTGGGGTGCAGTGAACACAATCCTTTTTGGTGTGCAGTGAACACAATCTTTGTGGGGTGCAGTGAACAAAATCCTTTGTGGGGTGCAGTGAACACAATCTTTTTGGGGTGCAGTGAACAAAATCCTTTTTGGGGTGCAGTGAACAACATCCTTTTTGGGGTGCAGTGAACACAATCTTTTTGGGGTGCAGTGAACAAAATCCTTTGTGGGGTGCAGTGAACACAATCTTTTTGGGGTGCAGTGAACACAATCTTTTTGGGGTGGAGTGAACAACATCCTTTTTGGGGTGCAGTGAACAAAATCCTTTTTGGGGTGCAGTGAACAAAATCATTTTTGGGGTGCAGTGAACACAATCTTTTTGGGGTGCAGTGAACACAATCTTTGTGGGGTGCAGTGAACACAATCTTTTTGGGGTGGAGTGAACAACATCCTTTTTGGGGTGCAGTGAACAACATCCTTTTTGGGGTGCAGTGAACACAATCTTTTTGGGGTGCAGTGAACACAATCTTTGTGGGGTACAGTGAACAGAATCTTTGTGGGGTGCAGTGAACACAATCTTTGGGGGGTACAGTGAACACAATCTTTGTGAGGTGCAGTGAACACAATCTTTGTGGGGTGCAGTGAACACAATCATTGTGGGGTGCAGTGAACTCAATCTTTGTGGGGTACAGTGAACACAATCTCATACTGAAGGTTTGAGGGTGCTGCCTGTTCCATACTCCCCCTACTCCTCATCTAGCCTTTTAGGGGTACAAACAATAGTAATTGGGGCCTAGTGTGGTTGTGTACGTGTGATATACATACACTTTTTTGGGATCATATTTTCTATTCCGCTATTTAATCAAAAACCTCTGGGGATCAGTTAAATTGGGGGATAGTCTGTGTTGGTACGTGTGAGAGAGATCCACCTTTCCAAGTTGTTGGGGTTCATCTCATACTTCTGAAGGTTTGAGGGTGCTGCCTGTTCCATACTCCCCCTACTCCTAGCCTTTTAGGGGTACAAACAATAGTAATTGGGGCCTAGTGTGGTTGTGTACGTGTGATATACATACACTTTTTTGGGATCATATTTTCTATTCCGCTATTTAATCAAAAACCTCTGGGGATCAGTTAAATTGGGGGATAGTCTGTGTTGGTACGTGTGAGAGAGATCCACCTTTCCAAGTTGTTGGGGTTCATCTCATACTTCTGAAGGTTTGAGGGTGCTGCCTGTTCCATACTCCCCCTACTCCTAGCCTTTTAGGGGTACAAACAATAGTAATTGGGGCCTAGTGTGGTTGTGTACGTGTGATATACATACACTTTTTTGGGATCATATTTTCTATTCCGCTATTTAATCAAAAACCTTTGGGGATCAGTTAAATTGGGGGATAGTCTGTGTTGGTACGTGTGAGAGAGATCCACCTTTCCAAGTTGTTGAGGTTCATCTCATACTTCTGAAGGTTTGAGGGTGCTGCCTGTTCCATACTCCCCCTACTCCTAGCCTTTTAGGGGTACAAACAATAGTAATTGGGGCCTAGTGTGGTTGTGTACGTGTGATATACATACACTTTTTTGGGATCATATTTTCTATTCCGCTATTTAATCAAAAACCTTTGGGGATCAGTTAAATTGGGGGATAGTCTGTGTTGGTACGTGTGAGAGAGATCCACCTTTCCAAGTTGTTGGGGTTCATCTCATACTTCTGAAGGTTTGAGGGTGCTGCCTGTTCCATACTCCCCCTACTCCTAGCCTTTTAGGGGTACAAACAATAGTAATTGGGGCCTAGTGTGGTTGTGTACGTGTGATATACATACACTTTTTTGGGATCATATTTTCTATTCCGCTATTTAATCAAAAACCTTTGGGGATCAGTTAAATTGGGGGATAGTCTGTGTTGGTACGTGTGAGAGAGATCCACCTTTCCAAGTTGTTGAGGTTCATCTCATACTTCTGAAGGTTTGAGGGTGCTGCCTGTTCCATACTCCCCCTACTCCTAGCCTTTTAGGGGTACAAACAATAGTAATTGGGGCCTAGTGTGGTTGTGTACGTGTGATATACATACACTTTTTTGGGATCATATTTTCTATTCCGCTATTTAATCAAAAACCTTTGGGGATCAGTTAAATTGGGGGATAGTCTGTGTTGGTACGTGTGAGAGAGATCCACCTTTCCAAGTTGTTGGGGTTCATCTCATACTTCTGAAGGTTTGAGGGTGCTGCCTGTTACATACTCCCCCTACTCCTAGCCTTTTAGGGGTACAAACAATAGTAATTGGGGCCTAGTGTGGTTGTGTACGTGTGATATACATACACTTTTTTGGGATCATATTTTCTATTCCGCTATTTAATCAAAAACCTTTGGGGATCAGTTAAATTGGGGGATAGTCTGTGTTGGTACGTGTGAGAGAGATCCACCTTTCCAAGTTGTTGAGGTTCATCTCATACTTCTGAAGGTTTGAGGGTGCTGCCTGTTCCATACTCCCCCTACTCCTAGCCTTTTAGGGGTACAAACAATAGTAATTGGGGCCTAGTGTGGTTGTGTACGTGTGATATACATACACTTTTTTGGGATCATATTTTCTATTCCGCTATTTAATCAAAAACCTTTGGGGATCAGTTAAATTGGGGGATAGTCTGTGTTGGTACGTGTGAGAGAGATCCACCTTTCCAAGTTGTTGGGGTTCATCTCATACTTCTGAAGGTTTGAGGGTGCTGCCTGTTCCATACCCCCCCTACTCCTCATCTAGCCTTTTAGGGGTACAAACAATAGTAATTGGGGCCTAGTGTGGTTGTGTACGTGCGAGATACATACACTTTTTTTGATCATATTTCCTATTCCGCTATTCAATAAAAACCTTTGAGGATCAATTGAATTGCGGGATAGTCTGTGTCGGTACGTGTGAGAGAGATCCACCTTTCCAAGTTGTTGGGGTTCATCTCATACTTCTGAAGGTTTGAGGGTGCTGCCTGTTCCATACCCCCCCTACTCCTCATCTAGCCTTTTAGGGGTACAAACAATAGTAATTGGGGCCTAGTGTGGTTGTGTACGTGCGAGATACATACACTTTTTTTGATCATATTTCCTATTCCGCTATTCAATAAAAACCTTTGAGGATCAATTGAATTGCGGGATAGTCTGTGTCGGTACGTGTGAGAGAGATCCACCTTTCCAAGTTGTTGGGGTTCATCTCATACTTCTGAAGGTTTGAGGGTGCTGCCTGTTCCATACCCCCCCTACTCCTCATCTAGCCTTTTAGGGGTACAAACAATAGTAATTGGGGCCTAGTGTGGTTGTGTACGTGCGAGATACATACACTTTTTTTGATCATATTTCCTATTCCGCTATTCAATAAAAACCTTTGAGGATCAATTGAATTGCGGGATAGTCTGTGTCGGTACGTGTGAGAGAGATCCACCTTTCCAAGTTGTTGGGGTTCATCTCATACTTCTGAAGGTTTGAGGGTGCTGCCTGTTCCATACCCCCCCTACTCCTCATCTAGCCTTTTAGGGGTACAAACAATAGTAATTGGGGCCTAGTGTGGTTGTGTACGTGCGAGATACATACACTTTTTTTGATCATATTTCCTATTCCGCTATTCAATAAAAACCTTTGAGGATCAATTGAATTGCGGGATAGTCTGTGTCGGTACGTGTGAGAGAGATCCACCTTTCCAAGTTGTTGGGGTTCATCTCATACTTCTGAAGGTTTGAGGGTGCTGCCTGTTCCATACCCCCCCTACTCCTCATCTAGCCTTTTAGGGGTACAAACAATAGTAATTGGGGCCTAGTGTGGTTGTGTACGTGCGAGATACATACACTTTTTTTGATCATATTTTCTATTCCGCTATTTAATCAAAAACCTTTGGGGATCAGTTAAATTGGGGGATAGTCTGTGTTGGTACGTGTGAGAGAGATCCACCTTTCCAAGTTGTTGAGGTTCATCTCATACTTCTGAAGGTTTGAGGGTGCTGCCTGTTCCATACTCCCCCTACTCCTAGCCTTTTAGGGGTACAAACAATAGTAATTGGGGCCTAGTGTGGTTGTGTACGTGTGATATACATACACTTTTTTGGGATCATATTTTCTATTCCGCTATTTAATCAAAAACCTTTGGGGATCAGTTAAATTGGGGGATAGTCTGTGTTGGTACGTGTGAGAGAGATCCACCTTTCCAAGTTGTTGGGGTTCATCTCATACTTCTGAAGGTTTGAGGGTGCTGCCTGTTCCATACCCCCCCTACTCCTCATCTAGCCTTTTAGGGGTACAAACAATAGTAATTGGGGCCTAGTGTGGTTGTGTACGTGCGAGATACATACACTTTTTTTGATCATATTTCCTATTCCGCTATTCAATAAAAACCTTTGAGGATCAATTGAATTGCGGGATAGTCTGTGTCGGTACGTGTGAGAGAGATCCACCTTTCCAAGTTGTTGGGGTTCATCTCATACTTCTGAAGGTTTGAGGGTGCTGCCTGTTCCATACCCCCCCTACTCCTCATCTAGCCTTTTAGGGGTACAAACAATAGTAATTGGGGCCTAGTGTGGTTGTGTACGTGCGAGATACATACACTTTTTTTGATCATATTTCCTATTCCGCTATTCAATAAAAACCTTTGAGGATCAATTGAATTGCGGGATAGTCTGTGTCGGTACGTGTGAGAGAGATCCACCTTTCCAAGTTGTTGGGGTTCATCTCATACTTCTGAAGGTTTGAGGGTGCTGCCTGTTCCATACCCCCCCTACTCCTCATCTAGCCTTTTAGGGGTACAAACAATAGTAATTGGGGCCTAGTGTGGTTGTGTACGTGCGAGATACATACACTTTTTTTGATCATATTTCCTATTCCGCTATTCAATAAAAACCTTTGAGGATCAATTGAATTGCGGGATAGTCTGTGTCGGTACGTGTGAGAGAGATCCACCTTTCCAAGTTGTTGGGGTTCATCTCATACTTCTGAAGGTTTGAGGGTGCTGCCTGTTCCATACCCCCCCTACTCCTCATCTAGCCTTTTAGGGGTACAAACAATAGTAATTGGGGCCTAGTGTGGTTGTGTACGTGCGAGATACATACACTTTTTTTGATCATATTTCCTATTCCGCTATTCAATAAAAACCTTTGAGGATCAATTGAATTGCGGGATAGTCTGTGTCGGTACGTGTGAGAGAGATCCACCTTTCCAAGTTGTTGGGGTTCATCTCATACTTCTGAAGGTTTGAGGGTGCTGCCTGTTCCATACCCCCCCTACTCCTCATCTAGCCTTTTAGGGGTACAAACAATAGTAATTGGGGCCTAGTGTGGTTGTGTACGTGCGAGATACATACACTTTTTTTGATCATATTTCCTATTCCGCTATTCAATAAAAACCTTTGAGGATCAATTGAATTGCGGGATAGTCTGTATCGGTACGTGTGAGAGAGATCCACCTTTCCAAGTTGTTGGGGTTCATCTCATACTTCTGAAGGTTTGAGGGTGCTGCCTGTTCCATACCCCCCCTACTCCTCATCTAGCCTTTTAGGGGTACAAACAATAGTAATTGGGGCCTAGTGTGGTTGTGTACGTGCGAGATACATACACTTTTTTTGATCATATTTCCTATTCCGCTATTCAATAAAAACCTTTGAGGATCAATTGAATTGCGGGATAGTCTGTGTCGGTACGTGTGAGAGAGATCCACCTTTCCAAGTTGTTGGGGTTCATCTCATACTTCTGAAGGTTTGAGGGTGCTGCCTGTTCCATACCCCCCCTACTCCTCATCTAGCCTTTTAGGGGTACAAACAATAGTAATTGGGGCCTAGTGTGGTTGTGTACGTGCGAGATACATACACTTTTTTTGATCATATTTCCTATTCCGCTATTCAATAAAAACCTTTGAGGATCAATTGAATTGCGGGATAGTCTGTGTCGGTACGTGTGAGAGAGATCCACCTTTCCAAGTTGTTGGGGTTCATCTCATACTTCTGAAGGTTTGAGGGTGCTGCCTGTTCCATACTCCCCCTACTCCTCATCTAGCCTTTTAGGGGTACAAACAATAGTAATTGGGGCCTAGTGTGGTTGTGTACGTGTGATATACATACACTTTTTTTGGATCATATTTTCTATTCCGCTATTTAATTTAACTGGGCCTCCATGCGAGACCTGTGTGCCTTGTTGCGCTGTTTTGAGTACTCCACCAACATGGCCAGTGGCAATGACGCCGTTCTCAGCTTAACTATCCCACTTCTATGCCTCCTTGAAAAAACAATTCGGGCGATGATGGAAGAGGATGTGGCACAGGATGAGGAGGAGGAGGAGGATGAAGAGGTAACATTTCCAAGGCTTTCAGGGCAGTCATTCGCAAGGGGCTCCGAGGGTGGGTTCCTGCACACGCAAACGCCAGGGACGCAATTGTCCAGCAGGGGCACAGTTCTGGAGGATGAGGAGGATGAGGAGGAGGAGGAGCTGGAGGAGGAGATGGAACCATGTTCACAGCAGGGTGGCACCCAGGCCAGCTCATGGCCATCACTGGTGCGTGGCTGGGGGGATACAGAGGACACGGACCATACACCTCCCACAGAGGACAGCCTTTCGTTGCCTCTGGGCAGCCTGGCACACATGAGCGATTACATGCTGCAGTGTCTCCACAACGACCGCCGAGTTGCCCACATTCTAACTTGTGCTGATTACTGGGTGGCCACGCTGCTGGATCCCCGTTACAAGGACAACGTACCGTCCTTAATTCACTCACTGGAGCGCGATCGCAAGATGCGCGAGTACAAGCGCACGCTGGTAGACGCCATGCTGCTGGCATTCCCATCTGACAGCGGGGCCACAGTGGAAGCACAAGGCAGAGGAGGAGGAGGAGGAGGTCGCCAACGCAACCAGGGCACCGCCAGCACCTCAGAAGGCAGGGTTAGCATGGCCGAAATGTGGAAAAGCTTTGTCAGCACGCCACAACAAACAGCAGCACCAGCAGCTCAGATGGAACGTCTTAGCAGGAGGCAGCATTTTACCAACATGGTGGAGCAGTATGTGTGCACACGCCTACATGTAGTGAATGACGGGTCTGCCCCCTTCAACTTCTGGGTCTCCAAATTGGGCACATGGCCTGAGCTTGCCCTTTACGCCTTGGAGGTGCTGGCGTGCCCTGCAGCCAGTGTATTATCTGAACGGGTATTTAGCACGGCTGGGGGCGTTATAACAGACAAGCGCAGCCGCCTGTCCAGAGACAATGTGGACAAGCTCACGTTCATTAAAATGAACCAGGCATGGATCCCACGGGACTTTTCCGTACCTTATGCAGAATAGCAATGGATACCGACCTTACCCACCCATTGTTCCATTTTTGCTCTTTCTCACTCTTTTGGGGTGTACCCTCATTTAAAATTTGTGAAAAGAAGCAGTGTTGGCTACCTCGTCCTCCTCCTCAGGGCCAGATTAATGTAGGGGCTATTGGAGCTGCAGCTCCAGGCCCCTACCTTTTATATAGGCCCCGGGTTGGCCATATTCACTGTTACCGCTCTTCTGTCACTTGTAAACACAGAAGTCTGGCTTCTATGCTCGCTTCCCCAGGCAGCACCCTCAGAACCTCCCCACACAGCGTGAAGGCCGGACAAGGAGGGACAGTTGGCGATGCATGGATGTGTTTATGGGCTTCAGAGACAGCATCCCATGTTGAATTAGGCATGCATGGCTGCACCCTTCCTCCTCTGGGTGCATGGCAAGGCACGGCCCTAAGGCCCTTCAAAATCCTCAGCACCAAGCCCATGATGCTGTTAATCCGGCCCTGGTCCTCCTCCACCGCCGCTTCCACCTACACCGCCCATAGGTGTGCGCAGCCTATTGCATTAAGGTGTGCACCCCAAAGTTGAAATACACATGCATGTGTTTGCCAGCAGGGAGAGTAATGTATCGGGGCCATGTACCTGTAGGCAAGGAGAAATAGAGCAGAGCAGGTCCCAGGGAGATCTTTCCCATCTCCTCACTGGCAATGCTATGTGCCCTAGGTGATTAGGGTGTGCCCAGGCACACCCAGCACACCCTGTGCGCACGCCTATGTCACCGCCACATCCACCACCACCTTAACCTCCCTCCTACTCCATATGGGCCTCGTCCTTCAGAGATGAAGAAGAACATTGTTTTATTTTTCTGTTTTTTTTTGTTGTTTTAAGTTATTTCCCTATCCACATTTGTTTGCAGAGCACTTGCCATGCTCTTAATTACGTTTTGCTGCCATTTGCAGCACTCTAGCCCTTTCCTTTGGTGTTTTAGAGCCATTTTAGTGCCTTAAAGTTCGGGTCCCCATTGACTTCAATGGGTTTCGGTGTCCGGGAAAAGTTCGGTAAAAGTCCGGGACACGGACCCGGACTTTTTTTTAAAGTTCGGCCGAACCCGTCGAACACGGACATCTAGGTGTTCGCTCAACCCTAATTAGGGAAGCTTACCTTCACTTCCTTTCCTATAGCTAAGGCAGGAAGTCTGACAAAGCAGACTAGTGTCCCCTTTGGAAGATTATTTCCTTTTCGAATTTCGGTGGTAACACTAAACAGGGCACAAAAAGACAAGGGGTGAAATCTCCCTTATGGGGCAAAAAAGTAATAAAAACCTGGCAGGTGTTCTAATCCCTCTCCACCCTATCCAAACCTAAACATAAAGTTTTGTCTTTTGTTATGCATTAAAATTAGTCAATTAGTGGTTAAAGGATTTGTAAAGTTAATATGTGACTTTACATGTACCCCCTCTGGTTTAGACTGCCATGAACTATAGTGTGTTTATTTTAAATAAATAGGTTTAATACCCTTTCTTACACTGCAGCTGTGGGCTCACATGATCCCCCCCCCCCCCCCGGCTCATCTTCCCCGATCTATGGAGAGAAGCAGGAGGGCCTGAGTTTCCCCTGTGACATCAGCCGGCCAGCACAGGGGGATCATGTGACTGCACAGCGGCGGTGTGGGAAAAGGTATTTAGCCTTTTCCTTTTAAATAATTACATACACTATGGTAGATGGCAGCCTAAGCCCAATGGGGGTACATGTATTTATGCTGAATATTGCCGCTGAACAGCGGCGATAGGGGCGTGGAAGAGAGCTGCTCAGGGAGGGGGAGAGACTGTCAGAGCAGAGCAGCGGGATGACGGAGGCACGTAACCTGACTACAGTAATCATGTATCAGCAGCTAGATTAGTCAGCACAGACAGGGGGACACAGGAACTGGCAGGATCAACCGGTTTTTGATAGGATAGGAAGGGAAAAATTACATAGCAGAAGCACTGAGCATACAGCATGCCTTAACCACTTAAGCCCCGGAGGATTTGGCTGCTCAAAGACCAGGGCCTATTTTGCGATTCGGCACTGCGTGACTTTAACGGACAATTGCGCGGTCGTGCGACGCTGTACCCAAATTAAATTGATATCATTTTTTTCCCACAAACAGAGCTTTCTTTTGGTGGTATTTGATCACCTGTGGGATTTTTACTTTTTGCGCTCTAAACAAAAAAAGAGCGACAATTTTGAAAAAATAACAATATTTTTCACATTTTTTATATGAAATTCTCAAAAAAAAATGTAAAAATCAAAATTTTCTAACATTTTAGGCCAATTTGTTTTCTGCTACATATTTTGGTAAAAAAAAAAAAAAAGAAAAGAAAAATCGCAATAAGCGGATTTTGATTGGTTTGCGCAAAAGTTATTGCCTTTACTAACTTCGGGAAAGATTTATGTCATTTTTATTGTTTTTTTTTTAAATTAATAATGGCAATGATCTGCGATTTTTTTTTTTGCGGGACTGCGACATTGCGGACTTTTGGGAGTACCAGTGACATTACTACAGTAATTAGTGCTATAAATATGCACTGTTACTGTATAAATGACACTGGCAGGGAAGGGGTTAACTTTTTAAGAGATCCAGGGGTTAAGTGTGTCCCTAGGGGTGTGCTTCTAACTGTCAAGGGGCGTGGCTTTTGATGTAACCACAGAGACATACGATCCTACATAGCAGGATCGTATAGTCTCTGCTGTTATACCAGGGAGAATGACAGGCGGCTTTGTTTACATCAGCCGCCTGCCTTTCTCCCTCTCCATCGGGAGATCGCAAGTGACCGGCCGACATCGGAGCCGCCGGTCACTCGCACAGGGATATCAGGGAACGAGCAGGGGTGGGAGCGCACCTCCGGCGGCGGGCGCTCGCTCGCTCCCTATTGGCTCGTGGGCGAGTGACGTACCGGTACGTCACTTTGCCCTGGAGGGGCTGACTGCCACAGTATATGTACTTGCGGCGGTCGGCAAGTGGTTAAAGGAACAAGATCTTTTTTTTTTTCTTTTTAGGATTACAACACACTTCTGCCTGGCAGCTCTAGGCTTCAAATACCAACCATGACACTACCTGCATGGAGTTTGCATGTTCTGCCTGTATGGGTTTCCTTCCATGCTCCAAAGCCATGCTGATAGGTTAATTGGCTCCTGCCCTAGTTTGTGAATGTATAATTATCAGCGCTGTATAAATACCTGTAATAAATGAATATTGCAGATCCCCAGTTAGAAGATTTCTTCTAGAAGTTGTTTTTCAGAAGAAATCACTAAAGGCTGCATTGTTCCTGACAACTCTGTTTAGTCTCAGCCTTGGCACCCAGCATAGAGTCTCTGAGGTGCCCCGATTAGGCCAGAAAACCTTGCACACAGACCTTGATGTCTAAACAGAATCATGTTTCTAATGAAGGACATTGAAAAAAGAAAACAAAATACATGTAGAAGTCACTTCTTTCCTTTTAATTCTTTCTTCCCCGTCTCTGGGCATTTTGACGTATGTGAGGGGGAGAGTGGACACAGATAACACTCATACCAGCCTGTTTCACTATAGCTCCCAAGAGTGCTAATTGATTCCAACGGGGGCCCTCTATCTGGAAGACTATTGTATGGCAGTCTCGCAGGTGCAGGAAGGACCTTGGTGGGCAGAGAACTGATTAAAACTTGAAAACAGATACAGTGTTTTGTTAGTAGTTCTTCAAGGTCCTAACTATGCCATAAATTGCGAAGCAAAGGGTTTCTCTGCACTTGGAAGACCAGAGTCCTGCAAGGCCGGTAAGTGTCTCTATGTTCTAGCGTCTCTTCTCAATTCTTCAGCAATATTTGGGCTTAAAGCATATTTTCTTCTGCAGTGCTTTAACAATGTACTACTAAAAGCTTGTATCTATTTTTTTTATACTTTGTTATAAAATAATTGAAAAATGTGCATTATTTTCTGTGCATCCATCAACACTGATTATATGATCTCTTAAAGATATCCCATAATTTTACTTTTTAATATTTTTTGTCAAAGCGTAGTAGTAGGAGTATTTTAGACATGGTTACATTGATGCCTTTGAATTTCCCACTACATCTTCTGGCAGTTTCTTTAAAGTAATTACTATTTCTAGAATGCTTTTGACTATTCTCCAGACCAGTTTTAGTACAGAAGGCTCAATATACTTGTGTTTTAATTACTGCAATTGTTATTTTTAGCCATGTGAGCCATTTTTAGCCTGCATCGGCTCTCCTTGCTAAAAATAACAATTCTTTTAAAAAAATACTACAATTCAGTGAATGGAGTCCATTATCTTGTATTGGGTGTATTGGCCTATTATGTCCTTGTGCTGTAAACCTTTAGTGTTGGTATAGTGCTGTCTCATTTAAAGCCCAATTAAAGATTTTTATATTTGTGATAAATTGAAAAGTTGCTAGAATATCTGTCAGGTTTGCATTGTCGTCTATGACCCCAGTAGGAAGGGGGGGGGGGGGGATTTACCCCCACCGAACATGGAGGGAGGAAGAATCACTGGGATAGAAAGACAAAACTGATAGAGATTCTAGCCTTTTCCCAAGGTGCTGCCATCTGTATCTGTTTCTGGAGAGTTTCCCAACAATTTCTGTTCCCGTAACACCTTGCTGATAAAGCGATTTCAAGTTTGTTTTTGGATAGAGTCATTTTGGATTGAACAGGGAAGTATTAGAACTTGTGTCAAGTTTTTTTTTTAATTTATTTATATTTTTGCTATCCATGTCCTTTCTGGGGAGATTCACCCTCTCTTTTCGTACTGGTGACCATGGTCACTGAAACAGGGTAATGGGAAATCTTCTATTGGAGACATATGTTCATTTAAGAGGAGAATTCCCTCACTTTAGAGATATTTTCTTTTACATACTCTTGGATCTCCAGGACAATGAGTAAATGGAAAGCTCCCAGATGAAAAGCAGCAAAAAAAAAAAAATGATTGGCGGTTGTAACCCTTCCCTACTCTTAACAAAATTAAAACCTAATTTTTGGTTATACATACTTATTAAGATAAGAAATAAAGGGAAACATCTCCAATGGAAGCACACACATTATTACAATTCTAAGAGAAGTTGTAACTCGTTCCTAAAAAATAAAAAAAAGTTTTGGCTGGAGTTTTGGCTTTAGGGAAGACCTAAAAGTCAGTATATATACACACACTAATTGCTTTTCTTCAAACAATGCAACCATTTAAAAATGTATTAGTCATTGTTCTGCTGCAAACTGAAGACAGAGAAATGTGGTTACCCATATGGAAGAAAAATATATTTCCAATATATTTAGGGAAAAAAAAAATTAAAAATATATTGAATATGGCCAAAATTGTAGCATTTCAAATATATTTCCAATATATTTGGGGGAAAAAAAGTTTTTTTAAAAATATAATTCAAATATATTTCTCTTCCATGTGGGTAGTTGGCTGTCCCCAGCCCCGTACTACTGCTCTTTTCCCTTAAATAGATTTGCAATATATATTTCCAGGTTCATTGCTTTTATATTTGAATAAACATGTTATATTCTAATATATATATATATATATATATATATATATATATATATATATATATATATATATATATATATTTTTTTTTTTTTTTTACATTGTTTGTACTGCTTGATACTTTAAAAACAATGTCAACTGTCTTTTATTGTCAATAGATAATGCATATATTTTATTTAAATTTACCAGGCTTGTTGTATAATAATTTCCCTGAAGTTAGTACAGCTAATGTTAAATATTACACTAAGTTGTATTACTATTCTAAAAGTGAATTGATGTTTTCAGCTCTTTATTCTTCAGCAGTAGTATTGGAATAGAAAGTTAATGGCAATCAATAAAAAAATGTTGTTTTAATTGTTTTGTTCTTAACTGGTGATATGTGAAATGGTTGACTTAGATTAAATAATAGTAAATTGTAATAATATTAATAATACCACAGTAATCCTCATCAACCAGATTTCGAAAATCTGCAGTAAGAACAGTATAAGGCAAATAGAACTGCTGTTTGCTATAGATTTCTGTGCTTTGATTGAGGTTTTTTGCTTTTCAGTGTCTGCAATTGATATATACTGATGGCTAGTTTACTGGATGATGAGTATTCCTGTTATTATCAAAACAATGCCCAAATAAAATAAAACTGCATATTAAAACTGAGCCTACATTGATTTTTCACACATCCCCTGAGATTCATAGTCTAACAACTTAAGTACTATAAAAAATTGATTTTCACTTTTGCGATGCAAAAAAAAATAATAATCTAAAAAAGCTTTTTTTTATTATATGTAAAGATTTTAGTGTCCTTTAACTAAATATATGTTGTGGTTTTTTTTCAGGTTCTAGATCATTATTGTATACCTGTTGTTCCTTTCTCCTATGCATTTTTCTTCTTTCTAAATCTGATGTAAAGAAGCATTAGGCATGGGAAAATGGCGCTTCTGGGACCCTCGTCATGTCTGAGACCACCCACTATACTTACCATGGACCTTACCATAAAAGATACTGCAAACAGCCATCACAGATTTCTGGATGCTGCACTCAAAACTCCTTTTGAGCAGTTATATTCGTTTTGAAATGCAATGTACTTTCTCATTTTGTTAATAGAAATGTGCAAAAATTTAAACCGTAACATTTTACCAGGGAGCTTAGGCCTTCTGTAGCATTTTTAAAGGTTCAAGGCTAACTTTTTGAAAATTAAATAAAGACATTTTAAAGAAATAGTTTTTTTGCTCAGTTTGTCACTGCTAAGGACATTTTTCATGTTTCTGTCTATGTCCCCAGGGTGAATTCCCCTTACTTCCTATTTTGACTGACGCCCAATGACCTAGACAGGAAGTGAGGGTAAATCTGCCTAATTGGGACACAGACATCAATGAATCCTAAACTTTCCTCATGATTCTAGAAAAAGCTTTTTTTTTTTTTATTGCTGCCTTTGTCATTCATTATTTCCTGTCTATTTGACAAGTTTTGAACATAACAAAAAAATAAGAGATCCCCTATCAAAAAATGCAAGGACAGCAAAAAAAAAAAAAAAGAGTAAACTAATCTTCTAACTTCTTTCCCAAAAAAACAAACAGAATGTTGGGAATAATACATGGGGATTGATAGCAACCAAAACATATCTTTCATTAAAGTGACTACAGAAAAAGGAAGTCTGATTGGCTGCTATTTTTCAATACAGTATTTTACTAATGACTGCCATTGCTCTTTGTTATGCTAGAATTAAAAAAAACATAAAAGTGATCAGGTGAGTGTGGGATTGGGCAACAATCACAATGCAAAGATTGTTAAATGAACTAAGAGAATTTTAACAGATAAAGTGAAGCTGTGTTCATTTTGAATACCCAATTATGTGCAAGGAAATTTTTTTATAAAAAAAATAAATAAATAAATAAATAAATAAGTATTTTGCACATAATTGGATGATTGCAGTGTACACAGCTTCATCTGATTACTATTTAAAGTGAATTATAGTAAATAATGTGTTCACTTTAAATACCCAATCAAGTGGGAGGCACTTCACAAAAAAAAAAAAAAAAAACAGGATTCTTGCTAGCACATGATTGGTTAAAAAAGCCTAATCCCATTTACTAAGTCCATTGAACATTCACTCCCTAAAGTAAATAGTCAATATTTTTTAAGATAATTAACACCACTGCCTCCACTGTTTTTCTGTGGTCAATTTAAAGGAAACCTCTACTGGGAAAATATAGAGTCTGCTGACTTTTTTCCTTTTGAAAAATGTCATTACCCTGTCTGTCATACTGATACAAAGTCTTCAAAAAAAGAATGCAATTCCTTTATTTGGCTTCACTTCTGCATGACTTTTCCCAATCGGAGATTCTGCACACCTTTTCCTGGTCACAGGTAGCCAAACAGCCATCCTTTCCAGAATGAGGTGCACACAATCTTTCAGCAAAGGTTTCATTTACATAGTTCCAGGAAGGTATGCTAAAATTATAAGGTATTTCATTATCTATCATAGAGTATCTCGGCCCTAGAATTCAGGAAGGTGCACAGCTGTATTATTACATTACACTATTAAGCAAACCTGTAGTGAACAAAAACATTATTATTCCACCACTACTGAAAAAATACTATACTCTGGCTTGTACATGTAATGATATTATTGTGTGTATACAATATATTACCAAAAATATTGGGACACCTGCTTTTACACGCACATGAACTTTAAGACTGGGATGCCATTAGTCTGTAGGGTTCAATATTGAGTTGGCCCATCCTTTGCAGCTATAACAGCTTCAACTCTTCTGGGAAGGCTGTCCACAAGGTTTAGAAGTGTGTCTATGGGAATGTTTAACCATTCCTCCAGAAGTGCATTTGTGAGGTCAGACGCTAATGTTGAAAAAAAAGGGCCTGGCTCGCAGTTTGCACTCTAATTCATCCCAAAGGTGTTCTATCAGGTTGAGGTCAGGACTCTGTGCAGGCCAATCAAGTTCCTCCACCCCAAACTGGTGTTCAGTCATGTTGGAACGGGAAGGGGACATCCCCAAACTGTTCCCACAATGTTGGGAGCATAAAATTGTCCAAAATGTCTTGGTATGCTGATGCCTTAAGAGTTCCCTTCACTGGAATAAAGAGGCCAAGCCCAACCCCTGAAAAACAACCCCACACCATAATCCTTCCTCCACCAAATGATTTGGACCAGTGCACAAACCAAGGTCCATAAAGACATGGATGAGTGAGTTTGGGTAGGAGGAACTTCACTGGCCTGTGCAGAGTCCAAACCTTAACCTGACAGAACACCTTTACTATGAATTAGAATGAAGACTGCGAGCCAGGGCTTCTCTCCAACATCAGTGCCTGACCTCACAAATGCGCTTCTGGAAGAATGGTCAAACATTCCTATAGACACACTCCTAAACCTTGTGGACAGCCTTCCCAGAAGAGTTTAGGCTGGTATAACTGCAAAGGATGGGCCAACTCAATATTGAACCCTACAGACTAAGAATGCAATGTTCAATGCCCCTTGACAAACCAAAGTCTTGCAAATGAGGGGGCAGCCTACACCCTAACTTTTAAAAAATTGGTATGTTATTAAAGCACTTTGGGAGGCTTCCTAGTGGTCATAGAAAAAGGGAGGAACATAAACATTACCAGTAAATTATTAGGGGGCCAGTCCTGTAAAATGTTAGTCTATAAGGCTGGGTTCACCCTGATGCGGTCTAAAAGCATTGCATGTCATTTGTACAGAAATCGCATGGATTCCTGTACAAATGACATGCAAATTCAGTGCTGGGCAAATTGAGCCATACATTATCTGCACAAAAAAAAGTACAGGACCCTTTTTTTTTTTTTTTTTTCTCCATGCTGGAATCGGATCGCATGGGCATCCAGACCCATGCAATCTGATTCCATCCAATTCCACAGTTAGACACAATAAAATGCAATAAATATTCAGCACAAAGACAACCTATCCAGCAATAAATTTCAAGCTAAGCATTAAAAAAAGGTCAAAACACAATACCTCTATAACACATAAAAATCAATATTGCATCGCAATATGTAAATCAATAAACAGACAAACAAAGTCCATATAAAGGTGGTCTTCCATCCACAAAGGTAGGCCACTGTGTGATAAAGTGGTCAGGAGACATGCAAGTGGCACAGTACATCCAGCCCCTTCACCTCCACTAACTGCTCACCTCCTACATGTGACCCCTAGGGTCTCTCCGCACATTCCCACAATTGGGAGGATCAATCCCTCTCGGACCGATCAATGACCCAGACCGTGATTCCTCCGTGCAATTAAATAAAATAAAGAGACATCTAGGGCTCTCTGTAAATACACATTCTTTTAAAATTAAAATTAAACTTACAAGTGTAGTGCATATTGGGAGCTCTCGATACACAGATATGATCGAAGTGATAGCAGCGGGTGACGTCATACGCAGCTCCTCCCCCATATGTGTTACATCTTTAGGCGGGACTTCATCAGCGGGAACAGAGCAGCACAGTCAACCCGCCTCTGTAAATAGGCATTCCGGCTCCATGGAAACCAGACGTTGGAACTAAAAATCCACATAACACAGCGGACTAAGAAAAAGCAAAATCAATAAAACCAATGGGACCATATGGAACACTGGGAAGCCCTGCCCAACGCACACCGCAGTGGTTATACCCAGACCAAAATAAAAAACAACGTTTAATAAAAAATAAAGTCACACTCCACCTTCCACATTAAAAACACTGGATTCTTAACCCCATCTGGTACTCACTGCAGTAAATGTACCATACAAAAAAAATGGACAGAAGTCCCATGTCGAACATGGGCCACAATACCCAATGTTCATTTCAAATATTAAATGTGGCACTTTACTCCAAAAAAAAAAAAATTAAAGTGACAAAAAAATTAAAAAAAATATATATATAATATATATATTTTTTTTTTTTTAGATGAATACAAATCTTTAAAAAAACAAATCACACCACACATAAATAGGACCCAAAGAATAATACAAAATATCTATTCGCTATAAAACAATTTAGGTCAAATTCAACATTTAAGTCACCGGGAGTCAAGACCTTGGTCTCATAAATCCTGCGGCTCAAATGCCGAATGTGTGAACTGCCTGCGATTTCGATTCTGGGAACTTCACAGGAATCGCAGTGGTTCCGCAGTGGCACCGCATCAGTGTGTACCCAGCCTAAAGGGCCATACACACTATAAGATTTTCTGAAGACTTTTCCCTTCATATTTACCTTTTCTATGTAGTGCAAGGGCCTGCCAGATTGCATACAAATTGAATGTGTTTAGGTTTGACCTCATATTATATGGTTTTGGTAAGTCTAAAGGAAAAAGTCTTCAGAAAATCTTATAGTGTGTGTATGGCCCATAAGAATCTAGAGTGGACACATAGATAGAAGGGCAGCACAAAGGCTAAGTGGTTAGCACTTCCACCTAGCAGCACTAGGGTCATCGGTTCAAATCCCAACCACGACACTACCTGCCTGGAGGTTACACGTTTTCCCTGTGCCTGCATGGGTTTCCTTCGGGTACTCTGATTTCCTCCCACACTCCAAAAGACATGCTAGAAGGATAATTGGCTCCTGTTTAAATTGGCCCTAGTATGTGAGTTATACAATTTTTTTGGTTCAATTTCCTTTAGATTTACCTTCAACTATGTAGTGCAAGGGCCTGTCTGACTCCAATCAAATTGAAAGCTTTTAGGTTTGACCTCATATTACATGGTTTTGGTAAATTTAAAGGAAAATTGTACAAGAAAATTGTATAATTAAAGCCAGCTTTAGAGACCTTAGATTGTAAGCTTCCTGAGGACAGGGACTGATGTTCATGTACAATTTATATGTAAATCACTGTGTAAATTATCGGCGCTATCCAAGTACCTATAATAAAATACATTTTTGATCAGTGAAAGTTTACTTTAGTGTACATGAAATCAGTCTTAATCACTACTACTCAAATCCTATCACAATCATACGAAAAAAATAAAAAAAAGTAATACTGCTTGATTTTTTATTTATATTATATATTGCTTGATTTTTTTATATATATATAAATATATATGCAAAAAACGTACTTACCTTTTTGTGATCTTGTGATCGGTCACCTGAATGCAGCAGCTTCAAAACTCAAAACACATTGTGGTCGATTTAATTAAAGCTGGAGAGTGCAGAATGTGGTGAAGATCTGCATACAAACCAATCAGCTTCCATTTTTTATATCAAAGCTTAACTGAACAAGCTGAAGTCAGAAGCTGATTGGCTACCATGCACAGCTGCACCGGATTTTGCACTCTCCAGTTTTGGTAAATCAACCCCATAATTTGTGGAATAGGGCCCTCTCTGCCCTGTGATGATTTTAGACCATTAATCAATGACTAGTAGCACTACTTAAACCAAGCCCTGCATATGTAATAAAAAGAATTACATAATAAAGCAGCCCATAGATGATTTGATTTTGGAAGCAAGGAAACAAAATCATTTAATTTCCCCATCAACACTGAATGTGAATGTGGGAATGCCTCTCGTAACGCTACTGAGTTCTGCCGCGGGGGTGGGGGGATTGCTTAGAGCCTTTCCAGCAGGCAGAACATGGTTATTGCTAGCAGCTATAGCCACTGGCAATAAACGTATGTAAAGAATCCGACAGGCTGGTTGTACCCAAGTCGATTAATATATCGACTTGGGTACAATCAGCCATAGATGGATCAAATCTCACACGATCCCTGCTGAACAAGTCAAATTTCAATCCATGCATGTCAGCCTTAACTTTAACTGTATTCCAAATAAAAATGAGTTAAGGCAACCCCACTGGGGCAGAACTATTTAAAGGAACAAAGAAACAGAAAAAGTCAGTAGCCAAGAGGCTTCTCACCACAGTAGACACTCTCTGAACTTCCGCCATTTCCACATAGGTTTGCAAAAGGGTCCTCCCTCTCATGTTAGTGCCCAGCAGTAGTAGCAAGTGGTCCTCCCCTAATGGTCAGGGGACTTTTGATGGTCACAGTCACTTGCCGTGTCCAGCACGTGAAAGATTGATTCCCAGTGCGGGCTCTCAGGATGCAAGTCCCCTCATATGTAGCATTGCACTGAGTATGATGGCAGCAACAGTTTCTAATCAGCACTCTTCTCCTGGCCCTCACATCATCAGATAGCTCCAGCAAACTCTGGCCATACACAACTGTTCCCTCTTCACAGCAACCTCGTGGTACTCTGTCTTCTTTCCTCTCCGCAGCCTCTACACTACACTTCTCCTTGCTCTGTTGCACCATTCAATCACTGTCCTCCAGACCAAACCAAGATGACTGCCCCCTGCACTGGAGACACACCATAGAGGAGCACTGCAAAATGGCCTCCTTAAAGATGGCTGCTGCACTTCTGCATTATTGAATATTCAGTTTACCCCGATCACACAGCAGCATGATATTACAGCAGCCGCAACAAAGAAAGAAGTTCCACAGCAGTTATTAGCGAAGGTCCAGGGTACATAACGGATTAGCAGTGTGGTGACATGCAGCCAGACATAGATTGAGCTAATCTATGCATCTAAGGCCTAGTGTATACTGGAATTTGCACCCGCTTCTGACTAGGGTGACCACATTTCCTAACTGCCATTCAGGGACACTTACTTTCCCAAGTGCATTTCGTCAAACTTATACGTGAGACTGGCAAAAACATATCTGTCTGTGCATTTTTCAGTATTTGTGAAAGTGTTATTAAATTCTACATTTTATTTTAATCATTAGATAAACAAATTTTCACTGGAGAAGTCCAGTTCAAAGCACCTTTATTTATTTTTTCCTAATGCCAAAAACAATATTCCAGACTTGCCCTAACATCTACATATACATTGCTTATAACTTGCCTGAGCCTCTCTCCATTTATCTTTTTTTTTATCTTACATCTCCATTTCCTGCCTCTAATTCCATGTAGTAAGTTACTACACGTTTACAAGTCCAACTTTCTAAGTTTATAAGCAATAAATATTTGCTGCCCTGAACACAAAGGAAAGAATAGGCACTGGCACTCTGGCAGACATCCATTAAAAAGTTAAACTTACATTTTGTCCTCTAAATGCTGATAATAACGGCCAGCCGGGCCGTTGGTTGGATTACAGACAGTCAGTTTACACCCACAGCAGGCTGAGTGAGGCGCCGCACAGTACAGTAGAGATCCCGGGCCGGCTCCGGCTGACGTCACCGTCGTCGTCACGTGACTCGGCCGCGCACTGCGTGCAGCAAGGCAGGGGAGGAGCCACAGCCACACACACACTGTCTGGACAGTACTATGCGAGTATGCGAGGTGCCGCACAGTAGAGATCCCGGCTCCGGCTGACGTCACTCACCGTCGTCACGTGACGTGTCTGACTCGGCCGCGCACTGCGTGCAGCAAGGCAGGGGAGGTCGGAGGAGCCACACACATCACTGGTCACTGACAGTACTATGCGATGCCGAATATTCGGCGATCGCATAGGGAAGTGACTACTCACAGCACAGCAGCGGTCGGCGGACGGCGGCTCACGGGCTATTCCGGGACACTGCATTGTCCCGGAATGAGGGTGACCGGAACCCGGGACAGACTCTCCAAATGCGGGACTGTCCCGGGCGATCCAGGACACGTGGTCACCCTACTTCTGACATCAGTGAGTGAAGCATTTTTAAAGTTCATTATTGGTCTACAGTACATCATCTTCCATGGTGACTGTATACAATTCCCCTTCCTTCTTCCATTTCCTAAACACTTAGATGGCTATACAGAGAGCCCTGCTGGCACAACCCAGCTCGACAAACTTCTCTGGGTAAAAAAATTTAAGCCAAACAGTGCCTGCAGCCAAATCAGATGCAGTCATTGTTTGGATATTCTAACAGCTGAGGGAGAAGTTGCTGCCAAAATACAATAGCCAGCAGAGGATATTCCTCTATCCGTGCTGTGTAACATGGATAAGAATACAGTGGGTACGGAAAGTATTCAGACCCCCTTAAATTTTTCACTCTTTGTTATATTGCAGCCATTTGCTAAAATCATTTAGGTTCATTCTTCTTCCTCATGAATGTACACAGCACCCCATACTGACAGAAAAACACAGAATTGTTGACATTGTTGCAGATTTATTAAAAAAGAAAAACTGAAATATCACATGGTCCTAAGTATTCAGACCCTTTGCTCAGTATTTAGTAGAAGCCCCCTTTTGATCTAATACAGCCAGGAGTCTTTTTGGGAAAGATGCAACAAGTCTTTCACACCTGGATTTGGGGATCCTCTGCCATTCCTCCTTGCAGATCCTCTCCAGTTCTGTAAGGTGGGATGGTAAACGTTGGTGGACAGCCATTTTTAGGTCTCTCCAGAGATGCTCAATTGGGTTTAAGTCAGGGCTCTGGCTGGGCCATTCAAGAACAGTCACGGAGTTGTTGTGAAGCCACTCTTTCGTTATTTTAGCTGTGTGCTTAGGGTCATTGTCTTGTTGGAAGGTAAACCTTCGGCCCAGTCTGAGGTCCAGAGCACTCTGGAGAAGGTTTTCGTCCAGGATATCCCTGTACTTGGCCGCATTCATCTTTCCCTCGTCCTGTCCCTGCAGCTGAAAAACACCCCCACAGCATGATGCTGCCACCACCATGCTTCACTGTTGGGACTGTATTGGACAGGTGATGAGCAGTGCCTGGTTTTCTCCACACATACCGCTTAGAATTAAGGCCAAAAAATTCTATTTTGGTCTCATCTGACCAGAGAATCTTATTTCTCACCATCTTGGAGTCCTTCAGATGTTTTTTAGCAAACTCCATGCGGGCTTTCATGTGTCTTACACTGAGGAGAGGCTTCCGTCGGGCCACTCTGCCATAAAGCCCCGACTGGTGGAGGGCTGCAGTGATGGTTGACTTTCTACAACTTTCTCCCATCTCCTGACTGCATCTCTGGAGCTCAGCCACAGTGATCTTTGGGTTCTTCTTTACCTCTCTCACCAATGCTCTTCTCCCCCGATAGCTCAGTTTGGCCGGACGGCCAGCTCTAGGAAGGGTTCTGGTCGTCCCAAACGTCTTCCATTTGAGGATTATGGAGGCCACTGTGCTCTTAGGAACCTTAAGTGCAGCAGAAATCTTTTTGTAACTTTGGCCAGATCTGTGCCTTGCCACAATTCTGTCTCTGAGCTCTTCAGGCAGTTCCTTTGACCTCATGATTCTCATTTGCTCTGACATGCATTGTGATCCGGAAGGTCTTATATAGACAGGTGTGTGGCTTTCCTAATCAAGTCCAATCAGTATAATCAAACACAGCTGGACTCAAATGAAGGTGTAGAACCATCTCAAGGATGATCAGAAGAAATGGAAAGCACCTGAGTTAAATATATGAGTGTCACAGCAAAGGGTCTGAATACTTAGGACCATGTGATATTTCAGTTTTTCTTTTTTAATAAATCTGCAACAATGTCAACAATTCTGTGTTTTTCCGTCAATATGGGGAGCTGTGTGTACATTCATGAGGAAGAAGAATGAACTTAAATGATTTTAGCAAATGGCTGCAATATAGCAAAGAGTGAAAAATTTAAGGGGGTCTGAATACTTTCCGTACCCATTGTATCTAGTGGCCTCTCTTTCTGTAATGGGTACACAAAAAAAAAAACATTTGTTTTTTTCACCAAGAGCCTTGATCTACCAAACATCACATAAAAGGTCAGATCATACATCATGTTTAACCGTTTCTTTAACCGCTTCCCAACCACCCCATTGCAGATTTACTGCTACAGGGCGGCCGCTCTGTGCAGAATCATGTATACAATCATGAGATATATATGATGTATATCTAGGTGATTCTGCACTTCCACGCTTTGGGCACGAGCGCGTGCCGCCGGCTTGCTCCCACTGTGATATTAGACAGCGGGAGCTGATCAAGGGGTCCCGCAGACCCAATGTTTGCCGGGACCCAGCAATTGTTCATTACACTGACAGAATGCCAGTCTGAGTACAGAAGACATGGATTCTGTGTTTCTGTAAGCAGAAACACTGATCCATGCCTTCCCTAGTAAAAGCGCCTTACACACTACACTGAAACATTAGCTAGACACACAGATCTGATCGCCCCTAAAGGTAACCACTTCCCAGCCAGTGTTATTAGTACAGTGACAGTGCATATCTTTAGCACTGATCACTGTATTAGTGTCACTGGTCCCCCCCCCCAAAAAAAAAAAAAAAAAGGGTCAGTTAGGTGTCCGATTTGTCTGCTGCAATATCACAGTCCCGCTATAAGTCGCTGATTGCCACCATTACTAGTAAAGAAATACATTTAAAAAATGCATTCAAATATCCCATAGTTTGTAGATGCCGTAACTTTTGCGAAAACCAATCACGATACGCTTATTGTGATTTTTTTTACCAAAAATATGTAGCAGAATACATATTGGTCTAAATTGATAAAGACATTAGATTTTTTACATTTTTTTTTGGATATGTTTTAAAGCAGAAATTTTAAAAATGTTTTTTCTAAATTGTTCTGGCGCAAAAAAAAAAAGGCAGAAATGATCAAATACCACCAAAAGAAATCTCTATTTGTGAGGTGGGGAAGCAAATAGATTTTTTTTTTGGTACAGTGTTGCACGACTGCGCAATTGTCAGTTAAAGTAACGCAGTTCTGTATCGCAAAAAATGGCCTGGTCAGGAAGGGGGGGGGGGGGGTAAACCTTCCAGAAGTGAAGTGGTAAAAGTTTAAATCCAAAAACAACAACATTTAATATATTGCAACTTACCAGTCCTTAGACTGGCTGCATGTTTTTCTTTTCAAGTTTTTTTTTCATTTATTCTTACCTTTATCCTAAAAGTAACACACATCCTGTCCTGGGGTAACAACGCTCACCAACAGTACTGTATCTATGGAAGACTGGAGTTGTCATGCCAGGACAGAAAGTGTGTTAAAACTACAGAACACTTCCCTCGCTCCCCATCTCCATAACATAACTGGGAGGTGTTGAGAACAATTTACCTTATAACATTTAGCAGGGGCAGAGAGCATCAGCTCTCTGGATTTCTGGCAGGATCAACAGGCACTTTTTTCCAACAGATATAACAAAATGCATTTAATGGTATATTTAACCTCCCGCCGCAGTTTTACTGCAGCAGGGCGGCCCTCCTGCGTGAAACGATGTAGACCTACATCGGTCGCACCTGCAGCTAGAATCCAATAAGAGAAGTTCATTGTTAGGGTTTACATATACAACCTCAAACCCCACAAAAAGTTGGGTAAAATCTACATAAAAACAGAAAAAAAATATTTGATGTATCTTCAAAAAAACATACGATAAATAAGACCCAGGACTGTGGAGCAGTTAGAATCCTATATCAGGCAACAATCGGACAACATTCCTCTCCCAAAACTCCACCAACTGGTCTCCTCGGCTCTCAGACATTTACAGAATGTTGTTAAAAGTGTTGTGGTAAACCTGGCCCTGTCCCAAGTTTTTGGGACGTGTTGCAGTCATCATTTATTTTATACAGGTACTTATATGTAAAGCAATGTGAAAATTTGCAGCGTTGTAGATTATACATTCACATCAGTCTCTGCCATCAAGGAGCTTACAATCTAAGGTTCCTAAAGCCCCATACACAATACAAACTGGCCTACATTCATCCTGTGTGAGTGGCAGGCGGTTCAAAAAAGTCCGGCCTTTTGACGGGCTTCTGGTGGACGAGCATGCTGGAAAACCAGCAGCCGACCGGCTCCCAATCAGCGCTCTCAGCCAATGAATGGAGTTTTCTGGCAGGGGGGTCAGCAGGGGAGCTCCCTGTACTAATGCTGGATCAGTTTTTTTTTCATTCAACCTTTTTTTAAACGTTGCATTTTCTCAGTTTAAACATTTGATAGGTTTCATTTTTTCTATTGTGAATAAATATGGGTTTATGAGAATTGCAAATCATTGCATTCTATTTTCATGTAGATTTTACACTGCGTCCCAACTTTTTTGAAATTGGAGCTGTACTTTAATATCTAAGGTCAGTTGTAAAATTGCTTGATTTCTCCCATCAACATAGTGCTGGGACAAGGTCATCTACAGCCCACGGCAAACATGCCAAATTGCAACCCAACACCCCCCCCCAAAATAATTATGCATTATGTATCAGAACACCCCCCCCCCCCCCACAAAAAAAATGTAGCTCTAATCTGAATGGTTACCCCCTAAGCAAAAAATCCCCCTCCTTCCAGTGCAAATCCATCCCCTGCTCAAACCTCCTTCCCAGCACAAATCTTTGCCCCCCAACTTCCAAGGTCAAATCCCCTCTTTTCCCATATGCCCCCATCACAAGTCCACCCTCCCCAAACAAAAAATCCCTCCCTCCCAGCACAAATTCTCCCCAATCCCCCATTTTCCCTCCTAGCATAAATACCCCCAATCATCAATGCTAGCACAAATTCCCCCCCCACCCCCAAAAAAAAATCCCCTTATAGCACAAATCCCCCACCATATTACTTTTTCCAGGACAAACCTTCCAAAATTCTGCCTCCTAGCACAAATCTTCTTCCCCCATCCCCATCCCCTCACCCAAACATAAATCCCAACAAATCACTACTCCTTTCACACCTCATAAAATTTCCCCTCCTAGAACAATTCTTATACCCTGCTGCCCTCCAAATTCCCCCACCTCACATGATACCACAGTGCCCAGGGCAGCCGCTCCTTCTGCCCACCCCTGGTCCCGGTGTTCCTTGAAAAAACCATACCCATAAAAATTCCATACCCTCGTCACTTCCGGTACACCTACGTCAGCACCTACGTCAGTGAACAGCTGAGGAGCTTACTAGTGCGCATGCTCGGAGGGTATGGAATGTATGGAATGTGTGTTATAACGTTACACCGCATCAGCTGTTGCAGCGGTTACATTAAAACATCACTGCTGCAACATCAATCATCTCCGCTCCTACCCCTGTCACTTCCCTGATCTTGGCTACTAAATGTAAAAGCGGATCACGGAGCCGACATCTCCGTGATTTACATTTCATACACCCGCCACCGCTTTTACATTTAGTAGCCGAAATCAGGGAAGTGACAGGGGTAGGAGCGGAGATGATTCATGTTGCAGCCGAGCAGTTTTTAATGTAACCGCCGCAAAAGCTGATGCAGTGTAACGTTACAACACTTTACCGTGAACATTCCCTACCCCCTGAGTATGTGCAATGCTAAGCTCCTCAGCTGTTCAGTGACGTATCCGGAGCTGTGAGCATGCGCACTGCTACGCTGCTCAGCTGTTCCATTACGTTTCTGACAGGAAGTGACGTGGGTATGGAATTTTCACTAGGTATGGTTTGATCACGTTACACCGGCCCTGAACATAGTCAATGTTGATGGGGGGGGGGGGAAATGCAGCGCTACTGTGTTCTGGCAGTGGGGGGGAGGGGGGTGCTGTGGGTTTTACCCGCTGGCAGAACACGATTATTGCAGCTATAGCCACTGATAATATTCACATGCCAAAAATCTGGATCATCTTGGGTAAAATCAGCCTGCCCATACGTGGATCGAAAGTCGACCAGTCCCTGCTGAACTGGCTGAATTTCAATCTATTTATTGCCCACTTAAAGTGGTTGTGAAGGCAGAAGTTTTTTTTTTTTTTAATCTTAATGTATTCTATGTATTAGGATGAAAAAACCTAATGTGTGCAACAACCACCTCATCCCCTACTACTTATCTGATTCCATCTCGATCCAGCAAAGATGCACGAGTGCCTCGGCTGTCTGGGACTCCTCATTGGCGGAGACAGGCGCCATTGGACCCTGCTGCTGTCAAAGTCAGTAAACCAATGAGGAGAGAGAATGGGCGGGGCCTGGGGCTCAGCTCCGTGTCTGAATGGACACACAAAGCTGCAGTTCGGGTGCCCCCATAGCAAGCTGCTTGCTGTGGGGGCACTCAGCAGAAGGAAGGGGCCAGTAGCTCCAGCCAGGGACCCGAAAAGAGGAGGATCTAGGCTGCTCTGTGCAAAATAACTGCACACAGCAGGTATGACATGTTTATTATTTTTTAACAAAAAAAAAAAAAAGAGACTTTAGTATCACTTTAAGGGTGCCCCTCAGACAGCACCTGCGACCCTACCAAATGTTCTACTGGAAACTAGAGATTAAGTGCTATTATTGTCCTTTGAGCCATGTACTGTATCTGACTGCAGCAAATTCCCACTTCAATTAATCAACTCAGCATGTAATAAAAATAAATATACTCTCAGGTACACTGTGCCTGCAGAAGACAACATCTATGGGTGGGTTAGGTATTGCTATATTCTAAAAGATAATAGTGAAGCAAGACTATTTAAAACCATCAGCTACCAGTAAACTGACAATTCACAGATCACAAGATTATCAATTCTACTACAGACCAGTCTTTTTTTCTATTTGCTTGCCTTTTTATTACATTATGGGCCCAGAAGAACAATGTATAGCTAATCCTTACAATTCCTAGTTAATAAATGCAATAAAAATGTATAAAATGTCAAGGATAAACTGGCATACAAGTTAATCATACATCTGTGTCTATTGTGTAATCATCTTGTCTAGATTTACACTCCCTGCCCCCCCCCACCCCAATACTCTTGCACAATCTCTTCCCAATAATCAGGATTCTGCTCTATCTTGGTTCTCCTCCTACCTATCACAGCGCTCCTTCACTGTTACCCACAACTCTACCTCCTCCTCCCCATTGCCCCTTTCTGTGGGGGTTCCCCAAGGCTCTGTTCTTGGACTCCTCCTCTTCTCTATCTACTCCGCCTCCCTTGGTCACTTGATAACCGCCCACGGCTTCCAATACCATCTATACGCCGATGACACTCAAACCTATCTGTCTACTCCTCACCTCACTCCTTCAGTCTCCTCTCACATTGCTAACTTACTTACTGATATATCAACATGGATGTCGCACCACTTCCTCATACTAAATCTCTCTAAAACTGAGCTGGTAATATTCCCTCCCGCCCGTGCCCCCCTCCATGACTTTTCTATCAAAGTTAGTTATGCAACCATCAATCCCTCCCCTCATGCCAGGGTACTAGGTGTAATCCTGGACTCTGACCTGTCCTTTCAGCCCCAAATCCAATCATTGTCAAAAGCTTGTAGACTTCACCTCCGCAACATCTCTAAAATTCACCCCTTTTTAACAACTGAAACCACCAAGCTACTCATTCACTCCCTAGTTATTTCTCACCTCGACTATTGCAACTTCCTTCTCATAGGCCTACCACTTCATAGGCTATCCCCTCTTCAGTCTATCATGAACGCTGCTGCCAGGCTTATCCACCTTACCAACCGCTCAGCGTCTGCCTCCCCTCTCTGCCAATCCCTACACTGGCTCCCGATTGACCAGCGAATTAAATTCAAAATAATAACCACAACATACAAAGCCATTCACAACTCTGCCCAGAGCTACATCACCAATCGTGTCTCCAAATATCACCCAAATCGTCCTCTCCGATCCTCTCAAGACCTCCTACTCTCAAGCTTCCTTGTCTCCTCCTCTCATGCTTGTCTCCAGGGCCTCTCCCATCCTCTGGAACTCTCTACCTCAGCCTGTACGGCTATCTCCTACTCTAGCTGCTTTCAGGCGATCCCTAAAAACTCATCTCTTCAGGGAAGCCTATCACACCGCCAACTAATTTGCCATCAGCTCATTCCCTACTCTTACCTCTTGTAACACCTGCCCCATCCCATTAGAATGTAAACTCTTCTGAGCAGGACCCTCTAAATCCTCTTGTATTTTATTGTATTGTATATGTACTGTCTCCCTCTAATATTGTAAAGTGCTGCGTAAATTGCTGGCGCTATAGAAATCCATAATAATAATAATAATCATCATACATCTGTGTCTATTGTGTAATAATCTTGTCTAGATTTATACTCCCCCCCCCCCCCAAATACTCTTTGCACAATCTCTTCCCAATCAAATTTTGCACAGAGAACCATTGGTGGAATTTTGCGTAGTACTAAAATAATAGTCCCCTTACAAGAATAAAAAGGTGGTTATACGACAGAATTCAACTTCAGAAGGGATGTCATGTGTTAAATTGCTTTGAATGTGTGCTTTCTTTTCCGAGCATGTGTAGTCTTGCTCTTACAATTTTTGAAAATCGACAGAACGTTCGTCAGATGAAATTTTACTTCCAATTTTCTTATCGGGTGTACGAGCCTTTGATAACATATCTAAACCGAAGAACAAAAAATGTATATGTTGCAGATTACTAGTCTTTAGATGTGCTGACTGCATTAAGTAAGCCATAGATTACATAATTCTTTTCTTCAACCACAGGTTAAAGGAAAGAAAATTGCTTGATTCCCTCATCAACACACTCAGCGTTGATGTGGGAATCCCTACCACTGCGTTATTGTATTCTGACAGCGGGAGGTTTCCCCATCATCAGAATACAATCATCACTGCTGGCAAATATAGCCACCGGCAGTGATCGCATGAGAAACCCATGCAACAGGCTGGATGTCCTGAAGTAGATTGGTAGATCGACTTCAAAACAACCAGCCTGCCCATAGATGGATTGAAATCTATCTAGTTCCTGCTGAACCACCCAAATTACGATCCGTTTATGGTCGGCCTCAATTTTCTTTTTCCTCCTTTTTTAGTTTCTTTTATCTGGTGATCCTGCCAGTGACTAAATTCCTGTCCTATGGCGACCAAGATTACTCTTTGTGCTCTTATCTGTGGAGAAGAAATGTTGTCACTCCAGGACAGGACTATGTCAACTCTCCTTTCATCTCTTCTCTATAACACAGAGGGGGTTCTGTAGTCCTCAGGGATGGCTGGGAACAATGTAACTGTTGTAACTGGCAAGATCAACAGGTATTTTTTTGCATTTATTGTAACAGTTAAAATAACAGTTATAGCAAAATGTTTTTAGTGGTATATTTAACAGACCAAAATCAATCAAGTAAGAGAAGCATGACCAGTGTAGAACAGATGTCACTATTAACCTGGCTGAAAGGTCAACCACCACCCACTCGCACCCTTTCACCTTTAACTTACCCCAATAATCGAGACGACACGGAGTGGAATAAAATTGGCCATAGCAGCCCTTTTATTAACCAATTCCAAATTAAATTAACATAAATTAACATAAAGGAAAAAAAAAAACATTCCTTAAACAGAAACGTAAAAAACAGTTAAAGCTTTTGTTGGTCTTTGAGGCCCCCCCATTTAATGTTCCGATAAATACTACACTGCTGGCCCACTTAAACATAATAGGCCTCCAGCCGCAAAACGCCAGCTCGGAGACAACACTCTACCCGCAGTGTACCCATTTTACCTTCCAGTCAAACTGACATCAACTGGAACGCACCAGAGGGAACCTACCACCAGTGGGTCCCGAACCATTACCTTGACATAAAGGTTCTTGCACCTGCCAGCAAAGACCAACAAAAAACGCCACAGCTGCCACGACATTCAATTCAAACCTGTCAAAACAAAGGAAAAGAACAAACCTCACCAACAAACCATAACAAATAGATTTGGAATATTAGGGAGGGAGGGATGGACGCTGCTTCTATCGACTGAGGGAATTTTTGGCGCCCAGCAGATCCTACCCCTTCCTGCCTGCCAGCCCCACTGCCAGCCCCACCCTAGCTAAGCCTAAACAAGCCTAGACTCCCCCCTACACACACCATATTAGCTAATGCCTAAACTAAATGAACCCCTACCACTCCCCTGTTCACCTGGTCATGCTGGCCCTACACTACTCTCTCCGCTCTTTGCTCCGGGGCTTACTCAAGTGTTACATAACCTTGAAGCAGAGCAATGTAAGCAATAGGCATTTCCAAACATAAGACCACCGGAAGGAGTTTGCCAAGAAAAAGATTATTTAGAGGCTTATGAAAAGAAACTTTGATTAGGAAAGGTAAGCCCGATCACCTGGTCATGGATTTACCAAAGCTAGGGCAAGAAGATCTTCTAGATATGGTATAGAAGTATAGAGCTTATCCAAAAAGACAATGACAAAAAAATAAAGACATATATACTATATACTAGTGATCGGCCAATATTTTCGGACATTTAAAAAAAAATGTTTTTTTCTTTTTTCTTTTTTCACAGGTACTATTGTGGAGGGATCTGGGGGTCTAAAACCCCTCCTCTGCACTTAAAAGCACTCAAAACACCAAGTTTGGCTGTTTTGAATGCTCGCATATTTTGAATTTGCCGCCGAGTACCCAGAAGTGATGTCATGACATTACTTCCTAGTTTCTACATGGAGACCCGATCAGAGCCGAATGTGGCTTTGATTGGGTCTTCTCTGCAGTGGCCGTGCAGGTAGGATGCCCGGGTCTCCCAGTGGGACAGGAGACCTGGGCAAGCCGCGGAAGGCGGCCGACATCCCCTCTCGCTCCTTTTAATGACAGCCGTTGTCATTACAAGACAGCCGACTGTCGGCTATGGACGCCGGTACCGAGGTGATGCCTCTAGCTGCAGTCATCACTCCGGTTCAGCACTTTTCCAAAATATTGGCAATATCGGTAACCTCAGGGGGCGATTCCGATATATCGGCATTGCTGATAATTGGTCGATCCCTACTATATACACATACGTACATGTATATTTCTCTTACACATGATTATTGTGGGTCTTTAAGAGGCTGCAAAATTAGGGGAACACACAATGGTCACTTCTAAAAAAGTCTTTCAAGAGCCTTTTAAGTTTATTGCACACAATTATATTTTTTATTTTACAGGTTTTATATAGTGCCAAAAGTTTGCACAGCCCTTTACAACATTAGGGCAGACAGTACAGTTACAATACAATACAGGAGGAATCAGAGGGCTCTGCTCATTAGAGCTTACAATCTAAGGGGGGGGGGGGGGTCAAGTGATACAAAAGGTAATAACTGTGGGGATGAACTGATAAAGAAAGTGAAAGTAAAGTTGTTAGAGGCAGGATAGGCTTTTCTGAAGAGAAACATTTTTCAGGGATCACCTAAAAGTGGATAGATAATCCACTAGATAAAAAGATAGTGAGACAGATTGGGGTAGGGCATTCCAAAGGAAGGGAGTGGCTGGGGCAAAGTCCTGGAGGCGAGCATGTGAGGAAGTGATGAGGGAGCTAGAGAGCAGGAGGTCTTGGGAGGAATGAAGAGGACGATTTGGTTGGAATTTAGAGACCAGATTAGTGATGTAGCTGGGGGCCAAGTTGTAGATGGCTTTGCAAGTTATTGTTAGTATTTGGAATTTAATTTGTTGGGTGAGTGGAAATCAATGGAGGGATTGGTGGAGAGGGGTAGCGGACGCTGAGCAGTTTGTAAGGCGGATGAGTCTGGCAGCATTTATTTATATTTTTTTCTAGTGGAATAAATAAGAAACTGTCTACTTAGCCCCCGTTCACATGCAGGCGACGCTACCTCACACCGCGACCTCCGAGGTCGCGGTGCGAGCAGCGCGCCGCGACCTTGGAGCGGCCGCCACGGACTTCATAGCATTGAAGTCTATGGCGGTCGCCTCCTGGTCGCCCCAAAGAAGCTCCGGACCCTTTTTCTATGACGGAGCGACTTGTGTCGCTCCGATTAGAACGGGTCCGCAGCTTCCCTATGGGAGGCGATAGCTAGGCATGTGTGCCTATGCCTAGCTATCACCTCAGATACCGCACACCTGATGTACCTAAATGGCTAACTATGTTGAAAACTTGACCACCCAGTGTGGGTCTGATAAATAAAATTTTACTATACAAGTACCCAATTTAAAGTGCAAATTTTCTTAGTTTCATATTAGAGAACTAGGCTGGGAAAGATCAAATAAATACCAATAAGTCCAACTGAAAAAATAGGCATTAGTAGCACAAACACAACAAGGTCAGAACTGGCAGATGCTCATCCTCATAAGACATCCGCTAACAAAATATTATTGCAATCCATCAAAAGCACATATAGTCCTCGATAGAGTCTCTAACTAAGTGTAATACAGCTCCGGGAAAGAAGAATCAAGATCCCAGGTGTGCAGATTGAAGGAAAACACCTCACACTCCTCCACCAATTAGTGTCTCAATCCAGAGAAGATGGCAACTCACCGGACTGTGACTCCTATCCACTTTCATGGAAAGGCTCTCAAGCGTAGCTACTAATCATCAAAAGGGGCACTGGATACCACTGCTCAATACTGATCCTGATCCAACAGCATCTGGACTTAGTTCTGGATATAGGAAAGATTCTTTCTCCACCCCTTGCACTCAGAACATTCATGCAGTCCAATATAGGAAGTGCCAAACGCTCGAATTAACTCATATCCACAACATACTGCCCAACTCTATATTCACGTTTCCCATCAGAATGACTAGCTCTTGTTTTTCCTGACAGGTCCTCCAGGAGTTAGAAAAAAAACACCTTAATCCATAGAGCCTCTGAAGCTTTAAAGTCATCTGGTACCCCCATTGATGGCTTTTACACAGAAGAAGTTGGACAAGGAGGCAGGAGAATAGGATTTGATGTTGGTACTTTAGCTCAGATTCTTGACAAAATTCCATGTTTTCCAGATAGTTTTGTTAGCGGATGTCTTATGAAAAGGAGCATCTGTCAATTCTGACCTTGTTGTGTTTGCGCTACTAATGCCTATTTTTTCAGTTGGACAAATTGGTATTTATTTGACTTTTGCTTAACTTTAAGTAGCAGCAACGTGCCCTTTAGTGGATATTAACATCTGGGGTATCCCATATAGGTCATATATTTAGTGTGCAGGGGACCACTACATATTTTTTATATATTTGTATTTTTATGAAAAATATTTTTGGCTTTTTAAAGATCAGTTTTCATTGGCTAGATTCACCTTCCTGTTTCTGTGTTTCACCGACACGAATAGAGATAGGCGATCACATTACAGTTGTCGCATTTTTAAAGGGTAACTCCACTTTCATGAGGAAAAAAAATAGCAAATAAAGAAAAAATATAGGGTATACAATTTGGACACAAGCCATATTGTAATTGAGGGTTATTAAAAATGACCCTTCTGGACCCGGCCACTTGGACACTTGTTTACAAGTTAAAATCAGGGGGTTTTTTTGCTAGAAAATTACTTAGAACCCCCAAACATATATATATATATATATATATATTTCTTTTTTTTTTTTTAGCAGAGACCCTAGAGAATAAAATGGAGATTGTTGCAATATTTTTTATCACCCGGCATTTGCGCAGCGGTCTTACAAACGCAACTTTTTTTGGAAAAATAACATTTTGAACAATATGAAAGATAGTGTTACGCCGAGTAAAAAGATACCCAACATGTCATGCTACAAAATTCCGCTCGCTTGTGGAATGGCGACAAACATTGATACCTAAAAATCCCCATAGGCAACACTTAAACATTTCTACAGGTTACCAGTTTACAGAGGAGGTCTAGGGCTCAAATTATTGCTCTCGCTCTAACAATCGTGGCGATACCTCATGTGTGGTTTGAACATAATTTACATATGTGGGCACGACTTGTGTATGCGCTTGCTTCGGAGCGAGAGCTAACAGGGACGGGGCACTTTAATTTTTCTTTTCCTATTTATTTTAGCTTTAATTTTTACACTGTCCTTTCAAAAAAAAAAATTGATCACTTTTATTCCTATTGCAAGAAATGTAAACATCCCTTGTAATAGAAATAAGCAAGACCTCTTTAATGTGATATCTGGGGTCAAAAAACCCCCAGAACTCACATCTATACTAAAAAAGAAAGAGAAAGTATTTTTTTTTTTCTACGATGAAAAAAAAATGGGCTCTTTAAATCTGTTGCTAGGAAGCGACATATGATGTTGCTCTGGTCCTCCAAGACCACAGAGTTGACAGGTCCGGTAAGCGGGGAAAACAACCAGGAAGCGGCGAGAGGGGTAGGGGCACCTCTCCCGCCACCCATAAAGGTGATCCAGTTGCTAAACTGCCGCTGGGACCACCTTTATGTTAAAGTGGACCGCCTGCCATTTAAAAAATATCAAGGTTATGGCAGTTATCTGCTGCTATTAACCCTGGTATTTAACGCCAAAGTACTGATGTAAATACACGGTGGGCGGCCCATAAGTGGTTAATCTGCAGCCGCTGTAATTTTCTGAAAATGCAATGCAATAGGGCTATCTGCAGCTGTTTTGCACACAGAATGTGTACTGATCACACCCCAGAAACATCATCATGTCCTGCTTGTGTGATTGGCTCTCCGATTTTCCCAGAAGTCTGCCTAAAATACAAGTAAGATTTTAGGCATCCCCTGCAGCAAATGTCATTTTTGATGAGATACTCCCAATATGAACATGTCTAATGGGATGCAGGCCCAGCAGATTTCCTTATTAGTGCTCTGCAGCTGCACAGCTGATTGATAATTATGAATCCACTCCCATTAGACCCCCAGCACAGAGGCACAGAGGAACAAACAATGATTTCTTCAGAATAACGAAGGTAGGAATCTGCAAAAAGGTTGTTATAATCCTTGCCATGTACAGAGATCACCCAGAGGAGAATATTTTTCTCTAAAAAAAAGTGGAGTTACGCTTTAGGAGAAGATTTAACTCTACTTTGAAGATCTATCCACTCATTTGCTGCAAAAAAAAAAAAAATTTAAAAAAAATTAAATCATACGGCTTCGGCCTCTTTACACTATGCCGCAGGCCCCTTTCACACATGGTGTCCGTTTGTCCGTTTTTCATCCATCTGTTGACAGATGAAAAACAGACATCAATGCATCTCTATGGAATAATGGATGTATATGGATGATCATTCATTTACATCAGTTTAGATCCGCATCCATCAACATCCATTTTTTAAATTGATCAAAGCTCTATTTTTCTTCCGTAAAAAAAAAAAAACGGATCGGAATAAAAATGGATGTAGACTAACAAATGCTCAGTTTTGCATTGGTAGTGAATGTAAAATAAACTGATGACCACTGATGAATAACTGATGAACTTTATTCATTTTGACGTGACTGAACTGATGAAATGAGTGTGAAAGGGGCCTAACAGATGAAAAAGCTGACTTTAAATACACTGCAAATAAAAGCCTGGTACTCCATAGGTGCCATAATTGCTGTGAAGGGCTCTTCATGTGGTTGGCCAGAGAAGAGGAACAGGCCTAGACATGTCTGCTATTGTTGACTCCAAGGTCCAATAAGATAGATACAATAGATTTTAGAAGTTTCCATAGTCTGTACAAAAGAATAAGCAGAGATAACTTTCAAATCTAAAGTAAAACATTAAAGTCAGTTAACCAGATTTGTTTATCTACTGATACTTGTGTGTTATTTATCTTGAGAATTACCTACCAGCAATCAAGCTTAGGAGCCCATTCACATTAGCGCGACTTGTCAGGCGACTTGTCAGTAGTACAGGACCCGTTCTAATAGAAGCGACACAAGTCGCTCCGACTTAGAAAAAGGGTCCTGTACTACTTTGGGGCGACCTCGGAGCGACTTGCATAGACTTCCATTATGTAAAGTCTCTGCAAGTCGCGCCAAAGTCGCGGTGCACAGCCGTGCACGCGACTTCACAGGTCGCCCCCCGAAGTCGTGTCGCCTCAATGTAAATGGGCTCTGAATGTCAATGTAAGGCAATAGAGGGGGGGGGGGGGGTGCGAATGAGCAGGGCTTCCCCTTTTGGGTGGAGCTCCACTTTGCAAAGAATATCTCACATGCAAGGAAAATAAAAATACAGCATTTTTGCTTGCACATGATTGGATGATTGAAATAAGCAGAGCTTCCCCTCATTGCTAAGCACTTGCAGAGTCTCTTTGCTTTTAGTAAATCAACCCCATCAGGTAATTATTGCCTTACAAACATGTCCCGGCATCATGCAAGTTAAAGCAATATAAACCAATTAACCATACCTTTATACAGATGGAAGAGGAAGGGAATGAAGATAGGACATCTACAAGAATAGCAGGGTCCAAGGTTTCCTTGCACAACATTGGCCAAAACATTCCTTAGGTAAGTGATGCATACGCACCTAGCCATCCTCATGATTAGGGTTGAGCGGACACCTAGATGTCCGTGTTCGACGGGTTCGGCCGAACTTTAAAAAAAAGTCCGGGTCCGTGTCCCGGACTTTTACCGAACTTTTCCCGGACACCGAACCCCATTGAAGTCAATGGGGACCCGAACTTTAAGGCACTAAAATGGCTCTAAAACACCAATGGAAAGGGCTAGAGTGCTGCAAATGGCAGCAAAACGTAGTTAAGAGCATGGCAAGTGCTCTGCAAACAAATGTGGATAGGGAAATAACTTAAAACAACAAAAAAAAACAGAAAAATAAAACAATGTTCTTCATCTCTGAAGGACGAGGCCCATATGGAGTAGGAGGGAGGTTGAGGTGGTGGTGGATGTGGCGGTGTCATAGGCGTGCGCACAGGGTGTGCCTGGTGTACCTGGGCACACCCTAATCACCTAGGGCACATAGCATTATCGCTCTGTTTGCCAGTGAGGAGATGGGAAAGATCTCCCTCGCACCTGCTCTGCTCTATTTCTCTTTGCCAGCAGGGAGAGTAATGTATCGGGGCCATGTACATGTAGGCAAACACATGCATGTGTATTTCAACTTTGGGGTGCACACCCTAATGCAATAGGCTGCGCACACCTATGGGCGGTGTAGGTGGAAGCGGCGGTGGAGGAGGACCAGGGCCGGATTAAGAGCATCATGGTCTTGGTGCTGAGGATTTTGAAGGGCCTTAAGGGCCGTGCCTTGGCATGCACCCAGAGGAGGAAGGGTGCAGCCATGCATGCCTAATTCAACATGGGATGCTGTCTCTGAAGCCCATAAACACATCCATGCATCGGCAACTGTCCCTCCTTGTCCGGCCTTCGCGCTGTGTGGGGAGGTTCTGAGGGTGCTGCCTGGGGAAGCGAGCATAGAAGCCAGACTTCTGTGTTTACAAGTGACAGAAGAGCGGTCACAGTGAATATGGCCAACCCGGGGCCTATATAAAAGGTAGGGGCCTGCATGGAGCTGCAGCTCCAATAGCCCCTACGTTAATCTGGCCCTGAGGAGGAGGACGAGGTAGCCAACACTGCTTCTTTTCACAAATTTTAAATGAGGGTACACCCCAAAAGAGTGAGAAAGAGCAAAAATGGAACAATGGCTGGGTAAGGTCGGTATCCATTGCTATTCTGCACAAGGTACGGAAAAGTCCCGTGGGATCCATGCCTGGTTCATTTTAATGAACGTGAGCTTGTCCACATTGTCTCTGGACAGGCGGCTGCGCTTGTCTGTTATAACACCCCCAGCCGTGCTAAATACCCGTTCAGATAATACACTGGCTGCAGGGCACGCCAGCACCTCCAAGGCGTAAAGGGCAAGCTCAGGCCATGTGCCCAATTTGGAGACCCAGAAGTTGAAGGGGGCAGACCCCTCGTTCACTACATGTAGGCGTGTGCACACATACTGCTCCACCATGTTGGTAAAATGCTGCCTCCTGCTAAGACGTTCCATCTGAGCTGCTGGTGCTGCTGTTTGTTGTGGCTTGCTGACAAAGCTTTTCCACATTTCGGCCATGCTAACCCTGCCTTCTGAGGTGCTGGCGGTGCCCTGGTTGAGTTGGCGACCTCCTCCTCCTCCTCCTCTGCCTTGTGCTTCCACTGTGGCCCCGCTGTCAGATGGGAATGCCAGCAGCATCGCGTCTACCAGCGTGCGCTTGTACTCGCGCATCTTGCGATCGCGCTCCAGTGAGTGAATTAAGGACGGTACGTTGTCCTTGTAACGGGGATCCAGCAGCGTGGCCACCCAGTAATCAGCACAAGTTAGAATGTGGGCAACTCGGCGGTCGTTGTGGAGACACTGCAGCATGTAATCGCTCATGTGTGCCAGGCTGCCCAGAGGCGACGAAAGGCTGTCCTCTGTGGGAGGTGTATCGTCCGTGTCCTCTGTATCCCCCCAGCCACGCACCAGTGATGGCCATGAGCTGGCCTGGGTACCACCCTGCTGTGAACATGGTTCCATCTCCTCCTCCAGCTCCTCCTCCTCCTCCTCATCCTCCTCATCCTCCAGAACTGTGCCCCTGCTGGACAATTGTGTCCCTGGCGTTTGTGTGTGCAGGAACCCACCCTCGGAGCCCCTTGCGAATGACTGCCCTGAAAGCCTTTGAAATGTTACCTCTTCATCCTCCTCCTCCTCATCCTGTGCCACATCCTCTTCCATCATCGCCCGAATTGTTTTTTCAAGGAGGCATAGAAGTGGGATAGTTAAGCTGAGAACGGCGTCATTGCCACTGGCCATGTTGGTGGAGTACTCAAAACAGCGCAACAAGGCACACAGGTCTCGCATGGAGGCCCAGTTATTGGTGGTGAAGTGGTGCTGTTCCGCAGAGCGACTCACGCGTGCGTGCTGCAGCTGAAACTCCACTATGGCCTGCTGCTGCTCGCACAGTCTTTCCAGCATGTGCAAGGTGGAGTTCCACCTTGTGGGCACGTCACATATGAGGCGGTGAGCGGGAAGGCCGAAGTTACGCTGCAGCGCTGCCAGGCGAGCAGCAGCAGGGTGAGAACGCCGAAAGTGCGCACAAACGGCCCGCACTTTCTGCAGCAGCTCTGACATATCGGGGTAGTTTTTAAGGAACCTCTGCACCACCAAATTCAGCACATGCGCCAGGCAAGGGATGTGCGTCAAACCGGCTAGGCCCAGAGCTGCTATGAGATTTCTCCCGTTATCGCACACCACCAGGCCGGGCTTGAGGCTCGCTGGCAGCAACCACTCATTTGTTTGCTGTTCCATGCTCCTCCACAACTCCTGCGCGGTGTGTGGTTTGTCCCCCAAACAGGCAAGTTGTAAAACTGCCTGCTGTCGTTTACCCCTGGCCGTGCTGAAGTTGGTGGTGAAGGTGTTACGCTGTCCGGATGAGGAGGCGGTAGAGGATGAGGAAGCGGAGTAGGAGGAGTGAGGAACAGGAGGCAAACTTAAGCGCCCTGCAATCCTCGGTGGTGGAAGGACATGCGCCAAATTGCTATCCGCCTCAGGCCCATCCGCCACTGCATTTACCCAGTGTGCCGTTAGGGAGATATAACGCCCCTGACCGTGCTTACTGGTCCACGTATCGGTAGTTAGGTGGACCTTGGCACAGATGGCGTTGCGCAGTGCACACCTGATTTTTTCCCCCACTTGGTTGTGTAGGGAAGGGATGGCTTGCCTGGAAAAGTAGTGGTGGCTGGGCACGACGCACTGTGGGACAGCCACCGACATAAGGTTTTTAAAACTGTGCGTCTCCACCAGACGGAATGACAGCATTTCAAAGGCCAATAATTTTGAAATGCTGGCATTCAGGGCCAGGGATCGCGGGTGGGTAGGGGGGTACTTCCTCTTCCTCTCAAGTGTTTGGGAGATGGAAATCTGAACGCTTCCACGGGACATTGTGGAGATGGTTGTTGGTGACCCAGGTGGTGGTGTTGCTGACAGATCGTCTGTTTGCGGGGTGGCAGGTGCTGGTATCACTACAGATGTGGCTGGAGCGGCCGAGACTGCAGCAGAAGAGGAAGCAGGATGAGCCAGAGACGTTTCTTGGTTTTGAAGGTGTGTACTCCACTGCAGCTCGTGCTTTGCACTTAGATGCCTGATCATGCAGGTTGTGCTCAGGTTGAGAAGGTTTATGCCTCGCTTCAAGCTCTGATTGCACAGGGTGCAAACCACTCGTGTCCTGTCATCAGCACATTTTCTAAAGAACTTCCACGCTAGAGAACTCCTTTGAGCTGACTTTGGTGCGCTCGTTCCCTTGCTGCGTTGGGCAGTAGTGGGCGTAGTGTCTAGGGCACGGCCGCTCCGCTTCTGCACCCTGCTCCCTCTTCTGCTGTGCTGGTGGCTCTGTGCGACCACCGCCTCTTCCTCCAAACTACTCAGGTCACCTGCATGACGTTCATTCCATGTGGGGTCGAGGACCTCATCGTCCTCCACATCATCTTCCACCCAGTCTTCACCCCTGCCCTCCTTGTCGGTCTCCACAATGCTGAATGCCGCAGCAGTTGGCACCTGTGTTTCGTCATCATCGGAGACGTGCTGCGATGATCCTTGCATGTACTCATCTTGAGAAATAAGTGCTTGGGCATCGCTGCACTCAATCTCTTCCACTTCTGGGGCAGGGCTAGGTGGATGGCCCTGGGAAACCCTGCTGACAGAGTCATCAAAAAGAAGAAGAGACTGCTGTATGGCTTGGGGCTCAGACTGCTTGCCTGATTTGCAAGGGGGTGAGGTGAAAGACGGTTGGACATCGGCTGCAGGTGCCAACTGTGACCTTTCTGCAGTAGACTGGGTGGGAGACAATGTGAAGGAACTGGAGGCACTGTCAGCAGCAAACCAATCTACTATCGCCTCCACTTGTTCTGGCCTCATCACTTCTAGGGGCGTATGATGCCCTACCAAATACTGATGCAGGTTCTGTCGCCTACTCACACTTGAGGAAGGTGTTTCACTTGTGCTTGTAGCTGGCACAGATCGACCACGTCCTCTCCTTGCAACAGGAGCTCTAGCAGCAGCACCACCACGACCCAGGCCACGGCCCCTATTTGACGCTCTCCTCATATTTCTGAAATTTAAGATCTTGCCCTAGAAAGGTCTTTATTGAATAGCGGAACAAAAGAACAACAGTATCGCACGGGTGTATCTCACAGTCAAATATGCAAACTATGCCGCAATTTAATGTTTTTTACACCAAAAGGGTGTGTATTGAATAGCGGAATAGGATAAAAAACTGTATCTCACACGTACAAACACAGACTAGGCCCGATTAAATTTTTTCCTACCCTAAAGGGAGGATGAGGAAGAGGAGTATGGAACAGGCAGCACCCTCAAATCTTCAGAAGTATGAGATGAACCCCAAAAACTTGGAAAGGTGGATCTCACACGTACCGACACAGACTATTCCGCAATTTAATTGAGCCCCAAAGGTTTTTATAGAATAGCGGAATAGGAAATATGATCAAAAAAAAGTGTATGTTTTTCACACGTACAGAAGCACACTAGGCCCCAATTACTATTGTTTGTACACCTAAAAGGATGGATGAGGAAGAGGAGGAGGAGGAGTATAGAACAGGCAGCACCCTCAAAGCTTCAGAAGTATGAGATGAACCCCAAAAACTTGGAAAGGTGGATCTCACACGTACCGACACAGACTATTCCGCAATTTAATTGAGCCCCAAAGGTTTTTATAGAATAGCGGAATAGGAAATATGATCAAAAAAAAGTGTATGTTTTTCACACGTACAGAAGCACACTAGGCCCCAATTACTATTGTTTGTACACCTAAAAGGATGGATGAGGAAGAGGAGGAGGAGGAGTATAGAACAGGCAGCACCCTCAAAGCTTCAGAAGTATGAGATGAACCCCAAAAACTTGGAAAGGTGGATCTCACACGTACCGACACAGACTATTCCGCAATTTAATTGAGCCCCAAAGGTTTTTATTGAATAGCGGAATAGGAAATATGATCAAAAAAAAGTGTATGTTTTTCACACGTACAGAAGCACACTAGGCCCCAATTACTATTGTTTGTACACCTAAAAGGATGGATGAGGAGGAGGAGGAGGAGTATAGAACAGGCAGCACCCTCAAAGCTTCAGAAGTACGAGATGAACCCCAAAAACTTGGAAAGGTGGATCTCACACGTACCGACACAGACTATTCCGCAATTTAATTGAGCCCCAAAGGTTTTTATAGAATAGCGGAATAGGAAATATGATCAAAAAAAAGTGTATGTTTTTCACACGTACAGAAGCACGCTAGGCCCCAATTACTATTGTTTGTACACCTAAAAGGATGGATGAGGAGGAGGAGGAGGAGGAGTATAGAACAGGCAGCACCCTCAAAGCTTCAGAAGTATGAGATTGTGTTCACTGTACCCCACAAAGATTGTGTTCACTGTACCCCACAAAGATTGTGTTCACTGTACCCCACAAAGGTTTTGTTCACTGCACCCCACAAAGATTGTGTTCACTGCACTCCAAAAGGATTGTCTTCACTGCACCCCACAAAGATTGTGTTCACTGTACCCCACAAAGGTTTTGTTCACTGCACCCCACAAAGATTGTGTTCACTGTACCCCACAAAGGTTTTGTTCACTGCACCCCACAAAGATTGTGTTCACTGTACCCCCCAAAGATTTTGTTCACTGCACCCCACAAGGATTGTCTTCACTGCACCCCACAAGGATTGTCTTCACTGCACCCCACAAAGATTGTGTTCACTGTACCCCACAAAGATTTTGTTCACTGCACTCCAAAAGGATTGTCTTCACTGCACCCCACAAAGATTGTGTTCACTGTACCCCACAAAGGTTTTGTTCACTGCACCCCACAAAGATTGTGTTCACTGTACCCCACAAAGGTTTTGTTCACTGCACCCCACAAAAATTGTGTTCACTGTACCCCCCAAAGATTTTGTTCACTGCACCCCACAAGGATTGTCTTCACTGCACCCCACAAGGATTGTCTTCACTGCACCCCACAAGGATTGTCTTCACTGCACCTCACAAAGATTGTGTTCACTGTACCCCACAAAGATTGTGTTCACTGTACCCCACAAAGGTTTTGTTCACTGCACCCCACAAAGATTGTGTTCACTGCACTCCAAAAGGATTGTCTTCACTGCACCCCACAAAGATTGTGTTCACTGTACCCCACAAAGGTTTTGTTCACTGCACCCCACAAAGATTGTGTTCACTGTACCCCACAAAGGTTTTGTTCACTGCACCCCACAAAGATTGTGTTCACTGTACCCCCCCAAAGATTTTGTTCACTGCACCCCACAAGGATTGTCTTCACTGCACCCCACAAGGATTGTCTTCACTGCACCCCACAAAGATTGTGTTCACTGTACCCCACAAAGATTTTGTTCACTGCACTCCAAAAGGATTGTCTTCACTGCACCCCACAAAGATTGTGTTCACTGTACCCCACAAAGGTTTTGTTCACTGCACCCCACAAAGATTGTGTTCACTGTACCCCACAAAGGTTTTGTTCACTGCACCCCACAAAAATTGTGTTCACTGTATCCCCCAAAGATTTTGTTCACTGCACCCCACAAGGATTGTCTTCACTGCACCCCACAAGGATTGTCTTCACTGCACCCCACAAGGATTGTCTTCACTGCACCTCACAAAGATTGTGTTCACTGTACCCCACAAAGGTTTTGTTCACTGCACCCCACAAAGATTGTGTTCACTGTACCCCACAAAGGTTTTGTTCACTGCACCCCACAAAGATTGTGTTCACTGTACCCCCCAAAGATTTTGTTCACTGCACCCCACAAGGATTGTCTTCACTGCACCCCACAAGGATTGTCTTCACTGCACCCCACAAGGATTGTCTTCACTGCACCCCACAAAGATTGTGTTCACTGTACCCCACAAAGATTTTGTTCACTGCACTCCAAAAAGATTGTCTTCACTGCACCCCACAAAGATTGTGTTCACTGTACCCCACAAAGGTTTTTTTCACTGCACCCCACAAAGATTGTGTTCACTGTACCCCACAAAGGTTTTGTTCACTGCACCCCACAAAGATTGTGTTCACTGTACCCCCCAAAGATTTTGTTCACTGCACCCCACAAGGATTGTCTTCACTGCACCCCACAAGGATTGTCTTCACTGCACCCCACAAAGATTGTGTTCACTGTACCCCACAAAGATTTTGTTCACTGCACTCCAAAAGGATTGTCTTCACTGCACCCCACAAAGATTGTGTTCACTGTACCCCACAAAGGTTTTGTTCACTGCACCCCACAAAGATTGTGTTCACTGTACCCCACAAAGGTTTTGTTCACTGCACCCCACAAAGATTGTGTTCACTGTACCCCACAAAGATTGTGTTCACTGTACCCCACAAAGGTTTTGTTCACTGCACCCCACAAGGATTGTTTTCACTGCACCCCACAAGGATTGTCTTCACTGCACCCCACAAAGATTGTGTTCACTGTACCCCACAAAGATTTTGTTCACTGCACCCCACAAAGATTGTGTTCACTGTACCCCACAAAGATTTTGTTCACTGCACTCCAAAAGGATTGTCTTCACTGCACCCCACAAAGATTGTGTTCACTGTACCCCACAAAGGTTTTGTTCACTGCACCCCACAAAGATTGTGTTCACTGTACCCCACAAAGGTTTTGTTCACTGCACCCCACAAAGATTGTGTTCACTGTACCCCACAAAGATTTTGTTCACTGCACCCCACAAGGATTGTCTTCACTGCACCCCACAAGGATTGTCTTCACTGCACCCCACAAAGATTGTGTTCACTGTACCCCCACAAAGGTTTTGTTCACTGCACCCCACAAAGATTTTGTTCACTGCACTCCAAAAGGATTGTGTTCACTGCACCCCAAAAAGATTGTGTTCACTGCAGCCCACACACAGAAAAATGGATGTGGATCACTGACACCTGCCTATCTCCTATCCCACACCACACAGCAATATCGATTGTAGTTTGTAGAACACAGTTTCCCTAAAATTCAGCAGACTCTGTCCCTAACAGGATTGAGAAGAGATCGTAGATCAGGAGAACTAAGTGCAGACCCCACCCCACACAGCAATATCGATTGTAGTTTGTAGAACACTCTGACCCTAAAATTCAGCAGCAGCCTCTCCCTAACAGGATTGAGAAGAGATCGTAGATCAGGATTGAGTGCAGACCCCACCCCCCACACAGCAATATCGATTGTAGTTTGCAGAAGACACTGACCCTATAATTCAGCAGACTCTATCCCTAAAATGCCTACAACTCGCCCTGCCTAAACACTCCGACCTGTCCCTCAATTCTATCCGGACACAAATGGTTTTTTCCTGCCTGTCTTTCCCTAATCAGCAGCCAGCACGTTGATGTGTGCTCTGTCCCTGATCTAAGCAGCAGAATGAAGACGCTGCGGCTGCCTGGAACTTATAAAGACTTGGTCACATGCTTCAGACGGCCAATCACAGCTACTGAGACATTTGCAGGCATGGCTGGGATGGCTTAAGGCACACCAGTTAAACGATTGTTGATTGGCTGTTGAAAGCCCGCCATGAAAAGAGCGCCAAAGCATGCAAAACCCGGAAATAAAACGACCGAACACGGATTTTTACCCGAATATACAGTAAAGTGTCCGTGTTCGTGTTCGGGTAACAAAAATCCAATTATTCGGTACGAACACGAATAATACAGTCCGTGTTCGCTCAACACTACTCATGATGTACACGAAACATGATTTATCAGACCAGGCCATATTCTTCCATTGCTCTGTGGTCCAGTTTTGATGCTTATGTGCCCATTGAAGGCAATTCTGGCTTTGGACACGGGTCAACATTGGCACCCTGACAAGTCTGCAGCTATATAGCCCCATACACAACAAACTGATTGCACAGTGTGTTCTGACACCTTTCTTTTGGAACCAGCATTGGCTTTTTCACCAATTTAAGCTATAGCAGCTCTTCTATTGGATCTGACTAATACTGAGCCTTTTCCACCCATGACTGTCAACAGTTTTCCTTATTTGGACCACTTCTTGATAACCCCTGACCACTGCAGACCGGGAACATCCCACAAGAGCTACAGTTGTGTAGAGTTTGCATGTTCTCCCAGACATGTTAATTGTCTCCTGACTAAGTTGGGCCTAGTATATATATATATGTGTGTGTGTGAGTAATGCCTCGTACACACGCATCGATTATTGGCCGGGAATTTTTGGCCAACGTCCGATCGGCCGATTTTCGGCTTGTTAGTATGATGCTTCCGACAACTGACTCCGACTTTTCGGCCGTAAAAAATCTGGTGTGCATGCTATAAAATTTTTGTTGGCCGTCAACACAACGGCCGATTTTCCGTCAGTCAGTACAGGTTTCGGCAGACAAAAATCTGATGAGCAAGACTGGGCATGCTCAGAGAAGAAAAAACACACGGAAAGTAAACCATCACATGACATCACTTCTGAAGTAGATTTTTGTTGGCCGAGAAAATTCATGTGCAGTCTAGGCACATTCCAACCAACAAAACAACACTGGACAAAAGTCGGATGATCGGTCGGCCGATAATCGTTGCGTGTGTACGAGGCATTAGGCCAGCCATAGAAGGTTTGAGTCATCTATGGGCAGGCCAGCATGTTGGATTTTTACATAGCAGCTAGCAATAATCACTGAGTTTTCCTGGCAGGGGGCACAGAGAGAGTACAATAGTGCCACGGGTGGGATTCCCCCATCAACAGTGACTGTGTTGACGAGGGAACTGTAAACAGATTTGAGGAAAAAAGTCAAGTACTGATAAACCCGTGGTTGCAGGAAAGAAAAACACATCTATGGTCTACCTTAGGCTGTGTTGATAAGGGGATCCCTCCCACTGCGTTATTGTATTCTGACAGCTGGAGGTTTCCAGGCATCAGAATACAATGATCGCACAAAAAAAAAAACCTTAGAGGCTGGTTGCACTGAAGTGGAATGATAAATTGACTTCAGTACAACCAGCCTACCTTTAGACGGATCATAATTCAGCCGGTTCCTGCTGAACTGGATACATTTCGATTCGTCTATGGCTGGCTTTAGGGACCTTAGATTGTAAAGCTCCTTGAGGGCAAGGACTGATGTGAATGTACAAAATATTTATAAAGCACAATGTAAATTGTAGGTGATATTTACTGTAAATTCCTTGCCTAGATATAGGGGTCAGGGCCGGGACAAGGGGTGGGCAGGAGGGGTACTGGGGTATCATGTGAAGAAGAGGGGCACCACAAAGAGATCAAGGGGGAGGGGATTTGTGTTGGAAGGGGGCATTTGAGGGGCAGCAGGGGGTAAAAGTATTGTTTTAGGAGGGGAATTTGGGGGTGGTAATAGTGGTGATTTAGGGGGATATGTGTTGGGAGGGGGGAAGAAAATTTGTGCTGGGAAGGAGAATTTGGGGGGGAATTTGTGCTGGCAGGGGGGATTAGAAGTGGGGGGGGGAGATGTGTACTACGAGGGGCAATTTTAGGGGTAGAGGATTTGTGCTAGGAGGTGGGAATTTTTCTTTTGGGGGGGATTTTAGGGGGATGATTTGTACTGGGAGGAGGGGAAATGTTTGGTTAGGGGGGTAAGCAGGCAGATTAGTGCTCATTGTTTTCCTGGGGTAATTTTTGCTGACAAATAATGCTCATATATTGGGGGGGGGCGCAGTTTGGCATGTTCGCCCCGGGCTCTAGATGACATTGTCCCAGCACTGATAGGGGTTGATTTACTAAAGGAAAATCATTGTGCACTACAAGTGCATTTGGAAGTGCAGTCGCTGTAGATCCGAGGGGAAGATCTGAAATGAAGCTCTGCTGATTTCTATCACCCAACCATGTGCAAGCAAAAATTTTATTTTTTATTTTCCTTGCATTTCCCCTCAGATCTACAGCGACTGCACTTTCAAGTACTTGTAGTGCACAGTGGATTTGCCTTTCCAAAAAATAAACCCTATAATCAATGTTACTCACTTTACCCATCAGTGGTTATAATGTTAAGGCTGATTAGTGTATATCCGCAGACAGCCCCAAAAGGGTCTTTCTACTGAATATTGCATGTCTCTTCTGCAATAAACAGCCTGCCTGCTTGTAATCTTTTTACTTTGCCTTCTGTTCTGCTTTAAAAACTCTTTGTCTAATTTGCCATTATTTCTGAAAAAAAAAAAGCCTTCAATCTTTGTGTATCACTTTGCAGAGCTAACGATGGGTCATACACTAGTACATTTTGTTCATCCGAACATTCATACAAAAATTCTCATCAGTATATTCAATGACATTACAACTGTAATTTAAAAGTGCTTCAAAATACATTTGCTTTTAACATTAAATTTCAGAGTGAATGGACTCTATTGAACGAAAACCACATTCACTGTTAGAAATTCCTTCCAGAAAGAATTTCTTGCTACTCCTTCAAGTGTTATCGTCTCTGCGGTAAAAACATCAATTTGGCCCCATTAACAAAATCAGACAAACGTTTTAACCGCTTTACGACCGCCCACTGCAGTTACACTGCGGCAGGCAGCCGCTCCTGGGCAAACCGACGCAGGATTAGGTTGGTCGCTTGGTGGCAGCTAGGGGGTGAGCGGGGAAGCCGATGTATGGGGCAGGTGGCTCCGATTGCCGCCTGACACCCACGATCGTTCCACGTTGAGAGAGAAGAACGGTCGGCTGTTGTAAACACAGCTGACCATTCGTCTCCCTGGAATGTTCATAGAGCCCATGTCTATGTAGGAACACATGTCTCTATGGTCATTTCAGAAGCCACGCCCCCCCACAGTTAGAATCACTCCCCTAGGCTCACATTTAACCCCTTGATCACCCACAATGTTAATCCCTTCCCTGCCAGTGTCATTATCACAGTAACAGTGCATATTTTTAGCACTGATTACTGCAGTAATGTCACTGGTCCCCCCCAAAAGTGTCAAAAATGTCAGTCAGAGGTCCGATCTGTCCGCCACAATGTCGCAGTCCCGAAAAGAAAAAGAAGAAAAAAAAAATCGCAGCTCGCTGCCATTACTTGTAAACAAAAGAAAAAACACAAAAAAAAATGACATAAATCTTTCCCATAGTTAGTAGATGCAATAACTTTTGCGCAAACCAATCAAAATACGCTTATTGCGATTTTTGTTACCAAAAATATGTAGCAGAAACAAATTAGCCTAAAATGTTACAAAATTTAAATTTTTAAATTTTTTTTTTTGAGAATGTTATAAAGTAGAAAGTGAAAAATATATATATTTTTTTTGTCAGAATTGTCGCTCTTTTTTTGTTTATAGTGCAAAAAAAAAGAAATCACACAGGTGAGCAAATACCACCAAAACAAAGCTATATTTGTGGGGACCGCGCAATTGTCCGTTAAATTAACGCAGTGCCGAATCACAAAATATGGCCGGGTCATTAAGGGGCAAATCCTTCCAGTCCAGAAGTGGTTAAAGCAAAAATGTTCAAATTAAATACCAGTAATGTAAGGTCAGCTTAACTGTCTAGGGCAGTGATGGTAAACCTTGGCACCCCAGATGTTTTTGAACTACATTTCCCATGATGCTCCACTACACTGCAGAGTGCATGAGCATCATGGGAAATGTAGTTCCAAAACATATAGGGTGCCAAGGTTTGCCATCACTGCCCTAGGGTTGCAAACACATATAGAAGTAGCAATGTGAATAGGAGTCTGGAGCCCAGCTGCATGGGGCTAAAGCCTAGTACACACGATCAGAAAATCGTATAAACAAATACCGCTTTCGGAGCGATCATGCGATAATTTGATCGTTAGTACACAGCTTTCGTCAGCTGATCACGACAGTTCATCTAAAATTATCTGAAGAGGCAAACACAAGAATTTTTCTTATCAGAGAACACTGTATAACATAGTATAGTGTTTGTAAGAAAGAGTTCACAAGACAGCACATGAGCGGAAACTAAAGAACGAACTGGAAGAAAACCAGTACTGCGAAAACAATTCATGTGTACATTGCAAAAATATAATTTCACAGGAGAAAAGCCATTATGTTTATTGTTCTTTGAGATTCAATACCATGGGTTGACAATAAAATCAGTTTGTCATGATGGCAATTTTAGAAATAAAATTAGTCTGGAGCCAGAAAGACTCCTCCACCCTGGAAGGTGTAAAATTTAGGTCTTTGTAAATGAAAAGGAAATTGTTATTATGTTGCTATAAGCCTCCAGTAGCTGGCTCACTTTGTAATTATTTAGCATGACAATTGTGGCACATATGCATAACAACACATAATATATAACACTTGTAGGAAAGCCTAAGGGTTTAACAATGCCTCATAGACTGTTATGTAGGTACTATTATTGTGAAAAGTTTCAGTTATATATTTGATTACAGTGGAACTTGGAATGAATATAATACATCGAACACTGGGCAAGCCGAATATATGAATTCATCGGTATGGGCATGCTCACATTGTTCTGTATGTGTTTGACATGCGTTTATTGGTGTACATATGTATTAGGGATCGACCGATTATCATCAAGGCCTATATATCAAGGGCCGATATTGACTTTTGCCGATATATATGTATCGGCCCCAGAACTGGCCGATATTCCAACTATTGCTCATGTAAGGGTAAAATGATGTCACATAGCATAATTCCATTTACAAATGTTATTGAATATGCCACTTCCATATGTACAAATTAAAGATATAAACAATGAAGTGATGTCATGACATCACTTCCGGGTACTCGGCTCCAGATTAAAAAAAAAAAAGACAGCATTCAAAACAGCCAAACTTGGCGATTTGAATGCTTTTAAGTGCAGAGGAGGGGTTTGGGGTCTTTTAGACCCCCAGATCCCTTCACAAGAGTACCTGTCAAGTGATAAAAAAAAAAAAAAAATTTAAATGTACGAAAATATCGGCCGATACCGATATGCAATGGCCAAAATATCGGTAACAAAGAACCGATATCGGTTGATCACTAATATGTATGTTGCATTGCATTGGCCTATTTGTTTTATATGGGCCCTCAACACGTGTCCACAGACCAATAAAAACATACCCGACTTATTTATTTTTCTTGCTAAATCACAAAAAGTCATATAGATCAGACTTAAAAAGGGTCATAAAACAACATTGAACAAATTCAAGTTATACTTTTATCAATAAAGAATAAAAACATATTTCACATACATATAAATGCTTATGACAAATGCACTGGTTTTGACTTACTAAAACTAAAGAGTGCAAAATCTGGTGCAGCTGTGCATGGTAGCCAATCAGCTTCTAATTTCAGCTTGTTTAATTCATCTTTGACAAAAAACCTGGAAGCTGATGATTTCTTTGCAGAGCTGCACTACCCAGTTTTAGTAAATCAACCCCCGTATTGTATTGCACAATTAAAATATACCTCTGAATCAACACCCATTACTATATAGATATATTTAAGAAATTTTCTTTACCTGGATTAAATGACACAGGGCATAGTACTCCTGTTATATAATACCACTATAATATAACAGTTCGTGCATTAAACTTCTCCAATGCATGGAATGGGTGTGTTGCAGATCTGACATAGTGCCCAGTCAGCTTACTCAGGTAGACAGAGGTAATCTGTGATATAACATCAATAATTAATTTTTTGTGTGCATGCATAAATAACATAGCATACATATTAAATATGAAACTATCCACGTGGATAGAATAATTGGATTACATTTATATTATATACTTTAAAGCAGGATGTGCAATGGATATTGCAAACCCATAGCTAAAAACTCCTTCTCTCTTCGGCACCACAGGGGAAGATATGAAGTGTCTCCATCTACAAGATATAGGTGCATTCTGTTTTTATAATTAAATGTCTACACAAATCGGACGGTAAGTAGTCCATGAAGGTAAGCGGAACAAAACTTGTCCCTAAGCACAACATGTATTTTTTGCTGATGCAACACACCACAACATCTTTGAATTCATAACCATGCATTGTGGTGTGTTGAATGATCAAGTGTATTGTTAACCATTGGGGGCCAATTGTATTGGAAGTTTAATAGAACTAAATTAGAAGCCCCCAAAACTCTTAGTAACAATATAAACAGTTTAACCTCCCTGGCGGTATGATTCTTTTGGATTTTAGGCGCTGAAAGCGGTACCATTATTTTGCATGCAATTCTTGTGAATGAGCAACCCAAACCAACTGTATACATTTATTATATATATTATATGTGCATGTATACATATATTATGTATATATATATATATATATATATATAATGTATACAGTTGGTTTGGGCTGCTCATTCACAAGAATTACATATATATATATCTATATATATATATATATATCTATATATAGATATATAGATATATTTACATAAAAGGTACAGTAAAACTGCAGGAAAGGGCACTGGGGGGCAAACTAATGTGATTTTTTTTTTATTTTGAATGGTAACAGTGTGTTTGGTGTGTTTTTACATTTGAAATTCCCACCGGTTCCACCCCCCTGCAAACGTCACGTCGCAGGAGACGGAAGCCGGGGAACAGAGACGATTGGAAGGAAGATCCGCCCCGCGAAAGACACCGCCGAGACACATCGCTGGATCCCGGTGACAAGGTAAGTAACCTCTTTTACAGGATCCAGCGATGCTTCTGGCTGTACCTCGAGTGTGGCTCGGGGTTACCGCTTTTGGCTCTGAAATTTAACCCCGAGCCACGCTCGGGAATACCGCTAAGAAGGTTAAGGGGAGGAGATCTATACATCATCTGCTGGGACCTTGAAGGGGGCATGCCCTGAAAGCTTGTCCTGAAAAATTGTATGTTAGTGCAAATAAAAAAAAGTATCACATACGGTACTCAATTGTCTTCGTCGCAAGTGCTCTTATATGGCTACAGTCTCCTCAAACCTAAAAAATAAAAGGTCATTTGTCAAAACGGGAGATTTCACCCAAATAGAAGCAGTTGGGAGCTCTGTTAAAAGAAAAAGTTAAAAAAAAAAATGTAAATGTGTTTGAGGTGACAGTTTGTAGTCCTACATTTGAGAAGTCCCCTTTGAAGACAATGGCTATCAGTACTTGACTTTTTTCCTCAAATCTGTTTACATATGTAAACTGCATAGGCAGTTTGTTCTTTATCATTGGCCCCTATATGCTGTTAAAATGGTGCCATTTTCTCCAGACAAGCAGTTATTGTGCTAAATGAGCTGTTTGCAGGAAGGACGCTTGCTGTCCTTCCTTAACCCTTTTCAGACCAGAAGGGGCCAAAGTCAAGCAAAGCAAGTTGTGGTCACTAATTGAGTAATGAGTTAAGGGGGAGGTGTGCAACCCATTCTTATCTAGAATCACCTGAGAGAGAGAGAGAGAGTCCTGTCTCTTTCACAAATTGTATAATTAGGCGTTTGATCTACTTCATAAAAACATCAAGCTATTGACTTTGAAATGCACTCTGCACACATTTGTTGCTGTCCATTCCTCTATGCTTGTTGCCTCATTTCCTAAGCTCCTTCTTCCTTAATAAAATAAATTAACATAATTCCTGACAAATAGAACCTGGCACCAGAGATCTGATAACATGGTCTACCTTCCCAGTCCATTTCCTCTTTGAGGATGCCTTGTAGGCATATCATTTAAATTGTGCATGCTTACCCATTAAAAAATATACAGATCTCAAAACAAACTGGATAAATACACATTTGATGAAGAGCAGTGAAATGGATGTAACCCATAGTAACCAATCAAACCTCAACTAGCCATCAGCTTTGAGCAGTCAGCCCAGATAAAAGGTATTGTTTGCTATGCATTGCTGTATCTTTCATGCTAATGTTTTGCCTACTCTTGTTTTTCAAACTAAAACTTGTTTAAAGCAATTCATTTAAATAGAGAACATATTTAATGACATCCAATCATTCACGGCTCCCGGAAGACTATCAAGTGAAAACTTTGAACAATTCTGATTAGGTTTTATATTAGTCTGAGTGATTGAGATGGCTTCAGTAGACCCGTTATCTTCTACTGAGACAATGAATCTTTAAAAGGGTTAAATGCTATAATATAAGACTATCTAATCCTTAAAGGTATTGATTCAATTAGCAGCCCCTGGTATCATTGAAGGCCAGCCTTCTAGAAATGAACTTGGAGCCGGTCAACTGCTCCTTTAACTACTGTATTGAGGAATTAAGAGGATGTGACAGTCACACCACAATGGAAATGACAGTAACACCCAATAAGACTATTGTTATGGGCATCATTACAAGTGTTGACTCATTACACCCCACCTTGGCCCAGGACTTTAAATATGTGCGGGTCACAATGGGAAGGTTAGTTTGCACCTTTCTAGAGGAAGAGGACACCAGCAGCTCTGACTAGGAATGGAGAAGAAGGCTTACTCTGTGCAATGGCTGTCGGAGAGCAGTCATAGGAATACAGCTTACCCCAGTGTGGATTTATTGGCATCCAGAGCTGGCACACCTACCCTTCAGTATCACAAGGACTTCAGGGCTCTGGGAATGGAAAGACCAAGCACGGCCACTGGAGGCAATGAGAAGAAAAATCCCTCTGACCACACAGCAGCACTTTACCAGGTCCAAAGAACTCAGACAGAGGCAAATGGTAAGATCTATGCTTCTTGTCTCTCCCTGATCATCCCTGGGGATATATATATATATATATATATATATATATATATATATATATATATATATATATATATATTAGGGAATTAGTAAAGTCCCTAGGATCAGTCATTAAATAACAATATGTATTTAGTGAAGGACTTTTTTTTCATTTCCTTTTCTTGATGGCCATTTTTTTCTGGGTTTCCCCTAAGGAAAATTTACTTTACATTTTATTTTAAATATTTGAGTATAATATTGTTTTCCATATATAATTAGACAATTCCCATATATATTTTTTTATTTTTTGTTTTAATGATGTACAATTTTCTTAACTGCATTTTATACATAATCTAAAACTTACCCTAAAGTAATTTTGTATTTGACTTTGACATTTTAGCCATTATAGCTCAAGATGTTCTTAAAGTAGAATTTTATAGGCAAAACTTTTTTTTTTTTTTTTCTTTTCATTTTGGATAGAGTAAGGGAGTGTTCTAACCAATATCAGTTAATTTTTTTGCCATCTATGTCCTATTGGAGAGATTTTTCTTCACTTTCTGTCCCAAAGCCAAAACAGGAAGTGAGAGGAAATTTCTTGGGGACCATGAGGTCACCAGAACTTGTGTCCCCAAAGGAAGATTTCCTCACTATTACTTTTCTGGGGGTAATCCAAAATGTGCAATTTTCATTAAGTTAACTTTCAATAGTACTGGTAAACAGGACAAACAAAGAGGGTAAATGTCCATAATGAGGACAGAGACCGCATTAAAAACCAAATAGATGTTCTAATACCCCTCCACCCTATCTAAAACTGAAAGTTTTTTTCTTTTGTTCTACTTTAAGAAAATAAAACATCTTTATAAAATACAAATATTGAATGAAAGTAGTATAATAGAAAATAGTGTAAAAGTAAAGGAGGCTTATAACCCCCTGCCAGTTTATTTTTTGCCATCTGTGTCCCATTAGGGAGATTTCCCTTCATTGTTCCATAGCCAAAACAGGAAGTTAAGGGAATCCCTGCAAATTAAGGTCACCAGAACTAATGTACCCATTGGAAGATTTATCCTCTATTACTTTTCTGGGGACAGCCCAAAATTTGAGGTTTTCTTTTACTTTCAATGATAATGGTAAACTGAGAGGGTAAATCTCCCTAATGGGGACCGCATTAAAAACTAATTGGGTGTTCTAAAACCCCTCCACCCTATCCAAAATTAAAAATTCTTTCCAGTTATACTTTAAGTAATTATTATTTATAAATGTCAAATATTAAATGAAAATGGTATAACTATAGTATAATAGTATAAAAGTAAGGGAGGGTTATAACCCCTGTCAGTGGTTGTTTTGTTTGTTTTGTCATCTGTGTCCCCATTGGAAGATTTGGATTTTCTTTTACTTTCAATGATAATAGTAAACAGGACAAATCGAGAGGATGAATCTCCATGACAGAAATAAAAACTGACAAGCATTCTAATCCCTCTCCACTCTGGCCAAAACTTTAAAAATAAAAAAAGTTTTGCCTTTAGTTATATTTTAAGAAAATAAATATTTTTATACATGTCAAATATTGAATAAAAACTGGTATAATAGAAAAAAAGTGTAAAAGTAAGAGAGGGTTATAACCCCTGTCGGTTTATTTTTCACCATATGTGTCCCATTGGGGAGATTTCCCTTCACTTCCTGTCCCATAGCCAAACAGGAAGTGAGAGGAAATCCCTGCAAATTAAGGGAAATAATTGGGAACCCCAAGATCACAAGAAGTAGTGTCCCCAAAGGAAGATTTTCCCTCTTACTTTTCTGGGGACAACCCAAAATTTAGAATTTTCTTTTACTTTCACTGATCATGATCAGGACAAATAGAGAGGGTAAGTATCCTTAACGGGGGGGGGGGGGGGGGGGGGTGTCAGACAGCGATAAAAACTGACAAGCTTTCTAATCCCTCCCCACTCTATCCAAAACTTAAAATAATAAAAAAAAGTTTTGCCTTTAGTTATGCTTTCAACTCTTTAATTGTCTTTTTATTAATACCTTTATATATATATATATATACCAGGCATGTGAGGTTTGATGCCCTTTCTAAACGGCTGCTAAAATAAAACCACATACATCTAGATATTGTACAGTGCAGATTTTGAAGACATAAAAACAATAATGCACTAAAGTTATAAAAGAACCACAGCAGCGCAGTTAATAAGCCGATACAGAATGTCAGCGCAATGTAAGTACGTATCAAACTACTTTAATACTGAAAATAGAAATTCTGTTTAGTATATATTCTACAAGTATTACCTGCTAGGACTTTGCATATATGTCATTACTATTAGCTGATTCATTTACAAGAACATTGACTGTATAATATTTTAAATACCTGAATCTTTCACAATCAGCACCCTACCTCTCATTCAGTATTTTCCTCTTCTTATTGCTAGTCTATAGATTATAGAATATTGATAGTCTGTGGCATTATGGATATCGGCAGGTTTTGTCACTTTAGAGTTGGACGTGTAGTCCTATGAGAATCCCATGAGTAGGGCTGGATTAAATCCCCTGAGTTATTATAAGGACTTTTATCATTTGTATCGTTGACTGAGGGGGTAGGTACTTGTTCAGATGTGTGCAATAAACATAAACTGTTTAACCACTATGTAAACAATGCAGAGCTCCATCCTGTAAATGGAGTTATACTGGATTATGTTTCCCTGCAAAGCAAAGAATAAAATCCAGCACATCCCTTAGTGAAAGTAGCACATAGTACACACAAAAAAACACTGTTTAGGCACACATTTAACCTTTGATCACCCTAGATGTTTAACCCCTCCCCAGCCAGTGTCATTGGTATAGTGACCATGCATATTTTTAGCACTGATCACTGTATTTGTGTCACTGGTTCTCACAGTGTCAGATTATCAGCTGCAATATTGCAGTCCTGCTATATCACCTATATCACTGATCGCCACCATTATTAGTAAAAAAAAAAAAATTCCAGTATATATACCATAGTTTGTAAATGCTATAGCGTTCGTGCAAAGCAATCATTATACGCTTATTTCGGGGGGGGGGGGGGGGGGGGTTACCAAAAATATGTAGCAGAATACATATTGGCCTAAATTTTATGAAGAAGTTTGATTTTTTTTAAAATGGCCTTGTCACGAATGGGGCGTGATTAAAATAATTTTTATATAATGTGTCTTCTATGTGCAGATGTGACCACACCTAGAAGAGTGTTCAATGAAGTCTCCACTCACAACCCATGTCCTGCTTCAGAGAAATGTCCCAGCCCGGACACAGACAGTGCTAAAAGCCCTGGATCCCTTTCTGAAGATGATGCCACCTCTAGGCCACGTACTAAATTCAACAATGAGCAGCTTCGGGAGTTGGAGAAGAGCTTTAAAGAACACCGATACATAGGATCCAACGAGAAGAAGCGACTGTCCAGGGTGCTGAAGTTATCAGAGACCCAGGTAGGCACAAATTACCTAACCTTACTGAATGCTGATTAGAGTGAGACTGGGTTACCAGTGGAGTCCCTAAATGGGAATTAAAAGAAAATGAGAAGTGTGCAGAGAGGAAAACTCTCTTTACACTACCCATTGGATAGCCATATATCTAAGGCCAGCCATACACGATGCAAATTTCTTTCCTGCAACCACAGGTTGCAGGAAAGAAATTTGCACAATTCCTCTAGCAGCACAGACAGTGCTGACAGGGGAATCAGCAAATGTCTGCTCCCGGAGGGGGGAAGCCAAGCCACCCCACCCCTGCTGGATGAAGACAGTGATTATCACTACCAGCCATAGCAGCCGCTTGTGATTATCGGAAGCGAATCCGGCAGGCTGATTGTACCCAAGCTGATTGATCGATCAACTTGGTACATTCAGCCGGCCCATTAATGGTTCGAATCTATGTATGGCTGGCCTAATTTAAAACTAGGGTTGCCCCGCTTTTGCACCGGTAAGGTAACCGGTAAGTAACGAGTACTGATCATTTTCGTTAAGTACTCACCGATACAGATACTTTTGCAGTGTGATTTGAGCCCATATTAAATAAATGGGCTCAAATCGCACTGCAAAGAATCTCATACAATCTGAACAGGAATGTGGTGTGATTTCTGTCCAAATCGCATGCGGTTTACTGCACCGCTCCTGTGAAAACTCAGACTGAAGTCGTTATAGGTTATAAGGTATAGGTTTCAGGTATAGGAGCATTTGCACGAGTACGAGTATCGATATCAGAATCGGTGCAACCCTATTTAAAACCATTCTCTATTTAAGCTGGTCCACACAAATTCTCCCCAGAACTCCTAATTTGCTATGTATTTTAGTAAAAGTGAATAACTATATTCCTATGTGCCATCCTTTTAAGAAATGATCTATCAACTTTGGAATTTTGAGGTTATTTTTACATTGGGTTATGTTTACATTAAACACACAGCATATAGGCAAAGCACATTTTCAGACAACCTTATTGGGTATTGGGTTAACCTTTATGGGGTTTCAGCTAACCTTGAAATAAAACTAAAGGCTAACCCTTTTTTTTTTTTTTTTTTTTTTTTTTTTAATTTTGGATAGAGTGGAGAGGGATTGGAACCCCTGTCAGGTTTTTATTGCTGTCTGTGTCCGAATAAGGGAGATTCCTAATTTGTTCTGTTTTCCATTATCACCAAAAGTAAAAGAAAATCCCACATTTTGGGTTGTTCTCAGAATAGAAATAGTTGGGATATTTTCCAATGGGGACACTAGTTCTTGTTTAGATGACAACTAAAGATTCCTTCACTTTAGAGGGATTTCCATTCACTTCCTAATAGGACACAAATGGTGAAAATAAAACTTACATGGGTTAAAACCCTCTCTTATTCTATCCAAATGAAAAACTGCCTTTTAGTTCTTAAGGTCAATAAAATTACTACACTGTCAAATCATCAGCAGCATTTGTTATACTTTCATACAGATTTTCCATGCAGATTTAAATGCCCTTTAGATTCATAAATAAAGTAAAAGTACCATTAGCCATTAATCACTGCCTGTTTTAGAAGGTGATTCTTTTAATGACTGTTCCTCTTCCAGGAATGTTTGCAGCTGCTATAATGATAATTAATACACTATATTGTCAAAAGTATTGGGGCGCGTGCCTTTACACGCACATGAACTTTAACGGCATCCCAGTCTTAGTCCATAAGGTTCAATATTGAGTTGTCCCACCCTTTGCAGCTATAACAGCTTCAACTCTTCTGGGAAGGCTGTCCACAAGGTTTAGGAGTGTATCTATGGGAATGTTTGACCGTTCTTCCAGAATTGCATTTGTGAGGTCAGGTTCTGATGTCGAACAAGAAGGCTTGCAGTCTCCACTCTAATTCTTGCCAAAAGGTGTTTTAACAGGTTAAGGTCAGGGCTCTGTGCAGACCAGTCAAGTTCCACCACCCTAAACTCACTCATCAATGTCTTTATGAACCTTGCTTTGGGCACTGGTGCGCAGTCATGTTGGATCAGTAAGGGGCTATCCCTAAACTGTTCCCACAAGGTTGGGAGCATGAAATTGTCCAAAATGATGTGGTATGCTGACGCGTTAGGAGTTCCCTTCACTTGAACTAAGGGGCCACGCCCAACCCCTGAAAAACAACCCTACACTATACGCCCCCCTCCACCAAATGATTTGGACCAGTGCACAAAGCAAGGTCCATAAAGACACGGATGAGCGAGTTTGGGAAGGAGGCATTTGACTGACCTCAACCCAATAGAACACCTTTGGGATTGGAATTGAATTGGAGCGTAGACTGCAAGCCAGGCCTTTTCCAACCTCAGTGCCTGACCTCACAAATGTGCTTCTGGAAGAATGGTTAAATATTCCCATAGACACACTACTAAACCTTGTGGACAGCCTTCCCAGAAGAGTAGAAGCTGCAAAGGGTGGACCAACTCCATTTTGAACCCTAAGAACGAAGACTGGGATGCCATTAAAGTTCAGGTGCGTGTAAAGGCAGGTGTCCCAATACTTTTGACAATATAGCGTATGGAACTGTTCTAAAAATTACTAAAATTCTTTCAACTATATTTTTACAATTGCAGCATGTACAGTTCATGCACAGCAAATGCATTATATGATTAAACAAATAAATATACAATAACATAATGGCATTTGGGAAGGCAGAGTTAGCTAAATACTTGGCTTGATTTATTGAACTGTATACATTAACACATATCTTGTAAGAACAAAACTGTTATTTTGGGGTTTTTTTACTTGCTCCTGTTGTTCTGGCTTTTTTTTCGGTCTTTGATTTTTCCATCTTGAATATTGGTGGATTATACAAAAAGGCACTAAAGTACCCACAGCTTCACACCCTTTAAACAGCTCTTCAAATGTTTTATTATGAATGTTTGCACATGGGTAGGAATAGTCTCCATATCTGTACCTGGGAACCTGATGTCTGAAAAATATGCTAATGTATTTTCCTTATCTATTATCAGATTAAAACATGGTTTCAAAACCGGAGGATGAAGTTCAAGCGTCAAAATCAAGATGCACGAGTAGAAGCTTTCTTTTCTGGACTCTACGTACCTTACTATGGCTATTCAGACTTTCAGACCCCGGCCTGCCCTGTACGTCCTGGACTGACCATGCCTCTTGCCCCTCCAACACCCATTCATCCCTTTGCACCTCTTTCTACTACAGTTATTAGGCCAGGAATTCCTCCATCATCCATGACACCTACTAACCTTGGCTCATACCGGTGCCCTTCAGTGCTTTTGCATCCATCACTTAATGAGCCAGTGGGGCTAGGATTTTCTCCATATTAGCTTTTTAATGCGTTGGCACTTTTAAAACGGTAGTAAACCACCCGTTCTTTTTTTTTTTTTTTACCTGCAAGGCAAAGTTATTATGTGCATCACATACTAGCACATTATGTGAAACTTACCTCAAAACAAAGCCCTCCAGTGGAACGCTGTCACCGCTGACAGGGCTTCCATCTTCACCCGGTCTTCCTCCTGGGTTGGCAGGCTCTGGCCCTTTGATTGGACAAGCCACGTTGATGTCACTCTCGCACATGCGCACGGGTGCTGCTGTTTACTGCCCAGGACTCTGACGAAACCGCACGGGTATGCTGTCCCTTCAGAGCGCATGTGCTGGTGATGTCACCGGTGGCTTCGCAAGTAAATATCTCCTAAATGGTGCCCATTTAGGAGATATTTACTGTACCTATAGGTGAGCCCTTATTATAAGCCTGCCTATAGGTAAAAATAAACCATGGGAGTTTATTCCCACTTTAATATTTAAAAGGATTGTGTTTTGATATGTTGATGGACATTTTAAAATTTTTATAAATATTTATTTTAAGTTATATTCTTACTGATGCTCTTCTTTGAATGGTAATTAATTTTTGAGCAAAATATGTTTGGCACTTTAATTATTATGAAAAAAATTAAAAGCTCATAATTTGTTGATTGGATTGTGTATATGGATCATTTATTATCCCAGGACATCACTGTATTCAGGGCTTCATTTGTGGGTATTCTACCCAGGGTGGTGACATTTTTTATCTTTACAACACAACACAAGTTTTACATCCAAGAGATTTGGGATGCTAAAGTGGTATGTAACTGAATTAACAGTAAGGGCTCGGTAACGCTTTTATTCAACACAAGGCTTCAGACACACTATGTTAAAGCTCTTTGAACGCCAGTTGAAGCGACTGTCGCTAAATAAAATGGTTAGCTTACAGTCCTATTTACACCTTTCGTTGCTTTGCTTCGCTTCAAAAATTATACCCCATGTCGCTTTAGTGGTGCTTCAAAGCCACCATAGAAGTCTATGGCAAAGCTCACTAGAAGTACCGAAAGCTTTTAAGAGGCTTTAGTTCGGCTTTAGCTACGCTTTGTTTTGGAGAAATAGCAGGTATGAGATATCAACGCACGCGCGCACACACACATAGCATCAAAAGCACATCAAAAAAGCATGTTGAAGCAGTTGGTACTTTAATGTGTGTTTAAGTCAAAACAAGTGTAAATGAGCCCTAAAGGTAAAATATCAGACTGTGATGCACAAAAGGAAATAGGGGTCTAAGGAGACATTTAATATACACGTTAAAAAAAAAAAAAAAATCCCATTTGCAATTTTTTAGGCCTTAGAGGTGAATGGTTTGTTAAACTTAAAGCTGAACTAAATTGCAAAACTAGATTAAACATTTTGGGGCCCCCAGGAACCTTTTGCCATTGCAATGTCAGCACTCCCCCTACATCACCACAGTTTCCATCTTCTCTTGGTCTTCTTCGAGGTTAGGAGTCTTTAGCCTCTTGATTGCCCAGCCCTGGATGTCATCACTCCTATACATGAACATGGGAGTTATGCCTGGTACACACGGGGAGTTTTTTTTTGTTCATTCAATCCAGCAGGCTAAATGAAAAAAAACTGACAGATCACTGTACTAACACAAGCCATGTTAGTACAGCGACTTCCCCTGCTGAACTATTGTGATCTGACTAGGGGGGATGCTCCCCCCCCTCCGCCAGAACACACTGATCAGTGGTCACAGCATTGGCTGCGAGTGCTGATTGGATGCTGGTTTTCTGACTTCCGTTGGACATGTTGCTGCACACAAAGGCTGAATGTCGATATTCGGCCTATGTGTACCAGCCTTCATTCCTTACGCAGAATTATACAGAGACAGTGCACTAAGCTGTGCCTGCACAGCCCAGTGGGCAAGGGGCAAAGGGGATATATCTAGGACATAAGTTACATGTGCAGTCTCTTCTGACATGGGGGAAAACAACTCTCAGCATTTTTTCCAAAGGTTCCATATAAGCGTAGATCTAAAGCCCATGTGGGGTTTTTTTATTTATTTTTCAAAAGTTCCCTTCACCTTCTGTCCAGGAAACTAACCGGAAAGGAGCTGAAATCTCTCCAAAGTAAAGGAAATTCCTTGGTGTCCCAAGTAGACTAATGGCACTTTTCCACTGCAAGTACCGGCTCGGCTCCACTCGGCCCTGCTTGGCTCTGTTTGGTTTTCCACTGCATGGTACCGCATGGTATCGTGTTGGTACGGTTTGCTTTTCCACTAAAGTAAAGTGGGTGGGATAACAACGATTCTCTGACCAATCAGTGGCTAGTAGTGACAAACAGTCAAGGCTGCATGCAAAGGATTGTGGGATATGGTACCGGTACGGCCCTCTTGGAACCACAACTGAGGTGGTACTGTTTAAGTGAGCCGTACCATTCGGTTCCATGTAGTGGAAAAACGCCGCCATATCGTACCATACCGAACCGTTCAACACCGTACCATGCGGTACCATGCAGTGGAAAAGCTCAAAAGCGAGCCGAACCATTCGGTTACATGCAGTGGGAAAGCGCCATAAAAACATTGAAAATTATTTAATTGACATTTTTCAAAAGGACAAACTTGTTGCAGAAATAAAAAAAAATAATTGTCAGTAAGACATCTCATGTGAATAGGTACACTTTGGAGATATAAATGTATTAGTGACAATGAATATTTCAGAGATTTAAACCTGGTGCACACTACTAGGCTTTTTGTTTGTGTTTTTTTTTTTTTTGTTTAACCTAGCAGGTTGAATGAAAAAAATCTGGCCACTCAGGTCGGATCTGCTGTACTAACTATCCGACCTTAGTACAGCAATGTCCCCTGCTGTGCTAGTGCGTTCTGACAGGGGGGCGGCTCCCCTGCCAGAAGAACCCAGGCCGGTGATTGGGAGCCGATCAGCAGACCTTTTTCAGTCATGCTCCTTTGACAGAAGCCACGGAAGAAGAACGGAATGGGCGCCCGACATACTGCCCATGTGTATTAGGCTTAAAAAACTACTGTAAATGAATACAGTCCCATAAGGAGAGTGGAAGCCAATAACAATTATTCTGAGATGTTAATTTTTTAATTTCTTCTACTGACATATTCAAAAAGCTAAAAAAAAAAAAAGCCTAAAAAACGTGTCCAGCTTTTAAATATTTTTTTGATGGTAAATAATCTTAAAATCCAAGTTTCAAAGCTTCTGAGAGACACACATGACAGGGCATACAAAAAGTTGTAACATCCAATTTATGGTGGCCATACACATTTCAATAAATCGTTGATTTATTTTCCTATCAATCTATAGCTGACACCCCATTTTGATATGACACCCACACACACACATAGGGAAATGGATTTCAATTGATAGTTAAGATACGTTCATAACCTATAAAATTACTGATTGCATATCTCTTTCCACCATGTAATCTCCTAATCTGATCGTATTCATGAATGAAGTATCTTAACGCTGCTGATCAATGCAAAAAATAATTTTCCACCCTTGTCAGTCGACTCAGTTTAATAGAATTTGATCTAAATAAAGTGTGAAATTGTCAGAAGGAAAGTTATGGCGATTTGATTTTTTTTGCAGATTCAATCATTCTGATTCAACTGCACATTAAATGGATAATAAAATCGGAGCATGTGTGGCCACTAGAAGGCACTGACTACTGGACAGCAAATTGACAAATGCACAATCACAAATGTGTGCAGACTGTCATATACATTGGACCGGTTTCATGGCAGCAAATTTTCCTAAGGACCGGGGGAGTATGGTGGTTGTGGTAGATGGGTCGGGGGATGGGATATTCACGCAGTCTGTCCTCAGCCCCCCTTCACACCACAACCCCCGCTATACAGCACAGCCCCCCCTATATATATCAGTGTCCATAGCCCCCCTTTACATCACAGTTCCCCCTTTAAAGCCCCTTTTAGCCCCCACTGTAAAGGGGCACTGTGATATAAAGGGGACTGCACTGTAAAGGGGGCACTGTGATATAAAGGGGACTGCACTGTAAAGGGGGCACTGTGATATAAAGGGGACTGCACTGTAAAGGGGGCAATCTGATATAAAGGGAACAGCACTGTAAAGGGGGAACTGTGATGTAAAGGGGACTGCACTGTAAAGGGGGCTATGTGATATAAAGGGGACTGCACTGTAATGTAAAGGGGACTGCACTGTAAAGGGGACAATGTGATATAAAGCGGACTGCACTGTAAAGGGGGCAATGTGATAAAAAGGGGACTGCACTGTAAAGGGGGCACTGTGATATAAAGGGGACTGCACTGTAATGTGAAGGGGACTGCACTGCAAAGGGGACAATGTGATATAAAGCGGACTGCACTGTAATGTAAAGGTGACTGCACTGTAAAGGGGACAATGTGATATAAAGGGGACTGCACTGTAAAGGGGACAATGTGATATAAAGGGGACTGCACTGTAAAGGGGACAATGTGATATAAAGGGGACTGCACTGTAAAGGGGGCAATGTGATAAAAAGGGGACTGCACTGTAATGTAAAGGGGACTGCACTGTAAAGGGGACAATGTGATATAAAGCGGACTGCACTGTAAAGGGGACAATGTGATATAAAGGGGACTGCACTGTAAAGGGGACAATGTGATATAAAGGGGACTGCACTGTAAAGGGGACAATGTGATAAAAAGGGGACTGCACTGTAAAGAGGGCACTGTGATAAAAAGGGGACTGCACTGTAATGTAAAGGGGGACTGTGATGTAAAGGGAACTTCACTGTAACAGTACCCCTTTACAGTGCAGTTCTCTTTATATTACACTGCCTCCATACATTACAGTGCCCCTGGAGCCTGCCCCCTCTCCTCCTTTCCTCTCTAACATCAGCCTCTGCTTCCCTTGCTAAGGGCTCCTACCTGCAGGGCAGAGGCTGTTAACCGTCTGTATGTCCTCTCCCGGCTCCTCTGCCCGCCACACCCCCCAATGATGTCATCCTGTCAGCAGGGCAGGGTGTGGGAGGAGCTCTCCATTCTCACCGGCAGCTCCTCCCGCCCCTGTCCTTCTAATAGGATGACATCTTCAGCCAGGTGCTGGAAGAGGACACAAGGGCATGGCTGCACAGCAGGAGGTGAGCAGTGACCGCTGTCTGTGATAGTCCTGCGCTGACCGCGGTCGCTGCTCATCTCCTGCTGTATGGCCCAGTCAGCAACAGGCCACGGACCAGGGGTTGGGGATCTCTGATATACATAATATCAATGACATTTTTTTACACCCTGAAAATATAATATTAACAAGATCACTGGGGATCGATGTTCTGTTAAATAAAGTTTTTGCTTTAAGAAACAAGGTTTTTGTGAAAATAAAAGGGAAAAGACCGGAGCAACCTCCATAGTGTAGTAAACAAGGTGAACAATATTTATTAACCTCCCTGGAGGTATGATGATTTCAGATTTTAGGTGCTGATAGCGGTACCATTATTTTGCATGTAATTCTTAAGAACGATCAGCCCAAACTAACTATTTACATATGTTTTTTTTTTTTTTTACTGTGCGTTCTTCTTTAAAACATCTCGGACATGATAAAGTTTGAAACGCTAAATTATAATAAAATAAATAACTATAAATACGTTAAAGTATACATATATATATATAGTACAGTAAAACTGCAGGCAAGGGCACTGGGGGGCAAACTAAGGTCAATATATCAGTGTGTTTGTGTGTCTTACTTTTTGAATTTGCCGCCGGTTCCACCCCCCTGCGACACGACGCTCGCAGGGGACAGAAGCCGGGGCACACAGCCAGGGCTGCTGTTAGAAATCGCGGGGCCCCGTACAGACTACCTGGCAGGGCCCCCTCAAGAAAATATTAAAGATATATTTAGCTAAAATTACAACAAAATCACTATTATCAGACACAAATATAACATAACTCGCATAATTCCTGCTAAATCTAAAAAAAAAACTATGTTAAATAAAAAAGAAGATGAGATGAGAAAAATATACAGGCTGGGCAGTTGGAGCTCAGTGATCAGAGAGAGAGAAACAAAGTTACAATTTACAAATAAACTCCTGAGCAGAGATAAGTGCTGGGAGGGGGATTAGTGAGGGACAACTGTCTCTTTCTCAACAGATAAAAGCTGATAGCAGGGAGAGGGAAAGATCGGATTCAGGTGCTGGAGGAAGATTTCTGTAATTGTTGTCCATCACTAATCCCCCTCTCTGTGTGGGCCCCCCTGTGTGCTAGGGCCCCCTACAAGAGGGCTGGTGGTCCCCCCCTATCAGCGGCCCTGCACACAGCATCAGACAGAAGATCCGGCCACCGTACACTGCCGGAATACATCGCGGGATCCCGAGCACAAGGTAAGTAACCGCTTCCAGGATCCAGCAATTCTCCCTGGCGGTACCCCGAGTGTGGCTTGGGGGGTTACCGCTAATGGCACTGAAATTCCACCCCAAGCCACACTCAGGAATACCACCAGGGAGGTTAATGATTAAAAACACACTCACAAGAGAGGAGCTTGTGCAAAGTGGAAAGAGTTAAAGTTGCTGCCTCTGGAGCCGCTGTGGAATTCCCCTGCTTCGGCCGTGAGCAGAAGGGAGAGGAGCACAGGCAGGAGGAAACTGCTGCTGCAGGGAGACAACCCGACCAGGGATAGAAGCCAGAGCCTGGATGGAGAGGATGCATGACACCACTGGGAGTGCGCTGGGAGAAAGGAACACATTTCAAAATATGTTGATTCTTCTTCAGTCCATTGCAACATGCTTTGAAATGCATTCCTATCTCCCAGTGCACTTCTAGCGATGTCAGGTATCCTCTCTATCCAGTCTCTGGCTTCCATCCCTGGTCGGGTTGTCCCCCTGCAGCAGCAGCAGCAGCAGCAGCAGCTCCCCTATCTTGCTGAAGATGCCCAGTAGAGGGTGTAACGCGTACAGGTGGGAGGAGTTGTTACTCTGGACGTTTTATGGTTTATGTCAGTAAGACGAGCTGATGATGTGCATGGTTTTTATATACTTTTGTGAGTATTTTTAATCCCTATGTTACGTTTTATATAATAAATATTCAAAACAAAGAGCACTATGGTTTCTTTTATAATTTTATGGCCGCACAAGAATGATTGAGACCCAAAGAGGAGGTGAGCGAGGTTTACAGATACCTTGTGGAGGAGTACCCTGTGGCATCCTGTGAGACATTCCAAAAGGCGATTGTGACTCTGTAGTGGGAGTCATTATCTGGAGGTGAGCAGGCATTTCAGCCATAGGTGATGGTCACCGAATTCACTGGATCACAATATTTCTTGAAGATTATTTTGAGCTGCACAGCAGTGGATATTTTACACTGGGACTCTGTTTATTATTGTTTTTCAATATTTTGATTTTATTTATATGGGCTGCGCTACACTGATTATGGTATATGTTTTTTAGCAGCTCCCTCCTGCCTATGCTCTTCTCCCCCCTGCTCAGAGCCAAAGCAGAGGAAATCCACAGCGGCTCTGGGCTCCAAAGGCAGCAAATTTAACTCTTTTCACTTTACATAGTTAAATAGTTAGTCAGGTTGAAAAAAGACACAAGTTCATCTGGCTCAATCAATAAAAAACAAAAAACAGTAAAGAAAACCCAACACTACAATCCCATATACACAATCCTATACCTGCAGCTGATCCAGAGGAAGGCGAAAATAAACCCCAGCAAAGCATGATCCGATTTGCTCCAGCAGGGGAAAAAAGTTCCTTCCTGATCCCGAGAGGCAATCAGATATTCCCTGGATCTACTTTACCTATAAATATTAGTACTCATTTATATTATGTACACCCTGGAAAGAATCCAGGCCTTTTTTAAAGCAATCTAGTGAGTTAGCCAGAACCACCTCTGGAGGGAGTCTATTCCACCTTTTCACAGCTCTTGCGGTAAAGAAACCTTTCCGTATTTGGAGACTAAATCTGTTTTCCTCTAGACGTAAAAAGAGTGCCCCCTTGTCCTCTGGGTTGACCTTAAAGTGAATAACTCAATACCAAGTTAACTATATGGACCCCTTATGTATTTATATATGTTGATCATATCCCCCCTTAATCTCCTCTTCTCAAGAGAGAATAAATTCAGTTCCTCTAATCTTTCCTCATAGCTGAGCTCCTCCATGCCTCTTATCAGTTTGGTTGCCCTTCTCTGCACTTTCTCCAGTTTCCCGATATCCTTTTTAAAAACTTGTGCCCAAAACTGAACTGCATATTCCAGATGAGGTCTTACTGTTTTGTACATGGGCAAACTTATATCTCTATCTCTGGAGTCCATGCCTTTGTTAATACAAGAAAGGACTTTATTTGATTTGGACACCGCAGCTTGGCATTGCATGCTATTATTAAGCTTATGATCTACCAGAACACCCAGATCCTTCTCCGCTATGGATTCCCCCAGTTCTACTCCCCCTAGTATGTATGATGCATGCATATTCTTAGCCCCCAAGTGCATAACTTTACATTTATCAACATTAAACCTCATTTGCCACATAGTTGCCTAAAGAAACAGTGCATTGAGGTCAGATTGTAAGCTGGAGACATCATGTAAAGAAGTTATTCTATTGCAAAGCTTGGTGTCATCTGCAAAGACTGAAATGGTACTTTTAATCCCAGACCCTATATAATTTATAAGAATATTAAAAAGTAAAAGGTCCCAACACTCAACCTTGGGGTACACCACTGATAACCTTAGCTTTGCACAAGCTCTTCTTTTGTGAGTGTGTTTTTAATTATTAATAAATATTGTTCACTTTGTTTACTCCATTATGGAGGTTGCGCTTGTCTTTTCCCTTTTGTTCTCACAGTGTTCCAGCATTCACCCATGGCTGCTTCAAGCTGCACCTTCTAGCCAGTAATTGGTGGCAATGTATATAGTCTATTGAGCTACCAGCCTCATTGTTTATATTTTGCCTTTTACTTTGTAACCTCTGCAAGCTTTTTTAGAGCTAAAAAGCTAAAAAAAAAACACTATTAGTAGTGTTTAGGAGCATTTAGGAGCATTTCTGATGGAAAAACGCTCCAAGAAACCCTACAAAAATAATTAGTTTTTCTGCTCCTAGGCGCTGAAGCACAAAAAACATTAATAGCCTAAAGTAGTGTGCATGGACACAAAGGATAACACCAATTAGCTTCAAGGAGCAAAAAAAAAATGCTAATAACAGCTTCTAGGAGCTTAAAATAATGCTAGTGTGCATGGAGCCTTAGGCTGGGTTCACACTGGTGCAATGCCAGACATCTCATGTGATTTGCACCACATGTCTGTGCACATCACACGCTATGTCTGTGCAGTGCAAATTCAGCCATACAGTTTGTATGGCTGAAATCACATTACATTTGGACCAAATGGTGCAGGGCCCTTTTTTTGTCCACACTGGAATCGAATCGCATGGGTGTTCAGACGCATGCGATCCGATTCACTCCGACTCCATGGTTCGCACCGCATTCTGCAAACCAAATGACGGTGCCATTAACTTTATATTGACACCCGCAGCGTTTCGCAGCGAGCGGTGTGAACTGCTTGCGATTCAGATGTGATGCGGGAACCCGCACAGGAATCGCTGTGGTTCCCACATTGCACCATTGTGAACTCAGCCTTATAGTTTGTTTCACTGTCACACATACATTTCCTTGGGACCCTTTCATTTATACCAATAAGGTCATTGCCACCTCACTTGACACATTTTACACAGACTTGGCCTCTGAAGAGCACTCTGCAGTGGATCACTTTTCAGAGGGCAGTTGACAGGGATTGAGGAGATGTTGTGTGGCCTGTTTTAACATCTTCACACTTTATACAATATTTGCTTTGCAGTGGGCTTTATAACAATCCCTCAGTGGTTATGAGCTCTTGGGTAGTTTCCCCCATTCCTTTTTGTTTCAAGAAGGTTTTTGTGTTTTGGCGCTTTATAAGAGAACACCAATAATATTTCACTTGACACCTTTCCAGGGAATACACAATGCTATGACACTTTCCCAACATGGAGTATTGATACCTTACGCCCCAAAAACAATTACTGACTCCACTCCAATACACAACGCAAACACAATAGGAAATATTTACACCAAATAGTCATTTCACACCTTCTGTTTACTCTTCTGGAAACCATAATGGCTAGCATTGGATAACTGGCTCCATTCTGACTCATTTATTAACAACACTTAGGCTGCATTCACACTTGAGCGTAGCGATTTTTACCGCGATTTTACCGCGATTTTTTCAGGCGTTTTTCATTGACATCTATCAAAAACGCTGGTAATCAGCCCAAAAAGAAGCTCATGTACTTTTTTCAGCTACAGGCGTTTTGCAAAACGCTCAGATGTGAACAGGGGCCATTTAAATGAATGGGGTTTTACTTGTTGGGCGTTTTGGAAGTGTTTCTTTTGAGCGTTTTTGGAGCTGAAAACGCCCAGGTGTGAATGGAGCCTTAATATACTGATTGTCTAAACCAAAAAAAATAAAAATGTAATATACTGCATTTTAGGGGGAAAAAATGGACATATTGCACAGACATAAGACATTTAGTTGTATAGTTTTAAAATTAATTGACCAAAAGTTGTTAATATACTGATGTTTGTCTAAACCAAAAAAAAAAATAATAATAATGTAATATACTGCAGTTTAGGAATTTTTTTATACATATTGCAAGGACATGAGACATTGAGTTGTATCATTTCCAAATTAATGGACCAAAAGATAAATGTTTACATTTTGAATCTGTGAAAATTAGCCCCCGTTCACACTGGGGCGACCTGTGAGGCGACCTGGTCGCCTCACAGGTCGCCGCAGGTCGCCTCCCATAGGGAAGCTGCGGACCCGTTCTAATAGGAGCGACACAAGTCGCTCCGACTCAGAAAAAGGGTCCGGAGCTTCTTTGGGGCGACCCGGAGGCGACCGCCATAGACTTCAATGTTACGAAGTCCGTGGCGGCTGCTCCGAGGTCGCGGCACGCTGCTCGCACCGCGACCTCGGAGGTCGCGGTGCGAAGTAGCGTCGCCCCAGTGTGAATGGGGGCTAATTGCATTTATTTAGTATTATTATTTTTTTTTTTTTTTTGTTTCCTACTACATCCCTCCATCCCACTAAATGTTTAAAGGGACAGTTTAATTGTTTTCTGGTTTTATTATATGTATATTACCTTTTGTGATGGTTGCTATTACTTTTTAATGGACCTTTATCTTTCTTTAATTGATACAAGAAATCTTATCTTCCAGTCCTGAGGAAACGGACGTTTTTGCAAAACTGATTTTGCGAGACATTAGATTCTAAATTTAGATTTAGGCTCCATTCAGACCTTGGCGATTTGAATCGTGGGCGGAATCGCCGTAATTCTGTCCGCGAGTCAGAATCGCCGCAAAACGCGGGACAGGTTTGCGATGCAATTATTTCTCAATGGCACCCTAAATGCGGTGTGATTTTGCCACGATTGTTGCATGACATATTGTGGTGAAATCTCGCAAACAAAATGTTCCGGATTTTGTTTGCGCTACCTTTACGCAATTTGTCATGCGACAATTGCGGCAAAATCACACAAAGATTGGGGTGCCATTCAGAAAAAATGGATTGCAAATGCTTCCTGTGTTTTGCTGCGATTCTGAATCACGGGAAGAATTGCAGCGATTTTGCCCACGATTCAAATCGCCCAGGTGTGAAAGGAGCCTTAGATTCTAAATATTTAAGTTTCTATGTTTTTGTATTGTACATTTGTTCATACTCAATATAAGGCCCCTTTCACACAGGGAGTCCGTCAGGCGGATTCCATTTTTCTCAGCGGGGGATCGATCCGTTCTCATCCGATCCCATCCAATCCCATCCCCTGGACGGATGGAAAATAGGGTTTCCATCTGTCTGGATTGGACGGATCGGATCGGATATCAGGGGACATGTCTCCACTGACATCCGATGCCTCATAGAGATACATGAGGCATCCATTCAGATCCGCCAAAAAAACGGACAGGCGGATCTGAATGGTCCGCCTGTGTGAAAGGGGCCTAAAGGTCCTATCTCCTTATACACTATTTTACCAAAAGTATTGGGACGCCTGCCTTTACACGCACATGGACTTTAATGACATCCCAGTCTTACTCCGTAGGGTTCAATATTGAGTTGGCCTATCCTTTGCAGCTATAATAACTTCAACTCTTCTGGGAAGGCTGTCCACAAGGTTTAGGAGTGTGTCTATGGGAATGTTTGACCATTCTTCCAGAAGGGCATTTGTGATGTCAGGCACTGATGTTGGAGAGAAGGATCATTCTTCCACAAGCGCATTTGTGAGGTCAGGCACTGATGTTGGAGAGAAGGATCATTCTTCCACAAGCGCATTTGTGAGGTCAGGCACTGATGTTGGAGAGAAGGCCTGGCTCACAGTCTCCGGTTGCAGTATAATGCAGTTTTGCCAAATCATGCATATTTTTGCAGTATGGGAGACTGTGAAGACATCTGAGCCATGAACTTTAGTTCTAGGAAATACAACAGCAATAAATACAAAGCATTAGAGTGAGACAATCTCCAATGGTAGCTACATATATATTAATATGATTATTCAAGTGACCATTCAATGCAACTATGATGATTGAAACTAATAAGAATCTTAAACCACAAATCCTAAATTAAATCAGCTTAGTGACTTTCAATCAAATTCTTTGTTGGCAAGTCAATCAGCTGGGACAGAATTTTGTTGATCATTTCTAATTGATTGAATGAATATCTGTGTGTGTGTGTGTGTGTGTAGTAGAGATCAATCAAAATGATCATATTTAATATATTATTTTTGATAGATAGTATTTTCAACTGATACCATATGTGTTGCATCATCCAATCATGAATTGCTTGCTTGCTATAACTTGTGCATAGATCAATCAAAAATCGCTACATGTATGGCATGCATGGCTACAGTGGTAAGCTGGGTATGTCTGCTGTACATGACATTGATTGGTGTATGGTGCTTTCATTGCACAATTACATCAATATTGCTTTCTTATTCTGCTGAAAAAGCGTTATTTGGTGGCCTGGAGCGGCATGAGGTAGGACGCTGTTGAGGTGAGCTCCGCTGGCCGAATCTCCTAATTGCATTAATCCTGCACCCCGGAATCCTAAACCGCTTCCCCAGCACCTCCTGAAGCCCCGCTGCAGCTGTGGAACATGTCGCCACCGAAAAAATCCATGGATGTCACCGCTAAACTGGACAAGTTTCGCCGCCAAGACAAGGGTGACCAGGCCCAAGATGGCGCGGGAGCGGAGGTAAGCTCGGCGGGAGCCGAGACAGAGCGGGTTCTGGACGCTATTGCACAGTGTCAGGCGTCCCTCACCACCAAGATAGAGAAGGTGAAAATTGACATATCCCTAGTCCGTCAGGATCTCCAGAAGGTGAGGGAGCGGGTGACCGAGGCTGAGCAGCGGATCAGTGGGGTGGAGGATGCCCTGCCCCCCCTTCAGCCCACCTCTGATGCCCTCCAGCTCCAGGTGACCCAGCTACAATTAAAACAGGATGACATGGAAAACCACCTTAGGAGGTGCAATATCAGACTGATTGGTCTCCCTGAGGGGGCAGAAGGGTCCCATCCGTCAGACTTCCTGGAACAGTTGCTAATTGATACATATGGTCGTGAGGCTTTCTCTCCTAATTTTGTGGTGGAGAGGGCACATCACCTCTCGGGCAGACCTCCGCCCCATGGGGCACCCCCCCCCCCCGCACCTTTATTGCTAAGCTACTCAACTTTCGGGACAGAGATACCATCCTCAGACTTACTAGGGAAAAAGGCAACATCCCCTATGGCAATGGCAGGCTAGCAATCTTCCCAGACTTTTCTGCTGACGTCCAGAAAAAACGCAAAACCTTTATTGAGGCTAAACGGAGGCTCCGCATAAAGCACATAAAATATGCTATGCTGTACCCTGCCCGTCTCCGTGTTGAGGGGGATGACAGGGTGCACTTTTTTGACGACCCTGAGGCTGCTATTAATTGGCTGGAGAGACTTGAGGCTCGAGCTTGAGTGCGCCTCGTGCCTCATCCCTTGGATTGCTTCCCGGATGCTGCTCTTGATCCCTGGACATGCCCTGTATACTAACCTGACGGTTTCAGATATCCTTGGATCCTGATGCTCCCACCCATACTTGGATTTCCCTCTTGGATGCCTGTCAAGTTCACTGTGACCACCTGCAACAGCCCGAACCCCGCTGTTGGGAGGCGGTTTTTTGCTTTTTATCCCCCCTACATCTTACAACCCTGCCGGGTGCTCTGTACTGTTTTCCCTTTTTTTCTTTTTTGCCACTTCACGCAACAACCTGACCCGGCAGGATGTGCCCCATCCTTGCAGGCCACCGGAGTGCCTGTACCAACCTTCCCCTACTGTGTATTCTGTTCCCCCTGTTTTCCCCAAGTTTGTTGTCCTCTCTCCTACCCCTTTTCCCTATGTTTTTTTCTGCTGTGTCCTATTTACATGCCTCGCTGCCCAGCGAATTTTCGCTCCCAGAACTGCCCAGTCATGGACAAACCGGCTGCCCATTCTGCTGTTGCTGAGCGGGGCGGGAGGCCCCCCTGGTAGTGTTGGTGTACGTTGCCTGACATGGCCTTGGCTTCCCTCCCATGGCTCTCCTTTCCGCACCGGTCTACATCTTTCCATGTTCCTGGGGCATTGTCAACGCGGTTGGTTGACTAGTTGGTTGGGGTTCTCTCAGGCCCGCACGGGTTGGGGTTTGTGCAGGGCGGGGTGGGTGGGTGTTCAGTCTTTATGGTTGTATTCTCCTTGCTGCTCTTTAATGCCTTATGAATTTTTGTTTTGCCTGACAATGTGTGTAGTGCTTACTAGTTATTGTATCTCCAGCAGTTTGTATAAGCTACAGGTGGGTGCCAGCGATGGGGGTGGGGGAGCATGTATAGTAATCTCTGGCGGGGAGGTCTCCCCGGAGCTCATGTGCCTATTTATGTTTGCCCCCTCTGATGGCCAGCCTTAAATTTCTCACTTGGAATGTCCATGGGCTCAGGGACAGGATCATGCGCTCAGCGGTCTTTGGGGTGCTAAAGCGCCATAGAGCTGATATTATTGTACTACAGGAGACGCATTTAGATGGTGCTCTGCAACAGGCCCTGAGGTGTCCGTGGCTCGGCTGGACGTTCCATTCCATGCACACCTCACACTCCCGTGGAGTTGCGGTTTTAATCACTAAATCTGTCCATTTTGAGCTCCGGGGATCCCTCGTAGACCCTGCAGGTAGATTTGTTTTCTTGAATGTATTGCTTTATGGTGATCCCTACTTGCTCATGGCGTTCTATGTCCCCCCTCCCTTCTCGTCCACGATACTCCTTGAGGGGTTGGACTTCATGGTTCAGCACCCCCAGATCCCCGTAATCTGGCTTGGGGATTTCAACAATACTATGAACCCCAGCCTGGACAGGATGCACGTCTCTGGACCCCTGTGCCCCCCCCTACCTCCACGAGGTTCGCCCGCCTGATGGCGGAATTCAACCTCACTGACTCCTGGCGCGTCAAGTACCCGCACTTCCGGGAGTACTCCTGCCATTCCTCTGCCCATGGATCGATGTCCCGCATTGATCTTATACTGATCTCCCCCTCACTGATACCCAGGTTGTTGGACGCGGGCTTTTGTGCGCGTGGCCTCTCTGACCATAAGCCCTACTGGATTACGGTGGGTCTACGGACAGACAGGGCCAGACCTGCCTGGAGATTAAACCCCTTTTGGCTTTCCCTGCTTCCTGAGGAGGAGACCCTGACTGAGAACTGGCAACGCTTTTTTAACGCTAATGCGGGTTCGTCCTCCCCTCTCGTGGTATGGGAAACCTTTAAGTTGCACGCTAGAGCCATTCTGACTCAAACTATTAACTCTATTAAGGCCAATTCTGCTCGGGCGTATGCGCAGGCTGAACAGGCTTTGGGTTCAGCGGAGGCGGCTTTTCTAACTGACCCGATGCCTGCCGGGGCGGATCAGTTGAAGCTCCTTACTAGGGTGGTGGAACACCTAGTCTATGAGAAGGCACGTAGGTCCCTATTTTTTCACAAACAAAAATTGTTTGAACACGGTGAGCGGGCGGGTATGCTGTTAGCGTATCTAGTCCACAGTAATGATAGACCCCCAGTGGGGATCACCCTTCAGTCTGCTGGAGGCTCCCCTATATCAGACCCGGGAGCTGTGGCTGACAACTTTCGCAGCTTTTTCCAAGACCTGTACTCCTCAGTAGCTCCTGACGATGACTCCCCGATTCTGCCCTACTTGTCACCGAACGTTCTGCCCCAACTATCCCCTGAACAACTGACTATGCTAGAGGCCCCCTTGACCCAGGACGAATTAACTGAAGCTATAGCTCAGTTCCCCAGGTCCAAGTCCCCAGGCTTGGACGGGCTGCCTATTGAGTTCTACTCTATGTACTCGGAAGTCCTGGTGCCGCACCTCTTGAAAGTATTCCAAACTGCATTTGACACCTCGTCGTTGCCCCCATCTATGCGTGAGGCTCTTATCGTCCTAATACCCAAACCGGGCAAAGACTCCCATTTTCCAGCCTCTTATCGCCCTATCTCCCTTTTGCAGGAAGATATCAAGATCTTGGCCAAGGTGCTCTCCCTGAGACTAAATAAGGTCGTGCTCTCGCTGGTTCACCCGGATCAGTCGGGTTTTATGCCTGGCAAAAACACCTCATTTAACCTGAGACGCCTCTTTATGAACCTCCAGGCGCGGCACGGCAACTCCGGATCTAGAGTGGTGGTTTCCTTAGACACCGCCAAAGCATTTGACTCTGTTGAATGGAGCTTCCTCTGGCGCTGCCTCGAGGGCTACGGTTTTGGGCCTAAATTTATTCAGTGGGTCCGTATTTTTTACCAGGCTCCGGTCGCCAGGGTTTTGGCCAATGGCTGCACCTTAGCGGCGTTCCCCCTTACCAGGGGGACCCGTCAGGGTTGCCCTTTGTCTCCCCTTCTCTACGCCCTGGTGGCCGAACCCCTGGCTATCGCTATCAGGTCGCATCCGGGTATCCGGGGTCTGCGGGCTGGCGATCTGGAGGAGAAGATAGGCATGTATGCGGACGATACCCTGCTGTACTTGTCTGACCCGGGAGAATCACTTCGGACAACTTTGTCCCTCATAGAGCACTTTGGCCACTACTCCGGGCTGATGATCAATTGGGACAAGTCCCAAATTTTGCTGATAGACGATATTCCTCCCCGACCCCCCGATCCCCGTTATCCCCTCCAGGTGGTAGACCGTATCAAATATCTAGGGGTCCTGGTCACCAACTCCCCTAAAAACTACCTGTCGGATAATGTCCAGCCTCTTTTCGATTTATTGAAGTCTAAAACCCAGACCTGGGCGCGTCTCCCACTGGGAGTAAGGGGTAGGATCAATCTTGTAAAAATGTTGTTGCTCCCTAAATTGCTCTACACATTTTGGCATTCCCCGATCTACCTTCCCCTTAAACATTTCTTGCAGATTGACTCAATTCTTAAGCCCTTTATTTGGGGCAACAGCCGACACAAGTTGGCCTGGAGGAAACTGAAAAGCCCCACGGATCTGGGTGGCCTCGCCCTCCCTGACTTTAATATGTATTACATAGCTTCCCAGCTGTCACACTTTTTCCACCTCCATAACTCGGATAGGGAACAATTCTTGGCCCTTCTGGCTCCGTCCTGGGCCCCGGCTAATGCTGACCCTTTGTCCCTGATTTTGACGGGGGCCAGGGGGACTGGACATGGAGGGGGTAGGGTGAGCATGTTGTACCACTACAGACGCTTATGGGATGTTGTGTCTAACAAATTTTCACTTCCCTCGCTGCATGAACATACTCCGCTGTGGCATAATGCCCAACTCCCCGAGTTCGAGACTGTTCCTGATGCGCACGCCTGGGCCCGGTATGGTATTCAATTTTTAGCCCAACTGCTGGAGAACGGCACTCTACGGACATTTGAGGACCTAAAGCGACAGTACAGCCTCCCCAACCGCATGCTTTTCAGATATTTTCAGATCCGGCACGCTTTCTCCTCTCAGTTCCCTGCTCCCCTGCCTGATATAACCCCGATATCTATGATTGAGGGACTCAGGGGCTCTGAACCCAAGCAACTTATATCCCACCTTTACAATGCCCTTCTTCTCCCCACGTCCACGACATCAGCATATGCTCTTAAGACTAAGTGGGAGGGAGATTTGGGACCCTTAGAGGACGAGGAGTGGGAGGATGCCCTGGATAACTGTAAATTGGTATCTCCAAAGCTGTCCCGACCGTCTGACCCAGCTGTATATAATACATAAGGCCTACCTGACTCCCCTACAACAATCTAAGTTTCAGCCAGATGCCTCCTCTGACTGCCCTATGTGTGGGAGGGAGCGGGGTACATTTTTCCACCTTCTCTGGTGTTGCCCTGAACTCCAGGGATTTTGGAAACAAGTGGTTGACTTTCTTCATGATACCATGGGCTCCCCTCTGATACTGGCCCCGAAGCCCTGCTTGTTTGGTATACTTCCTGATGTAAATCTAGATAAGTTCACTGTACATTTTCTGCACGAGACCCTGTTTCTCGCCAGGAAGTGTGTAGCTCAAAAGTGGATGAGGGACACCCCCCCCCCCCGTCCTTCGCGGACTGGCTCAGATCAGTCAACTCCTCTCTACCCTACAAAAAACTGATTTATACGCACCGGGGTTGCCCTGATAAATATAATAAGATATGGGATAGGTGGGTCCAGGCCCCGGAGACGTGCATCTAGCTTGTTTGATTTATTTATCTTATTTGTGACATGCATTGCCTGAGCTGTGTATATCCACCGTTTGGAGCCAGACGACACACCTTGAGGCCCCCTGAGGCTGTGGAATCTCGTGTTTTTTCCTTTTACTTTTTCTACCTGAATCTGGAATGGCTCCGAATACCTAGTGGACTGGTTCTCATGCCACCTGCCTCCTCCTCACGGACAAGTCTTAGACACAGTTCTCATTCCCCACTACTGCTGATTTACCACTGGAGTATGCTGGTACAGTGATGTATTCTGTATACTGTTATTTTTTTCTTCTGTAAGCACTCATGGTCTAATGTTCAATGCCCTTTTTTTAATAAAGACTGTTGTTTGATTTAAAAAAAGAAAAAGCGTTATTTAAAACCAAGGAACTGGTATACCACATTGGTGAGTTTACATTCTTTATCTATTGTACATGATATATTAACACTTTTTGTGTAGTGTGCTGTTTAGCACATTCTCTGGAACATTTGTTTTCCTGTGGGCTTTGATGTTCATATGGACTTTGCCTTTGCAGTACACACATACAGAAGAAGCAATGAGAAGAAAAGTCTGGTCTAAAGTCCAGCTACATACGGCCAGTCTGGAGCCAGACGGACCCCTCCACCTTGGAAGGTGTTAAATAGAAGTGTTCACTGTTCAGGTCTTTGTTGCTGAAAATAAAATTGTAAAAAGGTTGCTAAAAGCTGGCAATAGCTGGAGTCACTTTGTAATTATTTAAGTATATCACATGGACATAACACTTAAAGATGAGATTAGGAGGGTTGCAAAGCTGTGTAGACTATCAGAAACCATTATTTTAGACTATTATAGGTTAAACATAATTAAAATGGATTTGACACTATCATAATCAATGGAACATTCAAGAACCTAACATGTACTTTCACACCGTCATGTTGAAAAACATGTATGCATTTTGTTAAAAACACGGTTTGATTTTTCACCTAGTTTAGTAAATGATGTAAAAAAAAAATCACTTTTCAAAGAATAGCCAATCACATGCAAGGTAAATTTGAAAACAATGAGGTTGATTTACTAAAACTGGAGAGTGCAAAATCTGGGGCAGCTGTGCATGGCAGACAATCGGGTTCCAGGTTTTTTTTTGTGAAAGCTGAACTGAACAAGTTGAAGTTAGAAGCTGATTGGCTACCATGCACAGCTGCACCAGATTTTGCTTGTACATAACTAATGCCTTGTACACACGATCAGATAATCATATGAAAAAAATCATTTTAGAATTGATCGTACCATAATCTGATCGTTGTTACACAGCTTTCAACAGCCGATCACGACGTTTAGTCCAACAAAATCCAAAGGGACAAGCATGAAAACTTTTGTCGTACGATAGCCTAGTGAACGACAATCGTTTAATCAGTACAGTATGCATCCGCTAGGCAAACACCACGCATAATCAGAGACACCAAATTAACCCGGAAAAAGCCTGGCTGCCATTGTTTTTGTTTTGCACTATCCGATACGTAGCTAAGCAACCAGGAAGCTTTTCCAGAATCGTATGAAAAAAATCATATGTTTAGTACACATTGTTGAATTTGATATTAGTATCATGCAACAAAATGCGAACGATAAGTCGTCTGATTATCTGATCGTGTGTACGAGGCATTGAGGATAGAAGTCAACAGATCTTCTTAACATCATTTGCTAAGCTTAGGAAAAAATTCCCTTGCAAAGTGAACATTTTCAGTTCACTAATTTGTCCTTAGTAAATCAACTCCATAAAGTATTTTTGTTGCTGTTCAATAGATTTTGAATGGAAAGCAAGGCATATTATATACATATTTTACGTGCATTTTTTTTTTTAGTTGTTTTCAGTTCCTTCCTGAAAACATGTGAAATTATTTGATGTGACTGAAAGCACTCTAATTAATATGCATATTTGTGTGAGAGCAAATTACCACGTGGGGCAAACAAAAGAAACCAGGAATCATCCCTAGTTCAGATTTGGATCCGGAGATACAACATCTTAGTAGAACAACTACAGCCTGAATTGATTATCTTAAAATGCCTACGCCATTTAGGGGTACACTTAGGAGGTGATAACAAGGGAAAATCTGTAAATGGCCTGGCCAGTGTTTTCTTCTCGAGGAAATATAGTAAAAAATGAATGGGCACTGGTAATGGTGGGTAAAGGGCGGTTTCTCCCGACCTGTCTTTCCCAGGGAAACATCTGTATATGTATGCTAAACAGGCAAAGTGGTTGGGTGCGGGACTTTGTCATAGTTAGGGATGCTGAATAGATATGGGAGACCTTAATATATATGGAAAGCTTTCTAATGTGCCATGGTTATCCATTGGGTCCTTGGAGAAGAAGCTTGAAGTCAAAAGAGAAGAGATTGACACAAGGTTTTAAAAGCCTAGTTTAGTAACTGTGCTATTAAATATTTGACTATTGATACCTTTGATTTGAAGATCTGTCTATTCATGGCTAGGTATACATATGACTAGAGCTACTATCAATATCTATCTCCACATGTATAAGGTCACACCTGTATGATGGCATTAAAGGATAACCTGCTTTTCTTCTCCTCAAATAGGGCAGAAATAAACGTATACCCTACAATACTGCCTCCAATATAGAGGAGGATCTTACAATATGCACAAAATAGAGAAATTTTAATGTATAGCAGGTCTAAATGGTTGAGCCTCTAAATCTGATTGGTTGCCATTAATTGGCCTTTTGCCTTCTCCTATTAAAAATTCCAATCTCTCTCTCTCAATATATATATACAATATATAAATACATATATTTCTACTATAACAGCTGATTCAGCATCAACTTTAAAAAATGAATTGCCATTTCCAAAATGCTCAAACTTGCAGAATAGTTTAAGTACTCGTTGACATTGAAACATCGCAAACTGTTTTGTTTATTTATTATCAGCCGAGTGAAAGCTTGGCAATTTTCTTCTGCCAGCATTCACAACTGAGAATCAGCCAGATAATATTTTATCTGGATATGAAGTCTCAAGGTTGTCTGTTGCAATTATTTGAACTGTGTGTACACATATCCAACCAAAGTCTCAAAATGGTAATATTGAGAAAAATGAATGCATATGACTAGCAGTCAATCCACGAGTTCAATGACAGCCATTCCAGGTAAACAAATGTATGCTAAATTAATTTCTAGCAAAAAGCTGTGCTCAAACACTAGGGTGCTTGTATGACTTTTAGAGCATTTGTCACAAAACGAAATACCTGCAGGAAGAGACTCAGATTTGAACAGAGCTTGTCATGCACAGACATCATGGGTTATCACTGCAGGGTACTCTGGATCACCTTGTAGGTATGCCCTTGAGGCTTTCAAGGTGCACTGCAGAGGTGAGAAATGTTCATGCTTTAAGCAAACAGCTACTGCAAGCTACCTTCAACAGAACATAATTTGTTAAAGCGGAGTTCCGGCCACAGAATCTTTTTTTTTTTTATGTCCCCCAAACAGTGACCCTCCGACCTCTATATATCCGCTAATCCTGTTTTATACAGTGGAATAATATTTTTGCAAGCATAAAACCTTACTTTTTAAAATTTCTGCAGAGCGCCGCCATCTTTGTGCTGGTTCGCCGAGTCCGCTGTGGGGAAATGTGTGCCCTGCTTCCTGGTTGTAGTGGGCGGAGGTCGGTGAATCCAGCGCGAAATCTCGCGCATGCCCAGTACTATGCGATCGGCATAGTATAGGGATGCCTATCATCGCGTTATTTCCTGTTTGGAAATAACGCGATGAGAGGAGTGGCCGGCCGCCTACCTCACTACCAATTGCATCCTGGGAGCGACGAGTAAGAGCTCCCAGGACGCATTGCGGGACAGGAAGTGCCGCGGCAGAGGAAGGAGGAAGTAGATGTAAAGGTGAGTATATTATCCTCTGTAAAAAGGTAAGTAAAAAAAAAAAAAAAAACCCCGGGAATATCCAATTCTGGCTCATGGAAGGATAAGGAAGTGGATGCCATAAAATGTAAAGGCATGATTTTCTGACTGGAACTCTGCTTTAAGTTTTGCACAAATAATCACAATTGAAAATTTGGTTTCTGTTGAAAAAGGCATCATTTACTTAGACCTGGGGGAGCGTAATATCTATTGCATCTACCTGATCTGGCCATTAACTTAATATGAAATAAGTGTCTTTCCATGGGCTACTTCAAACCTGCCCAGGCAATTCTAGGACAAGGTTCAGTAGGCCAAGAGGTGGATTCCTTAGAAAGTCACCAGCATGTTCCCTCAAGTTAATTTGATTATGTTTGCCCTAGGACATAAACATGGAGGTGTAATAGATATAAGCATGCAAGTTTTTGTACAGCATGATCACTCTATAACTATTGGTCAGTGGCGTGATGTCCTGACAGGTGTCTTCTGTATCTTGACTAGAGCTTTGTATTAACAATGAAGTAAATAGAGCTGTCCTTAACTTTCTTTTACAAAATGTTTATTGGCTTTCCAAAGCATGTAAGAAGTATGTATACATCTATGTATACATATGTATACATCTCTATGACAGATAAAATAGTAAAGTAACAAAGATTCCACCGATGGTTTACATTACATGTGATACAGAATAAACTAAGATGCAAGATCTCACGGGTTCACAGGCTTCAATGGTCGAGCTGCAATGATGTCACAGTACACCATTCCTCCAGCGCGCATGCGCCAGTGAGGTCACCCGCTGCTGCTCCCTAGCATACCTCCTAAACGGTGCACATTTGGGAGATATTCATTTAACCTACAGGTAAGCTTTATTATAAGTTTACTAACACTTTAAGGTTGTCAATTGCTGTTGCTCTGTATTTTCAAAGTCCAGAGGAGCAAACTAGAAAACAACAGTGCTTGGTTGTCATAGTGGAGATTGCAGGGAGACGGATATCTAGGAATATCTTTGAAAACATTTTTTTTTGACGGCGCTATTTCAGTGTAAGCTTTCCTGCGCATAGAATAGTTGCACTCTCAAGGGTACATAGGTATATAAAGGAGTACTGCTTTTTATGATCCAGTGTGTGTCTGAACCGTATTACTCCCGAGGCCCTGAGCCAAGGTAAAGGTGGAATGGAGGCCAATGGTAAGAATTAACCCCTTCAATCCTATTTATGGCAGATTATAGAACCTTGCCTGACTGCTTTTGTTTCCCTTAACCACTTGCCGACCAGTCACGTTGACTGTACTGCGGCAAAGTGGCTCGTTCCCGTCCAGCGACGTAGACCTACTTCGCTGGACTCCTCCCTTTGTGGGCGGAAAGCGCGCGCCGCCGGAGGCTCGCTCCCGCTGTTTTCAGTCACAGCGGGAGTCGGGCCAGGGGAGGAGCGGCGGTGATCACGGGGAACGTCGGGGAATCGAGTCTGGAGATCCGTCCGCTTGTGTAAACAAAGCGGGTGGATCTCCTAAGTGACAGGCAGGGTCAGATTGCAGGGTTCAGCATAGCTGAACCTGCGATCTGTCCTTGTGTCACTCAGTCACCTCCCCCCACACACGTTAGTAAGTACCAGGCATACATTAACCCCTCCCTCTCCAATAAAATTAACCCCTTCCCTGCTAGTGTCATTTTTACAGTAACAGTGCATATGTATAGCACTGATTACTGTAATAATGTCACTGGTACCCCCAAAAGTGTCAAAAATGTCAGTCAAGGGTCCGATCTGTCCGCCGCAATGTCGCAGTCCCGCAAAAAAAATCGCAGATCGCCGCCATTTCTCGTTAAAAAAAAAACACCAAAAACTACAGAAATCTTTCCCTTAGTTAGTAAACGCAATAACTTTTGCACAAACCAATCAAAATACGCTTATTGTGATTTTTTTTACCAAACATAGGTAGCAGAAAACAAATTGGCCAAAAATTTTAAAAAATTTTGATTTTTACATTTTTTTGGGGGGAAATTTCATATAAAAAAAATGGAAAAATATTGTTATTTTTTCAAAATTTACGCTATCTTTTTGTTTATAGCGCAAAAAGTAAAAATCGCACAGGTGATCAAATACCACCAAAAGAAAGCTCTGTTTGTGGGAAAAAAAAGGACATAAATTTCGTTTGGGTACGGCGTCGCACGACCGCGCAATTGTCAGTTAAAGTCACACAGTGCCGAATCGCAAAGAGTGGGCTGGACGTAAGATAGCAAAATCCTCCGGTGGTAAAGTGGTTAAGTAATCTTGTACCAGAGTTGTCTGCAACAAAGCTCCATCGCCTTTCACCATAAACCTGAACAAAAATTATGAATTTTTGTTTAGGAATTCACTGGAACCTTGATGGTCCATTCACATGTTAACACATGCACTGTATTGCAATCTCCTGTATGTTAGCTTGCCAGGATCGCATATCGCATATGTATTGTAACATTGGTGATGTCTTTCAAAATGAACTCCAATGCACATAAACATCATTGTGGTGTGTTCATGCTGTGTTGTAGGTAAAAAAAGCCCTCAATATTAAACTGCTAACTCATCTCTATGGTTGCCATTACTGTTATTTACAGACATGTTGGAAAAGAGTACCACATACTCCATGTCAATGTGTCCGAGGTCACAGTTTACAGCCATGCATTGAAAAAGAATCTAAACACAGACAATTAAACCCCTTTGAAGACAATTGCTATCAGTACCTGACTTTCTTCCTTCAGCCAATTTACATAAATAAACTGCACTGTCCATTTGTCCTTTATCATTGGCCTGTATATGTTGTAAAAGCGGTGCCAGTTTATCCAGACAAGCAGTTATTGTGCTAAATGAGCTGCTGGCAGGAGGGGAGACAGTCTAGTATCCTTTAACCCCTTCCACTTCAGAAAAGGCCAAACATCTACTGTCAATTAAAGCAATCTGGAGTCCCCTATTAAAAATAGGGTTAAAGGGAAGGTGTGCAACTCATTCTTATCTAGAATCACCTGAAAGAGAGAGAATAAGAGGGAGAGGGTCTTATCTCTTCTACAGAATATACACTTAGCATTTCATCTACTTCATGAAGACATCAAGCTATTGACTTTGAAAAGCACTCAACATTTGCTGTCATTAGCTGTCATTGCCTCATTTCCTATGCTGCTTTTTCCTTACTAAAACAAATTAAAATGATTCCCCACAAATACGACCTGGTACCAAACATCTGACAGGACTTCCTCCATCCTAGTTCCTTTCCTGTTTGAAGTAAATAATTATACCTTTTTATCCAACTTTAACAGTCCTTGCTTGGGCTGCTCTACATAGCATAGATCACATTTCAAAGCAAACTACATAACATACTCAATAATCAACAGCATAATCACATTAATATAGGAAATGCAAGCTGAACACTAACCCAGGTACATTGAGAGAGCCTAGACAGAAATAAAGCAGATAAAAAAGTGCAGTGCAAATCAGATTAAAAAAATCACACATGAAACATGGCGGAGCGTGTACGGGCTTTTCTCGGGCAGGTGGGCGCATGCCCAGTGACATAATGGTGCCGGGCGGCGCCATTTTTAAATGTAAGGCAATAGTGGTGTTCCATCCGGCAGTGGTACGCACCTCATCACAGCCTGGTAAGACCCCTCTGCAGCCTCTGACATCTCCTGTACCATGCCTGCAGCCTCTGCATCTCCTGTACCATGCCTGAAGCCACTGCATCTCCTGTACAAGGCCTGCAACCCCTGCATCTCCTGTACCATGCCCACAGCCCCTGCATCTCCTGTACCATGCCGACAGCCCCTGCATCTCCTGTACCATGCCCACAGTCCTTGCATCTATTGTACAATGCCTGCAGCCCCTGCATCTTCTGTACCATGCCCACAGTCCCTGCGTCTCCTTTACCATGCCCGCAGCCCCTGCATCTCCTGTACCATGCCCGCTGCCTCCTCCTGTACCCTGCCCGCAGCCCCTGCATCTCCTGTACCATGCCTGCAGCCCCTGCATTTCCTGTACCATGCCCGCTGCCTCCTCCTGTACCATGTCCGTAGCCCCTGCATCTCCTATACCATGCCTGCAGCCTCTGCATCTCCTGTACCATGCCTGCAGCCTCTGCATCTCCTGTACCATATCAAAAAATCACACATGAAAGGTCCATGCATAAATGATAAAGGCCCCACAATTCTGGTAAAGTGATTCCTTCAGGATAGCACAGGTCCCAGAAATATGTGCTGGAAAAAGAATCCACTCAAGGTTATGGTCCCTTCACCACAGACACTCAGATGTGCTCACCTGATGAAATTGACCTCTGTGTTACCAGCAGGTCAAAATAGGCTTAATACAGGACCACAATCTAGTGATTGCGCTGATTGGTTTTTGGTTGATTTGTTTTGCTATAAAACATTCACAATCAAAAAATTAAAAAAAAATCTATTTTTTTTTATCAGTTTAGGCCTGTATTAGGTTTGTGTTCTGCTACATATTTTTGGTAAAAAAAAAATCCTAAAAAGCGTATTTTAATTGGTTTACGCAAAAGTTATAGCATTTCCGAACTACGGGATAGATTTTTGGAATTTTTATTTATTTTTTTGTTTTTATTAGTAATGGCGTCAATCAGCGTTTTTTAGCGGGACTGCGACATTGCGGTCGGACAGATCGGGCCCCTAACTGACATTTTTGACACTTTTTGGGGACCAGTGATATTAATACAGTAATCAGTGCTAAATATTATGCACTGTTTCTGTATAAATGACACTGGCAGGGAAGGGGTTAACACTGGGGGTGATAGAAGAGGTTAATGTGTGCCTAAATATGCTTACTCACTTTGGGGGGGGGGGGGGAAGGTTCTGTGACAGGCACAGAGAGATCGGGGTTTCAGCTTACCTGAAACTCCTGATCTCCCCCTGCCTGTCTGACGGAAGACTTGCCTGCTTTTTTTTTACATAAGCAGGAGGGTCTTCTGTCAGTTTATCTGACGATCGCAGGAGACTGGCAGCAACCGCCGCCGCTCCTCCCACGTCCTGCCTCCCGCTGTGTCTAAACACAGCGGGAGCGCAGCTCCGGCGGCGCATGCGCGTGCCGCCAAGACCTCATGTACAAATTCACGTAGCACTACGTGATTTTGCGCAGCCAAGCCGCCCTGCCGCAGTAATACTACGGTGCGCGGTCGGCAAGAGGTTAAAATAGGCGGTTGGGTCGTGTTTTTTAACGCTTCCCAAATGCCTATTAATGCCACTCAGAATTGTTTCAATGGGAAGCGGGTGGAGGTGCACACTGTAGGGTAATGCTGCCTGCAGAGTTTTACAAGCGCTGATGCTTTGCAACTGCCTCCATTCCATTCTATTATTATGCACCACAACAGCAACCACCATGGGCATGTTTACAGTGTGTTTACGGTGCAGTTGCAAAGTGTCAAAAGTGATAATTTACCATTTTAGTCTTGTAGAAGAAAAAAAAAACAACACAATTGAGAAGTGTTGTAAAAGATAAGGAAAGGGGGGTGCACCAGCCTAGCGCATTACCTTTGCAACAATTTATTAATAAACAGAATATATATGTATATTTGAGAAGTGTTGTCTGATGCAACATGAACGCCTGCACAACAAAATCCTAAATGGTCTTTAATGCTATAGATGCATTAATGTGCTTTTAGGCAGCTTTAAAATTTTACGCAAGTGTGAAAGAGCCCTAAGAGTGCTGGCAGTGCTAGTGTTTCAGTTTGAATCCCAAACATGACACTTTCGGGCCTGGAGTTTGCATGTTCTCCCTGTGTAGGTTTCCTCCAGGTAATCTAAATTCCTCCTACACTACAAAAACATACTGGTAGGTTAACTCGCTCTTGTCTAATTTGGCCTTAGTGTGTATGAATGTGAGTTCAGCTGGCTATAGATAGTTTGAATCTCGGCCGGTTCAGCAGGGACGAGATTTGAACCATATATGGGCAGGCTGATTTCATCAATCAACTTGGGTACAACCAGCCTGTTGGATTTTTTATGTAATTATTGGCAGTGGCTATAGCCGGTAGCAGTAATCACTGTGTAGTTCCCTGGAAGGGATTCCACACATCAACACTGAGTGTTCAAGCGATTTTCTTTTCTGCAATTCGTGGAAAGAAAATCAAACCATCTATGGCCGGCTTTAGGGACATTAGATTGTAAGGTTCTTGAGGGCAGGGATTGATGTGAATGTACAATATATAGTTAAAGCACTGCAAAAAATGACAGCACTATATACGGTATGTACCTGTAATAAATAAAAATAAGTGGTTGGTTCCTATGAGTTATGTTACTACCACACATTCCTCTTTGGCTGATCTCTCATCTTCCAATAAAACCATTGTTCAATTTGATTAATTTAATAAAACACCATATTTAATAATATCCAATCACTCATTACTCCTAGAAAAGCATTGTGAAAACATTTAACCATTCTGATTAAGTTTTAAATCAGTCTGAGTGATTGAGATGGCTCCAGTAGACCTGTTATCATCTACCAGGACAAAGGGGTAAAAGCAATAATTTAAGATTATCTCATTTTAAAAAGTATTGATTCAATTAGCAGCCCCTGGTATCATTGAAGGCCAGCCTTCTAGAAATGAACTTGGAGCCAGTAAACTCCCTCTAACTACTGTATTGAGGGATTAAGAAGATGTGACAATCACACCACAATGGAAATGACAGTAACACCCAATAAGACTATTGTTATGGGCATCATTACAAGTGTTGACTCATTACACCCCACCTTGACCCAGGACTTTAAATATGCGTGGTTCACAATGGGAAGGTTAGTTTGCACCTTTCTGGAGGAAGAGGACACCAGCAGCTCTGACTAGGAATGGAGAAGAAGGCTTACTCTGTGCAATGGCTGTCAGAGAGCAGTCATAGGAATACAGCTTACCCCAGTGTGGATTTATTAACATGCAGGTCTGGCACATCCAACCTTCCGTATCACAAGGACTTTAGTGCTCTGGGAATGCAGAGGCCAAGCACAGCCACTGGCAGCAATAAGGAAAATAACTCTGACCACACAGCAGCATTTTACCAGGTCCAAGAAACACAGACACATGGTAAGATCTATACTATAAGTCTTTCTAATTATCATCTATAGTTCTAATTATCATCAATAGTGCCATTTAATTTTCCTGGGTTTCCAGTCACAACTTACCAACCAGCCTGGGACCAACCGAATTAACCTGTCTAATGGTGGCCATACACTAGCAGAAAAATCGGCCGTGTGAGTTTTCTAAAATCGAAGGATTTATCGGAATGGCAATAGATACTTCCATCATGGAACGATCAAATTTCGAAAGATAAACGTTCCATGAACATAAATTAACTATTTTATCGTTAGTTTTATCAATAGTTTTTTTTTTTTTTTTTCATAAAACTTTTTTTTGTGGATCAGAGATTTCTTTCAGACATTTCTTATATTATGATCATCCTCTAATATGTCTACCTTCCGGGTTAAAGGTTTTGGCACATGCGCAGGAATAGTCACACGATTGTTCTCGGGCAAGGCATCCACAAAACACAAGAATGTCGGTAGATCAGCAAAAATATTTCCAATTTCTCAAAGGATTTTTTTAAGGCCGGAAAGTTGAAAGTCGTTACCGTTTGACACCTATTAACTATAAGAATATCGGGCGAACGATCGCCATTATAGATTTACTACCGATTTTTCTGCTAGTGTATGGCCAGCATAACAGTATGCGTTAAAAACAGGGGTTTAGTTGCACACATTTGCAATTACATGTGTAAGCTGCAGGTCACGGCAAGGCACCCCGATATCTGCAGAACCTAACTCTACCTTTAAAGAGTCTCCACAGTGAGAGCACATGTATTCTGATGGATAGATGGGGGACCGTCGACTTGAGGGAGCCCACCTCTCCTTAAAGGCGCAGGGTCACACTGAACACCCAGCACATAGCACAATGGCAGCAAAGGTGTCAGTGCGTTGCCTAACCAATATAACAATAACAATACAAAAAATGGTCACTTCCCCCACCAATAACTGGTCTTGACAGCAAGGAGCACTGGAAGGGCAAACGTATGTCAAAAAAAGCCAGGGGGTTTCCAGTCACAACTTACCAACCAGCCTGCGACCAACCGAGTTAACCTGTCTAACGGTATGCGTTAAAAACAGGGGTTTAGTTGAACACATTTGCAAATACATGTGTGAATGTAGAAATAGTAACATACATTTATAAGGTTATTTTCAATAATTTGATCATATTTGTTTAAATTAATTCACCAAGGGCATTTTTGGGGGTGGTATAGGTTGAAAAAAAAAAAGAAAAAAAAAAAGAAAAAAAAAATATTATTATTATTGCCCTACCCCAGAATTAAGGAATTCCTATAACCACAATTTCTGTATAGTAGCTGTTGGTTAGTGTACACAGGTATCAGTTATGGAATTTGACACCGATTAATATTTGGGTTCTCACCATTGTTCTTTACTACCACAAATGCATAACATAGGGCTTTATTTACTAAAGCTAGAGAAGGCAAACTTAGTTACAATTCTGCAGAGAAACCAATCAGTATCTAACCTCAGCTTGTTTCATTAAGCTTTAGCAATAAAACCTTGAAAGCTGATTGGTTTGAATTGTGGCTAATTTTGCCCTCCCTAGCTTTAGTAAATAAACCCCATAGTGACAAGTTTATATTTTTAACTATGACCATGAAATAGGACAAGTTCTGGGGTTGACTGATTTAGGTCAAATGTTAAGGTGTAAAAATCGAATTACTTCACACAATTACATATAACAATCTTTAAGCTCTGTATCTATCACCTTTTCAGCTGTTATCTGATAATATAGCATTTTTTATCAGAACTATTACCATGAGGGTGCAGGTACTCTTACAGACTCTCATTAGCTTGTACATAAACATGGGCAAAATAAAGTACGATACAAAGTTGTATTTTTTTTCTATTTTGCAGATGGGACCACATCCAGAAAGGCATTGAAGGACGTTTCCCTTTGTAGGCCAAGTTCTACCTCAGAGAAACATCAGAGTTTGGACACAGACAGTGCTAAAAGCCCCGGATCTCTTTCTGAAGAGGAGGCCACGTCCAGGCCACGTACTAAATTCACCAAAGAGCAACTTCAGGAGTTAGAGAAGAGCTTTGTTGAACACAGATACATAGGATCCAACGAGAAGAAGCGGTTGTCCAAGGTGCTGAAGTTATCTGAGACCCAGGTAGGCATAAACAGCTAATTTTCCTGATTTAATCTATCTGTTAATAATCAGAGGACAGAAAGAACATCCTACAAGAATAAAGGCTCAAATGTCATACTGAATGGGCTCATTTCCAGCCATGGGTGCCCCCTCCACCTGGCTCGAAAAAAGTTTGATTGGACAATTGAATTTCGTCAAAAGCTGGGTGGAAAACATAGAAAATTTGCTTGTTCAAAATGTAGGAGTCAAAAGGAAGCACAAAATCAAGATAAAGGTGTTTCCCAATTAAACGTTCACTATTATTTCACACATTAGTAATTAACAATTAATTAAGTGTGCGCAATGAGCAGTGCAGCTGTTTTGCTTTATTCCTATCTGTATTTTACTAATAATAGTGACAATTCTTAATTCTGCCATCACAGTTCAAATTTTGGTCAATTGTTGAATCAACCAAAATTTGAGGTGTAAGTGGCGCTGGAGGCCCCACCTGCCTTCGCGAAAGTTGATTTTTCATTAGACTTTTGTTGAAAGAACCGGTACACTAAATTATGGTTGATTTAGTTAATATATATTTTAGGTTGTAATAATTAACACTGAAGCTTTTTCTGCCTCAGTTAAATTGAATTGAAGCATTTTGTTAAAATGCTGCACTGTTAAATTTGTTACAATGTAATGTCCTCTCATATTAAAGTAATATAAAAGTGTGTATAAAGAAAATTGGTGATGAATTACACATAGATTTCTGGCAAAGAATTTCTCATGCTCTTCAGAAATCCATTTCTGCGGTGAGATTGTATTGGTCAGAAAAGTCTCTATTCATCTATATCTGAGAGGACCATGGATCTAAACTTCCCACCTGACAGATTCATAAATTAGATTTAAATATTGACTTTTTCTAGTATCCCAAAGAGAAATAAAATTTGGTGTCAGAAAAACTAACATGCTGTCCATATATATTTCTAGATTAAAACATGGTTTCAAAACCGAAGGATGAAGTTCAAGCGTCAAAGTCAAGATGCACGAGTAGAAGCTTTCTTTTCTGGACTCTATGTGCCATACTATGGCTATTCAGACTTTCCAACCACAGCCTGCCCTGTCCGCCCTGATATGGCCATGCCCCTTGCCTCCCCAGTATCCACCCACCATCTTGCACCACTTTCTACTGCATTGATTACACCAAGAAATCCTCCATCGTCCAGTATGCCAACGGCAAACCTTGGTTCTTACCCATGCCCTTCAGTGCTTGTTCATCCATCTTATAAGGAGTCATATGGTCTAAGATATAGCCCATATTAACTTGGATGTGTTTGGGACACTTTCATGATTTTCTGAATGGACACTTTGATATTGTTGCAATATTTATTTTAAATTATGGTATTATTGATGCATTTTTTTAATTACTGTATAACTCTCTGTATTGGGGAGTAATATGAAACTGGCACTTTATAGTTACGCAATGTGAACTAAATAAATTTCTAATAGTTTAATGACTTTTAGGCTGTACATGGATCATTTATCACTCTAGGGCAGCCTTCCTCAACCTTTTCACATTTGCATGACAATTAGGTTGTAGAAGGTTTTGAATAAAAGAATAACACATATGACATACCTAGAGTATTTGACATTCTGGGTGGATCATTTTTCAACACCCCCTTGCTCTATACAGCAGAATTATTTTCCATAACAATTATTAGGCAAAATTAAAAAAAATTATAATAATAATAATCAAAAAAGAAACTCAGACAGAAACAATTGTTATGTCCTCATACACTAGTAGGCAGTGAAGAAAGGCCCCTTAAGCTGGCCATACATTGATCGAAATTCAGCATCTCTAACAGGCACTCGCCAAATTACAGCTAGTGTGTAGGCTCTCCCTCTCGACAATAGCCAATAGTTTAATTGATTTCTGTCAAAAGGACATGTTGACTAATGTTCCATCAATCAGAATACAACGTCTGGCTAGATGGAAGAATCTGTTAGCTTTTCTTTTTTTTTTTTTCATTCAGCCTGCTAAACAAAAAAATCAACCGCATATGGCCAGTTTTACATTGGTAGTCACAGTAGGTCATCTGTACCTTGGTTAACATTGGAGAAGTGCCTCCTTATGCAGGTGGGTAATAAGAACTGCCCCCTATCAGTGAGACAGGAAATTAATCAACAGTTTAAGGAGCCTCTAGCATTCTCTGTAAGAACCCTAGTTGAAGAAGGCTGTTATAGGACATCACTGTATCTAGCTTCTTATGCAGCTGTCTACACTGATGTATACTGATAATTTCCAGAAAATTGTCATATTGCCTTGTGCAAAAGCAGGTGCATCTAATGGTTGGAAGAGCTCAATCCAAGATAAGCCTTATGCAAGCCATAGATTATGCGATTTTGATTCCCCCATTAACACAGTCAGTATTGTGTGCCCCCGACGGGGGTGGGGGGGGGCTGGTGCTTAGGGAGCTGTTCCTGCTAGGAGAGTACAGGGATTACTGCTATTGGCTATATCCACTGGCAAAATTCATGTGCTAAAAATATGAAATGCTGGTTGTACTGACGTCAATTGGTGGACTAACTTGGGTACAATCAGCCTGCCCATAGTTAGATCGAAACTCGCCTGGTCCCTGCTGAACCATTGAGATTCGATCCATCTATGGCTGGTTTTACTTGTCCAAAATCTCCAACTGTTTTCGAGGTCTAAATACTTTCTTTAGCAAAATGCCCCCTCCACCCCCCCCCCCCTCTTCCCCATAATTACATATTTACTTATATATCCGTTGAGCTCCTGTAAGTTTATATAAAATTGATAAAAAGGCGCTGGTGTTCTTTTATAGTGCAAAGTTATAAATAATTAGAGTGTAAAATTATTTTTAAAATTACTATACAAACATAAATGGTACATATATAACCAATATGGGTTATATATGTGTCACACACCCCATCACCTGGAGCACTACAGATCCAAGCAATGAATTCTTACAGCTTCTTTTGCATGAATTGACTTGGATGATTAAATAATACAAGCACCTTAACCACTTTATGAGCACTGCAATAGTGGGCACTAGATATTGTGGATATAATTTGCTATTATATCTATATAATTTGATATATTTTTTTGGATGCACCAGTAAGCACCTTAATAATATTTCTGCACTAATCTTTGCACAACTAAAGGATAGCATGTGCACTTTATCAATTATATATTGGTTATATATGTACCATTTATGTTTGTATAGTAATTTTAAAAATAATTTTACACTCTAATTATTTATAGCTTTGCACTATAAAAGATCACCAGCGCCTTTTTATCAATTTTATATATCTATTTATTGTTTTTTTAACAATTAAAAGGGCAGCAGGTTTTAAACATCTTTATATTGGGGCTGGGCGCCTTCGCCAAAAACTTTTTATCCTGTAAGTTTATACATATAACTGTAAACGAGATCAATGGCTTTTGCTTGGTTGTTTTGGTATTTAACATTGCTTCCAAATCATACACTTCTATACATTGTACATTAAGCCTTTAGACGTTATTTTACAGTATCGATATTACATTTCACACCTCAGACCAAGCAATACCCAACTATTTGACACCTCTGCCATGTGGAGTATTGGTACCTTACCATATAAAAGGGTACTTCCTAAATCCACCCTATTCCCAAAATGTAAAATTACACTTCACACAATACTGGGACATTCTCCCACAGTATCAACCAGAAACATCTGCAGTAATGGATCATTCTACCCTCTGGAGGACCTGGCTGATAAAACCATAGTTTCTTATATCCTTTATCCTTAGGGAGATTGCTGCATTTGAGTTTCCAGGCCTAAGCAACTTCATGTTGTTATGACAGGGTCTCTATTTCCCCAGATGGAATTGTAATTTATATTTTTTACTGGAGAATAGAACATTCCAAGGGGAGTGGAAGTAGCCAACAAACATGGTATGGAGTTGCATATCTAGATCTTGTCACTGGAGTCTCCAAGAGATAGAGACAAACAGTGGAGGAAAAGAGCACAACAAACTCCACCAATAACTGAAGTATCACTTTTGGGTAGATAGATTCTATTTTTTTTTATACCTCACCAAACAGCTGTCCCAGCCTGACTCATTAGTGCTCATTTCAAAGTGGTTTATTGTATCAGCTAAAGTTGGCCATATATTGATCAAAATTCACCCAGTTCACCAGGGGCTGGACAAATTTTGATTAATGTATGGACAGGCTGGTTGTACACAAGTTGATCTGTGGATTGACTTGTGTAAAGCCAGATTATTGTTATTTCCCAAATGATCAGTGCCTCTGGCTAGAGCCAGCAACACTGATCATTGTGTTAGAGAAGGCTCCATGCCATCAGAATACAATACCACAGTAGGAGGGATTCCTACATCCATATCGAATGTGTGGATGAGGGATTTGAGGCATTTTCTTTTGGTTACCCTGCTTGTTTAACGGAAAAATAAAATACATAATGTATGGGCTGTCTAAGGCCCCTTTCACGCGATCAGACCTATCAGGTCCATCTGTCCGTTTTTCAAGGGGACCTGATCGGGCCACCCATTCTCCTCTATGGAGAGGCGGATGTCAGCGGAGGTGTGTCCGCTGACACATGTCTGTGATCCGATCCGACAAGATCTACTTAAAATAGATGGATGGCGATATGTTCGCCATCTGTCCAGTGGGTGGAATCACATGAAAACGGACATGCTGTTCATTTTCATCCGATCTCCCCAAAGAGGAGAGCGGGACTCTGACAGGTCCATCTCTGCACAGTGAGCAGAGATGGACCTGTCATCCGCCTGCTCAGCAGGGATCAATGGAGTGATCCCCGCTGAGCTAGCAGAGTCCGCCGAGCGTACCCGCCCCATGTGAAAAGGGCCTAAGACTGTATGTGATGGAGGCATGTATGATATGATTAGTATGATGGTTAGACTAACATGTAATTCTATTGTACGTGAGAAGAATAGAAAATGAACCCCAAAATGTCCCCCCTGCCGGGACATTCAATTCTGGCAGTGAGACTTGGCACTGTTAGAACACACTAATCAGTGGCTGCAACTGGTTGGCTACAGCCACTGATAAACAAAAGTTCTCCAACTCGCTTATTTGACAGAAGTTGATTTAAAATTCCACTTCTGTAAAACACAGATGGCCACAAACTGATTGAAACTCATTCAGCCCCTGTTGTACTGGCCACATTTGTTATCTATCTATGGCCACCTCAAGTGTGCATTCTCACCTGCTAATGCACCCGCACTACTATTATATGTGACAATCCCCAGTGGGGGTTTCCACAATTAGCTGCGGGACGCAGCCCTATTGCAAGGAATGGAAGTCTGCCAGCTCTCTCAGCTAATCGAGGCCACTTGCATGTAATCACTCATTCAACTCGCATGTGATTGCTGCATGAGTGATTTCATGCGATTGGCCACGATTAGTTGCTGGAGCCAGCAGCCTCCTGCTGGGGTTCTCACATCTAATCAGAGACAGGTTGCATTCTAAGGTCTGAATGCACCCTAAGAGGGGAATTCTACTAAGGTAGGCCATTTCTTGATTTTCTTTCCTTTCACCACGTATGGAAGGAAAGAAAATTGCTTGATTCCCCCATCAACACTGTTAGTTTTAATAGGGGAATACCTACTGCAGCACTATTGTATTCTGCCAGAAGGGGGTGTGGGAAGCAGAATACAATGGTTACTGCAACTACTGCTGGCAGTATATAGAAAAATCGAACAGGCTGGTTTGTATACCCAGGTCGATCGATGGATTGACTTGGGTAAAATCAGCCTGCCTATACATGAATTGAAATTCAGCGGCTCCCTGCTATACCGGCCACATTTTAACTGACATTGTGTAGAAGCCTCCCTTACTCTATCCTAAGAAAAAAGTTTTACCCTTAGTTTTACTTTCAGTTTAGGCACTGGTGATGTAGTTGGGTTGCCACCTTTTCAGTTTTGACCCAGACAGTCCGGGTTTTGACACATGACCGTGTTTCAGTCTGCCTGAAACCTGGACACACATACCTCCCACTGGCTCCCAGTCCAACTGCACTGGGACAAATTCAAATAACTCTAATTCTGTCCTGAAAATAGAAGCCAGTGCCAAGCAAATTCTAGGTGCTCTCGATGAACGAGTGAGGATTTCTGTCGAGCCAGCACAGTGGCGCAGCACCTGCCTGTGCTCTGCCTACTTCCCCCTTCCCCTTGTAGTGAAAATAAAGCTTGAGGAGTGTAGCTAGACCTCTGCAGAGCTCCACCTCTGTCCCAGGGAAGAAACCAGTCCTGAAGCAAGTCCAGGGTGCTCTCAGTGAGTGATTCTTGTCTGTGTCGGGCCAGCACAGCGGCGCAGCCCATGCCAATGCTTTGCCTTTTCCCCACCTCTCTCTCCAGTGGGAGGAAAACCGCACTACAGTAAAGCTTCTCACCTTCCAGCTTCACCCCCAGACTCCAGCTTCCACACTTTCTGACTCACAGTGGCTCCCGCTGGTAAGGCAATCTAATAGGGGGTCCTTAGGGATTGGGAGGCGCTGATAGAAGAGGGGACTCTTTGATCTAGCAGAGGTTTCTAGGGGGGAATGATATAAGGGGAACCTGAGGTAATGGAAGGGTCTCTAAGGGGGGCGCTGACTGCTGATCTAATGGTCGGTGGTCAACCATTAGATCAGCAGTAAGCACCCCCCTTAGAGTGTGAATAGTATAAAAAAAAAAAAGTACCTAATGAGTACATTACACTTCTTGGGTTCCCCTGGGTTACCCCTAGCAACTGAAAGCAGATGAACATCAAATACAGTCCTTGAATCGGTCAATGATCAGTCCAGGGATTGTGTTTTTTTTTGTGTTCTATTTAGAACTGGGATAGGAGAAGGGATGAGTGGGATACTCCAACGTTAACTATGCACAAATCCTGAAGACAACTGACCGTAGAATGCAGCAAGGCCGCTGCTTTGCCTTGCCACTGAAGTGCAGATAGATTAACTGTTCCCACTTTAATACACTCTTCAGGGTTAATAACTTGGCACCCCCTTTACCCTCACTGCCTGAGTGCTGACTCCCGTCTGCTGACTCTAGCCACTGGAGTGGTCCCCTTACTGGGCAGACCCTTCGGCAAGCTCCCCTGTACTCACAGACACTGTTTTTCCAGAGTTGCTCTGCCTTCACCTCCTCAGTCAGCTTCCACTGGACCTTTAAGTTCAGCCACACTTTGTTGGTCCACTAGACCGACTGCCTGTGACCACCTTCCACATCTTCAGAAGAGGAGACAGCCGTCACCCTCCTTCTGGGACTTGGCTTCCCACCCAAAGACCCCCTGCCTGATGTGCTCCTGGCTTTTATACCCTATCCCGAGATGCACCTCTCTCTGTGCAAACCCACTGAGACAATACAAAAGCCTGTGTGCCATTGGCCAGGTTTCCTCCATTGCCCAACGAGCTTCCTCATTGCATACAGTGGGGACACTCCCTCAGCCCACATGAATCACACATCGAGCACACCCAGCAGGCCTAACTACTGATCAGGCTCCCCTGATAAGCAGATAGAGCGACTACGTTTTACATGCCTAGCACCTGCCTAGGAGGGTTCTACATGTATATAAGCATAATGGTGGTGCGCTATTCATACATCAGTGCTGTGTATTGAAAATAATCAAAAGTGCCTTTTCAAAATATATATATAAAGTTGATGACATAAAAACAAATGAAGAAGTGATAATCTTTGTTAACAATCCGTGATTAAAAAACAGTGAGGATCTATAGTACAGTCTGTGATTTCATCAATGCATGCAGTGCTTTTTAATCCAGGTACACATATAGTGATGTTGTGATTAAAAGGCTTCTTAGAACCAAACCAATATAAAGTGCTTAGTCCCTGATGAAGTCACCTGTCGTGTGACGTAACGCATAGGAAGAGCCAGTGATGCCAGACTCAGCTGTTCCACGGCGATTAGAGTCGGGGAGTGAGTGAGCAGGACCCAACCATGGCGGATGCAAATAGGACTACACAGATTGTTCACAGATTGCACTAACACCGCCTGTCCCTACATCCCAAATTGAAATCGGTCCACTGAGATAAGAGAAGTTGAAGCTGTTGAGGCTTGTAGGTGGAGGAATTTGGTTTTTCATTGCACAACCCCCCCCCCCCACACACACACACACACACACACACACCTCAGCCATGTTTCCTGGGCTCCATGCACCCATTGGCAGACCTGGGACTGGCATGGCAGGTACCAACAGATGGAGGGAAGGGAGATCAGCGAACATTCAGCGTGCATCCAGTAGTGTCAAAAGTGTGAACATAAAAACAGATTAGAAATTGCTAATCAGACAATGGCAGTTTGATTCTTCTATTAGGCTTTTGCATCAAGTTTCTCAAACCTTTGGATGCCTGCGCTTTATGTGATAATGACTAAGCCCCTTCCCTTCATGACATTGTCAAAAAGGGGCGGAGCATGGGTGACCCTAAAATTACGCCCCTCCTTCCTAAAAAAAAGTTCTGCGGATGCCCATGACTGTACTATAGATCATCACTGTTTTTAAATCACGGATTGTTAACAGAGATTATCACTTCTGTATTTGTTTTTATGTCATCAACTTAATATGTATATTATGAATAGGCACTTTTGATTATTTTCAATACACCGCACTGATGTATGAATAGCGCACCACCATTATCCTTACTGTATATAACCCATCAGAGTCCCTTTATATTTTATATTAGCATGTTCCTTAGAGACCCCTCCTTAGATCAGAGTCCTCTTATATCAGTGCCCCCCCCCCCCCCTCGAGACCAAGGAATAGAGCTAAAAAAAAATAAAATAAATAAATAATAAGAAGCTCAGTAAACAAATGTACTGTTTGTTGTTGCTAGCACTGACATGTGTTCCCACACCTAAAACAAAAATAAAAATATAGTTATATTAATTTGTGTGAAAAAATAATTGTGAATGATGGTGGAAACCCCAAAGGGTAATTCAGATATTAATACACTCCAATCTTATTCAAGCATATATAGTGTGCAATCTTGATACACATAATACTATATGAATAGTATGGAAACTTCAAATCCATTCCAAAATGTCTTGTGCTAATATCCATCTCAACATGACTTTATAAGCTGGATATTTACACAACACATTTTGGAATGGATTGGGTGTTTCCACCACTTTTCATATAGTATTATGTGCATCAAGATTGCACAATAAATATGTTTGAATACAATTAGAGTGTATTAATACTTGGATAACCCTTGGAGGTTTCAACCATTATTCACAAAAACTTTTCACATAGGAATTAAAATAATTGTAGGGGGAGGTTGCGGTTTACTTTATTTTTTTGGTCTCTAAAGGGAGCACTGATATAAGGGGACTCTGATCTAATGGGGGTCCCCTGTATTATGAAGGGGATGACAATGACCTTTGTATTAAGGTGGGGGAGACACAAAGGGTTGCCACATGTCCAGGATTCACTCAGACAGTCTGGTTTTTAAGTCATTTGTTTGGGTTTCAATCTTCCTGAAACCCTGACACATTATTCAGACAGGGCTGTGGCTCCCCAAGTAACTGAGATTGCTTACGCGTGCCGCATTACTGCTCTCCTTTGAGGCACCAAAGGTCTCCCAGGTCTTTTACAATCCTATAGTATATACTACAAAAAAAATGAAAGTGTTTTGTTCGGGTTTGGCTTGAAGAAAAGGTGGCAACTGTATGATATAGACAGTGCCTTTCCACAGCCAATTGGTAAGCCTATGTCTCTAAAGGCTGCAGAGAGATTTTGCCAATCTCACAGGATTTAGATTGTACATGCATAGAGGTGCATCTTCATGAATGTACAGTCTCACATTATTTTTAACTGTACAGTCATATAAATGCATACATATATTTTAATGCACCTACAAATAAAATCTCGTTAGATTGACGAATCTCATGAGATTTCACCATTACATTTCCATGAGCTGCCTGTTGGTGCTAGTGACGTAGCCTTCCCAGATGGCTGTGGGAAGACACTGACTTATGTCACCTGTGCCTATAGTAATAGCTTGGTAAGTGGGGAGCTGATCAAATTTAGCACTTTATTAAATAAATATTGCATTTTTAAATACTTTTACATAGCTTTTCAGAAACGTGGATTACAATAACAGACAAACAAGATTTATCCCATTTGGGATGTATAGTCCACTTTAAGGCTCTATATGCCTGGTAATCAGTCCAGGATAGCAACAACACTACAACACAGTTTATAAGAAGACAACATTTAAAAATTGGAACATATAAATAGATAACACTATTTGTAACTTAGACTGAAAAAGAACATGCAACATAATCATATATTAACATATGTATATAGATAATCAGCTTTTGACACATTGAAAACAGAACATCCAAAAATAGATTATTACTGTACAATTTATATCTTCTTTACATGTATATTCCATGATATCAATGATTAAGTTCATAAGGCTTTTGTAGGACATTTGGTCAGTATATCAAATATAAAGATTGTTGTAATATGGATTATATTGTTCGAAATGGCCATTGTTCATGACAGCTTGGGGAGGAACTGGTGTGGGTAAAAATCTTGGATCGTGGGTGTACGATGATTCTGGAGTTTGATAAGCTGGATTTTGGTAAAAATGTAAGTTATTTACTGGAGGTACTGGAGTTCCATGATAAAAAGGCATTGGGTGGGGATAGTAGACAGAAGAGGCGGTCATACGATGTTGGTGATCTTGCATCTGTCTTTTCAGTTTCATCCTCCGGTTCTGAAACCACGTTTTCACCTGTGTATAAACAATATATTTACATAAGTTTCTTGTGAAATCTACCACCCTGTTTCTGGCATATTTTACCAATAAAAGACAAATTAAAGACACGGCACATAACAGCCCTCAGAAATATAATAATCAGTTAGGTCTTTACAAGCTTTTAAAGCAAATCTTTAGCCATTTTGAATAAACTGAAATAAAGGAATCCTTGCAATGAAAACATTAAGTATTTACCTGTCCTATTGCCTGCACCACTGAGCACCAGTGTTGAAGAGAAAAGAAGAATGTTCAGTATTTGACACTTTTTGGAGTGTTGGATGCTGGTGTTGCCCCACTGTGCTCTGATTTCCTCTACTGGGCCTTACATTGGTCACAGTATTAATTTAGGGGGCAGCAGGGGTAAATGCAGTGACAATGAACGAATTGGGAGACCAGGTATCTAACGTACCCAGAGGTGTACTGGAGGCTGATGATCATCTTTTAGCAAGTTTAGATCTTCAACACTGTGGAGTTTGGTGGCAAAAGCAATGGGACAAGTAAGTACTAAGGGCCTGTTCATGTGTTATGCTCATTGCTGCGATACTGTGCCATCCATCCTGGATGAAACCCCAATGCACCTTCTTCTGTGGCAGTGCACTAACATCTGGTGTGCTGCCAAAAATGTTCCATGTAAGATTTTTGTGGTGCTTTGGGCAGCCCTTTAAATAAACTGCATAAAAAAAAGAAAGTTTTTGCATTTGATACTGCAGTGGATCAGGCTGGTGTGAATGTGAATTTTTTTTTTTAAATGAAAATGGTCTTGAGGTCTTAACCAATTAAATAATTTCAGCTGAATGAGGTACTAGGCTGTTTTCCAGTGGATAAGGGTCTAGTTATAATGCAGTATATGTGTTTTTGTGCATTGAAGTGCAATGTGGGCAGCACAGTGGCTACATGGTTAGCACATCTACCTAGCAGCACTAGGTTTGTCTGTTTGTATCCCAAGCATGGCATAACCTGCCTGGAGTTTGCATGTCCCCCTGTGCCTGTGTGGTTTTCCTCCCACGCTCCACACACATGCTGGTAGGTAAATTGGTCCTAGTAAGTGTACAGTATGTATGAATGGGAGTTAGGGACCTTAGATTGTAAGCTCCTTAAGAGCAGGTACTGATGTGAATGTACAACACTTAGTAAACTAGTAAATTAAAAGCGCTATATAGGTACTTGTAATAAATAAATGTGGCACAATGCATTATGCAGTCTATTCAAAATGGATAAGCTGTTAGCTCACCTTATTGCACCAAAATAGGTCTGGCTGCGTTTTTTTGTAGCACATGCTAACACACATTGGGGAGAATTTACTAACACTGGAGCAGACAGAATCTAAGATAGCATGTGCATAGTAACCAATCAGCTTCTAGCTTCAACTTGCTCAGTTAAGCTTTGAAAATGAAAGCTAAAACCTGAATGGTTGCCCTACACAGCTGCTCAAGCCTTAGTAAATTGCTCACATTGTACATTGTAGTGTAGCTGCATTCTGGACATGAATTGGGGTGCCATTCAAAATGAAAGACACTGCAAATGTACTAATGCGTGCATGGTGGCTGCAGTCACTGATCAGAGTATTCTGACAGTGCCAAGCCCTGCTATTAGATTGCAATGTCCCAGTGGGGGGAATTTCCTCTGTCCATCATGTTTTTTTATTTTCATTCAGTCCACTGAGCCCCCCTTTTTAACCTTTTCCATACCGGGCCTTTTCTGGCACTCCTCTCCTACATGTAAAAATCCAATTTTTTTTGCTAGAAAATTACTGAGAGCCCCCAAACATTATATATGTTTTAGCAGAGACCCTAGGGGAAAAATGGTGGTCTTTGCAACTTTTTATGTCACACAGTATTTGCGCAGCAATTTTTCAAACGCATCCTTTTGGGGGAAAAAAAAAACGGTTTTATGAATAAAAAAAAAAAAAAACCCACTAAAGTTAGCCCAATTTTTTTATATAATGTGAAAGATGATGTTACGCCAAGTAAATAGATACCTAACATGTTACACTTTAAGATTGCGCACGTGGAATGGCGCCAAACTTCAGTACTTAAAAATCTCCTCCATAGGGAACGCTTTGAAAATGTTTACAGGTTACCAGTTTAGAGTTACGGAGGAGGTCTTGGGCTAGAATTGTCCCTCCCCCTCTAACGTTCGTGGCGATACCTCACATGTGTGGTTTTAATGGCGTTTACATACGTGGGCGCGACGAATGTATGCGTTCGCTTCTGCGTGCGAGCACGTGGGGACAGGGGGCGCATTAAAAAAAATGTTGTTGTTTATTTTATTTTTATATTTTTACACTTTCCATTTAAAAAAAAAATGTGATCACTTTTATTCTTATTACAAGGAATGTAAACATTCCTTGTAATAAGAAATGGGCATGACAGGTCCTCTTTATGGAGAGATGTCGGGTCTATAGGACTCCACATCTCTCCTCTAGGGTGAAAAGACAGAGCTCAAAAAAAAAAAAAAAACATTCTCAGCCTTTCCAGCCCAGATATTTACAACTGCCAGGCTGGACGTGATGTCATTACGGCGTGCCCAGGCCTCAAGGAGTCATAGAGACTGCCAGGAACCATTTGGTCCTTGGTATTCTCTATGGTGAACTCCTGCCACCGGCGGATTCCTCCTCTGGCTCTTTGATCACATGGGCGAGCTGGTAGAAGCACCGGAGGGCGGCAGGAGGGGGGATGTCCCTTCCTGCCACCTGTAAGAATGATTAAGTGGCTGAACAGCCGCTTTGATTGTTTGTACAGTGCAGGGAATCGCCGGCTGCAAAAGATGATATCTGAATGATGCCTGCAGCTGCAGGCATCATTCAGATATCTCCACTCAAATTCCAAGACATCTAATGACGCCCTTGAGCTGGAAGTGGTTAAAAAAGACTGTAATATGTTAAAATGTGTACCTAAACAAGTACGCTTACATATGTCCATGCGCCTTTTTCATTGTGATTATCTTTTTCTATGCTGCTTCCGTGCTGCCTGTGCCACGATTTTAAAAATGCATTGTAACTAACAGGCAGCTTCTCCTTTTTTGTCTCATATGCTGGCCTAGTGATGTTTGCTCCTATGGTCTACTGCCAGCTGAAGTGCATGGCATATGCATCTCATCTTGAGCATGCACTATTCGACAATACAATCATCTGTTGGTGGAAAAGAAGCCTTTTAACCAACAAATTAGTGTAATGTCACAAGGGGCACGTGTGAGATGAGGCGGATGACATCATGCATTTTAGCTAGCACATGCGCAATAGGAAACACTGCAAGATCTCACAGTCTAGGAGCAAGATTTTCCTGAAGGCACTAGTGACATTGCCATCAGAGTGGCATCTGTGTGGCAAGGGTTTATGTCACTGCTGCCTTCAGGTAGACCACAAGTGGACAATCAAAAAAGTAAGTAAAAGCTAAAAAAAAAAATTTATTTAAAAAAACCAGTGTTAGATAATTTCACATCAGCATGCAGAAATGCGCTTACGTGAAATTTACTGAAAGAGGGGAAAGGTCCACTTTAGGTTCTTTCACTATTATAGTTATGCCTACAGCCTAGTCATCTCCAGTTTATTTTGGAATACTCTCATAAGCACAGCATTCCACTGAGTGCATGGTTAATTGAATATAAAAATCTAAAAAGCCTTGTAAACAGGGGCGAAACTACAAATCATGGGGCTCCATTGCAAAATGGGGCCTCATGGAAACCTCTCTTCGTAGCAGCTGGCAATGTAAACTATGACTATGTGTCATTGATCTTAAAGCTCAAGCACTTTAACCTACCTGATCCTCCCCTTCTCCGGCAGATGGTGCTTCCCCACGCTCCAGCAGTGCACTGTCCTTCTGCTATGCGACCTGCTCTGGTCTTGATGACGTCAGGGCCTTGACCACTGGAGCATGAAAAATCAGAGGATCAGGTAAGTTGACCTTCTTTTCTATGCCCCCTAAACCTAAATAAGCAATGAACCCTTGCAGTTTATGTGCAGCCCACTGCAAGAGATCCAAGAGATCATTTTTTAGTTTCTTACAGTTGGGCTTTAACATTAACCACTCTGCAACCGCTCACAGTAATACTACTGCGGCAGAGTGGCTCGTTCCCGTCCAGCCACGTAGTATTAACGTGACTGGACTCCTCCCCTTCTGGGCGGCGCTTGCGCGCCGCCGGAGGCTCGCTCCCGCTGTTTTCATTCACAGCGGGAGTCGGGCCAGGGGAGGAGCAGCGGCGATCGCCGCTGCTCTTACCCGATCGTCGGGGATCGAGTCTGGAGATCCGCCCGCTGTGTGTAAACACAGCGGGCGGATCTCCATAGTGACAGGGAGTGACAGATCGGACTGTTCAGCATAGCTGGACATCCGATCTGTCCATGAATCACATAGTCACCTCCCCCCCTACACGTCAGTAAGCACCAGGCATACATTAACCCCTCCCTCTCCAATAAAATTAACCCCTTCCCTGCCAGTGTCATTTTTACAGTAACAGTGCATATATATAGCACTGATTACTGCAGTAATGTCACTGGTACCCCCAAAAGTGTCAAAAATGTCAGTCAGGGGTCCGGTCTGTCCGCCGCAATGTCGCAGTCCCGCAAAAAAAATCGCAGATCGCCGCCATTACGCGTTAAAAAAAAAACACCAAAAATGACAGAAATCTTTCCCTTTGTTAGTAAACGCAATAACTTTTGCGCAAACCAATCAAAATACGCTTATTGCGATTTTTTTTACCAAACATATGTAGCATAAAACAAATTGGCCAAAAACTTTTAAAAAAATTGGTTTTTACATCTTTTTTGGGGGGAATTTCATATAAAAAAATGTGAAAAATATTGTTATTTTTTCAAAATAAACGCTCTTTTTTTGTTTATAGCGCAAAAAGTAAAAATCGCACAGGTGATCAAATACCACCAAAAGAAACCTCTGTTTGTGGGAAAAAAAGGACGTAAATTTCGTTTGGGTACGGCGTCGCACGACCGCGCAATTGTCAGTTGAAGTCGCACAGCGCCGAATCGCAAAAAGTGGCCTGGACGGAAGACAGCAAAATCCTCCGGTTGTAAAGTGGTTAAGTAAGCCTAAATCAAGGACAGGCAACAAGAGATCTGCCAGCATTGTCAGTACACTACTAGGGACTGTGGATAAAATGTACAGTTGTACAGTAGTAGCAATAACAGTAATGACTATAATGATATTTTAAATTATGTAATAATATAATGCAAATGGTTTTAAACTCTAACTTCTTTTTTTGTCTTCTTTTTATGCCCACCATAGTCAGCTGCTTGCTATGGGGAGAAACGTGGTATGCACGCTCCCGACCTGTGTGTCTATGGAACCGCGCTCCATAGACTACACAGCGGGACTTAGGCCCGCCCCCAATTCCTCTACACTACATTTAATTGTCAGCAGCAAGAGACATTGGCTCCTGCTGCTTCTCAAATGCTGTATGAAGAGGAAGTAAGGGGAGAATAGATGCAGCTGTGCACAGCGTTGGTCTCTTCTCCCCTCTCTTAGTCTTCACAAAGGTGAAGGGGGGCACATAGAAATTGAAAATTGTTTTTACCTTAATGCAAACAATGCATGAAGGTAAAAAAACATTTTTAGGTTTAGTGACACTTTAGGAGGGCAATAAATCTACACTGCTAAAGCTGGCCAAAGATGGATTGAAATTTGGCAGGTTCAGCAGGGACCAGCCATATTTCAATCACTTTATATGGCCAGCTTTAGTAATGTAGATTTATTGCCATCTTAACTGCTTGAAATGTATATGATGCATTCCTGTTTGAGAGGAGTCGACCTAGTGATCAACTCTCGAATAAAACTGTTGAAAAATGTTTGTGCATTCGGCTGCAGCGCTGATCAGTGTATTCTGTCAGCGGAGGAATCCCGCTGTCAGCGGGAGGGATTTGAGTTAGATGAGGGAAGCCATTTTGATCTGCCAGACGGCTGGCTGATCGAAAAAGAAAAATGACCTACCTATGGCCAGCTTAAGACAGATAAGCAAATGCTTCTCACGCAGGTCATACACAAAGCAAATTTCTTTCCTGCAACCAGACAGTGTTGACAGGGAATACCTCTTACAGAGCCTGGTGGGGAAAGATTGCATGCAAAATCCGTCAGGCTGGTTATACCCAAGTTGATTGATTGATCAACTTGGTACATTCAGCCTGCCCTTTACATGGTCTGTCTTTGGCCAGCCTTACTGCATAGAAAGGGATCTGTGATTATTTTTCCTGAGATATGACTTCAGCCCTTCTATACTGAATGCTTCACAATTTTGTTTTCTCTAATAGGGACCCCCTCCTACTTCAGGCCCCATAGCAGTTGCTATGGCTATTGGTACACCATTGTTTATAAACTTTTCTCACTGGGCATCGTATACATTTCAAGAAGTACAGTATAAGGAAGAGGGCTATAACGTCTATCTGCCATGTCTACGAAAATTTGCCAGAAAGATGAAATGGGGGGGGGGATATACTGCAACTGCGTTTATAGATCAACAACTAGTGTTGGGTTTTATGTTCCCCCTAACAAGACAGGGAGAGTTACCTGAATTTCAGACAGCTGTAGAGAACTTGCCATTTTCTTTCTCTCGGAGGCTCCCAGGTATCTCTGTTTCTTGAACATCTCCTCAAGTTTGCAGATCTGCTGGGAGGTGAATGCTGTTCTCATCCTGCGTTGCATCTCACTCTTGAGGCTAGCTTCTCCATGGTCATCATCCTCAGGCTGACCTCTCTCGGGACTATGAGAACCAATCTGCTCACTCTCATCTTCTGAGCAACTGGGCGTGGATTCATCAGAACTTCCCCAACCACGGTGTGGAGCTAAATAAATAATGATAATTAGAGTTTAGGACTGCCATGTAAATGGTTTATACAATGCATTATTTTCTTTGCTTTGGAATTAGATGGCTAATCTAAATTAACCTCTAACATTTCCTACTCTAGACCTCTGTGGGACTTGAAATCAAGGTTAAAGAGGACCCGGTTCTACATCAGTCTTCGATTTCCAGGCTCCGGCATGTTAGCTGTGGGAAGCCGACTGTGACTCCGTGCAGGTTCCACAGCCAACTGCCCACTGCACATGCGCGAGCTGCACTTTGTGAATGGCTCCGAAGCCTTCTGGGACCCGTGATGTATCCCAGAAGGCTGCAGGCAGGAGGGGGGGTTGTAGAATTTCCAATGAATCCACCAGAACGAGAGTGGGTACCTGTCAAAAACAGGTACCTGCCCCCCCCCCAAAGAAAAATTATTCCAAATATAGCGGGGGGGGGGAGTGGAACTCTCCCTCTTGGGTGAAATTCTGCTTTAAGGATCTGCTGTGTAAAGCAACTGATGTTCACCATGTTGAATCATGGCTAAAAAACAACCAGAGATGAACACATCTCTCGTCTCTTGATATAAATGACAACTAATAAGCTGTCCATTAATCAATATCAGTCAATGCATATTGTTCATTTGATTTGAGTAGGTTGCTGCATATCGCTGAATTCTAAGCCATCCTATTGGAAATGTGCCCCCATTTTGACAATCAAAGCAATAAATTTAGATAGTAAACAATTGTGACATTAAAACAATATCGTCACAATTACATATTTTATATGTATAATATTATGTTTTCTGTTCTTGCTTGTAAGAAAAAAAATGGTAAAGCACAGCATGTACTGGCAAAAAGATAAAAAGTACACATTATTATAGATAAAACAATTGTCAATGGGCCCTTGCACATAGGTGCCCAAAAACATACCACATTTTTAGGCACTGAGCATTTTATCTTTTTACTGATCTAAAGGCAGACCATTGCTTTGAAATGGGCTGGACACACAGGCCCATACATTTCAATAAACTAGAGCCCCATTTAAATCAGCAAACAAAAAATACAAAATTGCGTCACTGGTCAGTATTTTACATGCATACGCATGCAAATAACACCTCCCTCTTGAATAGTAGATGATATTTTTTAAATATTTGGCATTCTGGGAGCTAGAAGAATCTTTACCTACATATAACAATATACATGTGTAAACACACACACTATACTGACCATAACCGCAGGAACTTTCTGCCAGGAAGCTCAAGCGTTCATGCATCAGTACCGTGTGCAAGGACCCAATTGGTGTTTTTTTTTCCTTCTACAATAAAATTAATTTAGTAGAATATGTATAGGTGTACATAAAAAATCTTGTGTTAAAGACAATTACTCTTAAGTTGTGGCATGCACATTCCTAATCATTAAAATGAACTGTTAAATAAGTATGAACAATTACCTAAACACTTCCACTGCATCAACAAAGTTTAACAGAAAATATATTTTAATGCTGGGTAATGATGGAAAAGTGCTGCACTGTCATTCAAATTGAAGGTATAGTGTGCTGTAAAGCCTATTAAAATCATGTGTGATAAAGAATGTATATGTCTAAAAACCTACAGGTTAGTTTCTGATTATAAATCTACTCACCAGTTGTGGAAGATACAACTTGCTCTAGGCATGTCTCCTGATCTTCAGAAATGTTCTTGAAGGGTTGAGAATCTCCGCAAGTCTCCATATGTTCAGTTTTCCTTTTGGGTTGGTTGGACCTTTCTGTAAATTTACATGGGGGCTTTGGCTGTGGCGCACAAGGAATGTGTGGTTTTGAGCCATCTTTCCCAGCCAGAGTGTCCTCTTTACTCCCTGTTAGGATAAAGTCTATAGAAAACCTTTGTCTGACCATGTTGAAGACCACTGTGTGTTTGCTGGACCTATCAGTTTTGTCCTCTATGTGCTTAAGCCTTTGGTCCATGCTGTGTTTCTGCTTTATAGCTTGTTGTATATGCAAGTGTGAAGCACATCAAAGGAGGAACCAAAAACTTGGATAATAGCTATCAGAAAGGACTAATTAACGTAACCATTCCAAGTTCTCACTTCCGACAAATGTCTCAAGACATGGCTCCAGTGAGTCTGACGGCTTACTAATGTCACCTGGTGATTTTATAGAGGAGTTTAGTCTCTACTAAATGAATTCCTGTGTCCTAATTCCCATACATAGACAAGACAGAAAATGAAAGCTCATCACCACTGCTCTGTTTTCCCTGCATACCTTTATAAAGTTAAGAATGGCAATAAGGCTATTGTACTGCACCTATTTACCTTTTATCTGTAATTGCTGGTAAAGAGAGAGGATATAGTAGAAAATCAAACAATTGTCAATAAGTTTTAGGATAGACATAATAAACATGAAACCAACAGAGAAGCTAATGTAATGGTTCCCAAAAAATAAATTAAAGCTGGCCATACATGGTTAGATTTCTGTTCAAACATGAGTAGAACAATCGCTCATCAGAACATTCTTTATTGCCATCTCTGAGTCAACTAATTTATTTTAAAAGCCATTAAAAGTTTGTCCAGAGCTGCTATTAAAGCCAGCCATACATGGATTAAAATTCAGCTGGTTTGGCAGGGACCAGATGAGTTTCGATCTATGTTTGGGCAGGCTGGTTCAATCTATTAATCGACTTGTGTACAACCAGCTGCACAATCAGTAGTACTGGATATAGACAGCAATATTGATCATTGTATTCTGATGTTGGGGAAGGCTCCCCCCTGTCAGAATACAATACCACATCCACCTCAAATGTAGGGATGGGGAAATTGAGGCATTTTCTTTCATTCAACCCGCTGGTTGAAAAAAAAAGAAAATGCATAATGTATGGCTACCTTAGATGTAATACCAGACATATTAAACAGGTTACATCACATTTTTTCCCAAACACATTACAATTAAAATTTTATTTGTTCAAGAACATTTTTCCATCCTTCTCCTTAGAATTTTCTATTCACTACAGTTAAAAATGAATGCTGATTTGTCCCCATCATTAGAAAATTGAACAAATGTTTTGAAAATAAAAATGAAAATGTTTGAAGAAAATTCCACTGGTGCATGGTCAACTTAAACCTAAAGCAGGGTACACACTAGTAGAAAATCTGCCGAAAATTCCCACCCGATGTGAAATCGTCCGATTTTCGCCTAGTGTGTACACAACTTTCAGCAGCCGATGCCGACATTTTCAACGAAAAAAAACGGAGGGACAAACACCAAAATTTTTTTCGTCCGTCCCCAGACGACCGATTTTCGTTTAATGTGTATGCAGTACGTCCGTGAAAAATCGGATACGAAAGACCGCGCATGATCTGAAGTTGCTGACAACCCGGAAGTCTAGGAACAAATGTGCCAAAAAAAAGAAAAATCGGACGAGAAATTTCGTGAACATTTATGCACTGTCGACTAAAAACGGTAATGAACGCTGAGAAGACAGAGAAAAATCGGAGGATATTTCGTCCGATTTTCGTCAAGTGTGTACGGCCCTTTAGGAGCAAGACCAGGCTTTTTTTTTTAGTCTGTCTAGACCAGGATTTTTTTGGCTGTCTAGACCAGTTTTTTGGGATCGTCATACAATATAATTCGTTTGGACAAGTGTGACTGTAAACAAAGGAAAAATAATTCAACAGGGTCGAACATTTTGGGGTAATTTCCCCATTTACAAAAATAGACCTTCTATTCCTAGGTCAGTGCAACCATACATATACTTTAAGATAATAAAAATTAAAATGTTTTTAAAAAAAATTCCATTTACAGTTTTTACCTTAAAGTATACCTAAAGTATACCTAAAGGCAAAACCTTTTTGTGTTAGGTTTGTTTGTGTCCTCGATATTTGTCCTGTTTTCCATTAGCTTTGAAAGTGAAAGTAGAAAAAAATCCCATATTTTGGGCTGTCCCCAGAAAAGTAATAGAGTTGAAATATTCCAATGGACACTAGTTCTCATAACCTGGGGACTTTAAATGATTCCCTTAACTTGCAGGGATTTCCTTTCACTTCCTGTTTTGGCTTTGGGACAGCAAGAGAAGGCAAATCTCCCCAATGAGACATAGATGGCGAAAAAAAATCTGACAGAGGTTAAGACCCTCCCTTATTGTATCCAAAATGAAAAAAAAAAGTTTTATCTATAGTTCTACTTAAATAGTTTTTCATTAGGTTATCAATACAAAAAATAAATAAATAAATGGAAAAGTCTTACCACATACAGTAAAAGGTATATAAATCGAGAAAACTTTGCAAAGGTCAGTAACATGATCAGCTATATAAATACTTTATATATCAGCTATATAAAGAGCTTAGGTAATATTGCACCTAGGTTTTGTCACAACACTTAACCCAATTGTATATATTACTTAGAGAACATTATACACCTCTCAAACTTCATAAAATGGGCTTATTGGTTGAACCTTTTGTCCTAGGTGTCAAAAAGACCTTGGGGACCTGATTCATATGCTATGGCATTGTCCCAAGCTACATAGATACTGGAACACCGTCCTTTGTACAATCAATCAGACTTATCAATGAAATTGATCTTTTAGACCCTTTGTTTTGTATACTTGGTATCTTGGATCCCATGGTTCCGAACGCCCTTGTCAGGGAGACTGTCTCCAGAGCCTTTTTTTCAGACCCCTTTTGATGTGCTGGGAAAGTTCTCTTCCCCCTGTCTCCACAGGACTGGCTCACTAAAATAAACACCACTCTTCGCATAAAAAAAAGAATAATATGCCAACATAGGGGTTGCCCTACCAAATTTGATAGAATATGGGATGAATGGCTGTCTGTACCTGGTTTAGCCATCATGGAGCTGGTTTTACACCAGATGCAAGGCTGAAGCTCAATTCTTTAGGCCTATCCCCTGGTCTTTATAGTATGCATTTACCCCCTGGTTCTTTGTTTAATTGTATGGACATCATTATTACTTTATTCCTACATTGATTTATAATAATGAGCCAAAAATGTACTTATACTATGCTCTGTAACATTGTTATCTGTTTTGTATGCTTGTAAACTCAAGTTACATATACTTGGATGTAGATTATGTCCTTTTTCGTGACACATATACTCTGGGATTTTCTTGTGTTCTGTTTAATAAACTTTATTGCTGCAAACAGCACTCAATAGATGCAATAATAAGCAGGGATAATAAGCAGGGAGAAAAACAGAAAGAAGATACTCCATCATAACAACGACAACTACAACATTAAGGATGCCAACAAATATAGCACTGATGTTTATCCGAAGCTTGCAAGAAAGAAGCTCAGATTTACTTCTAAACTGTAACTTTAGGATGTTCAAGCCACATTTGCCTTAGGTTGTAAAATTTAGCTGGCAAGTTTCTTCTAAAGCTGCTCAGACACTAGAGAAATTTTGTTTATAATGTTTCATTTTAAGAATGTTTGTTTGAGTTCTCTAATCATTTTAGTGTGTCAAATCAATATTTGTTTTCAACCACAGTGGCAAGAAAATTGGAAGGAGCAGGATGAAAAAAAAAAAAAAAATCTTGAATGAAGAAACTTCTAACAATGAATGTGATTTTAGTTCAGAAAACTCCATTAATTCCCAAATCGAATAATAAAAGTAAATAAAAAAAAAAAAAATTGAAGGGACACTCGTCAAGTCATCCAATGTACTGTACTGATGTTTTTACAAATGCTCATTATAAAATCTACTAGTAACTATTGTATGGCCAGTTATAAGACCAGTGGTTTTTCATAAAGGCAGTGTGTATTGACTCTGTGGGGTTTATTTACTAAAACAGGAGAGTCCAAAATCTGGTGCAGCTGTTTCTTTGCAGAGCTGCACGAGATTTTGCATTGTCCAGTTGTAGTAAATTGTCCCTATGGATTAAAATCATTAAAACATCACCTTTTAATACTTTTTAAAATTCATAATATAATAAACTAATCAGGAAAACATAAAACCAGATAAAACTAGATAAAACCACATAAAACTAAAACCATAGGTTGAAGGAAAGAAAATCCTTTGATTTCTCCATCAACACATTCAGAATTGATTGGTAATCTTTCCCGTTTTGGACACAGCTGATCATGTGTTAAAGGCAGCTGTGATTGGCCCTTTACCCCGATCTGTGAGCAGCTGTGTCCAATGGGCACAGCGGTCCCAGAGTGCCTAGCCCAGAGGGCGCGCAGTGGGTTGGTTTTCTGGAAGGACTTCTATGGACGCCCTCCCAGAACTATAGAACTGTGTAGTATCTGTCTTTTGGCTATAGCATGGTACTAAAGTGGCTTAAGGTTTAATACAGAACTTTATTATTACAGAGTTAAGACCTAGATACAGGCCTAAATGCCTCTATGCCTTGTATGCCTCTTGTCTTGAATAAGATCACAGATCTATAAAAATTGTGTGACTTTAAAAAAAAAAATTCAAATTCAAATAAAAAAAGCATGCATGATTTTTGCAGCATGTTGAATTACGCCCACATGCCCGAAGCATTTCAAGACTTGCTTTCCTCAGGGGCAATCCAATGGACAAGGACTTGCGGTGGCAAATGACATAAAACCTACTGTATACAAAGAAATGGACTGGCTGTAACTCTACAGTTGCAGAGCATAAAAAACATTATGCTCCATGTGTACAATCATGTCCGGTGTAACATTAGAAAATCATACCCCGTGAGAAATCCATACCCACGTCACTTCCTGTCAGGAACAGCTGAGCAGCGTAGCAGTGCGCATGCTCACAGCCGTGGATACGTCATTGAACAGCTGAGGAGCTGACTAGTGCGCCTGTACGGAGGGTATGGATTTTTCACGGTAGTGTGTGTAACGTTACACCGACTCAGCTGTTGTGGCGTTTACATTAAAACAGCTCGGCAGCAACATGAGTCATCTCCGCTCCTATCCCTGTCACTTACCTGATCTCGGCTAGTAAATATAAAAGAGGCGGCGGGTGTATGAAAAGATAAATGACGGAGATCTTGGCTCTGTGATTTATCTTTTCATACACCCGCCGCTGCTTTTATATTTATTAGCCCAGATCAGGGAAGTGACAGGGATAGGAGCCGGAGATGACTCATGTTGCAGCCCAGCTGTTTTAATGTAACCGCCGCAAGTGTAACATTACACACACTACCGTGATAAATCCATACCCTCCGAGCATGCGCACTTGTCAGGCCCTCAGCTGTTCAATGACATAGGTGCTGACATAGGTGCACTGGAAGTGACGAAGGTATGGATTTTTTACGGGTATAGTTTTTTCACGGAAGACCGGGTCACGGGGAGGCAGGAGGATCCAGCCTAGACAGCGCAGAGGTTCCAAAGGCCCTTTAAACTAAGACTTTTCTGAAGCCCATCCAGCAGCATAGCCGACCACCGCCATGCAAAACATGGACACCACATTATCAGAATAATCAAAGAATGTTCATCAAATCTTCCTGGAAATTACCCTAAAAATGGCTAACTTTAGTAACAAGGAGGACCAAGGAAGGAATAAATAAATGAACAAATAAATTTTGTTTTCTGTTGGACTTCTTGAAACCTGGCTCATACACATTTTGATTTACCTATAAGCAAAACAGTTTTTTTTTTGTTTTTTTTTACATTTTATTTATGGGCAAGGATTTCTTTACAGCACAGTGCACAACGTAGACAACACCTCGGACATTTTGTCAGGGATACAATGATTTATTATCGGGGTCGTAAATATTCCTACTGCAATATCAAATAATTGTCCACTGATTGCATTCTTTAAACATGCAAATTATGTTTTTAGCAATGTTTTTGTACTGAATGACCTTGATATTTTTAATGTCATGGGTCCATTGTGTAAATGCACTTGCCAGTATTCACACCCAGTATTTACAGGCAAGTCTCCTGCTGTGGGCTTTTGTTAGATATATCCAAGGGTGGCTGTGGCACAACACGAACAATAGCCTACTGTTTATATGGAAGTGTCCATTCACACAGTCTGTAACCATGTCTCTGTAGAATTTATTAGTGGCAATATGAATATTATCAGAATTATGTTGCAATAAAAAAAAAAAAAAAACTTACATGAAAACCTGGGAACACAGAAATATTATAGGAATAGGGATAATAACTTAAAGTGGAGTTCCACCCAAAAGTGGAACCCCACTTTTATGCTTCCCCTCTCCCTCCGGTGCCACATTTGGCACCTTTTGGGGGCGAGGGGGGAAGAGTACCTGTTTTTGACAGGTACTCTTCCCCCCTTCCAGGAGACAGCAACGTGACGCTGTCCCTCGGACGTTCGGCCTCCTCCTTTTTTCTCTGCCGCTGGGACAATTACGAAAGGCTTCACTGCCAGGTTTCCTTACCCTGGATGGCGGCAGCAGCACCCGAGAGCCGACACGAAAATCGACTTTGGGTGTCAACATTGCGGGCTCCCTGAACAGGTAAGTTCTACTATTTAAAGGTCAGCACCTACTGTCAGTATTTGTAGCTGCTGACTTTTAATTTCTTCATGGGGGGTGGAACTCTCCTTTAAAAAATGAAAGTCATTCTTTTTCCTTGGCTTTGACCATAAAATACTATGTTGTTATTAGCACCATACCTTACTAGGTAATAATATGTTTTTGCAGTGCTGGAGCTCTTGGCTTTACCTCAGATGGCTGCATACTTAGATGTGCCTGTTTTAATTAACTTCCTCCTTCCCAAGCCTATTCTAACACTTTGCTCTTACATGTAAAAATCTACTTTTTTTTTGCTAGAAAATTACATACAACTTCAAACATTATATATATATATATATATATATATATATATATATATATATATATATATATATATATATTTAGCAGAGACCCTATAGAATAAAATGGTATGTGTTGCAATTTTTTATGTCACACAGTATTTGTGCAGCGGTTTTTCAAACGCAATTTATTGGAAAAAAAAACAAATTCATGAATAAAAAACAAAAAAAAAAAAACCAGTAAAGTTAGCCTATTTTTTTTGCATAATGTGAAAGATGATATTACGTCGAGTAAATAGATACCTAACATGTTACACTTTAAAATTGCGTCTGCCTGTGGAATAGCAGCAAACTACAGTGCCTAAAATGCGCCATAGGCGACACTTTAAACGCCCTTACAGGCTACAAGTTTAGAGCGGCACAGTGGGTCTGGTGCTAGAATTATTGCTCTCGCTCTGGTGTTCATGACAATACCTCACATGTGTGGTGTGGTCACCGTTTACATATGCGTGCAGGAGTAACATATGCATTCACATTTGCGCGTAAGCAAGGTGGGACGGGGACGCTTTCAATTATTTTTTATTTATTTATTTTATACAAATTTTTTTTTTTACACTTCGTTTTTACATTTTTTTGTGCAAACTTTATTGCTATCACAAGGGATGAACAACATCCCTTGTGATAGCATGGGCTGTGACAGGTCCTCTTTATGGAGAGATTTGGGGCCTATTGACCCCAAATCTCTCCTCTGGCCCCCAATGCAGCCGATTGGATTAAGATCGGTCCGATCGGCTGCTTCTCTTGCTGGTTGCCAGGTAAACAAAGGAGCGGAACTGGAAGTGACGAATACTCTTCGCTCTTGGTTTCAAGGGTTACAGAGAGAGGGGAATTAAGTCAGTTCCTCCCTCTCTGTCCCAGGCAGCCATCACCGCCAGCCTCCGCAATGGGACCAGAAAGCCCGGGAGAGGTGGCAGGGGAAGCGGCGGGAGGGGGACGGGACCCCATTCCGCCACCAGCAGAAGTGATCGAGTGGCTAATTAGCCCTTCAGATCACTTCTGCTTTGTAGGAGATCGCTGGCTGAAATTAACGATACCAGGATGATGCCTGTAGATGCAGGTATAACCACTGAAATCCAAGGATGTACGGGCACGTCCTTGGGTGATAAGTGATTAAATGTAACCATATTGCTCTCACCTTTTATACTCAGTTGTTAAGTCAAAATTTATGAAAAAAAATGTTGCTTGTCTTGCAAAACACTGTAGATCTAAATGCAAAGTTTTATTTTTTCATTTTGGAAAGAGTAATAGAAGGTTAAAACCCCTTCAGTTCTATTCTTACCATCTGTGTCCAACTAGGGGAATTTCCCTTCACTTCCTGGTTGAAACAGGAAGAAAAGGGAAACCCACTAAAATTAAATAATCCCTGGATGTCTCCAAGGCCACCACTGGGAGATTCCCCTCTGTCCCTGTTGGGGTGACAGCCAAAAATGTGGAATTTGTTTTTACTTTTACTTTTGTTGATAACAGTAAACAGGACCAATAGAGAGTGGGGATTTCCCCAAGGGCGGAACAGACAGTTCTAACCCCTCTCCACTCTATCCAAAGCTAAAAAACAAAAAAAAAAAAAAATAGCTTTTAGTTATACTATAAGGATGACTATGAAAATCATCTACCGTATATACTCGAGTATAAGCCGAGATTTTCAGCACATTTTTTTGTGCTGAAAACGTCCCCCTCGGCTTATACTCGAGTCAGCCGGCCCGACGTGCAGGAAGCGCTTTAATTTTAAAAATGGCGCCGCCCGTGGGGCCAACGTGTCACCGCACATGCGCTACCGTCGCTCGGGACAGGCCGTACACGTTCGGCTATTCCCGGGAATAGCCGAACGTATACAAGCTTTCCCGAACGGCGGGAATTAAAGAGCTTCTGGAACAGGTAAGTGAATCCCAGCCGCACTACCTGCCATTATGCGGGGCTGCGGACATACTACAAGGGATGCACTGCTGCAGGCATGGAACACCTGTACAATGCCCGCAGCACTGCATCTCCTGTAGCATGCCCTCAGCACCGCATTCTCTTGTACCATGCCCACAGCATTGTCTCCAGTACCATGCCCACAGCATTGTCTCCAGTACCATGCCCACAGCATTGTCTCCAGTACCATGCCCACAGCATTGTCTCCAGTACCATGCCTACAGCATTGTCTCCAGTACCATGCCCACAGCATTGCCCTGTACCATGCCCACAGCATTGTCCTGTACCATGCCCACAACATTGTCCTGTACCATGCCTGCAGCCCTGCATTGTCCTGTACCATGCCTGCAGCCCTGCATTGTCCTGTACAATGCCCGACGCCCTGCATTCTCCTGTACCATGCCTGCCGCCCTGCATTGTCCTGTACCATGCCCACTGCCCTGCATTTTCACCCTAGGCTTATACTCGAGTCAATCATTTTTCCCTTTTTTTTGTGGTAAAATTAGGGGCCTCGGCTTATACTCGGGTCGGCTTATACGCGAGCATATACGGTACTTACATTTTATCTGACATAGCTTGCTGGTAAATGGCAGGAAACATCAAGCAATGCTTCACATTTCAACATCACTTGCAATTATTTGCCCGTTTATAATATTCCAGAGCAGGGGTCTCCAGAATTTTCAATACAAGGCCCATACTGTATATCCTACAAAAATTTGTGGACCAAAGGAAAAAAAATCCTTATCAATGTCCCCCCTTACATCAGTGTCCCCATCAGAGTTCCCATAACTTACCCATCAGAGCCCTACTAAAAAACAAAACAGGGGTTTCACCAGCCTTGCGCATTACCTTTGCGCTAGCTTCATTATAATAATAAAAGAACAGATGTACTGTATACTCACAAACAGCATCAACCAAAAAACACATCATTATCCACAGTGACCTGATGACCTGGTCAACAGAGCAAATCCCAAACGCAAGAAAACCCTCAAGAAGGCTGACGTGTTTCAATGGGAGATCCGTTGAAACACGTCAGCCTTCTTGAGGGTCTTATTGTGTTTGGGACTTGCTCAGTTGACCAAGTCATCAGTTCACTGTGGATATTGATGTGCTTGTTGGTTGATGCTGTTTGTGAGTATACATATTTTATTTTATTATTATAATAAAGCTATTGCAAAGGTAATGCAAAAGGCTGTTTTTCTTTTTTTAGTCTGACTATTGGTCTTCCCCAGCCCTTATTGGGCAGCAATGTTTTGCCAACATTGGAGTAGCTGAAGACCTATGGTCCATCATTGCTGGCACATGTCTCTTGAGCACAGGAGATTAATTTTTCTGTTTCCATCATCGCCCCCTTACATCAGGGGCTCAATCAGAGTCGCCCTAATATCAGAATCCCCTGCAGAGCTCCCTTTACATCAGGGTCTCTAAGAGACCCCCTTACATTGGATTTCACCTTACATCAGGGTACCCTTCAGTGTCCCTCCTACATTAGGGTCCCCATTAGGATCCCCATCAGAACCCCTGCATTACATGCAGGGGTTGCTGACCTAATCTTTAATCTGCGCACATTAAGGAGATGCCACTGACCCTAGCTGTGGGCCAGATAAAATCTTGTAGTGAGCTGTAGTTTGGAGACCCATGTTCTAGGGGATCTCAGGCACTTGGATGCAGGGCCATCTTACTGAATGGGCACACTGGGCAGTTGCCCAGGGGCCCCACTTGCCCGGGGGGCCCCACCTGATCAGCGACCCAGCCCCACCCAAGCATTAGTCCGAGATTCCCGTGTGCATCCCGCCACCAAACATAGCAGGTGGCAAGCGCCTGTGCATCCCACCTCCATGGGAACAGGCACACACAGGACAGTAACGTCTGACTCCCGTCGGTGTGTGTGTTTACCAGACCAGCTGGGGAACTAGCCTGGCACTGCTGTACCAAAAAATATAGCCATATCGATAATTTGCATTTTTATTCTCGTGGGTGATTGTGTAGGTGGGGCCCCAGTGCACTGCATTGCCCGGGGGCCTATAATGCTCTTAAGATGCCACTGCCTGGATGAACTTTTATAACATGGAGAAGAGCTTGTGCCATTTTCAGCATTGAACAAGGATTGCCATGGTTTCTAAAGCTCAGTAGACCACAGTAAAAATGAAGCATGAACTTGATTATTGCTCTTGGGGAGACATCTTACCCACCCATAAACAACCATAGCCCTAAACAGTTTTTCTCTTGGTCTTGGTGACTAGTCAAGACTAGAATCCCTATGGATGAGGGATCAAAGTATCTCGGGCTCCAGAGACATCACACGTCATTAACTCCAAGCAGAGACACCCTTCACAAAAATCAACATGTTCCAAAGAGGGGTACTTGTCATGCATTAGCTAAATGAGCATCACAAAAGGTCCCAAGTAACTGCAAATAGAAGGTGAAACTAGATGTCCTTGAGCTGCTATTGTTGTCTTTTTATGACTTTTCAGCTTCAGTGTTGACATTTTCTGATTCAAATATATCAGTAAACAAGCTTCCTCTATAAAGCTGGCAATAGATAGAGTGAATCATGGCTGGTTCAGCAGGGACTAACTAAGATTTGATCCATCAATGGGCAGGCTGATGGGCAAGTCGATCCATCGATTGTATGGGCAGGCTGATTGTACCCAAGTCGATCCATCGATTGACTTGGGTACAACCAGCATGCCGGATTTTTAGCATGTGATTATTGCCAGCTCCTGTAGCTGCTAGCAGCAATGACTGTGTTCCCGCTGGGAGAATACAATAGCAATTGATGGAATTCCTCCATCAACACTGATTGTGTTGATGGGGGAATCAAGCAATTTTTTCTCCTGCAACCAGTGGTTGCAGAAAAGAAAATTGAATAATCTTTGGCCTGTTTAAGGCCTTATTTCACCCCACACATTAAAAGAGTGTTATAGGTGTGTACATTCCTTATACCCACCATTTCTAAAACCCATCTTAGACCAAAAATTTGGCACTCTCATATGTAAAGATCACATAAGCATATCATAGGTGCACAAAATTAATCAGGCTGCAAATGCAAACTCCGGCATCACAGCACTCAATTCTGTCTCTTAACATGATGACATCAGCAAACCCACCCTATACATATGAGTTTTGCCAGAGTGATTTCCTCAGGGAAGTCACAGAAAAAAAGCGAGGGGAAATCCAAAATGTTACAGTCCTACCTAAACATGCATTACGTTTTTTCATGGAAAATTTTTTACAAATACATATCTGAAAAGCATGGCGTGCATTTGTATTCTGCCCCCTTTACTCTGATACCCCTAACAAAAATCTAGGGAAACCAATTACCTTCAGAAGTCACCTAACTAGTAAATAGAGTCCACCTGTGTGTAATTTATTCTCAGTGTTAATACAGCTGCTCTGTGAAGCCCTCAGAGGTTTGTTGGAGAACCTTAGTGAACAAACAGCATCATGAAAGCCAAGGAACACACCAGACAGGTCAGGGATAAAGTTGTGGAGACGTTTAAAAGCAGGGTTAGGGTATAAAAAAATACCCCAAGCTTTTAACATCTCACGGAGCACTGTTCAATCTATCATCTGAAAATGGAAAGAGTATGGAACAGCTGCAAACCTACCAAAACTTGGCCATCCACCTAAACTGATAGGCTGGGTGGAGGAGAGCATTAATCAGAGAAGCAGCCAAGAAGCCCATGGTAACTCTGGAGGAGCTGCAGAGATCCACAGCTAAGGTGGGAGAATCTGTCCACAGAAGAACTATTAGGTGGTGCACTCCACAAATCTGGCCTTTATGGAAGAGTGGCAAGAAGAAAGCCATTGCTGAAAGGAAGCCATAAGACGTCCTGTTTGCAGTTTGCAAGAAGCCATGTGGGGGACACAGCAAACGTGGAAGAAGGTGCTCTGGTCAGATGAGACCAAATTAAACTTTTTGGCTTAAACGCTATGTGTGGTGGAAAACTAACACTGCACATCACCCTGAACACAAACATGGTGGTGGCAGGATCATGCTGTGGCGATGCTTTTCTTCAGCAGGGACAGGGAAGCTGGTCAGAGTTGATGGGAAGATGGATAGAGCCAAATACAGGGCATTCTTAGGAGAAAACCTATTAGAGTCTGCAAAAGACATGAGACTGGGGCAGAGGTTCACCTTCCAGCAGGACAATGACCCAAACATACAACCAGAGATAAAATGGAATGGTTTAGATAAAAAGATATTCATGTCTTAGAATGGCCTAGTCAAAGTTCAGACCTAAATCCAACTGATAATCTGTGGCAAAACTTGAAAATTGTTGTTCACAGATGCTCTCCATCCAATCTGACAGAGCTTGAGCTATTTTGCAAAGAAGAATGGGCAAATATTTCACTCTCTAGATGTATAAAGCTGGTAGAGACATCCCCAAAAACACTTACAGATGTAATTGCAGTAAAAAGTGGTCCTACAAAGTATTGACTCAGGGAGGCTGAATACAAATGCATGCCACACTTTTCAGATATTTATTTGTGAAAATTTTGAAAACCATTTATCATTTTTCTTCCACTGCACAATTATGTGTCACTTTGTGAGGGTCTATCACATAAAAAACCCATAAATACATGTACATTTTTGTAATATATATATATATATACGTGAATCTGCACTTTCAGGTAGGGGGTGTGCTGCCTCTGCTGTGATTAGTCACAGTAGAAGCCATTCAGCGGGTGCCAGCCAATAGTACAAAGGATGTTGTACTAAGTACTAAGATTGAATGTCACTTGGGGATTGAATAAAACTGATAATGATGTGAGCACAGAAAAGACATTTGTGGTTATTTCATTATAAATGTTATGTTATATTTGTCTGACCTACACGTGCCTCTTTGATTTAATTGTAAGCAGGATGACTGAATGATCAAAATCAATGTCAAACTGGCCAAAACAATCAATTTCATTGGGGGTTGAATAATTTTGAACACAACTGTATATATAAAATGGAATATCTGTGTAGTAGAGGTGGGTAAAGTCAGACAATTTAATAAGATATTGGAAAGATGGATAAAGTTTAAGAAAACTACGAAATATACAGATAAATGGATAGAGTAGGAGGGAGGAGATGTGGATGAGTGGGGGAAGTGACATTTGGGAGGGGTGAGGAAAAGAGGGAGGAGGGCAGGAAAAAAAAAGTATATACCATTTTAGGGCCCAGTGACATCCTTAGTTGGTCTTTGTGTTTCTCTATGCAATGCAGGCAGATCATGGCTGGTGGAAGGGGCTGGCAATGTGCTGTTCAACTTCCTGAAAACATCACAGCTCTCTGCCTCAGTATTCCTCTCAAGAGCCATCAAAACTGATGCAAGCAGTGGGCTGGCCCTTGGAAGAAATTCTGCAAATATAAAAATGCTTTAATGAGTGTGTGTTAGTCTGAAGGAGTGGATGTTCCTAGGCAGGCTGTAACTATTGTTATCACTGAAAACAAAATGGTGTTCACTGGAGCAATATGTAAATCATTGGTTAGTAGAAAAAAGAGAGAACATTGGTGCTCAGTGAGGAGCAAGGGAGGGACAGATGTGCTCAGTGGTGAGATGAGAACAGTGGTAGAATAGAAGGATGGACAAGAGGGTAATGGAAGGACAATAGGCGACAATAGGGTAGAGAGGGGGCAGTGGGGGGACTTGGGGTAGTGGAGTGCATAGGGGGGTAATGGGGTGAAGGGTGGGGTGAAGTGGGGTATATTTGGAGTAGTTGGGTGTATTGGGAGGTAGTAGGGGGAATTAGGGGGTAGTTGGGTGTAGAAAGGGGCAGTGGGGTGGTCGGGGGACACTGGGTGCACAAGAGAGTAGTGGGGTGGATGGGGTAGCAGGGTGCAGAGGGAGACAGTGGGGTTGACAAGGAGGCAGAGGGGTGGACAAAGGGTACTGGGGGACAGTGGGGTGTAGAAGGGATTAGAGAATTTAACAGGGGGTAGTGGGGTGCAGAGTGGGGCAGTAGGGTGCAGAGGAATGGGGACAATGGGGTGCACAGGAGGGAGGAGGGTAGACAAAAGATAATGGAGTGGACTGGAAGGCAGCAGAGTGGAAAGGAGGATAGTGGGGTGCAGAGGGGGATAGTGGGGTGCACAGGGGGCAGTGGGGTGGAGAAGGGGTAGTGGGGTGGACAGGGGAGTAGTGGTAATGGAGTGTAATAGGGAGTAGTTAGGTGCAGAGGGGATCAGAGGAGGGGACAAGGGGTAGTGGAGTAAATGGAGGAGGGTGGGGTGCACAGGGGGACAGTGGGGTGGATGGGGGACAGTGGGGTGGATTTGGGGGGTAGTGGGGTGGATTGGGAGGCAATGGGGTGGACAGGGGGTAGTGAAGTGGATTGGGGGGTAGTCAGGTGGACAGAGGGGTGCACTGGGAGTAGTGGGATAGATGTGGGGAGGGTGGGGTGCACATGGAGGCAGTGGGGTAGATGGGGATAGTGAGGTAGATTTAGGGGGTATTGGGGTGGACTGGGAGGTAATTGGGTGGACTGGGGATAGTGGATTGGAGGTAGTCAGGTGGACTGGGGATAGTGGATTGGAGGTAGTCAGGTGGACAGGGGGGCAGTGGGGTGGATTGGGTGCAATGAGGTGAATGGGGGGGGGGGGGTTGGATTGAGGGGGGTAGTGAGGTGTACAGAGGTTAGTGGTGGTCAGTGAGGGATAAATATCTGTCTCTTACTGTCCCATTCCAGGTGATGTGTGGATCTCCCTCTGCTGAGACCTCCATATCTGGGCTTCTCTCAGATATTCATGCTTACACACATACACACGCACACACACACACATCAGGGAGATCAGGAGTCATTCAGCTGTTGGCAGTCTGTCCAGATCAATGCCTGCTGTTTTGGGGCACTAACATCCATGGAATGTAAATTCTTGGGACACTATTCCTTCCTCTGACACCCTTACACCAATGTGCCCCCCCCCCCCCCCAACCTTACACAGCAGGGCGGGAGCTGGGGGAGGGGCAAGTCTGATGAATGTTCTGTCTTCTAAAAGCTGGGGGCTGGGCAAGTACATGATGTCATCGGTTGTCCTAGCAAATCCATTCTCACAACGTGTCCAGCCTGCACTTGGTAAACTCCACCAAAAATTATTTTAAAGTGTGGTGCTGTAATGCTACACCCTACTAGTAACATATATATCTCAATAATCAATGTAAAGCGTATATAGATATAAACTCGGATGGCAAAATGGCAGTCCCAAGCTAAGCTGAAAAGTCCAAAAGAATGAATAACTAGGATGTAATCACAGCAGGGGAAATCGGTGCTGCAATTACATCCTAGCTGTTCATCCTTTTGGAATTTTCAGTTTAGCTTTGGAATGCCATTTTACCTTCCGAGTTTATCTGTAACCATTTTTTCTTCATTATCTATGTTGATATCATACATGTATATTCTGTGCTTTTATCCTTCCATTGTTGTTTGTTTTTTTCTAAAATATATTTCATGAATAAAATTTCTATTTTTTTATATAAATTTGTTTGGATTGCCTTAAAAATCCCATATTATGAGGATCCAGTATGTTTTTTATGACCTACAAGGAATGATGGCAATCACATCTCCAGCCACCAAGTCATTATAATCTTACAGTAATGAAAACTGTATTATTAGTAGTAATCAGCATTGAATCACGAAGAGTCGTTCTTGCCAGACCAATCTATTAACCTTCTATGAAGAAGTGAGCTGCCATTTAGATAAAGGAAGATCTGTAGATATGGTGTATCTAGATTTTTGCAAAGGCATTTGATACAGTTCCCCATAAACTTTTACTGTACAAACTAAGGTATGTAGGTATGGACCATAGGGTGAGTACCTGGATTGAAAACTGGCCTCAGAGGCGAGTCTAAAGGGTGGTGAAAAATAGTGATTACTCGAAATGGCCTGGTGTGGAAAGTGGGGTGCCCCAAGGATTTGTCCTGGGACCAATCCTGTTTAATTTATTCATAAACGATCTAGAGAATAGGATAAATAGCTAAATCTCAGTAATTGCGGACGATACTAAGCTAAGCAGGGCAATAACTTCTACGCGGGATGTGGAAACCTTACAAGAAGACCCAAGCAAAATAATGTGGTGGGCAACTACATGGCAAATTAGGTTTAATGTTGAAAAATGTAAAGTGAAGCACTTCAGCGCCAAAAATACGAATGCAAGTTACTCACTAGGGGGAGAACATCTGGGAGAATCTAGGATTAAAAAGGACCCGGGGGTCCTAGTAGACAACAAGCTTAGCATTGGCATTGCAAGCAAAGCCAGCAGAATATTGGCATGTATAAAAAAAGGGGATTCACTCCAGAGATAAAACGATAATTCTCCCACTCTACAAGACTCTGGTCTGGCCGCATCTTGAGTATGCCATCCAATTCTGGGCACCGGTTCTCAGGAAGGATGTGCTGGAACTGGAGAGGGTTCTAGAGAAGGGCAACAAAGCTATTAAAGGGATTGGAGGACTTCAGCTATGAGGAAAGACTACAAGCATTGAACTCATTCACTCTGGAGAGGAGATGCTTGAGAGGGGATATGATATCAATGTACAAATACTGTACTGGCGACCCCAGCACAGGGAACAAACTTTTCAGCGAAAGGGAATTTAAAAAGGCATGCAGCCATTTATTAAAATTAGAAGAGAAGCAGTTTAACCTTAAACTGCGTAAAGGGTTATTTTCTGTCCCAGCGGTATCAGAAGGGAGCATCGATAATTTCAAAAAACTATTAGATAGGCACTTTAAGGACCACAACATACAGGGGTATACAAAGTACTATTGACATAAACACACACACACTCATCATAGGTTGAACTGGATGAACTGGTGTCTTTTTTCAACCTCACTAACTATGTAACTAGGTATGTAACTAGCCATCATTATCTTCTATTCTGTATCCTACTCCACCCAAAACTGAAAAACCACAAATATCAAATGGCCTCCACACTGCAAAAAACATATACACTATATTTATATTACCAAAATTATTGGGACATCTGCCTTTACACGCCCATGAACTTTAATGGCATCCCAGTCTTAGTTCGTAGGATTCAATATTGAGTTGGCCCACCCTTTGCAGCTATAATAGCTTCAACTCTTCTGGAAAGGCTGTCCGCAAAGGTTTAGGAGTGTGTCCATGGCAATGTTTGACCATTCTTCCAAAAGGGCATTTGTGAGGTAAGGCACTGATGTTGGAGAGATGGCCTGGTTTGCAGTCTCTGTTCTAAATTATCCTAAAGGTGTTCTATCGGGTTATGTTCAGGACTCTGTGCAGACCAGTCAAGTTCCTCCACCCCAAACTCACTCAAGGTCTTTATGGACCTTGTTTGTGCACTAGTGCCCAGTAATGTTGGAACAGGAAGGGGCCATTCCCAAACTGTTCCCACAAAGTTGGGAGCATGAAATTGTCCAAAATGTGTTGGTATGCTGATGCCTTAAGAGCTCCCTTCACTGGAACTAACATGTTCCTAAACCTTGTGGACAGCCTTCCCAGAAGAGTTGAAGCTGGTATAGCGGAAAAGGGTGGACCAACTCAAGTTAGAACCCTACGGACTAAGACTAGGATGCAATTAAAGTTCATGTGCGTGTAAAGGCAGGTGTCCCAATATTTTTGGTAATGAAAGAACTGTTAACACTGTCCGGTCCTTGGACTGTAGAATGATGTCTCTGCTCATTTCTAACAATGAAAGCCTCTTCCAAAGATCATCAACAGTCACTGTCAGTTGAGGAGGAGGGGGGGGGGGGGGTGTCAGCTAGGTGGCCCAGTAACTGGAATCTCATTTCTGGAGATTTGTGTCCTCCATGATTTCTATATCCTCACCAAAGAAAAAAAAAAAAAAGGAAGAGTTTACTTCCTCTTTAAACACTTTTATGTATTGTGCTGAATTCTGCCATTATTATAATATTTTCTTTCAACTTAATTTAGTTATTGCGAGTATACATGACTATACCTGATAATTAGAGCATTAGAATCAATGATTTGTTATTTTCTGGCTTAGATTAAAATACAAAATGCTTAATAATAATCTTTTCTATCTCTCCATCAGAGTCCTCACTGCTGAGATCATTTGTGGCCTGCAGTTCCTTCATAACCGGGGAATTATACATTGGGATATCAAAGCAGACAACATTCTGTTGGATAGCAGCGGACATGTCAGAATCGCATATTTTGACATATCAGAAACGGATGTGCATTCCTCTCAGGCCCTGACGTCCTATGCCCCCACTCCACACTAGATGGCACCAGAAGTGAGTATTAGGTCAGTTTGCTTTTCCCTTCTTCTTGTCAGTAAAGCAACCAGTAATGACCATTTTACTCTTTTTTGATATTTCCACACATCCATTTGGATGAGCCATATGGATTTGCAGATGACTATTTCTCCCTGGGAGTTATAGTTTATGATATGGCAACTGGAAAATATCCATTCACCTTCTCAGACAACAACTCAGACACCTTCTCAGATACCAGTTCAGACACTGACTCAGGCACCGACTCAGACATCGATGAGGTGCTCGCAGACTTAGCCTGCAACCATTTTTCAAGTGTCCCCGAGGATTTCAATATGAATCTCAAGGGCCTCGTAGGGGAAAAAGTAAGTAAACACCATATGTAGCCAGCCAGAAAATGGTTATTTATATATACTTATAAAAATAGAATTGCATAGTTATTGCCTTTGTACCATTGATAATCTTTTTTTTTATTTTTTCATAAATTATTACAGCTTCTATGCAAATGCCCAGATGCAAGAGAGATGCATGTTAAAGACCCCTGAAGCCACCCTATTTTAACAACATAGACTGGTTGAAGCTAAAGGCTGGGGAAGTAAGTCCATTATTTACCATAAGCACAGTAAGTATATGAACCACACATGGGTCCTTGGCAGTGCATTGTCCAATGTTCTGCATTCTATAGTTTCCCAGCTCCTGAGTGTGCATAACCACTTCAAATAGAAAGGCTATCATTGTACATATTCTTCAGTAATAATGTTTCTTCTCTTCACAGTTACCACCGATGGACCTGAGGATAGAGATGACAATGGAGGAAATCATAGATCCCTACACAGAAAAACTGAAGCCTGAATGATCAGAAAAGAGCCAGGAGCATTATTGTGGGTTCTTTTTCACCAGCAGCAGATGGGGAGAAATACAAAGGGCATAGGTGCCAACAACTCCTCCTGAAAAAGTTGTAGGACCATAGATATGTGTGTGTTGGACTGGCTATAAGGGGAGGTTAGAGTCCATTATATTTTTTAAGTAAATGTTGGATGACTTAAGAGGGGAGGTTGGAGGCTGGAACATTTCAGTCAGTGTGCAGTGTGTTGTAATAGGTTAGTCAATGTGTAGTATTAGGCAGTCAGTCTGCAGTGTGTAGTGATAGGGTAGTCAGTGTGTAGTGATAGGGTAGTCAGTGTGCAGTGTGTAGTGATAGGGTAGTCATTCAGTGTGTAGTGTGTAGTGATAGGGTAGTCAGTGTGTAGTGATAGGGTAGTCAGCGTGCAGTGTGTAGTGATAGGGTAGTCATTCAGTGTGTAGTGATAGGGTAGTCAGTGTGCAGTGTGTTGGAACAGCTATAGGGGGAGATTGGAGGATGGAACATTTTTTCAGGCGTGTGTTGGACTGGCTATAAGGAGAGGTTGGAGGACAGTATTTCTCAGATGTGTGTTGGATCAGCTAAAAGAGGATGTTGGAGTCTGATACTTTTCTTCAGGCATGTGTTGGGCCAGCTATAGGGGAAGGTTGGAGGCTGTTATTTTTTCAGGTGTGTGTTGGACTGGCTATAAGAGAGGGTGGAGGCCAGTATTTAATTTTTTTATGAGTGTGTTGAATCAGCTAAAAGAGGAGATTGAAAGCTGGTATTTTTTTAGGCCTGTGTTGGGTCTGCGTCACACAGAAGGTTTTTTACCTTCTTTCAGGTATTTTACCTGATCTGTAAGTTGTTTTTTGTTCAGCCTGCTGGGTTGAATAAAATAAAAACTTATAGTGTGTACCAGGCTTAAAGTGATATTAAAAGCAGATTTTTTTCCCCCTAAAAAATAACAAACATACTTACCTGCTCTGTGCAGTAGTTTTGCACAGAGCAGCCCCGATTCTCCTCTTTTCAGGTCCCCGCGCTCCTAGCCCCTCCCTCCTGCCAAGTGCCCCCATAGCAAGCCGCTTGCAATGGGGGCACCCAAGCAGGCTTGCTCTCGAGCCATTCACACATGAAGCACGGCTTAGCCCTGCCCCCATTCTCCTCTCATTGGCTCACAGGCTGTGATTGACAGAAGTAGTCTCAGCAAATGAGGAAGAAGAGCCATGGGAAAACCACTGCTCTCATGCACATCGCTGGATCGAGATGGGGCTCAAATAGAATAAGGGGGGCTGATGCACACAGAATGTGTTTTACCTTAATGCATAGAAAGCATGAAGGTAAAAACCTTGAGCCTTTAAAGTGATATTAAAATCTTGTTTTTTTTTTGTTTAAAAATAACAAATATGTTATACTTACCTGCTCTGTGCAATGGATTTGCACAGAGCAGCCCAGATCCTCTTCTTCTCGAGTCCCTTGCTTGCACTCCTGCCAACTCTTCCCTGTTGAGTGCCCCCACAGTAAGCAGCTTGCTATGGGGACACCAGAGCCGATGCTCTGTGTGTCCATTGAGACACAGAGCCGTGGCTCTGGCCCCGCCCCTCTATCTCCTCCATTGGCTCACTGACTTTGATTGATAGCAGCAGGACCCAACAGTCTGCTGTGTCTCAGCCAATCAGGAGGGAGAGTCCCGGACAGCCAACGCTTTCGTGCAACATCTCTAGATAAAAATTTTAGAATTTAGCTCAGATAAGTATTAGGGGGGGCTGCTGCACACAGAGGTTTTTTATCCTAATGCATAGAATGCATTAAGATAAAAAAATTCTGCCTTTATAACCACTTTAAAACCACTTTAACCACTTCCGGACCACCCGCTGCATATATACTGCCGCAGGGCGGCCCAGCTGCGCAAAATCACGTGATTTTCTACAGGGGCTCTAAGGGGCATGCGCGCACAACCAGAGCGCCGCTCCCACTGTGATTAGACACAGCGGGAGCCAATAAGCGGGTCCGCCGGGCACTAGGGATCGTGCAGGAGAATGACAGAATGGCCGCCTGCCTATGTAAACAAGGCAGATGTCTGTTTTGTCACAGAGGAAGAGTGAGATATTGCTAAGCTGAAACACTGATCTCTCTTTTCCTCTAGCACATCCATCCCCCATACAGTTAGAAAGCATTCCCTAGGAGCACACTTAACCCCTTGATACCCCCTTGTGTTAACCCCTTCTCTGCCAGTGTCATTTATACAGTACCAGTGCATTTTGTTTAGCACTGATCACTGTATTGGTGTCACTGTTCCCCAAAAAGTGTCACTGAGTGTCAGATTTGTCCGCCGCAATGTCACAGTTCCGCTAAAAAATGCAGATCGCCTCCATTACTAGTAAAAACAATTTAAAAAATAAAAAATGCCATAAATCTATCCCATAGATTGTAGATGCTATAACTTTTGCACAAGCCAATCAAAATACACTTATTAGGATTTTTTTTACTAAAAATATGTAGCAGAATACATATTTGCCTAAACTGATGAAAATATTCAATTTTTTACATTTTTTATTGGGAATGTTTTATAGCTATAGCAGAAAGTAAAAAATATATATATATATATTTTTTTTCAAAATTGTCGGTCTTTTTTTGTTTATAGAGCAAAAAATAAAAACGGCAGAGGTGATCAAATACCATCAAAAGAAAGCTCTATTTGTAGGAAGCTGAAGTGGTTAACTAGTATTAGATGGAGCAATTAGTCCAACAGGCTCAAATGACCACTTTTTTCTTGTTTTAGATAAGTCGTACCTTCAGTAGCAAAGCAACGTATTCCTTTTTTAGAGCTTGCTACATCATCCTGAGGGCAATTATCGCACACATGCGCATCACAATACTCTAATAAGCCTTAGGCCACTATGAGGTTTCCTGTAGGTTTTTTAGGGCACCATGCAACTGTCCCTGTGGCAGAAAATCTTCAGAGCACTGTACAATGTTTTACAAACTAACTTGTTTATGGATATACTGAGGGAAGGTAACTGCCCCAGGCAGGTGCTAATACAGCTTACCACAGAAGAGAACAATAGTAACCAGAACAAGTTTTTCAACCTGATATTGTGGCATCACCTGGAAAGCCTTCTGAAATGGTGAATAGTTAGCAAAACAAAATGGTTGGTTCTGACAATCCCTGTAGTACTACAAAGACAGAAACGGTCAAGCTGCGTAGTTTGGACCTCCCTTCTCTCCCTTTATCTTTTTCTCTCTGTTCTCCTGTAACAAACCAGAATACAGATAAGTGTGAACCTGGGAATGTTAATTGCCATAGATAAAAAGTTACAGGGAAAATCTGTATTGCTTGCCAAACTAGTTAGGAAAATCTGTATCTGTGACATAACTGCTGTCATATATATGATGTGCATGCTTATTTGGGCACTGGGCAAACTGACTTGAGTCGTTGCTAAGTCTTCTTTGCTAGCAAATAAAAAGGTTTGTTTTTCCTGAAGTTTGCGTCCGGAATTCCTGGTTTCCACCAAAACTGTTTGCTGCTACAATATTTCCCCTGTTGACCAGCAGGTGTTCGCTTGTCATTTTAATCATCATTAGATCATCACTTCATTGGAATGGACTGCTTAGGACAGGTTCCAGACTAGAACCCTATGCTGGATCCGACCGATACCAGAAAAATATTTTTTATAGTGAGTGCTGTTGTTCGGGTTAAGGGACGTTTTTGTAGAGCCAGATTTGTGTATATCTCTAGTCCTCTCCTATACTGTGGCTGGGGGACATTTGTTGGTCAGTTTGGGTAATTATATGCACAGATATCGACACATCATAAATATCAGCTTTTTTGGCTATATCTTAACGTAAACCTATACTTTCAGAAATACAGAAGCTGCAATTGCTAACCTCTCTTACGGACAATGCTACTTGCCTGATTGTCATTATGATACAAAGTCTTCAATACTGTCAAAAAAAAAAGAAGCACATCAAGTATGCACATCAAGATTCCCTACTTTACTGTCTGAATGCTTGTTCCAGGTTATTGGATGTGGAAGGGTAAATCCAGAGCAAGTACAAGAGAAGTCAAACTCCCCAAAACCTAGTTTTGCCAGTAAGTCAGGCCATTCATGGTTCGAACCGTGTATGGGCAGGCCTAATGTTTCAAGCTGATCAACTGATCCATTTGGGTACAACCAGCAGGCCAGGTTTTAACTACAAATATCGCTAGTGGTTGCTATAGCTTCTAGCAATAATCACTGCCTTCTCCTGGCAGGGATGACTTCCCCCGCTGTCTCCCACGGGGAGACAATGGCTTAGTAGGAGGGATTCCCATATTGGCTCTGTCTGTGTTGATGGGAGAATCAAGTAAATTGCTTTCCTGCAACCCGTGGTTGCAGAAACGAAATTTGCTCCATGTATGGTCGGCCTTAGGAAATGGACACAATTGGGAACCTTTTGAAAACGTCACAGGAGGTGACGAAACGCGTCAAGGTTGTGGAACGCAAGCCGGAACACTCTGCTTGCCACTCTGCTAGGAGGTGTTTGTTAGCGGTTTCTTTGCCTGCAAACTTGGAGTTTGAGTCTTTCTTCGCTCCGATTTTTATGAATATTTGATGAATAAACTTTTAAAACGATAATACACTATCTGGAGCCTTTCTTTTAACCCCATATCCTGAGGATCGAGATCGGGTAAGGAGAAACCTAACCTGCATCCCACCAGGATCATCCACAAAGGGGATCCCCAATCCGGCCTGAACGGCCTCCAAGCGCTGTAGGTCCTAGTGCTATACAGCACATAGGACCCAACAATTCTGGTAAGTCATTTATTTCTACCACAAGCCACAGGAAAAGAGGAATCCACGTCACAAAAGTCACAAACTTTTATTTATTGAGCACTAAGCACTTTGCACCTGATCACCACTTGAAAAGACTTTATTTATTGAATTTTACATTTATTTTATTCACATATATTGATCACCACCGGAAAATACTTTTTTATCTATTTATCAATTCCTTGGAACTTTTTATTAATTTTCATGTGTTTAATTGATTTGTATTTTCACTTATACTGTAAAGATAAGTTTTCAACATTGTTCACATACATTAAGTTAATTGTTTTTCTGCGACAAGCGCTGTATATAGCCTAGGCTATTTTTCTATCATCCATTTTAAGCAAAACCTTTTCTGAGGCGCGGGGAGATACACTAATATAGTGTTATCTTATTTCTATCTTTAAAACTGGGAACCTGACTGTGAAATAGACACACTGGTCTCCCTGTGTGGTTGTTTATTTAAAGTGTTGCCAAACCCATAACACTAAAATTGGTCTGTACAGTATATGCAGTAAAGCATGCTTGTTATATTCACTGTGGAACCTAAGAGGTTCATCCTCTGCATTGTGTAAAAATGCTGCTTGATCTTGTATGCAAAGATCCTCCTCTTCTTCCACTGACTCCAGAACATGTCCGGATAAGATAGATCATTGGGAGACTGCACATGCTCAGTTTGGTGTGTATTGCTAGAGAGTTTTTCCTTGGGAGAGTGCATGTGACCAGCACAGGGCCAATCAGCACTGTCCAAACAAAGGGTCAGGGGTCCTGGATCCTGATAGGACAGCTCCTACAAGCTTTACCAGGAACTGATAGAAGTCACAAGATTGCTATATACTGCTGATGAGAAAAGGTATTTAGCAGTTTTTTTTAAATAAAATAATTGCATTTTCATGTTCTGTGTACTGTGGGAGACCAGATGTAGTGATTGCAGGGTACTGGGTTTAGTAACCCTTTAACAAATTCAGTGATGTTGCTCTATGGTCACTCATATTAGGCATCAATCTCTTTTCATGCGTCACCACTTTATATAACTTGATTACTTAACTACTTGCCTTCTGTGCACTTATACCCCCTTCCCATCCAGGCCAATTTTCAGCTTTCAGCGCTCTCACACTTTGACTGACAATTGCGCGGTCATGCTACACTGTACCCATATGAAATTTTTATCATTTTTTTCACACAAATAGAGCTTTCTTTTGGTGGTATTTAATCATCTCTGGGTTTTTTATTTTTTACAAAAAAAAAAGAATAAAGACAGAAAATTTTGAAAAAAAAAAAAAAAGTTTTTCTTATTTTCTGCGAGTAAATTTTGAAAATACATTTTTCTCCTTCACTGATGTGCGCTGATGAGGCGGCACTGATGGGCACTGATAGGCTGCACTGATGGGCACTGATGAGGTGGCACTTATGGGCACTGATGAGGTGGCACTTATGGGCACTGATGAGGAGGTACTAATATGCCGCACTGATGAGCACTGATAGGCGGCACTGAGAGGCGGCACTGATGAGCACTGATAGGCGGCACTGATGAGCACTGAGAGGTGGCACTGCTGGGCACTGAGAGGTGGCACTGCTGGGCCCTGAGAGGAGGCACTGCTGGGCACTGACAGGTGGCACTGCTGGGCACTGAGAGGCGGCACTGATAGGCGGCACTGACGGGCGGCACTGATGGGCACTGATAGGCGGCACTGATGGGCACTGGCGGATGGCACTGGACACTGACGGGTGGCACTGATGAGCGGCACTGATGGGCAGCACCATCAGTGCCCACACTCAGTGCCCATAGTGCTGCCAGTCAGTGCTCATCAGTGCCTAGATGAGCAGGCACTGATGGGCACTGACTAGCAGCACTATGGGCACTGATTGTGGGCATTGATGGGGGGCACTGATGGCGGGCACTGTGGGCACTAATGGGGGCACTGTGTGTGTATTTTTACCTTTAGTAATCAGGGCACTGGTGATCGGTGCCCTGATTACATTCTCCTGTGTCCCCGGCGCTGTGAGGCTCCCCCTCCTTCCTCACACTGCAGGCTCCGTGTGAGGAAGGAGCGCCGGCGATGAGAGATGATCTCATATGTTTACATATGAGATCATCGCTCATTGGACGGCCCGATCACGTGGTGAATGGCCGCTGTGATTGGCCATTCACCACGATCTGTGATCGGCCGTGTCCAAGGGACACGGCCTACACAGATTTTCCCCGCAGCGCGCTCGCGGGAGCGCGCGGGGGGCGTGTCACTGGGAGGCCGTTTAAAAATGGCCTCCCGAAAATTCAAGTCCGCGCTGCAGCCGTATATAGGCTGTAGCGCGGACGGGGGGAGGTTAAAGTGTATTTGAATCCTGTTCAATATACCTTTGAAAATTCCTATGTTCTAAAAGTGTAAAAAATACTTCTTGATCTTATCTGAAATTGTGTTAGCTGATAAATTACTGTCTATAAGACCCCAAATCCACCCTTTGCACTGAAAAGCATTCAAAACTCATTCAAAACGCCAAGTCTGGCTGTTTTGAATACTGACATTTTTAAAAATTTGAAGCCTCCAACCAGAAGTGATGTCATGATATTGCTTCCAGGTTACTATACCTGATACTCGATCAAAGTAATTTCCGGCTTTGTATGGGTCTCCGACCCGTCGGCGGACATGCCGGCTGGTCGTTCCAGCCTCCAGGTGGGATGGGGTATCCCGGGCGAGCCGCAGAAGGCGGTGGGAGGTGTGGACATCCCCTCCTGCAGCCTGTAATAACAGCTGAGCGGCTGATTAGCTGCATCGACTGCTATAGCAAGAAAGCCCACCATCGGCTCTAAAAAAACGGTACTGGGGTGATCACCCCGGTACAACCCCATAAAACATATTTGTGTTACGTCGACGTGAAGGGGTTAAATATGTGTCCATAGGCATGCAGATGGCAGACACTCACAGTAAGATCTAAATTTGTTGGAAGAACAGCAGAAAAGCTAAACACAATCAATTTTTTATTCTTCTCGCTCCAATTGCCAATTGCCATCCTTACAGAAACCTTGTCAGGTAAATAGCAGAGTAAATACTTACCTCTCTTGCTGCTGTTGCTGTTGAGTTAAGTTAACTTGAAGGAAAATCCTCCTCTGAAGGCTGCAGAGACATTAACACTTCCTGGATTGTCAATTTACTGGATCCTCCCCTGCACTCAGTAATTCCTTCTGCTGACCCCCATATTTTTTTGTGATTGCATTTTGTACTAGTAGTACACCTGGCAGTATTAGTATTCCCTTCCCCCACCCCATCCTACTGAAGGTTTCTATTGGTCCATCACTATGATGAATAGCCTTTCTGGCAAATTGAGGCTTAAGAGAAGTGGGAGGGGGTGGAGCCAGTACTTGATGCTGCTAGCCATTGTCAACATTTTTTTTTGTGGTAACAAATAGTTTTGACAGTTTTACTTTTAAAAAGTCCATAGGCTTGAAACGGCAAGTGGCTTATCTTAAAGTGATTGTATCGCCTTATAAAACAAACCATTCCATTTAAAACAGAAATGAAAGGCAAAACATTTTTTTATAGATATAAAAAAACCTTATAAATACCTTTTCCCCTTTTTTATATGTGATCACATTCCCTCTGTTCTCAGCTGCATAAGAGCTGGGGGGAGGGGAAGCAGCAGCACACCGAGCTTGCCAGTGAATGGCTGTGAAGTGGGGGCATGTCAGAAAAGCCTGATCATTGGAGGAGAGTAGGCTGAGTTCCAAGCATAGCTAGTGAACTTACCACGGTGTGCTATCCTGCTTAGTGTGGTCTGTTTTTAATAGGAAAGCAAGGGGACTAGCAGGAACACCAGGGATTTCACATATGTAGCACCCTCTAGCGTACAGTTTGCTAGGTTTATTAGTGTAGGGAAATTTAAAGTGATACTAAAGTCTAAAAATAAAAATAATAAACATGTTATACTTACCTGCTCTGTGCAGTTGATTTTCCACAGAGCAGCCCCGATCCTCCTCTTTTTGGGTCCCTCTTCGGTGCTCCTGGCCCCTCCCTCCTGTTGAGTGCCTTCACAGTAAGCAGCTTGCTATGGGGGCACCGAGCCGAGCCAAAGCTCCCTGTGTCCATTCAGACACGGAGCCGCGGCCCAGCCCCACTCCCTATATGTATATTGGGGGGGGGGGGGGCTGAGGGGGGCATAGAATGCATTAAGATAAAATATCTTCTGCCTTTACAACTACTTTAATTTGGCTCAGGGCTAAGCCTGAGCTATAGATCTGCGTCAGGATTCAGTGAGTCAGGGCTGGGTGACTCCTGACAGCTCCTCTGGTGTCTCCCCCTGGTCTAGAAGGTTGTAGAAACTTCTAGAGCTAATGGGTGGAGGTTAGGAGGATCTGTTTGGAAGATTTATGAGGGCCACAGCCAATCCCCAGTCAAGGGCTGGGGGGGGGGGGGGGCAGACCAAGTCATAAATAGGCATGAGCCATACCAGTCAGGAAGTCAGGTGGAAGATGGAGATGGAGTGCTGAGTAGGCTGTCAGGGGCCCTCAGGAGTTCCCCCCTATTCTGGGGAGATGGTGACCTTGAGCCAGGGCTCCGGTGCTGGAAGGATTCTGCCATACCACATGGAGGAAGCCCATCCTGGAGGAGCGGGAGCAAGGAGAGAGGACAGCAGGAGCAGGTCAGCACTACTGGGAGATCTCCTTCAGAGTCAGCAGGGTGGGCTCGTGAGTGTCAGTCTGGAGGACTGTGGTGGAGAAGTTAGCCTGGGGTAGCTGCAGCCAGGTGGTTTGGCAGTGTCTGAAAAGGTGGTGCTGGGATCAGTAGCAACAGGAGGAAATGTGCAAGCTTTTCACTGTATTTTCTGCTACACTGCAAAGGTCCTCGGGTTCCTGCCTGTAATAGGGCTATCTCTCAAACATCTGACTGAGAGTTTATCAGATATCCAAACAGTGATTCAGCTGTGGTCTGCAAGCAAGAGTGTGTTGGAGGAAGAGGTCAGAGCTGTATATAGAGACTCAGGGGCGTAACTACAGGGGTTGCAGGGGTTGCGATTGCTACCGGGCCCCATGCTCCAGGGGGCCCAGTAGCAAACCAGTGGGTGAACTTCCAGGATTGCAAAAGTCACACTTGCGACCGGGCCCTGGCATTGCACCACTGTGGGGAGGCCCAAAGATTGCAGGAAGGGAGCCCACTGCAGAACTTGTGAAAGGATCCTGCTGCGGGACCATAATAAAAGGCCATGCAACAAGAGTAAAGAGCACCAGGATTAGTGGGAAGAGCCCTGGGCTTGAAGGGAAGGGCCCCGGCCAGGGATCTGGGGGGGCCCTTCATGGTTTCTTACATCGGGGCCCTGAAGGCTCTAGTTACGCCTCTGTAGAGACTGTAAATAGAAAGTGTATATGGGAAGAATGTCCCTGAAGTTTTGCTAAAGTCCCATAACCTCCCATCCCTATACAATGTATTACCCTCAATAAATAACAAAAACAAAGTCACAGACTGTTCTCTGTCTCTGAAGTCCCTGTGAAAATTTGGTGTACCTGGCTGTGCAGGGTGGGGATGTCAGTTTAACTGCAGCTCCTTAGGGGATGCGCTACACATAAAGGAAGGAATACAAAGAGAACAGGATACTTTTTTCTTATACAGGTATATAGTACAGCAGGCACATATCACAAATATGAAGTGTTGAGGTACCAAAAGGTTAAGGCTTTTGGCGAAATTGGGAGTCAATCATGGGTCTATGGCAGCAGGCAAGAACTTGCCTATCAACAACTCTTTTGGAAAATGGATTGGATATGTATGGGAGGCCAAATGGGACTTTCATGGTAAATATCCATCAAACAGGTTCTAAACCTTGTCCCAATCTCTTTTATTCTTCATTTTGTTCTATGGACCATAAACAATACACTCAAATATGAATTACTTGGCAGACTTTCAGCTAATGTCTACGTTGTGCCTGGTAAGCTCATGCTGGAATAAACTGGTTCTGGAGGTGTCCAAAGCATGCTTGTCTCACCCTATACCATAGATCTAAAGTCTGAATGCTCTTCATCTATGATTGTTTCCACTTAGGAATGCACTGACTGTCAAAGATGTCTGAGAGGACAGATCCTGCCTACATCTACAACCTTCTAGTGTCTATGCAGCTTTACATGTTAGGGTATATTAAAGCTCAACTCCAGGAAAACAGCTAAATACACTACTGAAAGACATACTGTATACGGGAGCTGTTTTGATTTAGATAGCAATATAATGGAACTAAGCCTATACTTTACAGCCAAGGAAGCTGCCATCTTGGCCTCTGTTTGATCTGCCATGGTGCTGCACATATGATCAGTTATAACACCAGTCATTTTTGGTGGTTTGGTTGAGAGTACAAGCAACTATGACAGTTATCATTCCTGGCATGCTCAGAATATAATAGTTTTTGGAAACAGTTAAATTGATTAGTTTAGTTCCTCTTTAATGGAAAAGGGAGGTTCAGAACACCTGCCATTTGTTTGTCATCTGCGTCACATTGGGGACATTTCCCTTTACTTCCTGTCCCATAGCCAAAACAGGAAGTTAGAGGAAATCCCTCCTAAATGAAAGACATTCCTGGCTGTCACTTTCACTTTTAGTGATTAGATCACCAGGACAAATAGGATGAATCTCTGTAACGGGATCACAGACAGCAATAAAAACCTGACAGGTGGTCTAATCCCTCTCCACTGTATCCAAACAAACAAAAGTTAGCTGCAGTTGCAATGAACTTTTCTTCACTTCAGTTGAAATGTATTTAAATCCAAAAACATGTATTGTATTATGTAATATATTATGGCTCGCCATTCCTTGGATTTAGTGGATGCATTTGTATTAGATTTTTCTTTTTCCTTTATTCTCACCTGGAAACTTTCTGTCCTAGGATGATATAACTTAAAGTGTAACTAAACCCACGACAGTAAAATCAGTCTGTGTATGCAGTAAAGCATGCTTGTTATACTCACTGTGGAACCTAAGGGGTTAATCCTTTGCATTGTGTATAAAGGCTGTTTGATCCTGTCTTCTCTGATCCTCCCCTTCTTTCACTGTCTGTAAAAAAAACCTGATATTTTCAGAGCCAGGGGACGGGCTGCACATGCTCAGTTTGGTGTGTATTGCTAGAGAGTTGTTTTTTTTTTCTTGGGAGAGTGCATGTGATCAGCACAGGGCCAATTAGCACTGTCCATATATTTCCAGACAGAGGATCAGGGGAGAATAAAAACTCCTACAAGCTTTACAAGGAACTGGTACAAGTCACAAGGCTGCTATATACTGCTGATTAGAAAAGATATTTATCCGTATATATTTACTAAATAATTGCATTTCCATGTTTTGTGTACTGCGGGAGACCAGATATAGTGAATGCAGGGTCCTGGGTTTAGTAACACTTTAAAGAATAATTAAGGACCGATTACACGGACTTTCCGATCAGGTCCACCTGTCAGTTTTTCTGACAGTCCTGATCGGATGCTCCATGCACCCCTATGTAGCAGCAGATGTGACATCTCCACTGACGCCCTCTGCTATCTGATCTGATCCTGTCTGTGAAATCCAGATGGATGGAAACCCTATTTTCCATCTGTCTGGAGGATCGGATCAGATCAAAACGGACAGGCGGTCCGTTTTCACCTGATCTCCCATAGAGGAGAGCGGGATCTGACAGGTCTGTCCCAGCACAGAGAGCGGAGACGGACCTGTCACCCACCTGCTAAGCGGGATTGGGGGATCGATCCCCCACTGAGCAAAACTGAGTCCACCGGGCGAAAAGCCCGTGTGAAAGGACCCTAAAGGCAAAATTGTTTTTTAAGTTTTGGATAGAGTAGAGAGGGAAAAGAACACCTTTTTTTAAGGCTGTCCGTGTCCTGGTTAGGGAGAATAAACCCTCTCTATTTGTCCTGTTTACCATTATGATTGAAAATGAAAGTATAAAAAATCCCAAATTTTGGGTTGTCCCCAGAAAAATAATAGAGGGGATATCTTTCAATGGGGGAACTAGTTCTGGTGACCTGGGGATCCCCAAGGAATTCCCTTAATTTGCAGGGATTTCCACTCACTTGATGTTTGGCTATGGGACAGGAAGTGAAGGGAAATCTTCCCAATGGGACACAGATGGCGCACCCATCCTTACTCCAAAATGCAAAATCCAAAATTTAAAAAAAAAGTTTTGCCTATAGTCGAGAGATATTTGCCAGTTCAAAAAAAAAAAAAAAAAACATCCAACACCAGGTCTGTGTGCATGTCGTTCTTTCAGACAGAAGCTGGATGTTTGGCTGGTTTTTCCCGGACAAACATGCTGAAAAACCGACTCCCGATCAGCGCTCTCAGCCAATGGCAGAGAGTGCTGATTGAAGTGTTCTGGCGGGGGGGGGGGAGGGGCATCCACCTGTCAGAACAAAACAGCTCAGCAGGGGAGATCACTGTACCGAAGCCAGATAGTTAGTACAGCGGCTCCGACAGGAGCTGTCAGTTTAAAAAAAAAAAAAACTGTAGCGTGTACTGGGCTTTAAAAGGGATAGTTCACCTTTACCACAAAGCTTCCTGTGCAGATAAGGGGTATCTGTAGATAAAACAAATTGTGCAGCTCTGACTAAAGATGAATAATACCCTTACTATAGGTGTAGGCCATTTACATACCTAATGAAGCCTGTCTGGAATACTCCCAGGACGTTGCTAAGTGAGTCATCACTGCTCACTAGAGATGGGCTCAGGCGTGTTTGAGTTCCCACGTGTCCGATCCCCCCAGGAGGCCGACACTGCAGTCCACTAATCACAGGCCCTGAGACATTTCCCAATCTGTGCAGCTGTGGATCGGGAAATGTCTCACTGCCTATGATTAGCAGAGTGCAGTGATGGCTTCCTAGGGGGATCGGGCACAGGGGGGGCTCAAACACACCCAAGCCCATCTCTACTGCTCACCTCCACCATGACAGGAGTGAGCTCTCAAATGCTGAGCTCAGAGCTACTACATGAGGGGAGAGAGAGAGAGTATGTGAGGAGGTTTAATTTAGAAAAAGAGCTCACTCCTGTGATGGTGGAGGTGAGCAGTGGCGACTAGGCCTCACTTAGCAACATCCTGGGAGTATTCCAGTCAGGCTTCATAAGGTATGTAAAATGGCATACACCTATAGTAAAAGTAAAGGGTATTATTCATCTTTAGTCAGAGCTGCACAGTTTGTTTTAATCTACAAACATCCCTTCCCTGCATAGGCAGGTTTTTTTGTAAAGGTGAACTATCCTTTTAGGCTTGGTATACACTAGCAGATTTTTAAATAAATGTTTGTATGAAACTTCTCAGTACATTTGATGGCTTGACAATTGTCAATCAAAAGTAATTTAAACATTTGTTTGCTTTTAACATTTGATTTTGGGGTAAATGGACTTTACCAGATGAAAACATTTAGGCAGCCCATACATAGCAGAGAGTTGAATGAAAAAATGACCCAATTCCCCCATCAGGGCTGGCGCTACCTATAGGCAAGGTAGGCGCCGGCCTAGAGTGCATATCAGTCAGGGACGGCGCCAGGGCTGTTGCATTGGCTTTTGGTGCAGCAGAGCAGCGCAGCACAGCACAGAGCAGAACCACCACTACTACTAGGCTTGAGGTCCCAAATTGAATTTAACTGAGGGCCCCATTGGCTTGACAGAGGGGCCCAGGAGGTGAGAGCCGTAAGAGCATTTTTTTTTTTATTTTCGGCGTGCAGGGGGATAAAGGCTGTGCCACACGTCCTGATCCTGAAGTTATGACCCGGCAGGCCGCGGCAGCCCACATCCTTTCCCTGGCACAGTGATACTCTGAACAGTCTGGCAGGAGTAAGAGGTGGCTGAGGGAGCAGGTGTGGGATTCTGGCGGTGGGTGCATGCACAGTAAGGTGGTAGGACATGGAAGGTACAATGATTATACAGTATAGCCTCAGTACCAACAAATATAGCCATATATAGTACAGCCACAGAGTCTTCCTACTGTATATGGCTGTATATATTGATTCTGTGGCTATACTTTATATAGTGATTATGTGGCTGTACTTTATATACTGATTATGTGGCTGTACTTTATATACTGACTAGACATTAAGCCCGTTAAATTAACGGGCGCTAGAACATATGTGGTCAAACATTTGTAAAAACAGACTTAGCAGTAAGTCCATGCAAGCACGCACCCGCCACGCGCCTGCGCACACCCGCCGCTTCAACAGTTTTGCCCGGCCGCCCGAAGTCTCTGCGCTCCAAGTCCCAATGGCTGTCCGTGGGGCACATGCGCAGTAGCGCAATCCCACGGACACAGGGACTGGACGCAGAGACACTTGTACTTTATATGTATAGATTATTTAGTATACTTAGAACAGAAGGAGCTATATATATATATATATATATATATATATATATATATATATATATATTTTTTTTTTTTAGTATACTTAGAACAGAAGGAGCTATATATATATATATATATATATATATTTTTTTTTTTTAATTCTTCCATTTATATATAAAATATATATACAGTGGGTACGGAAAGTATTCAGACCCCCTTAAATTTTTCACTCTTTGTTATATTGCAGCCATTTGCTAAAATCATTTAAGTTCATTCTTCTTCCTCATGAATGTACACATAGCACCCCATACTGACAGAAAAACACAGAATTGTTGACATTGTTGCAGATTTATTAAAAAAGAAAAACTGAAATATCACATGGTCCTAAGTATTCAGACCCTTTGCTCAGTATTTAGTAGAAGCCCCCTTTTGATCTAATACAGCCAGGAGTCTTTTTGGTCTTTCACACCTGGATTTGGGGATCCTCTGCCATTCCTCCTTGCAGATCCTCTCCAGTTCTGTCAGGTTGGATGGTAAACGTTGGTGGACAGCCATTTTTAGGTCTCTCCAGAGATGCTCAATTGGGTTTAAGTCAGGGCTCTTACAAGGACCAGGCACCCCTTAAATTTTTCACTCTTTGTTATATTGCAGCCATTTGCTAAAATCATTTAAGTTCATTCTTCTTCCTCATGAATGTACACATAGCACCCCATACTGACAGAAAAACACAGAATTGTTGACATTGTTGCAGATTTATTAAAAAAGAAAAACTGAAATATCACATGGTCCTAAGTATTCAGACCCTTTGCTGTGACACTCATATATTTAACTCAGGTGCTTTCCATTTCTTCTGATCATCCTTGAGATGGTTCTACACCTTCATTTGAGTCCAGCTGTGTTTGATTATACTGATTGGACACACCTGTCTATATAAGACCTTCCAGATCACAATGCATGTCAGAGCAAATGAGAATCATGAGGTCAAAGGAACTGCCTGAAGAGCTCAGAGACAGAATTGTGGCAAGGCACAGATCTGGCCAAGGTTACAAAAAGATTTCTGCTGCACTTAAGGTTCCTAAGAGCACAGTGGCCTCCATAATCCTCAAATGGAAGACGTTTGGGACGACCAGAACCCTTCCTAGAGCTGGCCGTCCGGCCAAACTGAGCTATCGGGGGAGAAGAGCCTTGGTGAGAGAGGTAAAGAAGAACCCAAAGATCACTGTGGCTGAGCTCCAGAGATGCAGTCAGGAGATGGGAGTCAACCATCACTGCAGCCCTCCACCAGTCGGGGCTTTATGGCAGAGTGGCCCGACGGAAGCCTCTCCTCAGTGTAAGACACATGAAAGCCCGCATGGAGTTTGCTAAAAAACACCTGAACGACTCCAAGATGGTGAGAAATAAGATTCTCTGGTCTGATGAGACCAAAATAGAACTTTTTGGCCTTAATTCTAAGCGGTATGTGTGGAGAAAACCAGGCACTGCTCATCACCTGTCCAATACAGTCCCAACAGTGAAGCATGGTGGTGGCAGCATCATGCTGTGGGGGTGTTTTTCAGCTGCAGGGACAGGACGACTGGTTGCAATCGAGGGAAAGATGAATGCGGCCAAATACAGGGATATCCTGGACAAAAACCTTCTCCAGAGTGCTCTGGACCTCAGACTGGGCCGAAGGTTTACCTTCCAACAAGACAATGACCCTAAGCACACAGCTAAAATAACGAAGGAGTGGCTTCACAACAACTCCGTGACTGTTCTTGAATGGCCCAAACAGAGCCCTGACTTAAACCCAATTGAGCATCTCTGGAGAGACCTAAAAATGGCTGTCCACCAACGTTTACCATCCAACCTGACAGAACTGGAGAGGATCTGCAAGGAGGAATGGCAGAGGATCCCCAAATCCAGGTGTGAAAGACCAAAAAGACTCCTGGCTGTATTAGATCAAAAGGGGGCTTCTACTAAATACTGAGCAAAGGGTCTGAATACTTAGGACCATGTGATATTTCAGTTTTTCTTTTTTAATAAATCTGCAACAATGTCAACAATTCTGTGTTTTTCTGTCAGTATGGGGTGCTATGTGTACATTCATGAGGAAGAAGAATGAACTTAAATGATTTTAGCAAATGGCTGCAATATAACAAAGAGTGAAAAATTTAAGGGGGTCTGAATACTTTCCGTACCCACTGTATATATATATATATATATATATATATATATTTTAATACTAATATTTCGTTTTTAATATGTATCTTTAGTATTTCGTTATATTTTGTATTTCTTAATTTCTTATTTTTTATTATTTTATTTATTATTACTATTTAGTATACTTAGAACAGATTACACGGCCGCTGTCCTGTCGGATAATGCCTCCCCGCCTCCTCTCAGTCAGCTGTTCGCTATAATTATTCTCGGGAGGCATTATCCGACAGGACACCGGCCGCCCGAAGTCTCTGCGCTCCAAGTCCCAACGGCTGTCTGTGGGGCACATGCGCAGTAGCGCAATCCCACGAACACAGGGACTGGACGCAGAGACACTTGGACTTTATATGTATAGATATATATATATACACACACGCACACATCTCTGACAGGAGTTCTAATTCTCCCACATTCAAAAACATATAAATATATATACAGTCAGGTCCATAAATATTGGGACATCAACACAATTCTAATCTTTTTGGCTCTATACACCACCACAATGGATTTGAAATGAAACAAATAAGATATGCTTTAACTGCAGACTTTCAGCTTTTAATTTGAGGGTATTTACATCCAAATCAGGTGAAAGGTGTAGGAATCACAACCGTTTGTATATGTGCCTCACACTTTTTAAGGGACCAAAAGTAATGGGACAATTGGCTGCTCAGTTGTTCCATGGCCAGGTGTGTGTTATTCCCTCATTATTCCATTTACAAGGAGCAGATAAAAGGTCCAGAGTTCATTTCAAGTGTGCTATTTGCATCTGGAATCTGTTGCTGTCAACTCTCAATATGAGATCCAAAGAGCTGTCACTATCAGTGAAGCAAGCCATCATTAGGCTGAAAAAAACAAAACAAACCCATCAGAGAGATAGCAAAAACATTAGGTGTGGCCAAATCAACTGTTTGGAACATCCTTAAAAAGAAAGAACGCACTGGTGAGCTCAGCAACACCAAAAGACCCAGAAGACCACGGAAAACAACTGTGGTGGATGACCAAAGAATTCTTTCCCTGGTGAAGAAAACACCCTTCACAACAGTTGGCCAGATGAAGAACACTCTCCAGGAGGTAGGTGTATGTGTGTCAAAGTCAACAATCAAGAGAAGACTTCACCAGAGTAAATACAGAGTGTTCACCACAAGATGTAAACCATTGGTGAGCCTCAAAAACAGGAAGGCCAGATTAGAGTTTGACAAACAACATCTAAAAAGACCTTCACAGTTCTGGAACAACATCCTATGGGCAGATGAGACCAAGATCAACTTGTACCAGAGTGATGGGAAGAGAAGAGTATGGAGAAGGAAAGGAACTGCTCATGATCCAAAGCATACCACCTCATCAGTGAAGCATGGTGGTGGTAGTGTCATGGCGTGGGCATGTATGGCTGCCAATAAAACTGGTTCTCTTGAATTTATTGATGATGTGATTGCTGACAAAAGCAGCAGGATGAATTCTGAAATGTTGCGGGCAATATTATCTGCTCATATTCAGCCAAATGCTTCAGAACTTATTGGACAGCACTTCACAGTGCAGATGGACAATGACCCGAAGCCTACTGCAAAAGCAACCAAAGAGTTTTTTAAGGGAAAGAGGTGGAATATTATGCAATGGTCAAGTCAATCACCTGACCTGAATCTGATTGAGCATGTATTTCACTTGCTGAAGACAAAACTGAAGGGAAAATGCCCCAAGAACAAGCAGGAACTGAAGACAGTTGCAGTAGAGGCCTGGCAGAGCATCACCAGGGAAACCCAGCATCTGGTGATTTCTATGCGTTACAGACTTCAGGCTGTAATTGACCGCAAAGGATTTGCAACCAAGTGTTTCAAAGTGAAAGTTTGATTTATGATTGTTAATCTGTCCCATTACTTTTGGTCCCTTAAAAAGTGGGAGGCACATATACAAACTTGTAATTCCTACACCGTTCACCTGATTTGGATGTAAATTAAAGCTGAAAATCTGCAGTTAAAGCACATCTTGTTTTTTTCATTTAAAATCCATTGTGGTGGTGTATAGAGCAAAAAAGATTAGAATTGTGTCGATGTCCCAATATTTATGGACCTGACTGTATATAATAATGTAGCGACAGTGGATCAGACGGGATACAATCTGATTGTACAAACTCTACTCCATCTCCTGACATGGATGTAGAACCCATTGTACAGTGTATGGTGGACGGAGGGGATTCTACAGTGTATGGGGGAGGGAGGGGATTGAAGCGTGGGGAGAGGGAGGGGATTGTAGCACGGGGGAGGGAGGGGATTGTAGTGGGGGGGGGGATTTTAGTGTGTTGGGGTGAGGGGATTGTAGTGTGTTGGGGAAGGGAGGGGATTGTAGTGTATGGGGAGGGGATTGTAGTGTATGGGGAAGGGAGGGGATTGTAGTGTATGGGGGAGGGAGGGGATTGTAGTGTATGGGGGAGGGAGGGGATTGTAGTGTATGGGGGGGAGGGAGGGGATTGTAGTGTATGGGGGAGAGGGGATTGTAGTGTATGGGGGAGGGAGGGGATTCTAGTGTATGGGGGGACGGAGGGGATTGTAGTGTATGGAGGGACGGAGGGGATTGTAGTGTATGGGGGAGGGGTTCTACAGTGTGTGGGGGAGGGATTCTACAGTGTATGGGGGAGGGAGAGGATTGAAGCGTGGGGGGGGGGGATTGTAGCATGGGGGGAGGGGATTGTAGTGTGTTGGGGAAGGGAGGGGATTGTAGTGTATGGGGAGGGGATTGTAGTGTATGGGGAGGGGATTGTAGTGTATGGGGAAGGGAGGGGATTGTAGTGTATGGGGGAGGGAGGGGATTGTAGTGTGGGGGGGAGGGAGGGGATTGTAGTGTATGGGGGGGAGGGAGGGGATTGTAGTGTATGGGGGAGAGGGGATTGTAGTGTATGGGGGAGGGAGGGGATTGTAGTGTGGGGGGGAGGGAGGGGATTGTAGTGTATGGGGGGGAGGGAGGGGATTGTAGTGTATGGGGGAGAGGGGATTGTAGTGTATAGGGGAGGGAGGGGATTCTAGTGTATGGGGGGACGGAGGGGATTGTAGTGTATGGAGGGACGGAGGGGATTGTAGTGTGTAGCACCACCCCCGCAGGAGCTGCTGATTATGTTATTGGGTCTACACCCTGCCTAACAACCCTATAGAACTGGCTCGATCCCTCCTCAGGCACAACTGACCAGAATAGGACTGGACCTTCAAATGGATACACAGATTGGACTACAATACTTCAATATGCAACAGTGACTTATTACCTTCTTCAATGGTAGTCTTTCTGGGTGACACAATGGAACAGCACACAGGATTGTAATTAACCAAAGCTTAATTTACTGTATATCAAATTAAGCAAGTGAGATACAATGAAATACGGTTATTTTAAAGGGTTACTTAAATCGGCTTTAAAAAGATAAAAGAAATATCCCACACTACTCCCTCATTGATGCTAGACACAGTACAAATTAGATAGGCCTATCTGAGTCCCTTCCCCAAAGTCCTCTTCTTTCTTCTTCTTGAATCTTCGCTAGCAAGATAACTGCGCAGATATATTTGTAATCCGCATTAGGAATGAAGATCAAGAGAGAGAAAAAGAGCAGTGAGCTGTTGGTTGTCACCACAGGGTATCTGTGTAGCTGAGCAATAACTTCTGTGAGAGAGATGGGCCTCTGGCGACTCCTTTACAGATATTATTGTTTGTCTATGAATCTCCTGAGAGAGTATGCTGATCTACCCCGGGGTTTATCACCTTCTGTTACACTATAGCTATCTGTGGATAACGTTACTTCTTTTGGTAGATAAAGTCAGGTTTGGGCAAGTGCCCTCTCACCAACAGGATTTTCCCTTAGAACTCTCCACGGCTGTCTTAGTCTCTGTTCTCTGTCCCCAGCCACGCGAGGTGTTTGGGGTGGATGGCTCCGGTCTCTGCAAACAGCGATGGGACCTCTGGGAAGGGTCTCTTGCTTTGCATGGAACGTTTCAGCGTCGTCACTTCAGGCCCAGAGGCTTCGGCCTAGCATGCAGCATCAGCCCACAGCGCTGGCTTCCTGCTTGTCTCACTGTGTCTCTCCCAAGAGACTGAGCCTGGCTCCTCCCTTCCTTTATAAAGCTTCCCCCAGAAGGCTGCGCGGTGAAGCAGTGCATCCTGGTAGTCCAAGAGCACTATGGATGATGAAGTCTCTCAACTTCCTGAAAGGAAAATCACATCACAAGAAATTCCATAGTAGCTGCAGTGTGTCGTTTTGGCCACTAGATGGAGCCGAGTTCCTCTCAAATGTCAAACAATCATCTTTCAGGCATATTAAACACCGCTACACACTCCCCCCACTTAAGAAACTTTGGTCCCCAAAGAGGACAACAGCATGTACTCCAGTGCATATGTTGGCAGTACACAACAAAAACATTAACATATGCATAACAGGGAATTATCTTCCTTTTCATAAGCAGAATTCAAACTCAACAACTGCATATTACAACACAGGTTCGACATAGGAACCTCCCACCAATTGTCAGGGGAGGGAAGGTAATTCTGTTCACAGACCCCCGACACTTGGGTGGCTTGTACAGATGTGCCTGGGGGTGAGCTAGGGTTGTCCTCCACCAAATCTGCGGTGGAAGAACTAGGCTGATCAAGAGATCGTTTGGAAGTAAAGATAGCTTCTTCCGAGCATTCACCCAATTGGTCATAGGTCAGTCTTTTGGGTGGGTGAATGACTCTCCTGTCCCTCTGTTCTTTGGGAGGCACGATCTCAGAGGTACTAGGACCAGCCACTTCTGGGGATTCTTCAATGTCCTCCTCCTCATGTTCCAACACACAGGAATCTGATGTTTCAAGAGCGGTCAGTTCTTCTTCAGAGAAAGGTGCAACCTCCTCCTCAGGATCTTCATCATCAACTACTTCTTCTGGAAGCATGTGAAAAGGTATGAATTCGGGGGCTTCTGCCCGAAGGGTTCCTCTTTCAGCCAATTCGGATGAAGACAGGGAGGCAGGTGTGGGTTCTGGTAACTGAGATGACCACATCCAGTCAGGTACCTCCTCTTCATCTTCCAGATCTTCAGATGAAGAATTTCCCTCCCTCACATCTGGGAGTGTCGACTGAGATCTGGTGACTGGTCTGGATAGGCGGGAGGTCGAAGGGGTATCTGGCGAATCTACGACAGGAGGCATGCGAACTGCTTCAGAGAGAGGCAGTAGATGGTTCCTATGCCAAGTCTTCAATGGGCCCACACTTCCTTCAGGCCGAATTTGATACACAGGGAGGTTTGGTAGTTGCTTGCAGATAACATAAGGTTGGGATTTCCAGCGGTCTGCCAACTTGTGTTTTCCCGGGACACCCAAGTTCCTCAACAATACCCTGTCCCCGGGTTGCAAGTCTTGGATCCGAACTTTTAAGTCGAAATTCCTTTTATTCCTCAGTCCACGTTGATCAGATGTGGCCTGAGCTTTATCATAGGCCGATTTCAGACTCTTCCGCAGTCGGTCCACATATCCCTTGTGCGATGCTGAAGAGGTGTGATCGGGCGAGATGCCAAAGGCCAAATCCACTGGCAACCGAGCCTCTCGTCCAAACATTAGACGATAAGGGGAATATCCAGTAGCATCACTGACAGTACTGTTGTAGGCATGCACAATGGCAGCTACATGTTTGCCCCAATGCTGTTTCTTCTCTGAGCTCAAAGTCCCCAACATGTCCAAAAGAGTCCTGTTAAATCTTTCCGGCTGGGCATCCCCTTGTGGATGGTAGGGAGTAGTTCTAGTCTTTTGGATGCCTAACAGATCTAACAGTCTCTTGATCAGTCTGCTTTCAAAGTCTCTTCCCTGATCTGAATGGAGGCGTTGTGGTAACCCATAGTGTACAAAGAACTTTTCTACAAGAACTTTGGCTACCGTTGAGGCCTTCTGATCCTTTGTTGGGAATGCTTGGGCGTATCTGGTAAAATGGTCTGTTATCACAAGGACATTCCCTTGGCCACTCAGATCAGGCTCTAGGCAAAGGAAATCAATGCACACCAGTTCCATGGGTCCCTGGCTTTGCAGATGGCCCATTGGGGCTGCTTGACGTGGCAGAGTCTTCCTTTGTATACATCGGACACAAGAATGACAGTATCCTTCAACTTCGGCCCTCATACAGGGCCAGTAGAACCTGTTTCTGACAAGCTGAAAAGTTCTTTCAGGTCCCAGATGGCCATGATTATCATGAAGAGCAGCCAGAACTCTCTCCCTGTATTTAGCTGGTAAGAACAGTTGCCACTTCTCCTCCAGATCTTCAGATGGGCCTCTTCGGTAGGCCACCCCTTCTCGGATCTGTAACCGGGTCCACTCTCTATGCAACAGGCGGGCCCCCTGAGGAGAATCGGTTAGAAGCAACTCAGGGCGCTGGATCTCCAAGGCTTCCAAAAGAAGTTTTCCCAGAGGGTCTTCCAGCTGCTCCTTCCTCAAGTCCCTTTTGGATAGCCGGGGTAAATCTTCCCCTTCAACCTGGGTCCCCCTGCAATAGTATTTGGGTACCCCGACAGCCGAAACCCCAATCTCTTCGGCTCTTGATCCTCCTCTGGATCGAAGTTCAGTTCCCTGATATAGGGCACGCACCCCTTCTGGAGCCAAATGGGTCCATTCTTCATCAGGTTCGTGTGGTGCATGCAACCTTCTGGATAGGGCATCTGCATCCCTGTTCCCGATTCCTGGCCGATACTTCAGGCTGAAGTTGAAGCTAGAGAGGGCAGCCAACCATCTGTGTCCTGTGGCATCCAGCTTGGCTGTAGTCAACAGATAGGTAAGGGGATTATTATCCGTCTTGACAATGAATTCAGCTCCGTACAGGTAATCTTTCAATTTGTCAACCACTGCCCACTTCAAGGCCAAGAATTCAAGTTTGTGGGTAGGATAATTCCTTTCAGCAGGTAGTAGACTCCTGCTCACGTAGGCGACAGGTCGCAAGTGACCCTCATGTTCCTGGTAGAGTACCCCACCCAGCCCATCTCGGCTGGCATCGACATGCAGTTCATATGGTTTCATGGGGTCTGCATAGGCCAACACAGGGGCAGTGGTTAGATTCTTTTTCAGCTGAATGAAAGCCCCTTCACATTCTGGGGTCCACTGATCCTGGATGGATTCCTTAGCCTTCCGGGGTCCCATGGTGGACTTCGTCGGCTTGACCAGTTCAGGAACGTCATTTTCCTCGTTCTTTAGTAGCTCATTGAGGGGTCGGGCAATCTTGGCGAACCCCTCCACAAACCTCCTGTAATAGGAGCAAAAGCCCAGGAACGACCGAAGTTCGGTCACATTTGTAGGTCTCGGCCAGGAGGAGACAGCATCCAGCTTGTCCGGGTCGGTGGCTACCCCTTCTGCAGACACGATGTGGCCCAGGTAATGGACCGAGGATTGATAGAACTGACACTTCTCAGGAGAAAGTTTCAGGCCTTCTTCGTGTAGCCTCTTCAGGACCTTTTCCAACCTCTCCTCGTGTTCTTCCAAAGTCCTGCCAAACACGATAACATCATCCAAGTATACCAGTACCTCTATCAAATTCATATCCCCAACAGTCCTTTCCATCAGCCTCTGGAAAGTAGCAGGGGCTCCTGACAACCCCTGCGGCATGCGATTGAACTCAAAGAACCCCACGGGGGTTATGAAGGCTGTCTTTTCCCGGTCTTCAGGGTGCATGGGGATCTGATAGTACCCACTCTTTAAGTCCATCACACTGAACCACTTCGCCCCTGACAGGCTCTGTAGGGCGTCTTCAATTCGAGGAGTGGTATACTGGTCTGGGATGGTTCTTCTGTTCAGTGTTCGGTAGTCGATACAAAGCCTCAAAGATCCGTTTTTCTTCCGGACTACCACTATCGGAGAAGCATATGGGCTCCTGGATTCTCGAATAACCCCAGTCTTCTTGAGTTCCGCCAGCTGCTGACGTAGATCTTCTAAGTCACCCAAGGGAACTCGCCGGACTCTTTCTCGGAAAGGTTTGTCCTCACTCAGGCGGATCTTATGAGTGGCACTCCTGGCGCAGCCCACGTCAAACTCATCCTTAGAAAATATTCCTCGCCATCGAGCAAGTTGTGCCTTGGCCCTCTTCACCCATTCCGGTGGGAGGGCAGCGCTTCCAGAGCAGAGCTCTTCTATGACAACTTCACCACTTCCCTCCTCTTTAAGATCAGATGGGACAACTGGGGTAGCCGGGTTAACTTGGCCCAACAGCAATCTGGCCGGTACCTTCACCGGTGTAGTAGAGGTGTTTCTGACACTCACTAAAACCCTTCCACGGTTTTTCTGTAACACCTTCAAAGGGATCACTTCAGGGATTACTTCTATCCCTCTCTCCTCTTCCTGTGGACCTGATTCAAAGATGATAAAAGGGCCAGGCTGTTTCCATGTGAGTTTAACTGAAGCTTTCAGACAAGCCACCTCTCCTGGCTGCAAGACCTTTTCTGTTCTGTCCAACTTCCAGAGTCTTCCAACTCCTTCTGCAGGAGTCTCTTGCTCCAATACTAGTCGTTGATAGGCCTGCCGTAGCATGGGGTGAATCCTTGGCGCTGGAGAATCCTGTCCCTGGACCAGTTGTGTCAGGAGGCGCCTTACTAGGTCAGTGTTGGTCCCTACAATGAGAGAGCTTTTGTTGGCCCCTGGCGGACGAGGACAGACCACCGCTAGGGTGTCAAAGGTTTCAGCTTCACCAGCCACTGATGGGTCAAAGGTCAACTTGATTGGCAGATACCCGTCATAGGGAAAACTTTGAGTCCCGATACCCCATATCTCCAGATCTTCCAACTTCTGCAGAGGTAGATGGGTAAGGTGTTTATCATAGAAGTCTCTATACAGAAGAGTCACTTGGGCCCCAGTGTCGAGGAGGGCTCTTGTGTAAATTCCTTCTACCTGGACGGAGACTACAGGGGAAGGCCCGACCAAGTTAGTTGGGAATTCTCTTGAAGTGGCCTTGTTGTCTGATTCAGTTCTCTGCACCCAAGCTCTTTTCTTCTTTCTTTTTTTTCTTGGATTCAGTCCCCGCTGGGCACGGTGTGCATTGATTTTCCTCCCCCCAGTAGCCTGGAGTATAGAACGAGGGGCGTTGTACCTAGATCTTACTCCCTGACTCAGTTTCCCTGAACCAGTGAGCCTCCTGGAGTCCCTTGAAACTGGCGGGCACCCGGTTGACTCCTTCACCGGGGGCCCTCTGAAGTTTTCCGCTGGCTTGCGAGGTTTTGAGACAACCTTTCCTGGGCTGGGACATACTCCTCTAACATGACCTACTCCCCCACAGTTGAAACAAGTTAACAATCTTGTAGGTCTCGGTTCCGGATCTGCTCTAAGGTTAGCAGGTTCATCTGGCTTCTCTGATATGTTCCCATTAGGTAGAGTGGATGCCTGACTAGTCAGGATAGACACCATTTCTATCAACTGGGACACCTGGGTCTTTAGGAGTTCAACTTGCGAATCACCTTCTTCTACACTTATCACTCTGACTCGAGCAGTTGAGTCAAACTGCCGACTCTTCTTTTTGTTGTCCAACATGACCTCTTCCTCTCTGACCATTCGAATCAGGTCAGGGTATTCTAGAATGCCACCGTCTTGACGAGTTCGCAACAGTATGGCAATGGGATCTAAAGGTTGAGCCCCTCTCAGCACCTGCCGTGCACGAGTCTCATCTACCTTCCGGGGGTCTATCCCTTTCTTTAACAGGATCTGGTGGATGATCTTATCCAGGCGTCTAATAAATTCGGACAACTTCTCTTCCTCTTCTTGGTAACAGTGGTCTAACTGGTAAAGAAGTTCAGCCACGTTCTCCGTCCGACCAAATACATCTTGTAGAATGTCTAGATAATCCTGTGCAGTACAGTTCTTTTTGCTTAGCTTGAGATTACGTACGGCCTCTAGTGCAGGTCCCCTTAAACTTTCTGTGATTCTCTGTTTCTTATGCTGTTCTGGTACCTCCCACTCTTCCAAAGCCTGAGTGGCGGTATCTAACCACTCTTCAAACCCATCTTCTGTTGAAGGCACAGGCTGTTTCCCAGAGAATGTCCTGAGCTTCCTATATCCAGTCATCAGATAGTTTGGGGAGTCCTTACTACATTTTGCTACGATTTCCCCGAGAACAGCACACAGTTCTGAGCTAAAGGTAGACAAAGGTGGTGACTCTGGACTTCCTTCTTGGACACCTTTTTCTTTGCTGGATCCCCCAGGAGTGGTGGATGAGGGACCTTCAGTAAGGACTTCTGGATGTATTAAAAAAAGTTCTGTTTGGTCAGTAGTCTTTACACTGGTTCCCTTAAAGTAATCGGGGACCCCCTTCCTCCACTCACACAATGCATACGTGTGTGGAACGGTGGTGTCTGTCTTTATGTCAGTCACCCAGAATTTCCTGTCTGTGGACAGTGCCCTTAAAACTGGGAGGAGTTTTTCCTCAGTCCAGACCTCTCCCTTGATTTCAACCACCAGGCCATTTTCCACTACGACATTCTCTTCCCTGCACCACTCGGCTGCAGCGGTAGGATCCATTTCTGCGTTGAGGGGGATTCTGTGGCTGAGAGGGTTGTGTTGCAGGACTGTAGAGATCCCGGACGAGCCCCCACGTGTAGCACCACCCCCGCAGGAGCTGCTGATTATGTTATTGGGTCTACACCCTGCCTAACAACCCTATAGAACTGGCTCGATCCCTCCTCAGGCACAACTGACCAGAATAGGACTGGACCTTCAAATGGATACACAGATTGGACTACAATACTTCAATATGCAACAGTGACTTATTACCTTCTTCAATGGTAGTCTTTCTGGGTGACACAATGGAACAGCACACAGGATTGTAATTAACCAAAGCTTAATTTACTGTATATCAAATTAAGCAAGTGAGATACAATGAAATACGGTTATTTTAAAGGGTTACTTAAATCGGCTTTAAAAAGATAAAAGAAATATCCCACACTACTCCCTCATTGATGCTAGACACAGTACAAATTAGATAGGCCTATCTGAGTCCCTTCCCCAAAGTCCTCTTCTTTCTTCTTCTTGAATCTTCGCTAGCAAGATAACTGCGCAGATATATTTGTAATCCGCATTAGGAATGAAGATCAAGAGAGAGAAAAAGAGCAGTGAGCTGTTGGTTGTCACCACAGGGTATCTGTGTAGCTGAGCAATAACTTCTGTGAGAGAGATGGGCCTCTGGCGACTCCTTTACAGATATTATTGTTTGTCTATGAATCTCCTGAGAGAGTATGCTGATCTACCCCGGGGTTTATCACCTTCTGTTACACTATAGCTATCTGTGGATAACGTTACTTCTTTTGGTAGATAAAGTCAGGTTTGGGCAAGTGCCCTCTCACCAACAGGATTTTCCCTTAGAACTCTCCACGGCTGTCTTAGTCTCTGTTCTCTGTCCCCAGCCACGCGAGGTGTTTGGGGTGGATGGCTCCGGTCTCTGCAAACAGCGATGGGACCTCTGGGAAGGGTCTCTTGCTTTGCATGGAACGTTTCAGCGTCGTCACTTCAGGCCCAGAGGCTTCGGCCTAGCATGCAGCATCAGCCCACAGCGCTGGCTTCCTGCTTGTCTCACTGTGTCTCTCCCAAGAGACTGAGCCTGGCTCCTCCCTTCCTTTATAAAGCTTCCCCCAGAAGGCTGTGCGGTGAAGCAGTGCATCCTGGTAGTCCAAGAGCACTATGGATGATGAAGTCTCTCAACTTCCTGAAAGGAAAATCACATCACAAGAAATTCCATAGTAGCTGCAGTGTGTCGTTTTGGCCACTAGATGGAGCCGAGTTCCTCTCAAATGTCAAACAATCATCTTTCAGGCATATTAAACACCGCTACAAGTGTATGGGGGAGGGGTTCTACAGTGTATGGGGGAGGGATTCTACAGTGTATGGGGGAGGGAGGGGATTGAAGCGTGGGGGGGAGGGGATTGTAGCATGGGGGGAGGGGATTGTAGTGTGTTGGGGAAGGGAGGGGATTGTAGTGTATGGGGAGGGGATTGTAGTGTATGGGGAAGGGAGGGGATAGTAGTGTATGGGGAAGGGAGGGGATTGTAGTGTATGGGGGAGGGAGGGGATTGTAGTGTGGGGGGGAGGGAGGGGATTGTAGTGTATGGGGGGGAGGGAGGGGATTGTAGTGTATGGGGGAGAGGGGATTGTAGTGTATGGGGGAGGGAGGGGATTCTAGTGTATGGGGGGACGGAGGGGATTGTAGTGTATGGAGGGACGGAGGGGATTGTAGTGTATGGGGGAGGGGTTCTACAGTGTATGGGGGAGGGATTCTACAGTGTATGGGGGAGGGAGGGGATTGAAGCATGGGGGGGAGGGGATTGTAGCATGGGGGGAGGGGATTGTAGTGTGTTGGGGAAGGGAGGGGATTGTAGTGTATGGGGAGGGGATTGTAGTGTATGGGGAAGGGAGGGGATTGTAGTGTATGGGGAAGGGAGGGGATTGTAGTGTGGGGGGGATTGTAGTGTGGGGGGAGGGAGGGGATTGTAGTGTATGGGGGGAGGGAGGGGATTCTAGTGTATGGGGGGTTGTAGTGTATGGGGGGAGGGGATTGTAGTGTATGGGCGGGGATTATAGTGTATGGGGGGAGGGGTTTGTAGTGTATGGGGGGAGGGGATTATAGTGTATGCGGGGGATTATAGTGTATGGGGGAGGGGGGTTATAGTGTATGGGGGAGGGAGGGGATTGTAGTGTATGGGGGGGGGATTGTAGTGTGGGGGGAGAGAGGGGATTGTAGTGTAAGGGGGAGGGAGGGGATTGTAGTGTATGGGGGGAGGGGATTGTAGTGTATGAGGGAGGGAGGGGATTGTAGTGTATGGAGGAGGGAGATTATAGTGTATGGGGGAGGGGTTCTACAGTGTATGGGGGATGGAGGGGATTGAAGCGTGGGGGGAGGGAGGGGATTGTAGCGTGGGGGGAGGGAGGGGATTGTAGTGGGGGGAGGGAGGGGATTGTAGTGTGTTGGGGGAGGGGATTGTAGTGTGTTGGGGAAGGGAGGGGATTGTAGTGTACAGGGAGGGGATTGTAGTGTATGGGGAAGGGAGGGGATTGTAGTGTATGGGGAAGGGAGGGTATTGTAGTGTATGGGGGAGGGATGGGATTGTAGTGTATGGGGGGGAGGGGATTGTAGTGTATGGGGGAGGGAGGGGATTGTAGTGTATGGGGGGATGGAGGGGATTGTAGTGTATGGGGGGGGGAGATTATAGTGTATGGGGGAGGGGTTCTACAGTGTATGGGGGAAGGGTTCTACAGTGTATAGGGGAGGGAGGGGATTGAAGCGTGGGGGGAGGGAGGGTATTGTAGTGGGGGGGGGGAGGGGATTGTAGTGTGTTGGGGAAGGGAGGGGATTGTAGTGTATGGGGAAGGGAGGGGATTGTAGTGTATGTGGAAGAGAGGGGATTGTAGTGTATGGGGAAGGGAGGGGATTGTAGTGTGGGGGGGGAGGGGATTGTAGTGGGGGGAGGGGATTGTAGTGTATGGGGGGGGAGGGGATTGTAGTGTATGGGGGGGAGGGGATTGTAGTGTATGGGGGGGAGGTGATTGTAGTGTATGGTGGGAGGGGATTATAGTGTATGGGGGTGGGGTTATAGTGTATGGGGGAGGGAGGGGATTGTAGTGTATGGGGAAGGGAGGGGATTGTAGTGTGGGGGGAGAGAGGGGATTGTAGTGTAAGGGGGAGGGAGGGGATTGTAGTGTATGGGGGAGGGAGGGGATTGTAGTGTATGGGGGAGGGAGGGGATTGTAGTGTATGGGGGGGATTGAACGATAAATGTCGGGTTGGAGATTGGTGTGGGGGAGGGGAGATGTGAGGGCGGGAAATCAGAGATGAGGGGGGAGGGGGGGCAATTTTCCCGCGGCGGTGTGTGCGTCCCAACGGCTGTCTGTGGGGCTATGCGCAGTAGCGCAATTCCATGGACACAGGGACGGACGCAGAGACACTTGGGTTTTATTACTATAGATTATATGGCTGTTCTTTGTATACTGATTATGTGGCTGTACTTTATATACTGATTATGTGACTGTATTTTATATACTGATTATGTGGCTGTTCTTTATATACTGATTATATGGCTGTACTTTATATACGGATTATGTGGCTGTACTTTATATACAAATGATGTGGCTGTACTTTATATACTGATTATGTGGCTGTACTTTATATACTGATTATGTGGCTGTACTTTATATACTGATTATGTGGCTATACTTTATATACTGATTATGTGGCTGTACTTTATATACTGATTATGTGGCTGTACTTTATATACTGATTATATGGCTGTACTTTATATACTGATTATGTGGCTGTTTTTATATACTGATTATATGGCTGTACTTTATATACTGATTCTGTGGCTATACTTTATATACTGATTATGTGGCTATACTTTATATACTGATTATGTGGCTGTACTTTATATACTGATTATGTGGCTGTACTTTATATACTGATTATGTGGCTGTACTTTATATACTGATTATATGGCTGTACTTTATATACTGATTATGTGGCTGTATTTATATACTGATTATATGGCTGTACTTTATATACTGATTATATGGCTGTACTTTATAACAGTGGTGGCTGGTGCTCAAAATTTTGGGGGGGGGGGGGGGGGCGCAAAAAGAAAAATGTAATAGGTATTGCTTCGCGGCAAAATAAGCGGTAAAAAAATTGCGTGACTTTGAGGTCATGGTACAGGCATGGCACAGGTGATGGTATAGGCATGGCACAGGTGATGGTATAGGCATGGCACAGGTGATGGTACAGGCATGGCACAGGTGATGGTACAGGTGATGGTATAGGCATGGCCCAGGTGATGGTATAGGCATGGCACAGGTGATGGTATAGGCATAGCACAGGTGATGGTACAGGCATGGCACAGATGATGGTATAGGCATGGCACAGGCATGGCACAGTTGATGGTATAGGCATGGCACAGGTGATGGTACAGGCATGGCACAGGTGATGGTATAGGCATGGCACAGGTGATGGTACAGGCATGGCACAGGTGATGGTATAGGCATGGCACAGGTGATGGTACAGGCATGGCACAGTTGATGGTATAGGCATGGCACAGGTGATGGTACAGGCATTGCACAGGTGATGGTACACGCATGGCACAGGTGATGGTATAGGCATGGCACAAGTGATGGTATGGGCATGGCACAGGTGATGGTACAGGCATGGCACAGGTGATGGTACAGGCATTGCACAGGTGATGGTACAGGCATGGCACAGGTGATGGTACAGGCATGGCACAGGTGATGGTATAGGCATGGTACAGGTGATGGTATAGGCATGGCACAGGTGAGGTCACAGGTCGGCTTCAATCACTTACCTGCTCTCCTCCTGGGCTGCCTGCGAGACGTCCACGGCGCTGCTCCTCTCCTCTCGTCCTCTTCTTCTGATGGCGGCGGGATTCCGGGAACCGTCCACGGCGCTGCTCGTCTTGTCCTCTTCAGTCTTCTTTGACAGCGGCGGGCTCTCTGGGTCTTTTGATCGGATCGGGCGGTGACGGTGCGTGACTGACGCACGCACCGGCACCGCCCCCATTGCGATGTCAGTGGGGTCAGCAATCGGATGTACTTGATGATGATTGGTCCAGGCTGGAGACTGGACCAATCACAGCCAGGATATCACGAAAGTGGGGGTGTCCTAGCGCTATGACCTGCGCCCAGGTTACGTCCCAGAAGGCAGCCAATCGGCGCCTCTGCTGGGTCGTAAACCCCACCCCCCCCCCCCATAGCCACCCACCACATAGGCCGGCGAACACGATTTTTTTTTAAAACTTTATTGTTCTTTTTGTAATCTTTTTTTTTCTTTCCTTTTTTTTAGGGGGGGGGCGGCACCCTGGCGCCCCCTATGCACAGGCCGCCACTGCTTTATAAACTGATTATATGGCTGTACTTTATATACTGATTATGTGGCTGTACTTTATATACTGATTATGTGGCTGTGAGTTATATTTTGATACTGTGTCTGTGTGTTATATTCTGATACTTTGGCTGTATTGTATATGCTGATTATGTGGCTGTACTGTATATGGCTGTGTATTCGGATACTGTGGCTGCACTGTATATGCTGATTCTGTCGCTGTACTTTATAATCTGATACTGTGGCTTTACTGTATATGGCTGCATATGCTGATACTGTGGCCTACACTTATCAACATATAAAGTGCAGCCACAGTATCAGAATATACAGCCATATATACTACAACCACAGAATCAGTATATAAAGTGCAGACACAGTATCCGAATATAACACACAGCCACAGAATCAGTGTTTACAGTACAGCCACAGTATCGGGATATAAAGTACAGCCATATAGCACCTATTGTACTATGATCATCATGATAATGATCATACTGTAAGCATAGTAAGATGAACAAAAAATACCTCTGTGTGCAATGGCCGCTCCCCTCCAGCACACAGGGAATGTGCAACCAATATAAATTACGATGATCTACCTAGGGCTCCTTTGTAATCCTTTACAATCTATTATAGTACATCAATAAATATGGCTCCATGGAAATCTAAAAGGAAAATGCCTCATAGCGTAGTAGTAGATTTAATGTTTTATTGACATAAAAGCAATCCAATATGATGCACTCACATTTAGTAAGCAGATAGCAGGCTAAAACCATAACAAGTACCGTGGTCCGGTTCCCCGGCTTCACGGCTTCCTAGTGTTGCGATTGTGATCTTAAGACCAGGGCTTTTTTTCAGCTGGAACTTGGTGGAACTCAGTTGTAAACACTTGTAAACCCAGAAGCCTGGCTTCTGGGTTTACAAGTGAAAGCTTGTCTCCCAATGGCTCCCACAGATCCGATCTCCTGCTGAGTGCAGGATGGGGACAAGGGGGATGCAGGTGCCGTAAAGATGACACCCCCCCCTCCCCTCCCTTGGATGATCTCCCTGAAGGTGAGAGAGTCGGAGCAACCTACAGTGTGCCGGGAGGTATTAGAGCTGGCTGGGTGCTTCAGCTTAAAACAGCAACAAAAGTAAGACATGTGGTGGATGGTGTAGCCTTTAACCGCTTGCCGACCGCCGCACGACTATTTACGGCGGCGGTCAGCCCTTCACAGGCAAAGCGACGTAGGGCTACGTCGCTAGACTGTGAGTCTCTAGGGAGCGAGTGCGCGCCGCCGGAGGCGCGCTCCCGCGCGGTCACGGACTCTCCCGCGCGTGTGCCGGCGGACCTGATGTCCGCCGGTCACTCACGATCGTCCGTTACACCGGGAGAAAGGCAGGCGGCTAATGTAAACAAAGCCGCCTGTCATTCTCCCCTGTGTAAGAATGGTGATCATACGGTTCTACTATGTAGAACCGTTGATCACTGTTCTTACACATCAAGCCACAGCCAATCACAGTTAGAAACACGCCCCTAGGGACACACTTAACCCCTCCCTCTCAAAAAAAGTTAACCACTTCACTGCCAGTGTCTTTTTTACAGTAACAGTGCATATGTATGGCACTGATTACTGTAGAAATGTCACTGGTAACCCCAAAAGTGTCAAAAATGTCAGTCAAGGGTCCGATCTGTCCGCCGCAATGTCGCAGTCCCGCAAAAAAAAATCGCAGATCGCCGCCATTATGCGTTAAAAAAAAAAAACAACAAAAATTACAAAAATCTTTCCCTTTGTTAGTAAACGTAATAACTTTTGTGCAAACCAATCAAAATATGCTTTTTGCGATTTTTTTACCAAACATATGGTAAAAAAAGAATTGGCCTAAAATGTTAAAAAATTTAGATTTTTACATTTTTTTGGGGGAATTTCATATAAAAAAATGTGAAAAATATTATTAATTTTGCAAAATTGACGCTCTTTTTTTGTTTATAGCGCATGATCAAAAAATCGCACAGGTGATCAAATACCACCAAAAGAAAGCTCTGTTTGTGGGAAAAAAAGGACGTCAAATTCGTTTAGGTACAGCGTCGCACGACCGTGCAATTGTCCGTTAAAGTCACACAGTGCCGAATCGCAAAATAGGCCCTGGTCAGGAAGGGGGTAAAATCTTCCAGGGCTTAAGTGGTTAAAGAGGTGGGGAGAAGATGGGGGCAGTGAGGGGGGGAGGGATTTAAGCAGAGGTCCGAGCTAAAGAGGGGTAAAAATGAGATGTGGATGGGGGTGCAGAGGTAAGCAACTCTGGAAGAAGGCTGGACTCTGCACTCTGTATGCAGCGCACCCCTGGTATTGACCATACCCGCTATTTGATGTGGTTTGTAGGGTGTGTGTGTGGGAGGGGGTTGTAGTTGAGTTCCTGCACCTATTTTTTGAGAGAAAAAGCCCTGCTCAAGACCATGTGTTTGGTGATATAAATATATCAGATAAGGCAAGGAGGACATTAGTTAAACAGAGCATATGGACTATCACAGGACATCAGAGATCTATGACACACCCAATAAACTGTGAAGAGGTTTTGAGAATGGATCAAAGAGTCTCCTAATGGGAAACTCTCACCTCATCCTGTTTGGTTTTTCATTGTCTCCGAAGACTGGCTAAGTGAACACAATGGAGTATAGCACTTAAGTGGGTCATTTAGCATGGCACCTAATTATCTCTTTTGAATGGAGGTCTCATTTAAATATGACTGATAAGGAAATTGATCACTGCTTGTAGCTCTGTCCCTTGACTGCTTGAAGTGCTAAACTGTTTATGCTCGAGGCCCCGTCCACCAACTCTGTGATGTTTAATATATAGCAGGTAGATGCCTCCATTGAATGAATAATATTATATTTTAAGAGCTTTGTAGCAGTCTTCAGTCTACTGAATATGTAAAGAGGTCAAGGTGTGGTATGAATTTTTTATGATAGATCTGTATTCATCTTGAAATAATCCCTAAGTTCCTAATAAATCTAAGATAATGCATTGATAAGACAGTTTGATCTTAGTTGCCTGTAGCTAACACAATAGCTTCAGATAAATGGCTATCCTTCTTGGAGATATATTTAAACATGTCTATTAGCAAAGCACACCCTGACACACCTACAGATACCCATACAAAAAGATTTCTGATTGTTCTATTAAGGTTTCCATAGACATTAGTCAGTAGTTTTCTAATTTAGTCATTGGCCAAAGTGGGCAATGGCCTGAAATCTATGGGTCACCTAAAAATTGCAGTTCTCCAAAAAGTGTTATTATTATTATTCAGCATTTGTATAGTGCCAACAGTTTGCATAGTGCTTTACAATATAAAGGGAGACAATACAGTTACAGTACAATACAGTACAAGAGGGTAGATGTGGAGGCAACACTATAAGAAATTCAGCAGAACAATCGTCTGATTTTTCTCATTGTTTTCACAGCAAGTCGGAACTTAAGAAGGAATAATGTATGAAAATTCAAAAGGCTTTTTTTTTTTGTTTGTTTCTGATCATGTGCAGTCTTTCATTTCCCATTTTCCTCTTCCAAAAATTGTACGAAAACAGTACACATTACACAAAAATCATTTTTTTAGGTCCCGTCCGGAAAAAGATTTGACTTTGTCCCTTTCGGAAATTTTCGTTCAGGAAGTAGTAACCAGAAAATTGTGTGATCGTTTTTACAGGAGCAAAGATTTTAATAATACTTAAGGTGAAACAAAAAAAATGAAAAATTCCTTTAAATATCGTGCCTGGGGGGGTCCCCTTAATGTGCCTGTAAAGCATCATTATGATGTATGTAGCCAGCCGCAGCAATACTGACATTTCTAAAGAAAAAATGTCATTTAAACCTGCTCACGGCTGTAATGTATTGTCAGCTCCCGGCAATACAGATAAAAAAACATGAAAAAAACGGCGCAGGGTCCCCCCAAAATCCATACCACACTCTTATCCGAGCATGCAACCTGGCAGGCCAGGATAGGGGGGGATGAGCGAGCGTCCCCCCCCCCCCCCTCCTGAACCATACAAGGCTGCTTGCCCTCAACATGGGGAGGGTGCTTTGGGGTTCCCCCGCCATAGCACCTTGTCCCATTGTTGATGGGGACAAGGGCCTTTTCCCGACAACCCTGGGCTTGTCATGTGACATCAGAAGGGGCGGTGCCACTGGGTGATGTAACCGGGTGGCCCCTCCCTTTGCCTATAAAAGAGCTGTCAAAGCTGAAGAAAGGCATACGGCGGGATGCCTCAGAAGAGGCAAAGCGTTTTTGGAATTTTTTCTATTTTTCAGGTCGGCGGGAGTCGTGATTGACGATGGATTTACATAGAGGGACACTATTTTATTTTTTATTTTTAATAAAGGACTTGTCAATAACTGTGTTCTGTGGTTTTTCTTTTTTTACACTTTTTTGGTGAATGGGTAGGGGTACGATGTACCCAATACCCATTCACATAGAGGGGGGGGCTGGGATCTAGGTGCCCCCTTGTTAAAGGGGGCTTCCAGATTCAGATAAGTCCCCCACCTGCAGACCCCCCACAACCACAGCCCAGGGTTGTCGAGAAGAGGCCCTTGTCCCCATCAACATGGGGACAAGATGCTTTGGAGGGCACCCCAAAGCACCCTCCCCATGTTGAGGGCAAATGGCATGGTATGGCTCCTGGGCTGCCAGGCTTCATGCTCAGATAAGGGTCTGGTATGGAGTTTGGGGGCACCCCACTCCGGTTTTTTTTTTTCTTAATTTTGGCGTGGAGTTCCCCTTAAAATCAGTACCAGACCCAAAAGTCCTGGTATAGATCTTGGAGGGGACCCCATGCTGTTTTAATTTTTTTTTTTTTTATTCTGTCATAGGGTTCCCCTTAACCACTTACAGGATACTTTCACCCCCTTCCTGCCTAAACTAATTTTCAGCTTTCAGTGCTCATTGGCATCTATGGGAAATATTGGTCGGCTTGTCATGGCACTGCTCCCCATCTTTAACATTGGCATCTATGGGAAATATTGGTCAGCTTGGCATGGTACTGCTCCCCATCTTTAACATTAGCGTCTTTAGGAAATATTGGTCAGCTTGGCATGGCACTGCTTACAAACTACAAGTGACAGGGACACAAAACTTGGGGAAGCACAGAGAGGGGACACAGGACTACAATATATCTATACATGTCAAAAGCGGGGTATGCCTGTACACTACAATGACTGCACTAAACTAACTCAACACACTATCCACAAACCACCTGCCTAATCCCTATTATAATATACTATAAACGGGTGGCCTGTCAGCAGCAGCCTTATATAGTGTGGGGCGTGGACTAAGCCCCTGAGCCATGATTGGCTAAAGGCATTCTGCCTTTGGCCAATCATGGCTCTGACAGAACATTGTGCTGTAATTGGCCAAAGCATACAGGTCAGGTGCATGCTTTGGGCAATCACAAGCACTTAATGCACTGCAATTACCCAGTGTATTATGGGGCGCTTATCAGCGGGCAAACTTCCGGCCAAGCACCCCATTTGTTTGTGTGTTCGGCAAACACACGTACAGCTGATGTTCGAGTCGAACTTTCGTTCAACTCTAACATAAAGCCCATCCCTAGAGGTGACCATAGGGGGAGGAGACAAGATAACTAGAGTGCACAAGGTCTTGTGAGGAGCAGAGAAGATGATTTGGGTGATATTTCAAGACAAGATCGGGGCAAAGTTGTATATGGCTTTGTATGTTGTCCTAATAATTTGAATTTAATTAATTGAGCAATGGGAAGCCAGTAAAGGTATTGGCAGAGTGCAGTGGCAGACACTTAGTGGTTGGTGAGGTGGATGATATAAAAATCATGAAATAGAGGAAATAAAGGAGAGATTGCCACGGAGAGATCCAAATGAGTGTAGCAATTCAAACAAAATGTTGAAGGTTCTGATAAAAAAACAGTGCATGGATAAATGCATGTGCTCACATCTGTAGGGTTGCAAGAAGCCCATATAGGGATCAAGTAATCAGATTGAGTTCTTGAGGAAAGTATATGTGTCTCCAAGCATATATGGTGGGTGATTCTCCTCTGGGTGTTCAGGGTGATCATATACCAGAGCATATATGGATCCCAGTGCACAATGAGGTAAAAATTTGCATCCAAAAATATGGAGATGAGCTCAGCAGTGGTGCCCATGGTAAAGGACAAAGCTTCAAGGTCTTTTAAACAAGAGATACATATAGTTATTTGGTATGTATCAAATACCAACACCATCAATGCCCACTTCCTCAGAATCAGTGTATTAAACACTAGACAGAATAAAGAGTAATGGGTTTTGACTGTATCCCAAATGTCAATCAGTGGGTGCATTTAAAAAAAAAGGAGGCAGGGGGAAAATTGTCAGCTGAATAGTGACTGCATCCAATCAGATGACAGTCATTGTTTAGGTATTTTGACAGCCGGCTGTCAAAGTACAATAGCTGAAGTGGGAAATTCCTTCATTTGTGCCAAATAGGCTGGTATAGGATGCACAAAAAAAAAAAAAATCAATAAGTGATTGGCCAGCTTATGATTAAGAAATATACTTAATATAATAGAATAAAATAGGGTGTCATTGGTGAAATATACAGCATCATGTGTAAATAAATGGCATAAAAAAATGTATAGAATATACACATATAATTATCCTAAATTGAACCTTACAGTATTGACTGATGTTGTTTTAAAATGACAGATTAAAAAAAATACAATAAAAATATGATGGCATACATAATGTTTGTTGTAATTCATATTTCACTGATATTTATGTGTGGATAAATTAAATAAAATTGGTTTGAAGAGTTATACAATATGGATAAAACATTTTATATTCAATTTTATAAAGCTAGTAAAAATTCATTATCATATGTATTCATTGTGGTGAGGGAAATGGGACAAGTGAGAAGGATGGTTTGATTATAAAATATGTATATATTCTCCATTGAAATAAAAATATAAGGAAAAATGAGGATGCCGGATGGATGAGTTTATAAAACAGTTAACTCTGTATATAGTATATACTCACTGGCCACTTTATTAGGTGCACCTTACTAGTACCGGGTTGGATCCCCTCTTGCCTTCAGAACTGCCTTAATTCTTCCTGGCATAGATTCGACAAGGTGTTGGAAATATTTCCTTCGAGATTTTGGTCCATATTGGCATGATAACATTTAAGCAGTTGCTGCAGATTTATTGGCTGCACATCCATGATGTGAATCTCCTGTGGACTGTGGAGGCCATTGGAGTACAGTGACCTCATTGTCATGTTTAAGAAACCAGTGGTGAGATGATTTGAACTTTGTGACATGATGCATTATCCTGCTGGAAGGAGCCATCAGAAGATGGGTACACTTTAGTCATAATTGCTGTGGCGTTTAAACAATGCTTAATTGGTACTTAAGGTGCCCAAAGTGTGCCAATAAAATATCCCCCACAACATTACACCACCAGCCTAAACCATTGATACATGGTGGGATGGATCCATGCTTTCATGTTGCAGCTTCCATGTTTCAATGTCGCAGCTGAAATCGAGACTCTTCAGAACAGGCAATGTTTTTCCAATCTTCTATTGTCCAATTTTGGTGAGCCGGTTTCCTGTTCTTATCTTACAGGAGTGGCACCCGGTGGGGTCGTTTGCTGCTGTAGCTCATCTGTTTAAGGTTCGATGTGTTGTGCATTCAGAGATGGTATTCTGCATACCCTGGTTGTAACAAGTGGCTATTTGAGATACTGTTGCCTTTCTTGCCATCTTGATTTAATTTAATTGAATCACTTACTGAATATGCAGTTTCTTTATCTTCAATCCTTGCCTGCAGTATGTTCCTCTTTATGCTGGTGCCATGACTGCTGCCCAGGTTTCTTGTTTCAGGGTAGCTTCTATCACTTGCAGCATTTATGGATTTACTGCATACAGGAACTAAAATTATGTCTCCCTACACTGTGTGCATCAATAGGAACACACAGCCCATAGCCCAGGATTGCAAAGCACTCCCCAGCTTCTCCCTTCCCCCCCCCCCTCCCTATTACAAGCTAACCAACTAAATCCAGACTGCACTGTTCACTCTTTCCTGTGAAGACTGGAAGTTTAGGAAAGCAGTACTGAGAGGGCAGGAACCAGCAGCATTACTAGTTGGAAACTGCAAGTGATAGGCATACATTGTAACAAAACAGTTTACTGGGAAATGTTTATTTTATTTTGTGAATTGTGTTAGTTTTAAAACAACACTGAGGGTTTAAAGAGGAAGTAAAGCCGCTGAAAAAAAATGTGAAAAAATAAACCTGTAAAGACAAAGGCATAATGAGCTAGTATGCATCGCATACTAGCTCATTATGAAGTACTTACCTAAAAATGAAGCCCCCGCAGTGCCGACAGGGCGGCCGACATGTCCGGCTGTCCTGGTTCCTGGATCGCGTCCTTCGGCCATCTGATTGGCCGGAGGCGCGATTACATCACTCTTGCGCATGCGCGTGGAAGCCGCCGTTCACGCACTGGTCTCTGAAGGAACGGCACGGGTGACCGTTCCTTCAGAGCGCATGCACTGATGACGTCATCGGCTGCATGCACTGTAAATATCTCCTAAACGATGCATGTTTAGGAGATTTTTATAGCACCTATAGGTAAGCCTTAATATAGGCTTACCTGTAGGTAAATGTCAACAAAGACAGGAAGTATGAACAAAGCATATCCCTTTAGTGTGTACTTGTCTCAACTGAGAGCACTAAGTGTTATTTCTGTCTGCTGCTCCATTCCTCTGCTATCTGCATGAGCTGCTTTTGACAAGTTTTCCTGACACCAAGAGAAAAATGGTGATCCAGGAGGGATCTCCAGCAGATTAACAGTCCCAGCTCTGTTCCTGTGAGCTGTGGGAAGCTGGAGTGTGTAATTTCAGCTTTCTTCTCCCTTTTTTTTAAACTTTCACACAAGCGTTCTAAATCCTGGACTTTAAATGGATGTAGAGAAGAGAAGTCTGCAGATAATCTGGTACAAAGTATGCACGATAATTTGTTTGTATCATCCGAGGCCAGTCACTTCACTAAGTATACAGTACTGTGCACAAGTTGTAGGCAAGTGTTAAAAAAAAAAAATGCTGTAAATTAGGAATGCTTTTCCCTGACGATGACACGGACAAATACACACTGCACTTTCTCCGTGAAACCTTATTCACAGCTAGGAAATTGATAGCCCAAAAGTGGATGCAGCCAGCTTCACCTACCCTATCTTCCTGGTTAGTGGCCGTCAATGCTACCCTCCCATACAAAAAGGTCCTCTATGCTAATAGAGGATGTCCAAAAAGGTATAATAAGATCTGGGATAGATGGCTCGAGGCCCCTGCTACGTGTACCACCTGACTAAGGACGCTTGCCATGGTGGTGACCTACGCACACTGCTTCCTTGGGATCTCGCCCGCACCCGCGGCTCACATTTAGCCTGACGCTACATACTTATTGGTTTGATATTGCAGCATTATGCTACAGGCCTATAGTACTGTTGTTACTTATTTTTTGTTTACCGTGGCAATCCCCCCTAGTTCCTCGGGCATCCCGCAGGACGGGGGATTACATCCTTATTGCCCTTTCACCAGACTTTAATTGTGTAACAAGTGTTTCAGTAATGTTTTCAATGACGGTGACTGTACCTGCTTCTATTTTTTTTGTTGTGATGTACTTAACTCAATAAACGTTTGTTTGTTTTTTTAAAAAAATTAGGAATGCTTTTAGAAATAGAAAGTAAATGAACAGAAGAGGAATCCAAATCAAATCAATATTTGGTGCGACCACACTTTGCCCTCAAAACACAATCAATATTTCAATTCCTCTAGGTACACTTGCACACAGTTTTTGAAGGAACTCGGCAGGTAGGTTGTTCCAAATATCTTGGAGAACTAACCACAGATCTTCTATGGATGTAGGCTGCCTCAAATCCTTCTGTCTCTTCATGTAATCCCAAAGAGACTCCACCATGCTTCACTGTTGCCTGCAGACATTCAATATTGTACCGCTCTCCAGCCTTTCCCAAACAAACTGCCTGCTGCTACAGCCAAATATTTCAAATATTGAATCAGCCCAAAACACCTGCTGCCATTTTTCTGCACCCAAGTTCCTATGTTTCTGTGCATTGTTCAGTCTCTTAGCCTTGTTTTCACGTCCTATGCACCAAAACAAAGGAATTAGGGTGCAGAAAAATGACTGCAGGTGCTCTGGACATGCAAACAGGTAGTGCCATGTTTGGGATTTGAAACGACCCAATTACAATGAACAACCAATGAAGCTATTAAAAAAGGTAGCCCCTTTTCTATTTTCACATCTTACAGGAAAGGATTACTTGGGGGGGGGGGGGGCTAGGGTTGTAGCATGTTCCTTGTGTTGAAAGCTAACAGTATAGATCCCATGGTGTAAGGAATTAACACGCCATAGCCAGTAGACAGGGCAGCCATCAGGGGGGACAGCCCATACACATGTAGGGGGCCCAAGTGTTCCGAGGGGCCCGGCCACCCAGGCCCCAACCAACGAGACCGAGTTGTTGCTGCTGTAGTAACTAGCAATTGCTAAAGCAGGGCGGCTGCAGAGTAAGCGGATGCAGCTGAAGGAATGTCTCTTTGCAGGATTGGGATGTTTCTTTGCTGAATATATGAGTCCAACTCTTTATTGGATTGGGATGTCTCTTTGCTGAATATATGAGGCCGTCTCTTTACTGGATTGAAATGTCTCTTTGCTGAATATATGAGACCATCTCTTTACTGGATTGGGATGTTTCTTTGCTGAAAATATGAGGCTGTCTCTTTGCTGGATTGGGATGTTTCTTTGCTGAATATATGAGTCCAACTCTTTATTGGATTGGGATGTCTCTTTGCTGAATATATGAGGCCGTCTCTTTACTGGATTGAAATGTCTCTTTGCTGAATATTTGAGACCATATCTTTACTGGATTGGGATGTTTCTTTGCTGAATATATGAGTCCATCTCTTTACTGGATTGAGATGTCTCTATGCTGAATATATGAGGCCGTCTCTTTTCTGAATATATGGGGATGTTGCTTTGCTGGAATGGATTCATTTTCATGTAGAAGTGGGTGCACTGTAGGACTTGGTGGGATGGCAAGCGGGCGGATTTGGTGGGGCAGCCAGAGGGCGACGGGCCCTGCAGAATTTTGATGGTCAGGCCCGGATGGGCCCAGGCCTAAAGCTGTGTAAGGGGCCCCAAAATTTCTGATGGCTGCTCTGCCAGTAGATATACTTGCCAAGCTTGATCTATTGATTGATGGTCATTGTATACAGGGTTCATAAAGATACCCAAAGACATACTAAGGTGACTGGTCATATAGGGGATTATAGAAAGGATCATGGACACATGATCAAGTGCAGTTTTCTAACCTGTTTAAATCAATTTTCACTCATAGAGCAATCATCGGGTCTTCTTCTGCTGCCAGCTCAGATGACAAATTGTTAACTGAAATTGGCCAGTTGAGCTGGCCATTGACTGTTCCTGCTAATACGGGCGAGATTCGAACCATGTATGGGCAGACTGAATGTACCCAAGTTGATCAACCACACAACCAGCCTGTTGGATTTTAAATGCGAATATTGATAGCGGCTGTTATAGCCACTACCAATACCACTGTGTTCTCCTGGCCGAGACGGCTCCCTCAGTTCCCCTGCTGGGAGAACACAGTGGCTCCACGGGAGGGATTCCCCTATCAACACTGACTGTATTGATGAGGGAATCGAGTGATTTTCTGAGCGAACCATGAGTTGCAGGAAAGAAAATCACTCCATCTATGGCCAGCCTTAGGCTTGCTGTGGCCCATCTACCAGAACTGAATTACCCATCTACCAGAACTGGAAAACCACAGATGAACCAGACCTATAATATACCACAAGAATGGACGCATTTTTCTATAGAATCGGAAGTCAGAATCATATTCATTGTAACAGCTGTTAAACACAGCAGGATGGTGGCTCCAGTATTGTTCCACCTACAATTGCTAATAGTGAAGTCATTAAATTAATTGATAAGGTGATATAGATAGTAGAAACCTACTTTTGTGTCTTGTCTTTTCATCACAGCCTTGTCTCCAAGGCCATTCTTTAGCCAAATCAAACACGTCCCTTGTATCTCCCTCTCCAGTTCTGTACACGGGCAATGAGCAAACGGCTTGAGATGTAAATACTAGCTGTTTTTAGGACTGTTTGCCATCTAATTGGTCATCAAAGGGAGAGATAATGTGGGGCAATAAGATCTAATGTCTTAGATGTGTGATATGTGACTAGATTAGCAGGTAACACTTTGGTTTGCAAATGTACTATTTAGTGGCTCCACTCTGTCTGCCGGGGCTTTTCCACAATCTGATGTGAATCCAAGTGACAGTTCATGAGCTGTAATGGACATTAGCTGTGCATCCTGCATTTACCCTTTATGAAGGAGCCTGCATATCCTACATAAAGCATGAGCCCATTTCAGTATCAAAGCTGGCCAAAGATACATTGAAATTTGGCCAGTTCAGCAGGGATCGTCCAAGATTAAATCCATCTATGGCGTTCCCGTTCCAGAGAAGTCTATCTAATGATCGACTCCTCTCGAACGGGACTGCTGGTAAATTTTTGTTTGGTCAGCGCATGCGGCTGCAGCACTGTTCAGTGTATTCTAACAGAGTATGATTTCCACTGTCAGAATATAATAGTGCGGCAGGGAGGATTTCTACATCCACCCTGAATATGTGAATGGGGCAAACTGTTCATTTTTTTTTTCGATCAGCCCACCGGCTGATCAAAAGATAAAAAAAATAAAAAATAATGGATCAATCTATGGCCCGCTTAAAAGTATAACTAAAGGCAAAACCTTTATTTTTTTAGTTTTGGATAGAGTGAAGAGGGATTAGAACCCTGTCTGTTTTTATTGTTGTCTGTGCCCCCATTATGGAGATTCCCCCCTCTCTATTTGTCCTGTTTACCATTAGCATTGAAAGTGAAAGTAAGAGAAACTCCCAAATTTGAGTTGTCCCCAGAACAGGAATAGAGTGGAAATCTTCCAATGGGGATACTAGTTCTGTCAGCCTAGAGGTCCTCAAGGGATTCCCTTAATTTGCAGGGTTTTCCTGTCACCTCCAGTTTTGCCTGTGGGATAGGAAGGGAACGTAAATCACCCCAATGGGGCATAGATGGCAAAAAAAAACCAACAGGGGTCCCAACCCTCCCTTACTCTAACCAAAATGTAGCAAATTCCCAGCCATTTTGCAGGATATGGGTCCCCCTGGGTTTTTGTATTTATTTTGTAACTTGGATAGGAGAAGGGATGAGTGGGATACTCCTTGAACTGAACTATGCACAATTTAGCAGGGACACTTGAAAAACGCAATTTGGTGCTAACTTGACGCTGGCAAAATGCCTATCAATGCTGGCTTGATGCTGGTTAACGCTGGCCGGATGCCTGGTAACGCTGAACTGACTTGTGACTACTTTCTGACTAAAGTCCTCTTTGAGCTCCCTTAAGCACTCTTGCTGAGGTAGCTACTTGTATACTGCTGCACTGCTGAACACTTCAGGGCCCTCACCGGCGCCCTCTTTCTCTAAGCCTCCTCTAGCTGGTTCCCGGATCCCTTTGACCTTCTGGAGCGGCCCCTTCTCCTGGGCAGACCCCTGGGCAGTTTTGAGTACTCACAACACTGTTTTTCCTGGAAACTTCTGCCCAGCAGCTCCACTCGGTCAGCAACACTCTGGATCGTTCCTGCAGCCCAGCTCAACCTCCAGTCCTCTAGGCCGACTGCCCAGGACACCCTCACTTGCTCTGACAGGAGGAGAGACAGCCGTTAGCCTCCTCCTGGGACTCTGCTTCCCGCCAAAGAGCCCCTGTCACATGCTCCCCTCAGGCTTATATCCAATCCCAGGGTGCATTGTGGCAAACTCCGCCCGCTGAGACAGCTATAAACCCTGATGCACTATTGGCCAGGCTTCCTCCACTGTCCAACAAGAGCCCTCTTTGGACACAGTGGGGAGACTCCCCAGACTTAACAGACCACACCTGGAAACACATGACAGCCTCACTACCTGTTTCAGGCCCCCCTGATAAGCAGACAGGGCCACATATCTGCTTTTCCTAGCACCTACCTAGGAGGGTGCTACAAAAATAAAAAAATAAAAAATAATAATTTTGCGTGTAGTTCTACTTTAAAGCAGCAGGAATGCTAACTCTGGCATTTTGAGAGTAGTAATCTAGAAAAATATCATGGTTTAAAATACTTAGAAACTTTCCCAACTGTTGGCCATATGCAATTGCTCAGATACCTTCAAAAATATTGCTTGAATATTTTTCAATGAATGTCACATACACTGTACACATATATACTGTACTTAAACCAAAACTTCTCCCATATTTGGAATGTTTTTTTTTCAATGGGGGGGTATCTGATTTTAACAGGTACCTGCTCCCACTTTTGTGGCGATCCGAGCGGAAGTTCATCCTCTCATCCATCCCTCCCAGCCTCTTGTGTCTCAGCAGACTGTGGGATCATTCATGGGGCTCAGCTTGGGCTGTGGAGCTGCAAAGAGTCACAGTCGGCTGCCCACAGTTTGGATGCCAGTGCCTGGACCCCAAGACCGGTAAAGAGCCAGGACTGGTGAAGACATCCCTGGATCCTGGGACAGGTAAGTGTGTGTGTTTTTATTTTTTTTAAGTCAGCAGCTACAGTATTTGTAGATGCTGACTTTTAAATCTTTATTTACAGAGTAAAGATCCTCTTTAAGGTGCGACAAAGGATTCCCTTAGCACCCGATGTCCACATCTATTCTATACTATACACCATAGGAAAAAAAGGGGAAGTGGACTTTACTGCCATTGACGGGGGCCACATAATTTTTATAAAATACAAATCCTTTATTACAAAACATAAAATGCATAGGGCTATAAGCCATATGGAACCAAAAATGGGAAACAAATGTAGTAAGAAACTGACTGTAAGCCATAGACACATTTAGAGACATTAAAGAGCAATTGGCTTTCTTGTGTGTAGACCCTTGATGGTAAACTTTCTTGATATGGGGGGCCTCAAATTTGGCCCCTGATACCACTAAAGGGCCATACTTAAATTCAGTGAACATTCTGTTTCAGAGATAGCAGAAACACAACAGGATATAGACAAAGGGACTATGGGCCTGATATAAGTGATAATAAGAGAATGCAGACATGCTGCAGGGGACTGTCAGAGACTGTGACTATCTGAAACAGGGAGCATACTTCAAGAGATAGTAATAAACTGGATTCACATTACATAAGACTTCTAGATATCACAGCTACCAGCTATAACAGGGCAATAGGAAAACACAGATTAATGTTTGCAGGGGCCCCCAAGAACAGCATAAAAAGTGTCAAAGGGCCAGGCTAGGCGCAAGGGGTATAGATGAAATTGTCTCTGGACATTTGTGGGTGACCACCACTATATCACCCATGGGTAACCTTTAAATCACTTCAACATACAGTATCTTACAAAAGTGAGTACACCCCTCACATTTTTGTAAATGTTTTTTTTTATATCTTTTCATGTGACAACACTGAAGAAATTACACGTTGCTACAATGTAAAGTAGTGAGTGTACAGCTTGTATAACAGTGTAAAATGGTTGTCCCCTCAAAATAAATTAACACACAGCCATTAATGTCTAAACCGCTGACAACAAAAGGGAGTACACCCCTAAGTCAAAATGTCCAAATTGGGCCCAAAGTGTCAATATTTTGTGTGGTCACCATTATTTTCCAGCACTGCCTTAACTCTCTTGGGAATGGAGATCACCAGAGCTTCACAGGTTGCCACTGGAGTCCTCTTCCACTCCTCCATGACTACATCACTGAGCTGGTGGATGTTAGAGACCTTGCGCTCCTCCACCTTCCATTTGAGGATGCCCTACAGATGCTCAATAGGGTTTAGGTCTGGAAACATGCTTGACCAGTCTATCACCTTTACCCTTAGCTTCTTTAGCAAGGCAGTGGTCCTCTTGGAGGTGTGTTTGGGCTCGTTATCATGTTGGAATACTGCCCTGGGGCCCAGTCTCCAAATGGAGGGGATCATGTTCTGCTTCAGTATGTCACAGTACATGTTGGCATTCATGGTTCCCTCAGTGAATTTTAGCTCCCCAGTGCTGACAGCACTCATGCTGCCCCAGACCATGACATTCCCACCACCATGCTTGACTGTAGTCAAGACACACTTGTCTTTGTACTCCTCACATGGTTGTCCCCACACATGCTTGACACCATCTGAACCAAATACGTTTATATTGGTCACCTCAGAACACAGGGCATGGTTCCAGTAATCCATGTTCTTAGTCTGCTTGTCTTCAGCAAACTATTTGCGGGCTTTCTTGTGCATCATCTTTAAAAAAGGCTTCCTTCTGGGACGATAGCCATGCAGACCAATTTGATGCAGTGTGCGGCGTATGGTCTGAGCACTGACAGGCTGACCCCCACCCCTTCAGCCTCTGCAGCAATGCTGGCAGCACTCATATGTCTATTTCCCAAAGACAACCTGTGGATATGACACCTGCACTCAACTTCTTTGGTCAACCATGGCGAGGCCTGTTCTGTGTGGAACCTGGCCTGTTAAACTGCTGTATGGTCTTGGCCACCGTGCTGCAGCTCAGTTTCAGTGTCTTGGCAATCTTCTTATAGCCTAGGCCAACTTTATGTAGAGCAACAATTATTTTTTTTAGATCCTCAGAGAGTTCTTTGCCATGAGGTGCCATGTTGAACTTCCAGTGACCAGTATGAGAGAGTGAGAGCAATAACACCAAATTTAACACACCTGCTCCCCATTTACACCTGAGACCTTGTAACACTAATGAGTCAAATGACATCGGGGAGAGAAAATTGCTAATTGGTCAAAATTTGGACATTTTAACTTAGGGGTGTACTCACTTTTACTGCCAGGGGTTTAGACATTAATGGTCGTGTGTTGAGTTATTTTGAGGGGCCAGAAAATTTACACTGTTATACAAGCTGTACACTCACTACTTTACATTGTAGCAAAGTGTCATTTCTTCAGTGTTGTCACATGAAAAGATATAATAAAATATTTACAAAAATATGAGGGTTGTACTCACTTGTGTGAGATACTGTGTACTTGGTGACATAGTTATCCCAGGAAAATCTGATGCAACATTTTGGAAATTATAAGTCAAATCCTTAAATTCTCCTTTCAATCATTATATGCGTGCACCTGGGCTGATGTATTCCAATTAGACTGAACAGTTTAAGTGTTAACAGTCCAAACATCTTTATTTAAAGTACACACAAGTACTAGAATATGAAGTTATGTCAGTGTGTATGAACATTACAGCAGAATCTTTAAAAACACTATTTTGTCAGTATTTATAATGGTGACATGATGTAGAAACACTGGATACAGGATGACAACGCTGCTGGACTTTTGTTAGCAACCATCTCGTGGACGTTACCCTAGAGCTCAATAGGCTGAACAAAATGAATCTAAAACATTCCTCCATCCAAGCTCCACAGCACAGATAAACAAATCTCCCCTGCCAGCTATTGTATGCTGAAAGTCGGCACTCATGGCAGAAAACCCAAAAATTGGCTACACTGTTCAGCCAACAATATTCCACCTGACTCCTTTGAGAAAAGTCAATAAAACAATTGACTTTTGTTGAGTCAGGTGGGTTTGACAGGGCATCCATAGCTTGAATTTCAGAAAATATATCTATGGCAGCCTGTACATGCTTAACAATTGTGGGATTACACAAAATATAGAGATTAAATTTAGTGTTTCCTTATCTGTAACATAGTATATCTTTTGAAAAAATATATACAGGCATAATATAGGCAGACCATACACAGGGGTCTGGGAAATCAAAAGCAAACAGAACCGTAGGTGTGTGTCTGTCAGAGCTCCCTATCATGGTGGGACACAATTCTGGCTTTCATGAATTTCAATTAAATTGCATAGTTTTTTGCCAATTTGATCTTTTAGTAATCTGTACTTTCTGTTTAATTCCCAGTTGACTTTACAAGTGAGTGAATTCTGGAGGCCCATCAAACTTGTGGGTGGTAGATGACTTCACCTTTGGGAGTTAAAGGATAAGTCCACTTTCGGAACATGTTACATGTTCCACCCGTTTTGAGAGTCCATGCACACTGGCCTAAAAATATGCTGCTCATAGAGGAGTTTAGCTTTTTGCCTGTAGAAGCAGTGCTTTAAGTGGCCCAAAAGAGGTGCCGGTACTCTATTATAGCCTATAAATTTTATCGCCCCCCCCCCCAACCCAACATCAGGGTCCCCACAGAGCACCCCCCCCCCCCCCCTGGCCTGGGCAGGGAGTCCGGAGCAGGGGGACTCACTGGTGGTGACTGGTCTGGCTCTGGAGTGGGAAATATTCTTGGGGGGGCAATTGAGGGCACAGATGTCCAAAATGAGTGTACTGGTACGCTAAGGCGCACGGAGAGGTGGCGGTATGCTCAAGAGCCATATTTGGAAGTGGCGGTACTGAGTACCAGTGCATACCTGCCCACTTAAAGCACTGCGTAGAAGCAACCAATGTTTTCCCAATGTGTCCATGCACATTAGGTCATTTAAAGGCATATTTTAAGCTCAGCGTTTAAAGGCAGAAAAAAAAAAAACTTTCTTTCTGCTTTGAGAGCGGTTTTCTATCAGAAGAAATGCTAGTGCAAAAAAGCTCAAAATTAGCATTTTCCTCTGTTAAGAGCACAGCTCTCCCCCCGCTGCCCCTCCTCCCTGTGAAGACTCTGGGATCTTGTCCCCGCACAGGCCGTCACTATTTGGAAAAAGTGCGGCCGTATGGGGCTGCTCCCCCACAGTCACGCCATTCATTCACAATTTCCTGTGAATGAATACCTACAAGCTAGGGTTGCCCACAAATGGATCAAAATTCAGACGTCCCTGCTGAACTGGCCAAATTTCAATCCATGTATGGTCAACATTAGTGATGGCTTGTAGTTTTCAATGTGCTGCAAGAGCACTGGTGAGCATCCTTATGGTCCATTTATCCTCCTGCTCTCAGGCAGACATATGCTGAGAGTCTGCAGAGACCTGAGATTGCACCCTCGATCTGCTGATCGCGGGTGCAATGCTGTGCAGGCTTCTTAGAAAAAAAATAAATGCACCTTTTTTTACCTCAAATAAATGTGCATTTATTATTATCATTTTTTTTTTTTTTTAAAAAGATGAACTTATCCTTTAAATTGTCATTGTATTTGCAATTCCAATTGGCTTGAAAGTGAAAACTGAAATTGGCTAACATTTGAAATGTGTATGGCCAGCATTATTTATGAAAATTCTTAGGATAAGAATGTTCTAATAAAGCTTGTTCATTTTTTTAATCATTAGGGGGTCAAATCGATGTTTGTTTTTGATCACACTAATGAGAAAATTCAAAGGAGCAGGATGGAAACTTTTTCTCGAATTGTGCATTCATTCCAAAATCAAATGTTAAAAGCTGATAAAATCTTTCGAACAACAACTGAATGTTCTGAGATTATTTGTATAAATTTTCCTCAGAATTTTCATTTGAATTTCTATCCATCTATGACCAACTTTGCTCTTGGAATCTTCAGCAGCACCAGACTCCTAAGACAGGCCATAGATGATGCGATTTCATGGTTGCAGGAAAGAAAATCGCTCAATTCCCCCATCAACACAGTCAGTGTTGATAAGGGAATCCCTCCTTGGAAGCTACTGTGTTATCCCAGCGGGAAGGGGGGCGGGGAGTTGTCCCTGCCGGAAAAACAATGATTATTGCTAGCGGCAATAATCACATGTAAAAATCCAGCATGTTGGTTAATTTGAAACATTTTTGTCAGATGTTCAGTCAAAAAAACCGACTCGTCAAAATCTCTAATTATGCCGCTTCCGGTGACTTTGCAGCAACAGTAATTGCAGATTTTGACGACTTGGCTATTTTCACAGAATGCCGGCAGCTTATACACTATGGTACATGATGACTTTTGACAGAACACCATCTAAAGCTGGATACACACTATACAATTTTCTTTAGACTTTTTCCTTTAGATTTACCAAAACCATATAATAGGAGGTCAGACCTAAACACTTTCAATGTGTATGCAATCAGGCAGGCCCTTGCACTACATAGTTGAAGGTAAATCTAAAAGAAATCTACCAACAAAAGTTGTATAGTGTGTATGCAGCTTTAGGAGTAAAAAAGTTGTTGCCGCCTCGGAGGCATGTTTTTGGTTAGTAGCAGTGAACTAACAATGTTCTCTCATTATATCATGTATTGTAGTGTATAGAGTGCCGGTGTTTTGTGAAAATAGCCAAGTTGTCGAATTCTGCAGTTACTGCCGCTGGAAAGTCACCAGAGGTGGCGTAATTGCAGATTTTGACGAGTTAGCTCTTTTGAAAAGTTTTAAGTTAAAAATATCAAACATGTTATACTTACCTGCCCTGTGTAATGGTTTTGCACAGAGTAGCCCCAATTCTCTTCTTCTCGGGTCCCTCTTTGGTTCTCCTGGCCCCTTCCTCCTCTTGAGTGCCCCCACATCAATCAGCTTGCTATGGGGGCACCTGAGGCAAGCCACAGCTCCCTGTGTCCATTCAGACATGGAACCGTGGCCCGGCCCAACCCCCTTCCCCCCTCATTTGCTGACTGACATTGATTGACAGCAGTGGGAGCCAATGGCACGGAGCTGCAGTCTCAGCCAATGAGGAGGGGAGTCCTGGGCAGCCAAGACACTCCTGCAGCATTGCTGGGGGCTGCTGCACACAGGATACACAATAGAATGTATTAAGATTAAAAAAACCTTCTGCCTTTACAATCACTTTAAGGTCCTCTGCCATAACTGATTGTGCGCTACACAGTGGAATGCTGAAAAAGAGTTTCTATCCTCTTCATGGCCTCATCGTATGCTGGGGGACACACATGGCAATTTTCAGGCAATTTCAACTGCCTTCACCCTAAAAAAGAACCATATGGATCAGGGCAATCTAAAAGTAACACTTTAGATCATTTCAAAGTGTCAATAGAAACTGTTGGAGGGAGGTTGCATTTTTTTTTGTTGCAAAGTTGAAAGTGCCTTAAAACTACTTTAAGTTTATTTAATTATGCATGCACCGTGACTTTTGTGGTTTAGCATTTTTGAAGGTGTGAGATACGTCCCCATTTTTTAAGTCGTCAGTCAACCATAAATTCTATACATTTTGTGGCTTATTAAATGCAGGTAATGCTTTGCCTGAATTTCACTCCATAACATGTAGGACTACTATATATTATAGTAGTAAGTTTAACTACTACTTTGGATATGGGCTATAACATTGTAAGACAGGGACTGATGTGAATGGTTCAGTGATATAAAAAAATACTAATACTAATATAGTAGGACGAAAAAAATACTGAAAGATAAAATATGTTATACTGTACACATTAGTGATTATTTATAGAAAATACGTTTTTAACAGGGACAGAATTTTATAGGGAAAATCTTCAACATTTAGGTCTGAAAATGAAGAGCAGCTGGCAACTATGCCTATTAAAAGTGTATCCAAAGCCACATTTTTTTCTGATTGGACTAGAGTGGTTAAAGGTTAGAACCCCTTTTAGGTGTTTGTGTCCCCACCAAGGAGGCTCAACCTTGTTTTTTGTCCTGATCACCTTTGGTATAGAGACAGAAAAGAACAGGAAATCCAAAATTTAAAGCGGTCACTAAAACAAAGAGAGAGGAAATGTTCCCATAAGGACACTTTGGGGAGATTTCCTTTTACCTTCCATTGGATCTTGAAGACAAGAAGTGTAGAAATGTCACCAACAGGATACAGACTGCAAAACTAAGCTTGTCAAGTAATTTAACCCTTCTCTACCCCATTCAAAACATTTTGGATTTAGATATATTTTAAATAAGTCTAACTGCAAATTATTTCATTGCAGTTATCATGTACTGTAATGCCGACCATACATGGATTGAAATTTGGCCAGTTCAGCAGGGATTTCGAACCATGTATGGGCAACCCTAGTTGTACAGAAGTCCATCTACCAAACAGCTGAAATGTTGCATGATGTTGTCTTCTAGGCTCATTCACACCACCATTTTGTGACAACATGCTGAAAAAAAACTCTACTGCACCAAGCTCATTGTAGAGTGTTATGGTGCCATTCATTTTGAATGCCACCTCAACTTATCATTAGAGCACACCTGCACTACACCACATTGCACCACATACATAATGTGCTTTTGGGTGCACTGTGATAAAGAACTCTAGAGCAGGAGGTATTTCTTCAGTGTTGAGGCCCATTTGAAAAAAAATGGAGCAAGATCACACAGCATGCTGCAACACATGATAATAAAGGGTGTGGTGGGTGTGTTGCCTAAACAAAATCAGGTGTGAATGGGAGCTTAAATTACAATAATGTACATGTTGCCAATCCAGTTTACAATGCACTGTATTGCCATATCCTACACCAATTTAATAACAAAAGCATCTAGGTAACATGTGTTTTTTTTATTACTTACCAATATTTGAAATATGCTGTTAGTTAATTCATTCACTAAAGCAAACCATTGAGAGTTAGAATCTTGGCCAGTTCAGCAGAGACCAGCCGAGATTCGAACCAGGCTGATTGTACCCAAGTTGATCGATCAATGAATTTGGGTACAACCAGCCTGTCGGATTTTTAATGCAATTATTGCCAGTGGCTATAGCCTGTAGCAATAATCACTGTGTTCTCCCAGCCAAGACAGCTCCCCTTGCCCCCCTATCAAGAGAACACAATAGCTCTGCCGGAGGGATTTCACCTCAACACTGACTGTGTTGATGGGGAAATCGAACAATCTTCTTTCCTGCAACCCTTGATTGCAGGAAAGAAAATCGCACCATTTATAGCTGGCTTATTAAACATAAGCTTTACAGATGTTATAGTATTATAGTCCACTAGAACGCTTTCTCAGCTAGTTTGCCAGAGTTTTGAAAGGGAGAAAAGGTCAGTGTTATGGCTCCATTCATTAAGCTAAAACACATTCTATTTGCCATAAAAACTTGTATTTTTAGCCAGGTGGCTGTCCTTGCTAATATTAAAGATAAATACAGCAAATAATGACTGCTATAGCTCAGAGATTGGAGCCTATAAGGCAGGGATCCTCAAACTACGGCCCTCCAGCTGTTGCAGAACTACACATCCCATGAGGCATTGTAAAACTCTGACATTCGCAGACATGACTAGACATGATAGGAATTGTAGTTCCTGAACAACTGGAGGGCCGTAGTTTGAAGACCCCTGCTATAAGGTAATAGTTGACCACAGCCACAAGCTAAAAAAAAGGCCTGCATTGTGGTAATAGATCTTGTACAATCAAAGCTAATTCTAAAGACTTTTTCACCATTGTAGCTAACCTTCAAATTAACAATAAATATATTCATGGGTAAGCTATTTTTCTTTTTTACTAGCCTATTTTTTCCAGTTTTACAGCTGGCATATATGGCATAGATAGTATTTACTATAATGACCATGGCTTGACCAGGGCAAACAATTCATCCCTTTAATTTCTGTAAAAGACATCAATTAGACAAGATTCTGTGGCTGATTAAATGCAGGCAAGGCATTGACTGAATTCAATTAACCACAGGACCTGTATGACTTACATATGTCAGTAATTAGGAACGTTCATTGAGGAATGAGCTTACAGACCTGCAATACAAAACTAACGTGACATAATATGGCTACACATTGTAAATACCCTTAAAATAGAAAAAAACACATGTGTAAATTTAAATATCATTATTTATTTATAATTATTTTAATATTTAACTTATTATATCCAAATATTATGACAAAACCATAAAATACAAGATTTATGCAAACTATTCAATATGAATAATGCTTTCTGTAAAAAAAATTGTAAAATATAATATGTTACACATATTTGTAAACACAGCACACAACGTCCCAGTGCAAATACGCCTCTTTCAGGAAGGAAATACGCCTCTTTCAGGAAGGAAATAAGCCTCTTTCAGGAATGAAGATAAAAGAGAGTTTTTTAAAGTCTTATTCTGTCCAGCTTCTTGAAAGAAAATAAAGTTCTTTGATATGTTAATATCTTACATACTGCTGTTCTTCATACTGGTAGGAAGGTGGCATGACAGACTGGTGGGGCAAGTACATTATGGGCATTTGCGGATGGCTGAAGGCGTTAAGGGGTTCCATAGTAGGTGCTTGGCTAGCATAATTTACAGACATGGAATCCAGCAAATGGTTGGGTGCATAGTGTTGTTGCATGGGCTGGGTGTACTGATAGGCTGGCATGGGCTGTGTTGGGTAACCATACACACCATAGATGTGAGCCGCATGAAATTGGCCTTGTCTCCCTTCTTGCATTTCACGCTTATGCTTCATCCTTCTGTTCTGGAACCACGTTTTAATCTGTAGAAAAAAAACCTTGAGGTTACTATATTGTTCTGTATAGGATATACAAATACAAAATATCTTTGTCTGAAAAACAAATTCTAAGGACTCGTTCACCATTGTAACTAACCTTAATTACAATATTAAACCATTTGCATTATTTTAGAATTTACTGTAACTATTATTATTATTATTCAGGATTTATATAGCGCCAGCAGTTTACACTTTACAATAATTTCTAAAATAATGATAAGAGTCAATGTATTGGTCACATAAATGCATAAACACCACACAGGCTACGTTGCCATGCTACACATAATTAAGTCATCTAAACTATTCAGTGAGCTATTATTATCCTGTTGGACGCACAGTATCAGGGATTACTTAGCAATGATCTGAACAATAGAGGAATCAGCAAAGTGTTAATAGGTAAGGTGTTGATTTTAAAAGGCGACAAAAACAGGGAACACTAACAAAAGCTACATAGCATGAACTTTTATCTAAAATCCCAAAACTACCTAAAACAGGAGCAATGAAATGAGTACATACCTGAACTTCCGACAACTGGAGCTTAGCTGCAAGCTTGCGTCTCTCTGATGCACCCAAGTATTTGTGTTTTTGGAAGGTAGTTTCGAGGGTAGTAATCTGTTCAGTAGTGAAGGCTGTTCTCAGTCTGCGACCCATTTTACCCTCTTCATCAGAAACATCACTTGATTCCTCTGTTCTGTCTGCTCCTGGGGATGTAGAACTAGATCGACTAGTTTCACTCTCATAGCCAGACTCAGCACTAGAAGAGCAGCCTATTAAAATGAAGACAGGATTAGTGTTAATAAAAAAATAAAATAAAATCACAATAAAAAATTATAGTTTAAAAAAACGAAATGATAGTAAAACAAACATTACAGCTATATAAATTTAGGAACATTGATATATTAATATAATCAACTTTGATTAATTAATGACAATGTAGACCTAAACATCTTTCTAAAGGATTATCCATTATTATTAAATAAAAATGAGAAAAATTTGAAACACAACTTACCGGAATGAGTCAAGTCTTCATTTACATTTTTTTGCTCCATTTGTCTCTCAGAAATCTCTTGGCTGAGTTTAGGGATATCTTGAGAGCTGGTGGATTTTTGGACATTGTTGAAGAAAAGGTTTTCTGACTTGGTGTACAGTCCATTGTAGTGAGGGGATTGTGAGGCTTCCAGGTCCTGGTTTGGTAGATCAGTGCATGGCAAAACTGGAGACAGTCTTGTGTTCTCCAAAGTACAGGGAGAAACTTCATAGTCACTGGATTGATTTGATAGATCTGAATCCCACAAGCTTGGAGACAATGTCAATTGCTCTTTTCCTGGGTATGGTGCCACATGAGCAACTTTTGAAAATGGTTGCATTACAGGACTCCAGAAATAGGCAGTAGTTTTATCATCCCTTGGTATCTCATGAGAGCTGGGTGAGCTGAAGGTTGTATTCTCTTTCAGGCTGCTTTGGGAAAGCCATTCGACTGAAGCAAAACTGTGGGCCATCTCTAAGTCCTTGTGCTTGCTGGCTGAGGAAGTCTTGAAATGATTTCTAAGAGGAGATCCTCACCCTTTTTAAACCCCATTCCTAGAGAAAGGCTCTGCTTGTGTAAACACACTTCAAAGCAGAGATCAGCACCACCTAATTGTCATCAATTACCTCAAAGAAAAGAGATTGTGTCCCTCTATTCACACATTGAGCACCACACTGAGGCCTGGCTCCGCAATGTCTGACTTCAGTTGGCTTACCCACTTATACCTGATCAACATTTAATGTTACATCCTCTCTTGTATGCAGTCTGGCAGGCCTTACACTCTCACACTTTAAACCTATACAGCCAAAAATCATAAAATTAATTGGATTGGATGTAAATGGTTTATGTCCTATGTAATTTAAAAAAAATATGTTATAAAAGTAATGAAATATATGAATATATAAATATTTTACATTTTCCATTGTATTAAATGATATTGCCTGATTTTTTATTATTAAAAAACTGTATTATCTCATTTATATTGTAAAGTGCTGCACAAACTGTGGCCACTACATCATGGGAGGGATTTCCCCATCAACGCTGACTGTCTTGTAGGCGATTTTCTTTCTCTTAACCCGTGTTTGAAGACAAGAAAATTGCTTAATGTATGACCAGCCTTAACCATTTGCTGACTGGGCCATAGCCGAATGACGTTTACAGCGTGGTCGGCTTATTCTGGGACGTACTATGACGTCCTCCCAGAATCACGCTTCCCGCGTGCACCCTGGGGCACGCATCACGGATCGTGGTAAAGAGTCAATGACAGCGGCCCTTTACCACGTGATCGCTCCGTTCAATGACGGAGCAATCAGTTGTCAACAAACCTGCGCATGTTCGGTTCAGTTCTCTCCTCTCCTTGCACGCTGTAAACAATGATCCATACAGCATGCGAGGAGAGGAGAGAGACAGCAGCTGCACTCATCCCCTGCCTCCTACATGCCTTAGTTATGCCCATCCCTGCCACATTCATGCCTCATCCGTGCCACATCTATGCCCATCTGTGCCACATCCATGTCTCATCCGTGCTACATTCATGCCACATCCATGCCACCTCAGTGTTCATCCGTGGCTCATCTATGCCACCTCTGTGCTCATCCGTGCCACATCAGCGCTCATCCGTGCCACATCCATGCCACGTCAGTGCTCATCCATGTGACATCAATGCTACGTCAGTGCTCATCCATGCCACATTAGTGCTCATTCGTGCCACATCTATGCCACGTCAGTGCTCATCCATGTCACATCCATGCCACGTCAGTGCTCATCCATGCCACATCAGTGCTCATTCGTGCCACATCTATGCCATGTCAGTGCTCATCTGTGCCACATCAGTACTCATTTGTGCCACGTCAGTGCTCATCCATGTCACATCAGTGGTCACCCGTGCCTCATCCATGCCGTGTTACTGCTCATCTGTGCCACATCCATGCCACATCAGTGCTCATCTGGGCCACATCAGTGCTCATCCCTGCCACATCTGTGCTCATCCATGCCACTACAGTGCCTATTAGTGCCCTACAGTGCAATTGGTTATATGTCCATTTTGTCTAGAGAAAAAAAATCTTAATTTTGCAAAGAATTGTGGAAAAAAAATTACAAATTCAAAAAAATTCACCATGCCTCTTACTAAATACCTTGGAATGTCTGTTTTCCAAAAAGGGGTCATTTGGGGGGTATTTGTACTTTCCTGGCTTGTTAGGGTCTCAAGAAATGAGATAGGCAATCAGTACATCAGGTGTGATCAATTTTCAATGATTGACACCATAGCTTGTTTACTCTATAACCTTCACAAAGACCAAACAATATATACCTATTGGGGTTATTTTTTACCAAAGATATGTAGCAGTATAACTTTTGGCCAAAATTTATGAAGAAAAATTACTAAATTTACAAAATTTTAAAACCGAAACAAAGAAAAAATGCATTTATTTACAAAATTCTCCGTCTTTTTTCATTTATAGCGCAAAGAATAAAAAACCCAATGATGATTAAATACCATTAAAAGAAAGCTCTATTTGTGTGAAAAAAAGGAAAAAATGTCATATGGGTACAGTGTTGCATGACTGAGTAATTGTCATTCAAAATGTGAGAGCACTAAAAGCTGGAAATTGGTGTGGTTAGGAAGGGGGTTTAAGTGCCCAGTGGGTAAGTGGTTAGGCCTCGTACACACGATAAGAATATCAGATGAATGATCAGCTGTTTTTTTTTGCATGCTAACCTAATATAGGAAATGAAGAGGTTACTCAACTAACGAAAATTCTCGTACCGTATGATAGAATACAACTTACAAGTGATGTAATGTGTTGTATTGTATAGTGATGTATTCTTTCATTTCAGATGAAAACTGTACTGATTAAATGAAAATCCTACAATCTGGTATTTTTGTGTTTGTCCCTTCTGATAATTTTAGGTAAACTGTCCTGATCGGCTCCCGGAAAGCTGTGTACTAATGATCAGATTATCAAACGATCGCGTCGAAAGCAATATTTTTCGTACGATTTTAGGATTGTGTGTACTAGGCTTTAGTGACACCATTGCACCTCAGCTCCAACATCTGTAGTTCACCATTTTCAAACAAGAATCATTTTCTATCATATTGGAAAGTTAATTCCAAAAGATTTTTTTCCACACTTGCAAAATACAGTTTGAGGAATCTTGGTAATTTTTGTCAAATTGGGAAAAAAATTGTCTTGTCCTTGGTCAGCTATATTCTGCCTGTTACACGCACGTTCAGACAGTATATGACTAGATATACAGTAGAAAAGGAATATGTGTTATATGCAAAGTTAATAATACAAGATGGCTTCTGATCATTTTATCAGCGATACATTGTTGCATTTTTCTCTACTGCTTATATAGTCTTTAATTACTGCTTTAAAGTTATTTGAATGTAGTTACTTTAAATAATTTTGTCTGATGGCATGGAAAGGCACTGCAGAAACCTACTGCGCTGGCTTATTGGTAAAAGCAACAGCGATCGAGTACGTTTTCTCCAACGTATCTGAATGTTTCCTCTGCTTCTTCCTTAACCAGCCTTTGCCTGCTGGAGTCTAATACCTATGAGCCATACTCAAATGAATCATTGATATTAGGATATTTTCTTATCCAGCCAAAAATTGAGCATCAAATGTCCCTTGACATCTTCTAAATTGTCATTGACTTCTATAGGATCCCAACATGAACTCAGTTTGAATATGAATCCCCGAATATAAATAGAAAAACATTTAGAACAATGGAATGGGATCCAGGGACTGGCAGCCATAACACTCCAACCATAACACTCCAATAATAAACAATAAGTATGCTGATCTGCAGACTTTGTCTGGTCCTTTGAAAAATAGAAGATCTCTGTATACTGCAAATAACCGCCGTCTGTCTGAGGAAACCATCATTTTAATGGATGAATAGATATGCAAATTAAGTATATTATTAAAACCAGTGCTTTCAATTCTCAGGACACAGTATGGAACGTGTCTCCCACTCTATACGAAAGCCATCCAATTTAAGGGCAGACCATCATTCAGCTCATTCATTCTGGTAAATTAAACACTTATAAATAATAGTTTAGTCCACAATGGCTCCTTCCAGAGTAGAGGTTAATCTCATTAAAATAAAAATGGTACCACCACCCAGACCTTCACAAAATGAGAGACTAAGCAGACAGTTGCTCTAATACGTTCAGCCTGTATAGCCAGAAATCATCTATAATAATTGGATTAATTGTAAATGTATTTTGATCCTATGCATTTTACAAAACTACCATATAAACAAATGATATTTATGAATATACAAATACTTTAGATTTTACGTAGTCTTATATGTTAATGTTTGAATAGAAAGCTGGCCATGGATGGATCTTTTTTTTTCGATCAGCCAAAAAGTTTATGGAAAAAAAAATGAACAGCTTTACCCATCCACACAACATGGATCTTTCCATCTGTGCCATTTTTTACAACTTTCTGTCAAACAACACTGATCAATATCTACATCCGACTAGCTGCAACCGCTGATCGAGAAAAGTTTTCAGACACTCCCGTTCTGGCCAGCTGGAACAGCCATACATGGATTGAAATTTGGCAAGTCCCTGCTGAACCAGCCACATTTCGATCCATCCATGGATATATATATATATATATATATATACAGTTTATATAGTTTTGACTATTTTAGTGAGATATTAGCAATATTTCACAATCAATATAGCACTTTATATATTTTAAAATCACTATAGCACTTTATTAAGTCCTCACGTTTTACCTAAAGGTTAGCGCAGTATCTTTTTATTTATTTCATGCTCAGTCAACTATATTCAATATAGTAGACTTGATTTTCTGCTGCTTCCCTTATTTTATACCGTGACCTAGGCACGAGTAGAATTACCCATTTAAATATATATATATATATATATATATACAGTTTATATAGTTTTGACTATTTTAGCATTCAGAAATGCTTATCTGCTGTAGCTTTTAACCACGAATTTGAGTCTGCCAACATACATCAAAAGTACGGTGACTGGATAGGAGTGGAACTAGCCAATGCATTTAGATCCAATCGATTGTCCCCCCCACGATCTGTCAAAATGACCAGACTTTCACATAGCTATTCATGCATATGAATGGTGGTCTACTTAAACAGACAGTGGTTGTTTACACTACAGACATCTTCTATTTTTCTGAAGACTACCCAAATTCTGCAGATTAGCATACATGTGGTTTCTTGTTTATGTTAGAAAGAGTGCAATGGATGCCATTCCAAGTCTACAAAATGCCCGCTTAAATATATAAGGTAATTTAAATGATCAAAAAAAGTGCCACCACCCAGACCTACATATGAGACTAAACCAGAGATGCTTGTAAAACAGCTTTTCTGCTACAGAAGAGAACAATATTGTAACTATGTGTTTTAGATACAGTATTTAAGTGTACATTGAAGACCTAAATAGAATAGTTTTACCATTCTGGTTTTACTTGAAGTGACAAAACAGACATACACTAAATTACCAAAAGTATTGTTAGAAGTATTGTGATTGTATTGTTTGTCAACCAAGTTGGCAGAGTTTAATTCCCATTGGATGTACACTATATTGTCAAAGGTATTGGGACGCCTGCCTTTACACGCACATGAACTTTAATGGCAACTCAATCTTAGTCTGTAGGGTTTAATATTGAGTTGGCCCACCCTTTGCAGCTATAACAGCTTCAGCTCTTCTTGGAAGGCTGTCCACAAGGTTTAGGAGTGGGTCTATGGCAGTGGTCCTCAACCCTGGCCTACAGGGCCCACTTACAGGTCAGATTTTCAAGATAACTGAAATACATCCCAGGTGATATCATTTGCTGCTCAGTGATTGCAGTACTTTAGTCTGCATCTCCCCAAGGTAATACCTAAAATCTGGCCTGTTAGTGGGCCCTGTAAGCCAGGGTTGAGGACCACTGGTCTATGGGAATGTTTGACCATTCTTCCAGAAGCACATTTGTGGGGTAGGCACTAATGTTGGAGAGAAAGCCTGGCTAGAAGTCTGCGCCCTAATTCATCCCAAAGGTGTTATATTAGGTTGAGGACAGGACTTAATCAAGTTCCCTAACTCCAAACTCACCCATCCAAGTCTTTATGGACCTTGCTTTGTGCACTGGGATGCCATTGAAGTCCATGTGCATGTAAAGGCAGGCATACCAATACTTTTGGTACTTTTGGTAATATAGTGTATCTTTGGCATGTTCAAAACCTAAAGAAAATATTAGTAAGATGTCTTCCCAATCTAAATTATTTTTTATAATTAGCAGGGAAAAATCTGGCCTGCTTCAGTCTCTGGGATCTATATGTTTATAAACTGAGCAGAAAGCTCCAGCTCTGATCATTTCTAAGTGGATTATCTTTTAAGTGGAGACTTACCCTAGGTTCACATATGTGCATCTCTGCAGGCAGCGTTTGCGCAGGCAAGGCAGCCCAGTAATTTCTATGGGCTGCCATGCCTGCATTTGCCGCAGAAAAAGTTGCATGCATCTTTTTCAAAGAATAGCCCGTGGGGTAATCGCATAGATTTTCCTGTGGTTTCTGCTTACGCGCTGCGATTTTACATGCGTGGGGGTGCCATTGAGAATAAATGGCTGCGCCACACATTTGCACAGAGCAGCATGTTTTCACTGCGGGTGTGGGAATCACTGCGATTCCCACACCCACAGCGACACTTAGAGGTATGAACCGAACCCTAGCATTTTTCTCATAAGATAAACATTGATCTTGGGTTTCAGCTTTAAAATAAAGCGGTTTGGACAACAATCACACACGCATCCAATAGAATTTCTATCACTGTACTTGGTACAGTTGGGGTCCTATGGCTACAAGCCTCTTTAAGCTTGCCAAAGACACAAGAGGGCGATTGGATGTGCAGACACGATCTGATTACTATCAGGCCAGGCATCAGTGTTGACAAACAATTTACTACAGATGAGTCGTGGTCTCAGGCAGCCATTTATGTTTAAGCTTATTGAATAGGGCAGACAGGCATGCTGTTGGCACCTTTAGTGCCAATTTATCAGAAGAAGAATAGCAATCATACAGTTTTTTCCAACCTTCCCAGTCGCAGTTTTTCCTAATGAGTTGTCTGCTAGAGAAAGTCTAATACTTAAGAAGGATACTCATATGATTCATAGGTATTAGAGCGTCTTCTTATCCAGCCATAAAAGGGTATCTCATGGCCATTGACCCCCTACGTAAGGTTCAGATCTGTGCGGGTGGTGCTGCTGTGGGGCCCCTCACAAATACCAGCAGCTGCAACCACCCACATAGAGAAATGTGGTTGCCATTAATCCTATTGGCATGCCGCCTGCACTGAAAATTGCACCCGTAATGGGAACCTCGGTTCCTGTGCGGGCTGTGATTTAAAAAATAGCACAGGGTCTTCTTTCCTGCTTGCCCAAAGGCATCACAGCCCATTCAAATGAATAGGCTCTCAGGCCTGCGCAAACCGCGGCCCATATGGCCTCACAGGTGGGAACTTAGCCTTATGAAACTTCATTGACTTCTGCGGGATCACAACATGAATTCAATTTGGATATGAATCCCTGAATCGAAATAGGAAAACATTTAAAACAATGGAATGGGATCCAGGGCCTGGTAGCAATAACACTCTAACATAAACAAGAAGCTATGTGTATGCTGATCTGCAAACGTTGTGTGGTCTCTTGAAAACTAGAAGATCTCTGTATACTGCAAATAACTGCTGTCTGTCTAAGGAAATTATCATTTATATGCATGATTAGATATGTAAAGGAGGTGAACTAATTCACTAACAGCCAGTGCTCTCAGCTGATTCTTAAGACTCTTTAGGAAATATGATTCCCACTCAAAATAGGGTTATGCAATTTATGGGCAGACCAGCATTTAACCCATTTATTCTGGTAAATTTAACACTCATTAAAAAATGGTTCAGTCCACAGGATGGCTTCTTTCAGGTTACAGGGTAATTTTTTTTTTTAAATAGTACCACCACCCAGACCTTTACAAAAGAGAGATTAAACCAGACAGTTGCTATAACACTGTCAGTGCTGACCAGCAATTCACTAAAGATGAGTTGTGGTATCAGGCAGGCTTTAGTGTTTAAGATTATGGAGCAGAGCAGAGAGGCATGCTTTTGGCACCTTTAGTACCATCTTATTAAAGAGAGAATAACAATCATACAAGGTTTTCCAAACTTTCTAGTCATTATTCTCCTGATGAGTTTAGGCCAACAGTGGATCAGTAGACCATCTAATATCTTTGACCCTCTAGTCCAATTGCTATTTATTTCCAAAAAGCTGGTCATGCCTACAGGAGCCTTTGCCTTCCCCTCCGCAAAAGTAAACAAGAAAGCCTAATGTTGTAGTTTAAGGGTACTGCCAAAGAGACAGATGACTGGTACAGTCAAATTGCCCTCTAAAGCTAGCCATACGTGGATCTAAATTTGGCTGGAAGAAGCTGAATTATTATCTATCTATGGGTATCCTGTTAATCAACTTCTGTACAACCACCCTGTCGGTTATTTTCCAAATGATCAGTGTCTCCGGCACTGTGTTCTAATGGAGGGCAAGGCTCCTCACCATGAAAACACGAAAGCACAGCGGTAATGATTCCCCCATCAACCTCAAATGTGTGATTGGGGAAATCGGGTCATTTTTTTGGGTTGTTTTGGCCTGCCTTATGGCCCGTACACACGATCCGAAAATCGGATGAAAAATAACGCTTGTGAAAAGATCGGACGATAATCTGATCGTTAGTACACAGCTTACGAGAGGCGATCACGACAGTTCGCCCGATATTATCCGGTCGTGCAAGCATAACAATTTTGATCGTATTATAACACATCGTACGATAATCGTATTATCAGTATGTTGTTCGTCCGAAAAAAATGGTGAGCAGTAGACAGCGCATGAGCAGTAGACATCATTTCCCCTCACACGCTACAACACGGTTACGCATACCGGAAGCTTTTGAATAATCGTCCGAGAAAATTCGGATCGTAAGTAACCTCTCCCATTTGCGAATATAATTGAGAGTTCCTAGCAACAAAAATGGACAGAACGTCGTCCGATTTTCGGATCGTGTGTACTGGGCATTAATCTGTAATTTGAATAACTATTTAAATTAGACAAAGAGATTGCATTAAAACAAACTGTACTTAAATAAATAATCTGAGTCTGGACTTTTTTTGGAAACAAAAGTAGATCTCATACATATTCCTATTTTTGTAGAAAAAGACTAGCCTATTTATTTTTATTTGGGTAGAAAAGGGTTCACCTGTGTGCCTCACATTAAAAATGATTCTTAAAACCTGGCTACACATTACAGCACTATAAGGTCACATATAGCCAGTCATTGAACTATTGGTCTCATTATCTGCTTAGGTTCATTAGAGTACATCACAGACACTTCACCGGAGCCTCTTTGAAGTCTATTCACACTGATCCTAATCTGAAGTCTTTCCCTGGTTGTATTTGCATATCACCTAGCATTCAGTGCGTCTCCATGTCCCACCAGTAAAGATTCCCAGAAAATGGTCAAACAATACATGATTCTTTGCAGTGATGTGTTGAAACACATTGGCCTGTATATGGCAAGCCAGAGACATAAGGCATAAACTACATTCTTGAGACGCCACATCTACTGAAAAGATTTTCGAGATTGAACATTATTAAAATATTGGTTTAAAGATGCATTGCATGTCCTATCACACTGCACACTTTTATTTTTTAAATATTTTTATTCCAAGACACACATCATCTGGGTAGTACAGATCTTGTCAGGCTTTTTGTAGGAATACATTAAACCAAATTCCAGCTTTGCTATTACAAAATAGTACACAGTATCTCACAAAAGTGAGTACACCCCTCACATTTTTGTAAATATTTTATCTTTTCATGTGACAACACTGAAGAAATTACACTTTGCTACAATGTAAAGTAGTGAGTGCACAGCTTGTATAACAGTCCCCTCAAAATAACTCAATACACAGCAATTAATGTCTAAACTGCTGGTAACAAAAGTGAGTACACCTCTAACTGAAAATGTCCAAATTGGGACCAATTAGCCATTTTCCCTCCCCAATGTCATGTGACTCATTAGTGTTACAAGGTCTCAGGTGTGAATGGGGTGCAGGTTTGTTAAATTTGGTGTTATCGCTCTCACTCTCTCATACTGGTCACTGGAAGTTCAACATGGCACCTCATGGCAAAGAACTCCCTGAGGATCTGAAAAAAAAGAATTGTTGCTCTACATAAAGATGGCCTAGGCTATAAGAAGACCCTGAAATTGAGCTGCAGCATGGTGGCCAAGACCATACAGCAGTTTACCAGGACAGGTTCCACTCAAAATAGCTCCAAAAAAATAAGGTGATATCACCCTTCTCCTGCGCTTAGAATCCGAGCTCCCCGACCACACACCACGGGACTTCCAACTGGCGTCTTGGATAGCTAGGTCTTGCACTCAAAACAGGCCTCACCATGGTCGACCAAAGAAGTTGAGTGCACGTGCTCAGCATCATTTCCAGAGGTTGTCTTTTGGAAATGGACGTATGAGTGCTGCCAGCATTGCTGCTGAGATTTAAAGGGGGGGGGGGGGTCAGCCTGTTAGTGTTCAGACCATACGCTGCACACTGTATTAAATTGGTCTGCATGGCTGTCATCCCAGAAGGAAGCCACTTCTAAAGATGATGCACAAGAAAGCCTGCAAACAATTTGCTGAAGACAAGCAGACTAAGGACATGGACTACTGGAACCATGCCCTGTGGTCTGATGAGACCAAGATAAAATTATTTGGTTCAGATAGTGTCAAGCGTGTGTGGTGGCAACCAGGTGAGGAGTACAAAGACAAGTGGTTCTAGGCTACAGTCAAGCATAGTGGTGGGAGTGTCATGGTCTGGGGCTGCATGAGTGCTGCCGACACTGGGGAGCTACAGTTCACTGAGGAATCTATGAATGCCAACATGTACTGTGACATACTAAAGCAGAGCATTATCCCCTCTCTTCAGAGACTGGGGCGCAGGGCAATATTCCAACATAACGACTCCAAACATACCTCAAAGACCACTGCCTTGCTAAAGAAGCTGAGGGTAAAGGTGATGGACTGGCCAGGCATGTCTCCAGACCTAAACCCTATTGAGCATCTGTAGGGCATTCTCAAACGGAAGGTGGAGGAGCGCAAGGTCTCTAACATCTAACAGCTCCGTGATGTCACAATGGAGGAGTGGAAGAGGACTCCAGTGGCAACCTGTGAAGCTCTGGTGAACTCCATGCCCAAGAGGGTTAAGGCAGTGCTGAAACATAATGGTGGCCACACAAAATATTGACACTTTGTGCCCAATTTTGACATTTTTACCTAGGGGTGTACTCACATTTGTTACCAGTGGCTTAGACATTAATGGTTGTGTGTTGAGTTATTTTTGGGGGACAGCAAATTTACACTTTTATACAAGCTGTACACTCACTACTTTACATTGTAGCAAAGAGGGGTGTACTCACTTTTGTGAGATACTGTAACTAAAGTCAAAACTTTTTTTTAGTTTTGGATGGAATGGAGAGGCATTTGAATGCTTGTCAGTTTTTATGGCTCTCTGTACCCCTGTTAAGGAGATTGTTCTGTTTACCATTATCATTGTAAGAGAAATTAAAAGGAAATCCCAAAATTTTGGGTTGTCCCCAGTAAAGTAATAGAGGGGAAATCTTTCAATGGGGATACTAATTCTGGTGGCCTGGGGATCCCCAAAGAATTCCCTTAATTTGCAGGGATTTCCTCTCACTTCCTGTTTGGTTATTTGAAGGGAAAGCTCCACAACGGGACACTCTCTAAAATAATAAAAATAAAGATTTGTCTATACTTCTAATTTAAATAGTTTGTTTGGGTCTACTTGGCATGAATAGCAGGTATTGACTTTTGTACTTTTTAAAAATATGATTTAAACAGCCTTGGCTGTCACTTGTATTTGGATCATGACTGCATCAATGACAGCCTCTACACTTCTGGGAACTTACACTCGTCGATTTACATTCTGGATAAAATCAATGTACCATATATACTCGAGTATAAGCCGAGTGGTACATCAGGCATGCTGGAATGAAGCATTATGAGCTGCATGTAACACACATAAGCTTTATGGCCTTTAGCCAGTTACAGAATATCCTAAGAATAAGGTATAAGATTATTCTATAGGTCATTAATCTTATTTAATATAGGTAATTAATGCTTACATAATGTTGAAGTGAAACATTTCAGAGACCTGAATGTATTCTTGAACCTTTATCTCAGTAAAAAAACTCCAATTTGTAAAATATATTCTATAGTTGTATTTTTTTTTTCTGTAGCTTATATCTTGTATGTTTTTTTATTTGATAAAATACATGGCAATTCTAACTGTAATATTATTTATTTAAAAATAGTGCTCTTGCTTTTTTTCTTCATAGTTTTCTGCATCTTAGGCAGGACATAGATTTTGCGAATTTCTTTCCTAGAAATACAGATTGCAGTTCGTTCTGCACTCCTGTGACCCGTTTTCAGCAGAGAGCGGGCTGAAGTCAGCTCTCTGCTGACATCACAGATGTCGGTCCAGGCACCGTGTCATCGCGACCACGGAGTCGGGACCTGCCAGGTGCCTGGACCGACACCCGCCTCAGCTTCTCAGCGAGCCAATGAGAGCCTGAGCCAGTTGCTTCCTGCCCCTCCACTGCCCAGCGCACCAGTGCGCGAGGAGCGGGCAGAGTGGAAAGCTGCTGACTGACAGCAGCTTTGAGAAACTGTGAGAACCGAGCGATCAGCAGTGTTCAATCGCTCAGTTCTCAGTGTAGAGTCGCCAGAAGACAGATGCAGCATCAGACCGATGCTGCATCCACCTAGGTAAGTATAAATGGGGGGAAAAAAAACGAATTCCCATACATCTCCTTTAATTTGCTTTTAGACAAGAGATGTAAGTGAAATTGCTGATCACTATAGACATCACCAGACCTATCCATTTAAGTACTCCACCTAAACCTTGTTGCAGAGGCCATTCGCTTCATATATGCACATCTGACTGCCTTGTGGACCTGGCACTCTATACATCATTACACAACCTATGCCATACTTGGTAAGACTGGTACAAAAAAGCATCTTAGGGCTTCATGTACACACAGACTAGGTTGACAGCCAGCTGTGGGAAAAAGCAAATGGCGGCAAAATCGCACCTGCAATTTTACCTTGTCAGCCGGCGGTCATAATGTTCCTATCTTGAATGCGAATTCTTCTGCATTCAGGAGAGGGAGGTTAGGGGAGGTTGAACCACCTCTAATCACAGCAGTTTCTAAACTCTTAGAAAAACAAAATATGTGCAGCGCTAAAAAGTATATAGGTAAATATAATGTCCGACAACATATAAAGTCCAATCAATCAATGTAATGGTGAAAAAACTCCAATAAGACAAAAATGGTGAAAACTTGTTGTGCAGCAAATCCCAACACCAGTGAAGGTAAATTAGATTGCGCTCACCAAATGGATGGGACCCAGTTACCATATAGCAAAATGGGTCAAACGCTTGAGAGTGGATGAAGTATCCTGATAGGATTCACCGGCCACAGTAGAAAGCATATAGATCTCCGATGGATGTAATCAGTCAGAGGCTCCACTTCCACATGTTGGATGGTATATCAGAAAAAACAGGGGAGGAAATAGCGTAATATTGCTAAAAATATTAAAAATATTGAAAAATATAAAAAATATTGAAAAAGGCACCTATGCCGAAACATGTAAAGAGGACTAAGTCAGCCCAGCTGTTTTTTGTATTATACACGCTGTTCCTTCACGGATGTTTGTAAGTTTATCAGCTATTTTAAAAATAAACCTGTTTTTAGCAATATTACGCTATGTCCCCCCCCTGTTTTTCTGATATACCATCCAACATGTGGAAGTGGAGCCTCTGACTGATTACATCCATCGGAGATCTATATGCTTTCTACTGTGGCCGGTGAATCCTATCCGGATACTTCATCCACTCTCAAGCCCGTTTGACCCATTTTGCTATATGGTAACTGGGTCCCATCCATTTGGTGAGCGCAATCTAATTTACCTTCACTGGTGTTGGGATTTGCTGCACAACAAGTTTTCACCATTTTTGTCTTATTGGAGTTTTTTCACCATTACTTTGATTGATTGGACTTTATATGTTGTCAGACATTATATTTATATACTTTTTTGCGCTGCACATATTTTGTTTTCCTAGTAGTACTGTTTATCACTTTTTGGTCTAGTGATTTGGTGTCAGCAGCTATATTCACTTTTCAGTCAGCGCAGTAATTTATTTTTCTTATTTTTGTGTTACCCCAAGTTTCTAAACTCTTTACTCTGTACATGGACATATAGGCTTTTATGGAGTTGAGCAAAAAAAACGCCAAAAGCTCCTAAACTCAAGTTTAGAAGTTGTAGTGTACATGAGCCATAAAGCTGGCCATACATTATACAATTTTCTTATATAATTTTCTTTTAGATTTACCAAAACCATATAATATGAGGTCAAACCTAAACACTTTCAATTTGAATACAATCAGGCAGGCCCTTGCACTACATAGATGAAGGTAAATCTAAAGGAAATAGAATAGGAAAATTGTTTAATGTATGGTCAGCCTAACCTTTCAGGTTCTGCAACAATTTCTCCGCATGCATGCTTTTAGGGTCCATTAACTGTAATGCCAGGAAGGCAAAAAAGCCCCATTCGCATGCAGTACATAAGAGTTTATTGGCCCAGCATGCATGTGAATACCAAATCACACTTGAACTACTGGTCTCATTATCTATAAAGGATCAGTTTCCCCAACTTAACGTGACATTAGAGAACATCACAGACACATCAGCGGAGACTCTTTGAAGTTTATTCTAAATGATCCTAATCAAAAGTCTCTGCCCAGCTGTGAATGGCCCACAGCATAGCAAGGGTACATTTCTATACCACATGGAGAATGGGCAAAATAGTTTAGTGAAGGAAAACAGATTATATGTGTGCTAAAGTAACATGACAATTTATTTGCTGATTATAGAAGTGGTGACAGGTGTTTATTCTAGGACAATTTGTGTCCTTGTGTCACCCTCAATGGCTTATGCAAATGCCCCTTTAATAGACCAACCTGTCTCTCCCCAGGAGGCTGGAGCCGGCATCTTTACCATAGCAAGAGAGAGACAGTAACAACTTCCTATTCTAAACAGTTTACATCAAATACATTAGATTAGAATTGCCAAAGTGTTTAGCACCTAGAATCCAAACAGCAAATCAAAGGAAAGCATTTCTTTGTGTCTCCCCTGTAGCAGACAGTAGGTCCTGCATTGCTCTGGAGGCTCTACAGCATGTCAAGACATAGTACAATATTATCTCTATTACAGGGTTTCTTAATGTATGGGTCATGACCGAAACTAGGTTGTGGACATGTTTGTGATGGGTCACCCAATGACTGTGTAAAATACCTAATTAGCTTAGTTTGTCAAATCGCAAAATAAGTTGAACGTAAAGGACACTTTATTTACCTATGTTTCAAATCATATACTACCATGATCTGAGATATAGCCTATAAACAATGCGGTTAATGACTCACAGAGACTGTTTGTATCTATTGGACGTAAACATAAAAAATATTCCTATTTAATATAATTCACCCACCATTGACAATTTAAATGTTTTAGTGTTATGACCATTTACATTGAAATTATATGCCGAAATGTATTCTCTGTTTTGAAATATAATTATTTTCTTATTAACAAAACATTAGCTTTTCACATTTCTGTTTTATTATTTTCGTATGAGACCTGCACTTGAATAGAGATAAATACTTGTAGACATTTTACAATTTATATTTCCCTTTTTTGGTAACTGCATGGTAATCATTTTCTTATTTGTCTCCTCAAATTAAAAGGTTTCCAAACCATTGCTCTATTTTATAAATACCTTGGCATTAACCTAGCCATACATAACTCCAATTTCATGCAACAAGACTACAATAATGACAGTAAACCCCATATATATAACCTAAAATAAATGATTAAACCTGACTTTTCATCAGCTGTATCATTGAAAGATATTTGCTAATTGGTAAGTTTGCCTTAAAAAAAAAAACGGTTGTTAAAAAAGCATACAGAATTAAAAAAAACTTCTCATTTAATAATTAAAATTTCATTTCTGCAGAAAAATCTGTTGAGTTATTATAATGGATTCAACCAATTCCATTGGATTGAATAATAAAGTTAACAAATACCATGGCATTGTATAGAAAGGTCATTGGGCCAACTAACATGCGGGACATTACATAGCCAATGTAGAAGACCCCTAAACATCGGATGACTGTTATTATGACAATTCATCAACATCAGAGCGATAAACCTGATATCTGTAAGTACCTTGTGAGTTCAAGACACCCAAGCCTAATAAATCTAATAGTGCCAGTGTATTAGGTTACAATAGGTCTTTCAATTTACAGATGATCGCTGTCTGGGATAATGCCCAATACAATATAAACTTACATGTCTATACAATAATCTGCTGGTCAGTGGTCAATGAACTGTCTATGGCAGGGTTTCTGAACCAAGGGTTCCATGGAACCTTTGGCTTCCTTCAGAGGTTGCTAGGGGTTCCTTGAGCAAAAAACAATTTCTGCCTCTCAGATAAATTCCCACTCCCATTGATCTTTTATCTATCTCTAAGGGGGTAATTCTTCCCAATGCCCACAAGTCTAAGGAGCATTCTTCTCATTGACCATCACACAATGTATCACGAGTTGTGGATATAGTAATTTTTAACAGGGGTTCCTGGAGACCAGGAACGTTATTTCAAGGGTTCCTCTGTGTTGAAAAGGTTGAGAAAAGCTGGTCTAGTGTCTGTCTTATGTTTATTGCCAGATATATTAAACACCACATGGCAATAGGCTATTTTTTGCTCCAAACAGAACCCTTTCTGGTATCTTTGGTCTAAACGGTTTCAGTGGTATCAGCTTCTTTAGTGGAGGAATATTCTGGAAGACTTCTACACAATGCTAATTTTATACCAGCCGGTAATCTTAAACGAGCTTCAGTTTCATTTAACTGTGTGAAATTGGTCATGTAAGGAACTTTAAAAAAATGACTATATCAAAATACTATTATATTAACTACTTGATGTGGGCAGAGCAATCCTTCTCTAATAATCCAGCTCTAATTAATGCAGCTAACGCCTTGTGAACAGGGCCCTATTCGCTGCTGGAAAAGTGAAATGTGATCCTATGGTTGGGAGGGCTTAGTAGCTGAGATGGCACTCGGGCTTAGGTCATTTAGCTAAGGTTTCTTTACTAATCGCTTGATAATATGCTACATTGGAGGACAAAGGAACTTGCTAATTGGCACTCCATTTTCCAGAAGTCCTCCTTTGAAAGAGAAGCTGTGCTTACAATTCAAGATAATCTGCTGTAGTTAATGAGTTTTTTAACATCTCAACAGGATGTTGATGAGATGTGAAGCAGAAGTCTGTGATCTCTGTTTAGTATTCAATTAGTGAGGCTTTGAAGAGGCCTCACCTTCAGTGACTGGCTGCCGGGTGTTCACCCTACAGCACACCGTCTCTGTCTCTGCTGTCTCTGCAATGACCACTTGAAAGGAGACAAGAAATCGAAATTTTCACACATTTGATCCTGAAAAAATATATTTCATAGACATAATTTACCAGTTAAGTTTATGCCTGCTTTTTTGAAAAATAATTTTTTCGAAAGGAGACTACAGACATTACAGAATGTTCACCCAATTCCTCCAAACAGACTCAAAAATGTTTGCAAGTTTTTAGATTCCTTCCAGCAAAGCCTGTTAGGGGGCAAAGCCTGTTAGGGTGTTAGGGGGCAAAGTCAACCCTCCATAAAAATATTACCTGAAAGATTGCTAATCTTTTTTGTTAGGACAGATGAAAACCCACAGTGCCCCCCCCCCCCCTTCTCCATAAGCACAGGGGATCATTCAGTGGCTGGGTTATGTATTCATAGGCACGTGTTTTGACAGTGTTCAAATTCAAGCCACCCCAAACCAGGCACAATACTAGATTTTAATATAGGGAAAGTCAAGAAACAACTCTCTTAAGGGACCATACTTGCTTATTTTTCATTCTTAATAAACAATTCTTAAGTGTTTTTTCCCTCAATCTACTTTTTTTTACTATATTTTTTTACTATATTTTACTATATTTTCCAGAAACATTTTCCATCCTGGTCCTGCAATTTTCTGGTCACTGTGGTCCAAAACAAAGTATTGATTAGAAAATTAAACAAATGTTCCTAAAACAATATATTTCAAATTAAATTCTACTAATGTATGACCAGCCTAAAGCCTCGTACACACGCAACGATTATCGGCCGACCGATCGGCCGTCTTTTGTCCAGTGTTGTTGTGTTGGTTGAAATGTGCTCTAGACTGCACACGAATTTTATCGGCCAACAAAAACCAACTTCAGAAGTGATGTCATGTTCTGGTTTACTTTTCGTGTGTTTTTTCTTCCCTGAGCATGCCCAGTCTTGCTCATCAGATTTTTGTCTGCCGAAATCTGTACTGACTGACGGAAAATCGGCCGTTCTGTTGACGGCCAACAAAAATTTTATAGCCCGCACACCAGATTTTTTTTTGGCCGAAAAGTCGGAGTCGGTTGTCGAAAGCATCATACTAACAAGCCGAAAATCGGCCGATCGGACATTGGCCGAAAATTCATGGGCAACTATTGATGCGTGTGTACAAGGCTTAAGAACGATTTTTCGGGACCGGATCATGCTTGCACAGCCAAAAGCAGTATGCACCTTGAAGGCACCTATAAATATTAAAACATTTTCACTTGATCTCTCAACAAAAAACCCTTACCCTTACCTCTCCAGACACCCCTGCCCAGCCTGTTCTTTGGGTAAGAATCTAGGGATTAAAGAGGAAGTCTGTTTTTTTTTTTTTTTTCCTTACCTATAAAGTAAAGGCATAATGTGCAAGTTTAGGAGATATTTACAGTACCTATAGGTAAGCCTATGCACCTCCTCCATAGGCATACAACAATGCTGGCTGCTGCCTTACAACCCAAGATCCTGTGTTCTGCCGTAAACTCCAACTCATCAAAATCTCCAACCACGTCACTTCGGGTGACTCTACAGCAGCAATAATTGGAGATTTGGACGAGTTTCTGTTTTCACAGACCACTGGCAGCCTATACACTATGGTACATGAACAGTTGCCTGTTTTCACAGAACACCAGGTAAAAAGGAAAAAAGTTGTCACCGCCTTGGAGGCAGCCATGTTGTTGGCTAGTAGCGGGCGGACTAACAATGTCCACTCATTATGGCATGTACCGTAGTGTATAGGCTGCCAGTGGTTTGTAAAAACACCAAATTGTCAAAATCTCCATTTATTGCTGCTGTAGAGTCACCGGAAGTGAAGTGGTTGAAGATTCTGGCGAGTTGGAGTTTTCGGCAGAACACCTGCTTACACATACTGCTTGTAGGGAAAGGGCTTTGGGTATTGTAGTTTTGTGACGAGGGTGTTAAAAATAATGCTGGGGTATGCTCTAGAGAAGAGGGAGTTTCGGGGGGGGGGGGGCGGAGTTCATCCAGGTAAATAACGGACAAGGTGGCAACCATAGAGTTTCTTGCTTTATTTTATTTTTCCTTGTTTGACCACTCTGAATACTTGTGGATATTTTCAAAAGTAGAACTTAAAGAGACAGGGGGTGCCGGGTATATTACGAAGAGTTATGAGTCTTTCTATATATTGTTCATTGGTACACTGTACAGTCTATCAAAAGCTTTATATTAAAAGTGACATTTAGCCCCGGTTCATATTAGTGGGATCGCAGAGATCGCATGTAATTCGGAGCGCACTGCTCCTAAATTACATGTGATCTCTGTGCGGTGCAAATTTCAGCCATACACTTTGTATGGCTGAATTCGCACCGCATCCGCACTAAACTCGCACATGAGGCTTTTTTTTATCCGCAGCAGAATCAGATCGCATGGTGGTTCACACTAGTGCGATCCGATTCTGTGCAAACATGCAGATCGCACTGCGATATGCGATCGCAACTGGGGGTGTCGTTAACTTTTAATTGACACCCCCTGCGTATCGCATATGGCAGTGTGAACTGCCAGAGGTGCGGATGCGATGCGGGATCGCGCTGCATATTCACAGCGTTCCCGCATCGCACAAATGTGAACCGGCACTTAGACCGGCATGAGAGGTCTGAAGTGTTTTAGTTGTGATGCATTTTTATTACACATACAGTTCGGCATCCTTGCCCTGGGCGCTGGATGACCTTGTCCCGGCACTGCCTGTGACTCATAGCGACACCCACTCAATAGGCCTGGATAATTTAAAACGCCGCTCCACTTCCGCGTGCGTTCCACCGGGTTGGACGTGACGAAACCGGAAATTATGTCACTGTACTGAACTTCAATGCATTTCACGATAACCCGTCATCAGTAAGTCGGACTTCCTGATGACGCGTTATCGGGAAATGCATTGAAAAATGAAACACGTCAAGGAAGGTTGGTTTCGGGTGGAGACATTATTGTATGCAATCTTTTTTTGGCTATAATTAAACATAGAAAGAAGAGCGTAGTTTTGGAGTGCAGCTTACATTTTTAATATTCATGGCAAAGCAAGTTAGTAAAATGTGATGGTGACATCAGTCACTTTTATCTAAAGCCCCGTACACACGTACTGATCGTCGGCCGACCGATCGGCCGTCTTTTGTCCAGGGATGTCCTGTCCGCTGAAAAGTGCCAAAAGAATGCCCACGAATTTTGTCGGCCAACAACAGCCGACTGCAGAAGTGATGTCATGTGATGGTTAACTTTCCCTGTGTTTTTTCTTCTCCGAGCATGCCCAGTCTTGCAAATCTGCTGAATGTCGGCCGAAATCTGTACTGACTGGCGAACAATCGGCCGTTCTGGTGTCGGCATACAAAAATTTTAATGCTTGCACGACTGATTCTGTTCGGCCGAAAATGCGCTGTCGGCTGTCGGAAGCATCATACTAACAAGCCTACAATCGGCCGAATATTTACGGCCGACAATCGGTACGTGTGTACGGGCCTTAAACCTTGCAATAATGGTTCATAATGTGTACTTGCTTAATATACATTAGCATTCCCCTTTAACTTGAACCTTCTGCAAGTTCACAAAACTTTTTTCTTTTCTAAAATAAATATTTTTGCGTGCTTTGTGAGTCCACTTGGTTGCTCGTGGTGCCACCTGCAAAAATAATGAGCAGACGGGCAGTGCATGGATGGAAGTTCATCATCTCTTTCCCTTTATGTTTTATCTATTGGCATTCATTAGATTCAAGGCTGAAAGCAGCACAGAGAGATAAGGGGAATTTACAGAAGCCTAAAAGCATCTCAGCAGAGGGGGGCAGTTCGGGAGAAAAAAAAGATCCAAATGGAGTCAAATAGGAATCTGAATGACTCCCAAATATACATATGGAGAGAAACCACCGCAGCCAATCAGCACCAGCTTCTCAGACATTGATTGGATGGCTATATATTGGCGATCTTCCTTTGAATAATAAAAAAAAAAAAGGTGAGAGTCTAAAGGTGACCATACACTATACAATCTCATTGTAAAATCTTCTTCAGATCTACCATCAACTGTAGAACAAGGTCCTGCCTAATAGAATCCATTGAATGGGCTGTTTAGGTGTGTCCTCCTGTTACATAATTTTGGTAAATCTAAAGGAAATTGTACAGTCAGGTTGTATAGTGTGTGCCAGTCTAGGGCTGGTCAAATATACAGAGATTTTGCAGACAGAACATAAAAAATTTAACAGCTGCGGCTATTGTATTGTCAGAATACCCCAACAGCCACTGACTTGATAAAGGAGGCCACGTCTCCGAAACGCATCATCATTGCAACAATCTGACATCAGCTATCTTCCCTGCCTCCTTCTCATGTCGGATTCGGGTTGACGGTGCGTGGCGCCGGCTGGACTGGGCACATGCGCATCTGATTATGCACACTGTGTTTGAGTCACGGCTGGGGACTTGCTGACAGGAAGCCAGCTAGTGAGGTTGCAGTCTTCCTCCCCTGTTGGGATCTTACAGCGGTGGCCCAGGAAAGTAGCCAAACTAGGTATAGTCGATACCTAGGGGGCCGATATGCACTTTCCCTGATATATCGGAATCTGCCCCTGATGTTACCGATATTTCGGGAAAGTGTTGTACCGGGGTGATGCCTGCAGCCAGAGGCATCACCCTGGTACCGGCGTCCATAGCCGATGGTCGGCTGTCTTGTAATGACAACCAATGTGGCTGAGAAGCCACTCGGCTGTCATTACAAGGAGCGGGAGGGGACATCCCCCTCCCGCGGCTCGCTCTGGTCTCCCGTCACACCAGGAGACCCAGGCATCTTACCTGCACAGCCGCCGAAGACCCGATCAAAGCCACATTCGACTCTGATCGGGTCTCCATGTAAAAAAGCCAGAAGTGATATCATGACATCACTTCCGGGTACTGGCGCCAAATTCAAAAACCTGACAGCATTCAAAAACAGCCAAACTTGGCGTTTTGAATGCTTTTCAGTGCCGAGGAGGGGTTTGGGGTCTTTAAGACCCCCAGATCCCTCCACAAGGAGTACCTGGGAAAAAAAAAAAAAATTTTTACATGTCCGAAAATATCGGCCAATGCCAATATCCGATGACCAAAATATCGGTATCGGCATTAAAAAAAACGATATTGGTCGATCACTATGCCAAACATATTATCTGTCAAATGTGAGTGCAATAGTTGAAATCTTTTATTGAATTATATATTAAAGCTGTGTTACACTAGGGCGGATGTGCGCTCCTTTCTTATTTTTGCCGAACAGCAACTGCTTCTGATTGGATGTAGGCGCTGTTCGGCCGACAATTTATCACCTGGCTCCTTTTATTATTCAGTTGAAGGATGTTGGGGCAAGAGGAGGAAAACAGGGAAAGCAACCACCCACAAAGCAAAATTTGTATGGTTTATCAGGAACCGGACATAATGTATTCAGGGAACAACTGGCATATTGTTTTGTTTGGGGCAGCTTTACTTCTATGTAATGGAATAATACGTTACAGTTCAGTATAACAGCATGCTCGGGTTTATTTAGGAAAGGCAAACACCCTGGGCACTTTGCAAGGGCAGTTTCATTTTCCCCAGAGCTTACTAAATGTGGTAAAATGACATGATGGAGTTCAAGTAAGTTTTTTAAAGTGACACTAAAACTACGCTATATTACCAAAAGTATTGGGATGCCTGCCTTTACACGCACATAAACTTTATTGGCATCCCAGTATTAATCCGTAGGGTTCAATATTGAGTTGGCCCACCCTATGCAGCTATAACAGCTTCAACTCTTCTGGGAAGGCTGTCCAGAAGGTTTAGGAGTGTGTCTATGGGAATGTTTGATCATTCTTCCAGGAGTGCATTTGTGAGGTCAGGCACTGATGTTGGATGAGAAGGCCTGGCTCACAGTCCCATAGACACACTCCTAAACCTTGTGGAGAGCCTTCCCAGAAGAGTTGAAGCTGTTATAGCTGCAAAGGGTGGACCAACTCAATAATGAACCCTACAGACTAAAGGCTCGTACACACTTGACGAAAATCAGACGAAATATCCTTCCGATTTTTCTCTCTCATGCTCAGTGGTCATAACCGTTTTTAGTTGACAGTGCATAATGTTCACGAAATTTCTCGTCCGATTTTTTTTGGGACATTTGTTCCTAGACTTCCAGGTCATCAGCAACTTCAGATCATGCGCAGTCTTTCGTATCCAATTTTTCACGGACGTACTGCATGCACATTAAATGAAAATTGGTTGCCTGGGGACGGACAATAAAAATTTTGGTGTTTGTCCCTCCGATTTTTTTCGTTGAAAATGTCGGCATCGGCTGCTGGAAGTTGTGTACACACTAGACGAAAATCGGACGATTTCACATCGGACGGGAATTTTCATCAGATTTTCTACTAGTGTGTACCCCACATAAGACTGGGATGCCATTAATAAGTAGTAACTGTGAGGGATGAGCAGATGGATTAAGTAAAATCCCAGCTACATCTGGAGCTGGAGTTACAATCTTTAAGGTATTACCGAGATTACACCGATTTGGATGCACTGCATATAAAAGTTATAGTAAAAGGAAGTTAAGAGTTTAGTGGAATAAAAAAAAAAAAAATGAAGAAAACGAGTTAAAATTAGTGTAGCTATGATCAAAATATAAATTCATATATTAAAGTGTTACTAAACCCAGGAGCCTGCATTTGCTATATCTGCTCTCCCACAGTACACAGAACTTGGAAATGCAACTATTTTTGTAACTATTAACATTTTCTCATAATTAATATATAACAGTCTTGTGACTTCTATCAGTGCCTGGTTAAAGCTTGTAGGAGTTTTCATTCTGCTCTAAATGTCCTATGAGGCTGCATGACCCCTTAACCCTCTGTCTGGACAGTGCTGATTGGCCCTGTGTTGATCACATGCTGATCACATGCTGATCACATGAATCACATGTTGATCCCAAGAAACAAAAAACTCTTTAGCAATACACACCTAACTAGGCATGTGCAGAGTGACTCTAAGGCTCTGTTCTATTAGGAGATGGTTTGAGGACTGTGGAAGAAGGGGAGGATCAGAGAAGACAGGATCAAACAGCCTTTTTACACCATGCAGAGGCTTACCCCATAGGTTCCACATTTGAGTAGAACAAACATGCTTTACTACACGTACAGACTAATTTTACTGTTGTGGGTTTAGGACACTAATGACAAACTGGAGTACCACGGAGTGAGTTATATGGGAGTGCATGGGTCATTCCCAGCAAGACTTTTGCCAGTGCCCAATCAACTGAAGAAAGTGGCATATAACCCATGGTCTATGACTACACATCTTATGTCCTGTACTGTGAAATTAGGATGTCTGGTGTTTACACTTGGTGGCACTTCAATACAAATGTTCACTGAAAGCTTTATATTTGGGTTGGACTCCTTTGTGTTTGGAGACAAAATGTAACCGAACGGTTTCTTCCCATTAGAATGTACTGAAACTTGCACAAACAAGAGCATGACATTATTCGATTAGTCTTCTACTGAGATGACCCAGGTCAGCACAGTCACCATACAGAGTCTTAGTGCCAGAGCTTAGTGAGAACCTTGTCTGAAATACTAAATATTATTTGACTTTATATCAGCAGATTGGTACAGTTATGGATGCTTATTGTGACATTGTAGGTGGTTTGTCATTTCCCTGAATGTGTTCATATCTCTGCAGACACTGATTGCAGGTCGGTCTTGGAGGAAGAGTTCAGAAGTGCCCATAGACAAGCAGATTGCAGGTTCCCAATCTTCTTAGGCTGGTACAGACAAAAGTCCAACATCTATGAGCTACCTGTAGACCAAGGCTCATCTGAGGAAATAATGAATAGGAATATCAGAAAACCTAGCCTGATCCTTAACTACTTCAATACAGGACACTTTCACCCCCTTCCTGCCCAGGCCAATTTTCAGCGCTGTCACACTTTGAATGACCATTGCGCAGTCATGCTACACTGTACCCATATGAAAGTTTTATCATTTTTTTCACACAAATAGAACTTTCTTTTAGTGGTATTTAATCACCACTGGGTTTTTATTTCTTACAAAAAAAAGAAAAAAGCCATGAAAATAAGTCATTTTTCTCCTTCACTAATGTGCACTAATGAGGCAGCACTGACGGGCAGCACAGATGAGCAGTCACTGACGGGCAGCACTATGGGCACTGATTATGGGCACAGTGGGCACTGATGATGGGGTGAGGGTACTGATGGTGGGCACTGTTTTTGAGTTTTTCTACTCATTTCTGTAATCAGGGCAATGATGATCAGTGCCCTGCTTACCTTTTCTAGGTTCCCTTTTGAGGAGGAGCCACTGATTGGCTCTCCTTGCCTCACACTGTCAGAGTGTAAACGGCACTTCCTCATTTACATGTGACCGGCTGTGATTGGACACAGCCGATCACATAGGTAAAGAGCCGGGTCGCGCCGTGTCCTAGCAAAACAGTGAGGCCACGATCGCTGCGCTGCACCCCCCCCCCCCCGACACACGAGAGAGGCTGTTCTGGTGTGCCGTCGTTCTTGCGAGTTTCGAAGAAAAAAGAACTCACTGCTCAAGGTGGTATAGATGCCTGATGACACACACCGGTGCATGCCCCGGCTCGCCTCCGTGGGAATACAATAGAAGAAAAGGAATTGGCAGCACTCCAGATGAGGTCGAAATCCAGATTTATTGACTGGACATCCAAACATGACAATAGTGACAAGGTAGACGCGTTTCACACACTATACTGTGTGCTTAATTATTAATGTTGTCATGCTTGGATGTCCAGTCAATAAATCTGGATTTTGACCTCATCTGGAGTGCTGCCAATTCCTTTTCTTCTATTCTTGTGAGTTTGTCAAAATTTGAACCATGGTTGGCCCTGCTGACACCACCTTGCTCAATAATCAGAAATCAATAAATTTGCCTCTTATATGCATAGATATTTGCTGTTGGATTCTACTCTGTGGGCTGCTTGTCTTATCTCTGAGCATGGTAATATTTCCGCAGACACTGGTGGCTGTTCGATCCTGGATGAAGAGTTCAGACGTGCCCATAGACAATGGATTACAGATTCCCAATCTTTTTAGGCTGCTACAGTCTACGTTTAAGAACTACATGTAGATCAGGGCTCATCTGGTGGAATAATGAATGGGAAGATTAGAAAACTTAGCCCGATCCTTAAAATGTTACTAAACCCACAACAGTAAAATCAGTGTATATATGCAGTAAAACATGCTTGTTATACACACTGTGGAACCTAAGGGGTTAATCCTCTGCATTGTGTAAAAAAGCTGTTTGATTCTGTCTTCTCTGATCCTCCCCTTCCTTTACTGTCCCCAATCCATCTACTGATAGAACAGAGCCCTAGGAAGCACTCTGCACATGCTCAGTTTTTTGTGTATTGCTAGAATTAGTTTTTTTTTTTTGGGGGGGGGGGTGCATTTGATCAGCACAGGACCAATCAGCACTGTTTAAACAGAAAGTCAGGAGTCCTGTAGCTTTATAGGACAGTCAGAAGAGAATGAAAACCAATGCTTGGCCGGACACTGATAGAAGTCACAAGACTGCTATATACTGCTGATGAGAAATGGTATTTAGCATTTTATATTTACTAAAATAATTGCATTTCCATGTTCTGTGTACTGTGGGATACCAGATATAGTGAATGCAGGGTCCTGGGTTTAGTAACACTTGGCCATACATGGCTAGATTTTAGGCAATTCTTGTGAATTGGTCAAAATTTGAGGCTGGCCCTGCTGACACCACCTGGCTCCACAATAAGAACTCAATGAATTTGCCTCTTGTATGCATAGATACTTGCTGTCTGATTCTAATCTGTGGGCTGCTCGTCTTATCTCTGAGCATGTTCATACCTCTGCAGACACTGGTGGCTGGTCTGTCATGGAGGAAGAGTGCAGATGTGCCCATAGACAATCGATTACAGGTTCCCAATCTGTTTAGGTTGGTACAGTCTACATTTAAGAACTACATGCAGATCAGGGCTTATTTGGTGAAATAATGAAAGGGAAGATTAGAATACTTAGCCTGATCCTTAAATTGGCCATACATGGCTCGATTTTAGGCAATTCTTGTGAGTTGGCTGAAATTTGAACAGTGGCGACTCTAGGAAAAATGTATAGGGGGCACATAAGAAACCACAATCAAAACTGGGGGGGAGCACTCATAATTTTCACCACTAAAAAAAAAACGAAATAAGTATATAAATATATATATATATATATATATATATAAATAAGGTTACAAAATACGAGAGTAATGCAGTATGCAATGATACCTTTTTATTGTACTAACCTAACATTTAAAAGACAAACATTCAAGAGTTTTCCTTTCTTCCTCAGTTATTGCTTCAGACCCTAGAAAGAGGAAAACTATCAAAAACTTTTCTTCATAGTTTAAAGCAATTTCAGCAGTTTACGCAGTAAACTGTTCCCTAGTATCGGTGCCAGTTTACACAGTAATAGCCCCTAGTATTGGTGCCAGTTTACGCAGTAATAGACCCTAGTATTGGTGCCAGTTTACGCAGTAATAGCCCCTAGTATTGGTGCCAGTTTATGCAGTAATAGCCCCTGGTATTGGTGCCAGTTTACACAGTAATTGCCCCTAGTATTGGTGCCAGTTTACGCAGTAATAAAGCCTATTTTTGGTGCCAGTTTACACAGCAATAAAGCCTAGTATTGGTGGCAGTTTACGCAGTAATAAAGCCTAGTATTAATGCCAGTTTACGCAGTAATAAAGCCTAGAATTGATGCCCTGCTCTCAGCACCGAGGAGGTAGGGAAGAATAGAGACTTGTCAACCAGTGATGAAAGTATTAAGGGCCAGCCGCGATAGCTCCGGCGGTCTTAACACTTATCAACTTCATGGGAGATCTTTAGGATTTCCCCACGGGTCTTCTGATGCACTACGGTACAGCGCACCTCTCCATCTGGGACTCCTTCCTTCCGCCACACACACTGCGGCCAAACAAAGGAGAAAAGCTGCTACAGCGCACCTCTCCATCCAGGACTCATACCCCTACAGCAGGGGTGTCTAACCTTTTGGGGAGTGAGGGCCACTTTAGCTGTGTGGTAACTGGTCGTGGGCCAAAATGAGTGGAGAAGGCAGATGACAGGTCCACGTCCACTCGGTATATGCAGAGCAGACACAGACACAGCCCCCTCTACTCTATGGGCCCTCTGATCCAATTTGCCCGGATCCCCTTCTGTTTTTTAAGTGGATCGGATTGGAGATAGGCGGGTGTAACAGACACAAGTTTGTTTACATCTGCCGTTCTATAGAGGTGAATGGAGGGTCCAATTGGGTCTACCTAAAAAAAAAAAAACACAGGCGATCGTGTGAATGGGGCTTAACGCTGCTTTCATAAAGATGCACTGTGGTTTACCTGCACCTCAACTGACCTCCATCTTCACTTCTGCCTCAGAATTCCTGCAGGTATCGCTGGCTGCTGCCCCCGGGCGGGTATAGCTGGTGGCTGCTGCTGGCTGTTCTTCAGGGCTGGTACCTCTGGCTGATACTGTTGGTGGGTACTGCTGGCTGGTACTGCTGTGGGTGCTGGCTCCTCTGGGACACCAACGGAGCTAGGCACCAGAGGAAGCATGCAGCTGCAGTAAAGAGCAAAGCCGCTGCTTCCTGTATAGCTCCTGTGCCCTGTCACAGGTGGAGTACATTTGGTATCACTCCATAGCTCCGCCTGTGTCAGGAGCCAGCGCTATACAGGAAGCATTGGTTCTGCTTCCTCTAGTTCTTCCTCCGTTATTTACAGCGATGCTCGGGGATGGTGGTTTGGGAGCCCACAATCTGGGCTTACTGACCCACCATCTTAGAGCAGGAGGTAGCTGGGTTCCTGTTGGGGAGCACATGGGGGGGGAGGCAAGCATGATGTTGGGGGGCCATGGCCCCCTCTGGTAACCCCTAGTGAGGCCACTGAATTTTAACCATGGATGGCCCTGCCAACACCACCTGGCTCAACAGTCGGAAATCAAAAGAGCTAGGCTGAAAAAAGTTGGGCGAACAGTGACTGCAGTCAATCAGCTGCAGTCACTGTTTGGGTATTCTAACAGCCACAAGTGCTGGCTTGTCAGAATAGAACAACCGGCAGCAAAAGATTCTTTAATTAACATAGTTTGATGCGGATATGGGAATCTTTATGAGTATGACAAAATTTGTTTGCCAAAATATAAGCCAATACAACAGGGGTCTAAAGTATGCATGCTTCATCTCTGTCCACTGATGCCTGAATGTGGTCTGACTACCCTTCAGAGGCCATGGCCAGCTTGGGGGCCAGGTTGAATTTTCTTGACAGACTGCTTCTGTGCCCTTGGGATAAAGCTGGCATCAAGTGGGTCTACAAAAATGTACCTATTTGTGCAATATAAGAGAACAAGCCAATGCACTAATCTGTATGTGTACAAAATAATGTGTTTAAAGCCAGTACTGGGTCATTGGAATCTACAAAGGCTTTTGTCCAGGGGTATTTGGGATCTGCATTTCAGCATTTTTTGGCAATTTAAAAAGGTCTTGAGCTCTTTGGTTGAAGCTAAAAAGGTGGCTTTACACATACAGATTTGTATTCTGCTTTGCTGTAGTCTAACAGATTCAGCGTGGATGGATGAATCACCCACTGCTCCTATTGTATTTTCACAGCCAGCCCCACCTGCTGTCAAAATATCTGAACAGCACCTACATCTGATCGGATGCAGCTACTCTTCTGCCAACAATTTCCTTACTGCTCCTGCAATTTTTTTTAACTGAATGATGTCAGGAAATAGCTGACATTTGTAAAGTGTATGGCCAGCTTTAGATTGAATCTTATAGGATTATTTTTAAATTAAAGTGGTGTTTTAAACTATATTTTCAGTCATTCTCCATTGCATTTTTCTACATCCACTCATATTCCAATTGCTTTGCTTTGAAAACCTATTGTGCCAGTGTTTCTAAAACTCTGTCTTGCGGCGCACAAAAAAGACCTAAGAATTTTCATGGCACACCTGAAAATATTTAACATTTTTTGTGGTGAAGAACTTATTTTTACATATATATTTAATTCTAAATTTAATGTGAAGAACATGCCTGCTTTCAAGAGCAAATCAGATTTAAAATCAAAAGACTGCTGCTTTTATATATTATACACTGCTCAAAAAAATGAAAGGAACACTTTTTTATCAGAGTATAGCATCAAGTCAAATAAACTCCTGAGATATCGATCTGGTCAGTTAAGTAGCAGAGGGGGTTGTTAAGCAGTTTCAGCTCCTTTGGTGTTAATGAAATTACTAACAGGTTAACTAGATGGGAAACAATGAGATGACCTCCAAAACAGGAATGGTTTTACAGGTGAAGGCCCCTGACATTTTTTTCCTTATTCATCTTTTCTGACTGTTTTTCACTAGTTTTAAATTTGGCTAGGGTCAGTGTCTTTACTGGTAACATGAGGCAATACCTGGACCCGATAGAGGTTGCCAAATGCAGTCCATCTCCTCCAGAATGGCACATGAATAATTGCCATTGCCAGAAGGTTTGCTGTGTCTCCCAGCACAGTCTCGAGAGCATGGAGGAGATTCTTGGAGACAGGCAGTTACTCTAGGAGAGCTGGACAGGGCCGCAGAAGGTCCTTAATCCATCAGCAAGACTGGGATCTGCTCCTTTGTGCAAGGAGGAACAGGATGCCTGGGCCATACAAATGACCTCCAGCAGGTCACTGGTGTGAATGTCTCTGACCAATCAGAAACAGGCTTCCTGAGGGCCTGATCTCCTTTAGTGGGCCCTGTGCTCACTGCCCAGCACTGTGGAGCTCGATTGGTATTTGCCATTGAACACCAGAATTGGCAGGTCCGCCACTAATGCCCTTTGCTTTTCACAGATGAGAGCAGGTTCACCCTGGGCACGTGACAGACGTGAGAGGGTCTGGAGAAGCCATAGAGAACGTTATGCTGCCTGTAACATCATTCAGCATGACAGGTTTGGTAGTGGGTCAGTGATGGTCTGGGGAGGCATCTCCATGGAGGGATGCACAAACCTCTACAGGCTAGACAATTGCCCCCTGACTGCCATTAGGTATCGGGATAAAATCCTTGGACCCATTGTCAGACCCTACACTGGTGCAGTGGGTCCTGGGTTCTTCCTGGTGCACCACAATGCCCGGCCTGATGTGGCGAGAGTATGCAGCCAGTTCCTGGAGGATAAAGGAATAATACCATTGAATGGCCCCCGTGGTTGACGGACCTAAATTCTATAGAACACCTCTGGGACATTATGTTTTAGTCCTTTCGACACCCCCCAGGTTGCACCTCAGTCTGTTCAGGAGCTCAGTGATGCCCCTTGTCCAGATCTGGGAGGAAATACTCCAGGACACCATCCCTCATCTCATTAAGAGCATGCCCCAACATTGTCAGGCATGCATACAAGCACTTTGGGCCATTAAAACTACTAAGTACCATTTTGCAGCAATGACATTTCAGCAAAATGGACTAGCCTGCTGCATCATTTTTTCACTTTGTTTTTTGGGGTGTGTTTGAATTCAGCCCTCAAATGATGTGGCATCCTTCCATTCCTAACACATTACCCAGTCCATATCAATATAGATATCCAGCATGATATTTTTCCCCATTGAGATCTGATGTGTTTTCAAAGTGTTCCTTTCATTTTTTTTGAGAAGTGTATTAAAAGACTGCTGCTGCTTTTGAAAATATTTATTTGTAGATTACATTACTAGTCTGCTGCTGATATATTGGGGATCACACTGGTCCGTCCTAGACCCCCAACTCTATTCTCTTCTTTTGTTCTTCGTCTTACCTACTTCTCAGCTCCATGTACCTCCGGATGGACAGTGACTGATTGTGGCCTGCTCTGTTGTGTGGGAGGAGGAAATGACGCGAGGCGCGCTGTGAGTAGCACCTCATTGGCTGGAAGCGCTGCCTGGCAGGCACCTGTCCTGGACTCCTGGCACTGCTGGCAGCCTCTGGCTATTTGCAATCTGGATTGGCAAAGTGAGTCTGGTCCAGCGAACATCAACCAATCGGGTCACGCTCCAATTAGTACACAGGGGGGGCTGTACAGTGACATTCATCAGCACTGTCTGCAGCAGGATGCTGGGCCAGCAGAGCAGCAGAAGTCTGGACAGTGACTGATTGTGGCCTGCTCTGTTGTGTGGGAGGAGGAAATGACGCGAGGCGCGCTGTGAGTAGCACCTCATTGGCTGGAAGCGCTGCCTGGCAGGCACCTGTCCTGGACTCCTGGCACTGCTGGCAGCCTCTGGCTATTTGCAATCTGGATTGGCAAAGTGAGTCTGGTCCAGCGAACATCAACCAATCGGGTCACGCTCCAATTAGTACACAGGGGGGGCTGTACAGTGACATTCATCAGCACTGTCTGCAGCAGGATGCTGGGCCAGCAGAGCAGCAGAAGTCTCATGCAGTGCCGGCAGCAGCCGCCGGTGAACAACACATGAGGTCTATCCAGCGGAGTCTCGGGAAGACGTCAAACCTGCAAATCTTACGCGGCACACAGTTTAAGAATCATTGAATTGTGCTAATTGGTGTTTTCTTTAGGAAGGCCACAACCTTCCTATCTGACTGTATCTACATAGATATAATTTAAGCAGAATGAAATATTATCTCACCTAATCACCAAACAAACAAAAAGGGCAGGGTCAATCTGGGTCTTGTTTTGCAGGTTAGCTGGTCAATGTGCTTGAAAATGTTTGTCTGTTTTCAGCAAGGTGCACATGGAAAGGCTAGTTATGACTACCGTACTGCAAAACTTTCTGATTTACTAAACTGAAACAAACATGCAGATCCATATGAGTGAAGTCAGACATCAATGCATATCCACGCAAAAAATCAAAAAACAAACAAAGGGTGCGCCAGCCTAGCACATTATCCTCAATAATAGGCTTTATTCATTAAAAGTGTATATACTCACAAACAAACGTTTAGAAAAGCACATCCGATCCAAACAACTGAAACAATCTGTATCTGTAACCAATGTCCTCAATAGATGATAGCTAGCGCGCTTCGAGGCTTAGCCCCTTCTTCAGAGCCAACAGGCCATGTCTAGACCACTCATTTATATAGCAAGTGACCCATACCACCTAGGTGTGGTCTAAAGTAACTCCTCCCCAGTGGGAGTAGTTCCAATGGTGTTAACCCCGATGGTCCAAACCAATAAAACAATGTAAGGCTATATTGCTGCGCTAGCTAAGCTAATGTTTGAAAAAACGTGATAAAAAAATAATAACAATTGGAAAGCAGCCACACAGAATCTGGAATAATAACAGATCAAGAGTAAAAATATGGTAAACAATGTAGCGCTACTCCTAAAAACATCTCAAAATGACTGAATGTAAAAAGTCTGTGAAATGTCCCAAGTTGCCAGATAGATCAAACTGTGAATCCGGGAAACCACCACCAGACACCCTGTTCACACTGTCTCTTACCAGATGGAGATGATCCCCATAACAGGGATCTAAAGCGCCCAAATCTTTTATAGAGCCCAAGGCGATCCTCCTCATATCCAGCAGTATCCAAACATATGATCATGGGTAAGTATGAAACAAAGAACAAGGCACCATCATAGCGCAGACCGTTTGATTTATTCAAAACAATAATGGATTAAGAACACTTACACAAGGCAGGATAAAACGAGCATCTCAGTCATTTAAAATGTTCCATCCAGCATATTCCGCTTTGCTTCCGCAGTGAACCACCCAAAAGATGGCCGCCGCGTCTCCTTCGTGTGGGCGTGCATGACCGCAAGCACCGCCCGACGTACGTTTTGTCGTAAACAGACGTCTTCCAGGGGCGCGGTCTCACGGCACTCTTCACTATATATAGCGATGGAGGAGAGCGGAAATCATTATGGTGACCCGGAAACCAGATACAACCATATGCGCTCCACAGACTGGAATTCACAAACAGCCGGATGTGGAGCGAATAGCAGGAAGTGGGAATATTAATAGCCCACAGACGTTAAAAAGCATCCCTTAGAGATAATTATAAGCGATATTGGTGACACAGAAATTGTTCTGTAGGAGCAGCCAGATATATTTAAATAAAATGGCAAAACTAATTTCACCGATCACCAAGGGCACATACTACAGATTTAATAACACCGCCCAATTCCGGAAGAAACGGCGCCATCTAGCGGACATACAGCGGAACATGCTGAAGGACAAAACATTATTTACACACAATCAAAAACAATGAAGAGACAAAAAGCAATAGAAAGCAATAAAAATCAATATTGTCAAATATCCATGATGATGGGATCTTATAAGAGGGGAGCAAACATCTTGACAGATTAGGAGTTTTTGATAAACGCATTAAGGTCCCATTCTATATTCAACCCCCTCGGGGTATGGCACCTCATCTTGTATATCCAGCTGGTTTCAAGTTTTGATACTCCACGGGTCATATTACTGCCCCTCCAATTCCCTGCGTATCTGTCAATCCCCAAAAATAGGGTCCCCTTAGGGTCTCTTTGGTGACATTCGTCATAATGACGTGATACGCTATGTTTAGGGTAACCCTTGACTATGTTGGCCACATGCTCCTTAAGCCTCACATGAAGCTCTCGGATAGTGCGGCCAACATAGCCACACGGACACCGAATCGGGTATATCACGTGTTTGGTGGAGCATGAAAAGGTTTGATTTAAATTCCTGACCGGTGGAGCCAGACTTGAAATCCTCAACGCATCTCTTCTCAATAGTAATCTTAAAAATCGCACATTTTCTATATTTATAGAAGCCCCCTTCTGTTGGAAGAAGGAAACCTTCTTAGGGGGGTCCCTGATGTTCGGGGCCACCTGTAACTTCAGGGGTGGGACTCCCCTGTATACAACCTGTGGTTGCTGTGGAAGCAGTGGACCCAATACACCATCATTCTGTAAAATGTGTCAATGACGACGTAATATTCTTTTGACAGAGAAGTGTTGCGTAGAAAAAGAAGAGAAAAAAGCAAATTCCAATGTTTTCTTATTTTCTCTAACCCTATGCTGTAATAGGTCATCTCTGACCTTCATATCAGCACGAGCAATAGCTTCATCAAGGGCCACCTCCTCGTACCCCTTTTCAAGGAATTTTTTCTTCAGCGTTACCGCTTCACTTAAGAAATCCTCCCTGCGTGAGCAATTACGTTTTAAACACAAGAACTGGCTGACAGGAACGGATTCTAACCATGCCTTATGACAACAACTGGTGGTATCAATGAATCCGTTCCTGTCAGTGGGCTTGAAGAATGTTGGTTATAATTTGCCCCTCTTCAACACGTATACGTAAATCAAGGAAGTGGATTTCAGTACTGCTGGACTCATACTGTAAATTAATACCTCTCTGATTGGTATTAAGGCCCTCCATAAAGCTTTGCAACGAATCAGGACTGCCGTTCCATAGGAAGAGGATGTCATCAATGTACCTACACCAGAGCACAAGCTCCGGCCTAGGCACACCTAAGACGACATTCTCCTCCCATTTGCCCATAAATAGGTTGGCCATGCTAGGGGCAAATTTGGCCCCCATGGCCACACCCCTATTCTGTAAATAGAATTGGCCGTCAAACCAAAAATAATTCCGGGCCATGGCAAAATCCAAAAGTGTGAGAATGAATTCTCTTTGAAAACTCAGCAGGCTACCCTGTTTCAAGAAGAAGGAAACCGCTTCTCTTCCGTGCTGGTGAGATATAATGGTATACAGCGATGATACATCAGCTGTAACCATTATATACCCATCACTTCATGCAATGTTCCGAAGCTCATTTATCACCTGCATGGAGTCACGGAGATAGGAAGGTAACTTAGTGACCACTGGTTGCAGAAAATGATCAATATATCTACCCACCCAGGAGGTAACAGAATCAATCCCACTGATAATGGGCCTCCCAGGCGGGCAGACAGGATCCATATGCACCTTTGGTAGGAAGTATATCACAGGAATCCTAGGAGCCGAAGGTACCAAAAAGTCTTCTTCTTTTGGTAAGCAATTTTCTGTCAAACCCATTTTGAACCAGGTCAATAAGCTCCATCTTATAAAGCCTGGTTGGGTCACCTCTCAAGGGGAGATAGGTTTCTCTGTCTGACAGGAGCCTATGCATCTCTGCATTATAGGCGGTGGAGTCCATGATGACAATCCCACCTCCCTTGTCGGGAGGTCTTACCATAATATCTTTCCGCTCCTTCAAAGATTTAAGTCCCCTATTAAACACTAAATCCATTCCACATTTCCTAACCTGAAGATCATCGATATCCTTTTCAACAAGATCTCTAAAGACCGACAGTGTTGGTGCCAAGGGTCCCGGAGGATTAAATGTGGAAGCGTTACAGAACTTGGTATTCTTAATCCCCATATTATATTCCACCCTAGGTACTATAGGGTTGGTGACCAAATACCTTTTAATATTTACCTTCCTAATGAATTTTTGAAGATCAATGAAGGTCCCAAATTTGTCAAGCGATTTAGGGGGGGCATATTTAAGACCCATATTAAGGACATGCTTCTCATCATTGGTGATGGTTGCTGAACTTAAATTAAAAAGTCCTCCGTCTTTCAAAGCCGCCTCCTATTTGTAACAGAGTCTCCTCCCCCCTCTGGCCCCCCTTTTTAAAACAATACCTCTAAGCCTTCCATTAGGAACTCTACTGGCATATTGGTGAATAAAAACAATCAAATACATGTGTACTCAAAATACTGTAATCACATACCCAAGTTGGTCCAGGGGGGTGCTGCAAAAGAACTATAGATGAGTAACATCCTGGGGTTATCCACATCTCCTATGTTAGAGATCTTCTGCCCTTACATGGCGTGGGCTTTTGGAAAGTACAACACAGAGGCTCCCATCTGGCTCATACTCCTCCTTGAATGCTCCCACCCAACTCATAGCACACCCACCACTACCGGGACGGCAAGACCGCCCGGGGGGGGGGGGACCCTTTAATAAAAGGAAAAATGCAAAAACCCATGCAGCACCCTAGTGGGCCAGTATTCCTTCTTACACATTGAAAATCAACTAATGAAATGCCCTTTCGGCTGGGCTGACCTGCAGATTAGCTCAAAACCAATCCATAGTATTAAAAATAAATAAAAATTAATCCAAATAGACCAACATTTTCTGTAAATTGATTTAGCGACAATGCAGATCCACGCACCTGGTGTGAATGAGCACTAAAACCAAAATTCACTGGGTTCAGAAGTTCTGCGAGTAGGATAACCCCCTCCCTCCCTATAAAATACATTTCAGTTTACATTTATTAAGAAATTCTATTTAATACGTTTTATAACCGAAAGTAAGGGAAACGGTTTTTCACATTTTTGGGCTTTTTGTTTACCTTACATGATGATTTTGAGGTGGTTAAAAAATTAAACGGTAAATAAACATAAAACAAACACAATTTTCTTACATCAAATTGGCGGTGCATATTTATTTTACAAATACATATACAGAAAGCAACAAATTAGCATTATAGAAGGAAAACAGTTATAACAAAAACATCCATTTGGGAAATATATTCATTTTTCTTTAACATATAATACTGAGCAAAATGATTATACATATAGAGACATATAGACAAGAGAGTACCGCTGCATATAGAAGATGCTGTGCAGTGTCAATGGCACCCTTCGTTTGAGCTGAGTACAGTAGCTAAACACAGCTCACGATCACTATACACTGGATCTCATCCATCAAGGTAAAAAAAGGGCAGTTCTTGTTGCTCCATCGTTGTCCCAATGCCACATGGAAGAATGATAAAAATTCTAGCTAGATGTCGTAAACAAGAATACCAGGAAACATAATCACCTTCTCTGAAGACTAGCTGGTGGTCAGAAGAATGGATCAAACTCAGAATATGTTTTTGGTCCTAGATTTCTTTTTACACAACATGCCTATGTTCCATCATATACAGCATGCTTCTCTCTGCACCTACTGTACATAAAACAATAAGCTAATAATAAAAAAATGTCATCCTTGCTGATATTTCCCCCCCAAACCAATGGAGATTCCTGAACCATCCACTTTTATCTACAGATAGATCCATTGCTGTTTAAGCCTGTTAAAATTACACATCAAATAACTGGTATCTAATGCATTAAAAATTCCCTTAAAATAATTTATCTGTAGCCAATTTATCGGAGTTAAGTTGGCTATACATGGGTAGTATTTAGTAAAAAAAAAAAAATCCTGATTTTGGAACATTCTTTTACTTTGCTAATGGTAGGTAGGGTCAAATGGAGAATTTGTTTTTGATTGTAGTGATGAAAAAAATTGCAGAAGGATGGAAATTTTTCCTAAATGAACAAATTTCTAAAAGTCAATGGTTTATAGTCTGGCAATTCCAATCATTCTAAAATTAAATGATAAAACAAATTACATTTTGAATTATTTTCAAACAATATTCCTCAAATCTCTGATGGCATTATCAAATGTACAGATGAGATTTTTTTTTTTCTACAAAAGGTTTGTAGGAAAATTTGCCAGTATATGGCCAGCTTTAGGTGACCTGCTTACACGAGTGGCCCTTTCTATAAAAGGTCTAATCACAGGTAAGACCAAATTATCTTTAAGGTGATGCAAGATATAGAAGTGAAGTTGTAGGTCAACTGTATATTTCAATTTCCTTAGATTAAAATCCAGTAGTCACTTGGTCCCCATACAAATGTTAATTACTGATGAGGATTGTTTGAAATTACTTGTCTTACTCCATCCCCACTAACAGGCTTAGCTTGCCTACCTTTTGAGAACCTGAGAGATATAAATCTTGAGTGCCACCATAGGGACAAAAGTCTTCACAGTATGTTGGACATTTTTAAATACTTGCCAGGACATGTGATTTTCCTTGAGATCCTGAGGGTCCATGCACCCTGGGCTTAAAAAACACTGCTTCTACAGGAGGTTTGCCTGTAAAATCAGCTCAAAGTTACCCTATTTTTCCATGCACATTAGGATGTTTAGCCCAGGTTCAAGCTGAGGTCGTTATGAATTTGTTCAGCTGAACTCCCACAATTTCAAGCTGGCATTTCAGTCTGACTTCAGGGCCGATTTCACAGACGTCTATGGAAATCACCCCCCCAAATCCCCAAAAGTAGTAAAGAAACTACTTATGGAAATCGGTACGGCCCCGCAAAGTCAGCGTCGCACTGATTCAGACAGTGTCATTGCCGGCCATTGGCTCCGATTTGCCAATGCGATTTGACATGCCAGATCGCATGTCAAATTAGACCAATGTGAACGTGGGCTCAGAGGCATATTTAAAGTTAAGAGTTTTGAGGCAGAAGAAAAAAAACCCTTCTGGATTGCGTGCTTGAGAGGGGTTTTCTGGCAGAACAAAAATGCTTAACGCATGTACAAATACACTCTTTTTGAGCCTTTTTTTCTGCCAAAAGAACTAGCATTTTTTTAAGCCCAGTGTGCATGGACCCTGAAAGTGTATAAGTCTTTGTGATTATAGGTGGTGTAAACTATTTTTGTGGTTGACTTGTCTAACTTCCAGTTTCTGTCTAATATATTAAACACTGGAGAGTGGACTGTGCTCAGCTAGTGTTTAAATACAGCACAAGTATAAGGCACCAATGACACTGAGAAATGCTAAGCAAAACCCAAAAGATCAGTCTACCCAAAGCATAGTTTGCTACAGGATAAGCTTCCTAGCTCCGCCCACCTGCCATAGCCATTACTTACTGGATTTAAATTGATGTATCATTACAGAGAACCTGTGATAACTTAATTAGCTTAACTTCAAATCAGACATGTATACCAGGCACCAAGATACCTTCATGTATGGTCATTGGCCACATACATTGTGGACCTCCCCAGGAGCTCTGAAGCCTGGGGAGCAGTTCAAAAGTCCTAGTCTACCTTTTCCAAAAAAATAAAAATAGTAAATGCAGCAACATTGATCCTGTGATGACTAGACATTTATTCATTTTTTTGCATGGGAGCCTGCAGAGTTTTGCACCTGCAACTGGGGCAATGCACAGGCTCCTTCAATGTCTTCCTCTAGTCTCGGGTCTGGTCTGTAAGTAAAGACCGGCTGTTATGGGGCTGGTGGAAGGACGACAGAATAGGAGGAAGAGGGAGGTGGGATGGCTGTGTACTCTGCACAGTCCCTCTGCCGTGGTGACAGATGGGTCATCTGTAGCAATTTATTGGAAACAACCCCAAACTTTAATGACATAGCTGTGTGGTTGGAGCTGCGCAAAATTCAAATCATTACAACTTTCGAACATAAATAGCACCCAGCAATTTGGGTGGGTGGGGAGTCAAATTTGGGTTGTAGCGTTGGTATATGAATCCATGCCTTAGGTTACACCCTAAATATGAGTGTAAACATAAGGCAGGGTCGTTGACTTTAGGTAAATAGCAGCTTCAGATAAATTTGTTCTTAACCTGATCTCATTATTGGTCAGTGAAGTTAAAGTTCACCAAGGATGGACCAATAAAAAGCCTCGGGAGATGGGACCAAGTGCAGCTTTATAAACTTGAAGTCACTGTCTGCATATTAAAGATCTCAGGGAGCTCTACAAGGTGTGACCTTAGGTACCTGCTATGCATGTCAAGCTGCAGTTGACATTTAAAGTGCACCAGGGCTTTTAGGAGATTGCATTAGAAAAATTGAGATTCCTCCTGTGCACCAATAGGATTTGGATGCCATATCTTCAGAGGCAGAGGTAGTATATTTGGTGACTTTTACCAAAGGAGCAGCCAAAATGTATCAGAAGTCAGTGGAGGATTCAGCTAGCATTTATCCTTAACCAAAACATCAGCACTGGCTAGACAGACCTTTCAAGAAAAGGGGATGTACAGCATGTAAGCTTGTTTACTGAAGCAGTCCAACAAGCAATTAAGATGTGCACATTGCAGTAACCCACAGCAGCCAATAACATTTTACCATAATGCAGTTGATAATTTGTGACAGGTGGCTGGGGGTTACGCCATTATTCCCATCATTGTTGCTCTTTGCATTGTCTTATTTAATATGGCCAAACGACTAATTACATTACAGCCACCATATGAAACATACACTACAAATAATACAAAAGAAGATCATGAGCAATACCCAAAGTGGTTCATTACTTTGTAAACCCTTAGGCCCCTTTCACACAAGCGGACTGTTCAGATCCGCCTGTCCATTTTTCAGGCGGATCTGAACGGATGCCCCATAGACATGTCCGCTGGCATCCGATTTGTCAAATCCGGATGGACGGAAACCCTATTTTCCATCCGTCTGGTGGATTGGATGAGAACGGACAGACAGTCCGTCCTCATCCAATTCCCCCACAGAGAAGAATGGGGATCCCCCGCTGAGAAAAACGGAGTCCGCCGATGGACTACCGTGTGTGAAAGGGGCCTTAGTGTTTAGTTTTTTGCAGATTTGACCTACTACAGCTACAAAATGAAGTGCTGATAGCAGCTTTTTTTTTATCTCATTGTTTGATTAACAGAAGACTCATCAATGGCTTGCAAACCTTTGTGGCAGCAAAACACTTTATTGAATATTAAACAGGCATCACCTCATGCTGATATCAAGCAAATAACTAGTTTACACTGGCTTCAGTGCCAGTTTACTAAGAAACATGCTTTAATATTCTTGACTGTGAATGTTATTGGTATCCATTTGACTTGAAGCTTGGACTTTTGCTATTTAAGGCGCTCTAGAATATGCAACAACTGCTGTAAGCCTAATCAAAGCATACATGGGTCAAGGTTCAGAGTGACATAATAGTGGTAACCGATGAGCAAATTAAAAATGTGTTGCCCTTAGCACTCAGATTTATGTTTTTTGGTATACGAGAAACAAAACATAAGCAAAGATGTGATTGGCTGCTCTTATTTCCAAAAGTATTGTGAGGGCCATGTTTAAAAGAGGAGGAAAGAAAGGTTCAAATGCCTACAGACAGCCAATAATCGAACGGGCCATGTGGAACATCTGCAAGCATGTAGGCTTCTCTGTAACCTGAACAATTCCTACCTCTGGCTGCTGGGGCAAAGTTGATTGGCTGGGGTAAATTTTTCTGTCTGGGTAGCCATACAGGAGTATCATTTTATTCAAAAGTTCATATACCGATTTTGAAAAATCGTTTGTCAGGGAATGTGATATTACAATTAATTACACAACAAATTTAATTAGAAAGCCAATTAATTGTTTTTTTGTCAAGCCAATGGTTCAAATTTTAACATTCATTTTCTAGATGCATGAAAATGATGTAATGTTTATGCCTGTGACCCTACCACATGCCATATATAAAATAAATAAATGTGACAAGTATAGTTCTACTTCCTGACCTTTCTTTAGATTTTACTCGCCACAATAGTTATAAATGATCCTTGAATCGTTCCTGTAACCATTATATGAAATTGAACAAAATGTTTAAAAAATGCTCGGCTTTCGAATGAAATAATGTATGAATGTTTGGAGGCAGCTTTTTTTGGCTAAAACAAAATTGTTTAAGCTCATGTTCTTCCGTTACAAGTTAGAATTTATTGTGGGGTAATCACGGAAGATAAATCAATGGGGGTTAAGGAAATTTGGGTAACACAGTGACATAGCCATTAATAGAGAAGCCTTGCAGTAGCTAGATGCTTCCAGTTGGCTCCTGCACTGATGGGAGGTGCCTACAGAATCTAGAGATCGAGTTTGAGCAGCTACTTGAGCATGCTCAGTTTGGTGTGTATTGCAGAAGAGTTTTTTTTTTTTTGTGGGCCAATAAGCACTGTCCAGACAGAGGGTCAGGGGTCACGCAGCCTCATAGGCCAGTCAGAAGAGAATAAAAATTCCTCCTCAAAGCTTTACCCAGGCACTGATAGAAGTCACAAGACTGCTATAAACTGCTGATAAGAAAAGGTATTTAGAAGAAGATGTTTTCCTCCTGTTCCGTACAGTTTTCGTGAGTGCAGAAAATACCCAGTACTTCAAAGTTTTTAGAAGAATTTGACAGCACTGGGGAAATTACAAGCTCGGTCATATGTGGAGAGTTAATTTTTTAAATGACTCGTATCTTATGCAGGGTGGGTTTTTCTGCTCTTGGATGCTGAAAGAGTGACAGGACAAAGAAGGATAAATGTGTATGTGCAGATGGGGAGGGGGCATTGAAGTGAACCAGTTGCTTTCTTCTCGCCCTCACTTTAAAGTAAAGTAAATGATAAAACTTAATTCTGCAGGAAATTGCGCCATTTCATTCTATTCACTAATTGTATGGAGGATTGGATAAATTTGCTGCTTATTCTTGTTTGCTGCTATAGGCAACAACTTTTGATCTTTTTTTATCTCAATGATCAGGATTAATGGTTTGGCCATGTCTAAAATCATCTTTACAGTCCCAAATCCTACCCAGGCTTACATACATAAATGCTGGTGGCAGCCGATGTTCATAGTGGTAACAGTCATATAGAAGGCATGGCCAGGTCACATTCTCTACACAATAAAAAGCCATTTAGACAATCTAATTATACAATGCTTACTCCATCACAGAAAATGTTACCGTTCACAATGGCAAAAAAGGATGCATACTTACAAAATAGTGCTACATTTTAAAATCAGTTCAAGAGTCAATTTGCATATATTTTAGGCACCATTAAAGTCCATATTAAACATATTATAGCCAGAGTGCAAAAAGTTGTGTTAGAATATTAACAACATTTCACAACATGCAGAATAAAGTATAAACCATTTCCCTATAACATCACAATAAATTTGATGCTGAAAACGCTAAAGTTCAGTGGGATTTGATGAGTAAAAGCAGATTGCATGCTGTTAACCTTTGTCGTTCAAGAGGAAACTGCTACTCTTTGCGCAGGTCTAACAAGATCCAGGGCTTTAAAGCCATCCTGCTGCATTCTGAAGATACCTGTCAGATATGACTGCCCAAAGTTGTATGTTTATGGGGGTTGGGGGGCAGCAAGTTTTGACATAGAAATTTGATGATTTTTGGCACGCTTTAGTCTGGGAACCAATAATGGTCATTCTTGAAAACTCTTTTTGAAGCATCAATCCCATTGTGTCCAGAGACATAGAATTTTATCCCAATCAGATCATTAACTACCACCATCTGGTGACCATCACTTCATGCCTCTGGTTAGCCTACAGCCCATTCAAATATCTGCAATGCGGTTATTTGCATTTTACTGTTTTTTACTACAATGCTCTATGGTGTGATGTGTTGGTTTTGAATGCATGTGCATTCCAGAGCACCACGACCTGCACATAAGAACCATTTTAATGCATTAGACCACACTGCACAGATATATAAGCCACATCCTTGCACCTTTACACTTGAAACTCACTATGAAAATATCAGGGATTGAAAGAAAAATTCAGGCAGTGGAAGTCTGGAGGAGCTGCAGAGAATCCACAAATGACTGCTAACAACTCCGACAGTAAATGGAAAGAATAGGTTGTGTCAATCTCATGTGTATAGAGACTTTTGATCACATACTGATGGTCCAAAGCTTATGCCTCGTACACACGCAACGATTATCAGCCGACCGATCGTCCAACTTTTGTCTAGAGTTGTGTTTTGTTGGTTGGAATGTGCCTAGACTGCACACAAATTTTCTCGGCCAACAAAAATCTACTTCAGAAGTGATGTCATGTGCTGGTTTACTTTCCGTGTGTTTTTTCTTCTTTGAGCATGCCCAGTCTTGCTCATCAGATTTTTGTCTGCCGAAATCTGTACTGACTGACGGAAAATCGGCCGTTGTGTTGACAGCCAACAAAAATTTTATAGCCTGCACACCAGATTTTATTCGGCCGAAAAGTCGGAGTCGGTTGTCGAAAGCATCATACTAACAAGACGATGCGTGTGTACGAGGCATTAGTGCCTCCAATGAATCGTTAGATCCTGGGATTGACCGTTAGATGGAGGCAAATCATGCATAGTCACTTCTATGTGCAATCACAAGAGATTTTATAATAGAAAAATATTTTGAACTCTACACTCCCCTCTAAGGGAATGATCATCTGAATGAAGATTGTGGAAATACACATGTGGTCATGCACAATTGCCAACATTAAAAATCAGTTTGACAGAAGTCTCAGAAGTCTCTGAGTATAATCAAATTACAGTAATGGTGAAGCTGTACAGAATGTAGCACAGGGTACCTGGTCCTACCTGCAGATCCCTTACCACTGCTGGAGTGTCCACCAAAAACAAAAATCCAAAACAGAGCTTCTGAAAGTAGTAAATTGAATTTGGCTAGGCAGATCCACCTAGTGGTATAATGTGGGTATTGTGAATGGCTGCCCAGACGCTGAGAACTGCATTGAAAGGGGCAGGAAGGCTGGAAATGGGTTACCAAGACAAACCGGGTTTCTCACAAGGGAGGTTGTGACTATATCACTGAGTAAAAAAAAAAAAATGGTAGCGGATTCCCATGAAGAAGCCATCAAGGTAAATAAAAGCAAAGAGTGATTTTACACATCAGATCCCACACAACATTACATTTTCAGGTGAAATTATTCCAGAAAACTAAGCTACACACATTTTAGAAATGCAGGTTTGTAATCAATTAATTACATCATAAAGACATCTGAGGTTTGCTAGAATTCAGAGGACCTTTAAAAACACATATAATTATAACTTTTGGCTTGCAGACCATTGTCTGGCCAGCACTCGTCTTTTCAAATAGTTGTATTTGATATGCTAGTGTTGCTACTTTTGTGCAATTTGCTATTAAAGCTAGTAAACATTTAAAAAAAAAAAAAAAGCAAAAACAGCAGCAACGACGACAGCAAAGCGGTACAAAACATCCTTACAAGCTATATACAATACAAACTAAACAACCAGTGGTATAATCAATACCTTTTCATGGCATTATATTTTGGCTCGAGGACCCTATAGAAAAGAAAACATCTCATCCTTTTTGCTGTTCCTTATTTTTGGTGCATATAATAAAATGCTATAAATCACACTAAATGAAAATTAATATTTTATTTTCTGTACATGAATATATATTTTTATAGTATATATTTTGATGCTTTAAATAAATAGGCTATGAAATATAAGGATCTGGTTGTAGAAAAGGGTAGAGAGTCCACGTAAAAAGATTATTTAAGGCCCTATGTTAGGAATGGATACAAGAACTAGACTTGCATCTTAATTCCTGCACTGGGCTATGAATATATACTAGCTCTACTACAGGTGTTTGGGCAACTGGCAAAAAAACCAACATTTTTACCAGTTATCGTTTGTTAGAAAAATACAAGGTACATTTTTTTAATTCTCTAAATATGAATATGTACTTCTTTACTCCAGTTATTTTACCAGCTGGATATATAGGTTGGGGATATTAGAAGGAAGGAACGAAAGTACATTGCTGTGTACATAGTGCAGTAAGCAAATGCAACCAACAAGGAATAGTTATTCAAAGAACTCCAATTTAGGTGGATTAGTAATTGCTTAGACCCCTTTCACACGGGCGCCACTGTTTTGCGGGATCTGTTTGCTCAGCGGGGGATCTCTCCACTGATCCCCACTGAGCAGGAGGATGGCAGGTCCGTCTCCACTCACTGTGCAGACCAGTCCCGTTCTCCTCTATGGGGAAATCGGGTGAAAACAGACCACCTGTTTATATCCGATCCGATAGATGGATGGAAAATAGGACCACTATCGGTCTGGTTTTTGCAGGCAGGATTGGATCGGATAGCGGTGGATGTCAGCATACATGTCACCGCTGACATCCGCTGCTTCATTGGAGTGAATGGAGGGTCGATCAGGTCCACCTGAAAATCTGACAGCCTGTGTGAAAGGGCCCTTACTATGCTTGGTTTTGTTTTTTTTTTTGCACACTGCTACTCTCTGCAATGTGCTATTAAATGCTGTATGTAAACCCAAACATTTTGTTTTTATAGATCGCTTCCTTTCTGCCTGTTAAACATTTTAAGTCATTTTTTACACAATAAAATTAGTTCTCTCTTATTTGTTTCCTCTCACTCCCTGTTAACAAATTACTTTTTTTTTTTTTAAGGATAGTACATTTATTCATGGCACTGGCTCCCACTTTTCCTTTCCTCACAAATATGATGATGTAGCCCTCAGCGCCACAGCCAACCATGATCAAATGGTGACAGCCAGCTCCCCAATCCAAGATGGTGGCATGGAAGAAAAAAAAAAAAAGCATGCTGTTATACTGTGTTTCAAACCACCAGCCAACTGCTCGCCTTTAAGCAGTAAAGGCAGAGGACAGGGTGGTACATATGACACGGCACAAATTATCTCAAAGTCATGTTCAGTGGGCAGTACTGCAACAAAATGAGACCGCACTGCAACTGCCCGGCAACCCCATACAATGTATGCACATGCAGCACAGCTTTTTAGGGGCTAGAACAGCCATTCTCAACTAGGGTTTCTCTCAAGGTTACTCCTTGAGCTGTGGCTAATTGGCCTCTAACTAAATGGTGCCTACAATAATTGGGGTCCTTCACCACTTGGCAGAGCCAGTAACATGACCTCAGATGATCTTTTGAGATCTCTGTAAAGGTGACATTTTGGCCACCACCATATGGCCATATTGGTTAGGCTATTAGGCTGCATTTTTAACTGCACCCCAACTGCTCCCCCTTAAGCTATATAGGCAGAGGATGGGGATGCACACATGCCATGGTACAAATTATGTTTGGTACACACTATGAGTTTGAGGAGCTTGGAAGGAAGTTGATGTACTATGCGATTTTAGTACAGCGATCTCCCAGCTGCACTATCGTGTTCTGACAGAGGGACTGACTCCCCCTGACCCCCCCCCTGGCAGAACACACTGGTCAGTGCTTGCAGCCGTTGGCTAAAAGCACTGGCTGGATGCTAATTGGCAGATGTCTTTCTATCATGCCTGTTCTACAAAAGCTGGAGGTTCAGTCGGCTTCTGTTGGACAGGCTGCTGTACACGTGAAACTAATGTTGGCTGGTTTCTGTTGAACCGGGCCAATACTCAGCCCATGTGTACCAAGCTTTATATCCCAGTCATTTCAGTGGGCAGTACTGCCCTCCGAACATAACCTATTGCAGGAGTTCAACTGAATGGGGCCACTCTGCAACTACCCCATGCTGTGCATGCGGTTGTTTTACAGCTTTTTAGGGGTTAAACTGAGGAGGTGACATAATGCCTCTCCACTGTCTTTAAAGCGCCCTTTAAAAAGCAATCTGCTGCAGGTTGCTCGTCAGGTCGATGCTCGTATAAACAAGCTCTAAGAAGAATATTCTTCCCATTGACCCCCAATATAATGTGTCAATTAATGCATTTTAGCTGGGGTTCCCCAAGACCTGAAAATCATTTCAAGGGTTTCTCTGGGGTAAAAAGGTTGTGAAAGCCTGGGCTAGAGGGTATGACATGGGATGCCAACTCTCCCAGGAAAATGGCACATATGAGCCTTGTAGTGACATTACTGGCATTCACCTCAGCCATGGCCCTAGTTCTGCATGTAAAACAAAGTCCTGTACCAGTCACATGACCACTGAAAAAGGTATTTACTAGCATTTTAATAATATACAGTACTTAAAACCTGCCTACAGCACACCCTGATCATTTAAAATCTACAGGGTTCAAATATAGTTTTAGGAAACCCAATATATTGGATGGCATGTCTGAGGAAGAAGATAAGCCGGGTTTAGTGATCCATGATGGCACAGTACCAGCTATGTATTGGCAATAACAAGGGGTTAAGTAAGAACAGGCTAGAGGTAGCTAGACATATGTTAGTAACTTTATCTTTCTGCTGGATATTTACTGCATAACAGTTTATGGTGTTGTAAAACCGCTACTATAACTGGCTTGCTGAGAAGAAGACATTCCTATAAATGCAATGTACAGTATTCATGTCCTAATTGTACGGAGTTAGCATTTCAAATGACTCCATAAACTAGTTTGATAATCCTCCCCTGCAGAAAAATATAAACAAGGATCAACAAACTCAATGCTGAAAGAAAACCTTGGCAAATATTCATGGCCTTGATTTGGAAGAAATTAAAAGCTACACAAAATCCTGGAAAGATTCATAGACATCATTCTACACAACAACCTGCAAACAGGCATGGACAAAATCTATGCCAGAAATCTACTGTGTTACACATAACCTCCAATTAGATCACACCTTTCTTTCTCTAGGTAAACTGGAGGCTTTTCATATTTTTTTGTTTTTCAAATGTTAGTTGTGCAATCAAAAAAGTTAAGATCATTAATGTACAGCGCTGCAAAGATCCTGGCCCTTTAAGGATTAATAAAATTGAAATACTTAAAAAGGGTAACTGGGTTATCAGTCCAGAACTTTATCTGCTAACACAGGCCTGATTGGCAGCAAAATAAATGAGATGTTTTAAGGTTCCCATGGACGGTTTGTAGCTTGGCCCATGTGCCAATAAGCTCCACCTCTAGTGATGGCCAACAGTAGCTTCCCTGACAATATGGTTGGATGGAAACTGTAGATGTTTTCCAAATAAGGTACAAAAAGTGCAGTTATGCTTGGACCTGATCGGGCCACCCATTCTACTCTATGGGTAGGCAGATGTCAGCGGACCTGTCTGGCGTCTGATCCAACAAGACCTGCTGAAAACAGACAGATAGCGATACGTTCGCCATCCGCCCAGCGGGTCGGATGAAAACGGACATGCTGTCCATTTTCATCCGATCTTCCCATAGAGGACAGTGGGACTCTGACAGGTCCGTCTCTGCACAGTTAGCAGAGACGGAACGGACCTGTCATCTGCCTGCTCAGCGGAGATTAACAGAGCAATCCCCTGCTGAGCTAGCGGAGTCCCTAAGAATGGATCGGCCCATGTGAAAGGCGCCTTACAGGGCTCACAGGTATAGGTGCCAATCCCTGATATCAAAGTATAAAAGAACAATACTAGGGAGGGGACTTTGTAGGCAGCAATAACCGTAACAAATGTATGTAAAAAGTACAAAATTTTGTTATTTAATCTTTATCTAAACATAGGTCAAAACATCAAGAGGGAATAAAAAACAGCACATTTAATAAGAGTAAAGAACCTGACATATGGAGCTCTTAATCTGTCACAGGGTCAACAAAGCCAAGTGATAATGCCTAAGCGTGTCAACCGCGTATGGGTTATAACTGGGCTCTGTTGCTCTGAAAGATTAAGAGCTCTATATGTCCGGTTATTTTCACTTATTAAATGTGCTGTCTGTTATTTCCTCTTGATGTTTTAACCTAAGTTTAAATAAAGAATGATGTACTTTTTACATACATTTGTTATAGTTATTGGTGCCTACAAAGTCCCCTCCCTAGTGTTGTTCTTTTACTTTTAGAAATTTTTTTCTTCCGCTACACTGCTACATTTTCAAGCAGTTCATTTTTAAGTCATTTGTCTTGTGTGCCATTTGCTGATATGTGAGCAAATGAATGCAAATGGCATTTGGCAGGTCCACAAAAATATCTGCGTAATTGAGCTTGCAGATTTATTCTTTCAATGTAGCACTCGACTTCACAAGACTATTATTCTTGGATTTTATGTCTTACTGGCACAGGAGAGTAAAGCAGATCATTAGACAAAAACTGATTTTAGATCAGCCGCTTCCCTTGATGCTGCCATTTTTGTAGCATAGCAGCTAAAAGACCCAAACACTTCCTATCTATTGCAACAGGGAGCCTAAAAATCTGATTGGTCACTTCCTGACGCCGACTTCTTCAGCCACAGCAAAGTTTTGTGGCAGGAAGAGGCATAGATTGGCTATACAGAGGTAGGTAATCTGTACCTCGGGCTTCACCAAATCCACCCTCCGTGCGGGGGTACAAAGGGTTTTTAATTTGCTTAAAATATTTAAAAATTCGAAATGGTGTTCCAGTACTTGAAATAGAATTAAGATTTTTCTTTGAGTTTGGTTGTCATTGGTCTAGGTACTGATACTGTGGCTTTGGGCTGAGTACAGATAAAAGGTGTGAAACCCTTGCAGTTGTGTGCGATATCCATTCAGACATATCAGATTCCATGAGCCAACTTATTGGCCAACATGTCTGATACACCTGAGAGCCATTATTTGGCAGAATGTGAGACACGTGCATATCCAATTTGTACACACATACTAGGGGCAGTTTAGAGAGGTAACAAAAGAAAATTAATAAGCTGTTGCGCTGACTAGACCCCGTCATTGAACGGGTCACATAAGAGGGACTGGAGAGTGGTAGGGAACACCAGGTGAAGTGGATGAAGCTCCTCTCAGATTAGGTCTTGAGATCCCAATGCACATACAAAAAACAAACAAGAGGGTGCCTCCACCTAGGTGTAGCAAATTAAAAGAATAAAAGACAATAAAAATGCACTCACTAGTAAAAAGTGGATCAAGGCTGGTCATAAACCCATATAGACCTCCAAAAGATCACTGGTCTATACCTTAAATGTAGCCACACCCCTCCACTTCCTTTTCACCTTCACCCAACCAAGAGAGGTGTTGGTTTGAGCCACAGCCATCTTGCTACTTCTGGAAACCGCTGTTGCTTATGTTCTAGCCTGAAGCCTGACAGCTGCCCTCACAATGATCCTTTGGAGGTCTATATGGGTTTATGACAAGTCTTGATCCACTTTTAACTAGTGAGTGCATTTATATTGGGGTTTGTTCTTTTTAATAAACCGCTACACCTAGATTGAGGCGCCCTTCAATTTAGACAGGTGCCAATTAACCTACCAGCATAGCTTTGGAGTGTTGGAAGAAATGCATGCAAGCACAGACTGAACATGCAAACTTGCAGACAGTGTTCTGGCCGAGAATTGAACCAAGGACTCCTGCGCTGCAAGGAAGTGCTAAACACTAAGCCTTCGTGCTGCCTGGCACTGATAGATAAAACCATTTCATTCTTTTCAGTGATGCAATGTCCTCTATTGCCTTTCACCCTCGATGAGGCAAACTTAGAATAGCACTCAGTTAGACCACACTATTTGTAGGGTCTATCAATTTTTTTTTTTGTGATATGACAGCAGCAGGGAGGAGTAGCGGACCCAAAGCCATTTTTTGATTTTTGGCTGCAGCCTATCAAGCTTGCAACTTAATGCTTAGAGGTGTAAAAAATCCAATAACTCAATCAGTGAACATGCAATGAGATACAGACTTTAGGACACTATTTGACTTCTCTACCACCCAATCCACTACACTTGGGTCAACCCCCCCCCTCCCCCCCCCAAAAAAAAAAATGGTACATCTGCATTAAACAGCTCACCGATTCATTAAAACTGCCAATGAGAGTAGAAATGGAGTATTCAATTTCATACACTACATCTCACCAATTACAAAGTTTCACCATCAGATTTAACTATGCTTTAAGTGTTAAAAAACATAAATGATATTACTGCATTCCCTTATATAAGGGAGTTTTAAACAAGACTAAGGCTCCGTTCACATGTCAGCGTAGGGCTCGCAGGCAGAACCGCCACGGTTCCGCCCGCGATCCGGAGATTATTGCAAATCGCGGGACGCCTGTGCATTGCCCGTGATTTGCAATAGCCCCCCAAACGCTGAGCGATGTTGCCGCGATTTCCGCCTGCCGAATCGCGGTAACATCGCGCAAAAAAAATCGCGGGACGCAATACGCTCCAAAGAAGCTCTTGTACTTTTTTGGGCGTAATGCGTCCCGCGATTTTTTTTTCCGCGATGTTACCGCGATTCGGCAGGCGGAAATCGCGGCAACATCGCTCAGCATTTGGGGGGCTATTGCAAATCAACGGGCAACGCACAGGCGTCCCGCGATTTGCAATAATCTCCGGATTGCGGGCAGAACCGCGGCAGTTCTGCCCGCGATCCATACGCTGACATGTGAACGGAGCCTCATAGATGAAAATAGAGTTTTTAGCAAAAATATTGACATTACAGAGACCCTGTCGCCAACTTTAAAAACTGCAGGTAAAAGCACAAAACAATTAAAGTGTAACAAAAACGAAAAAGTCCCCCCCCCCCCCCCCATTTTGGATGGAGTAAGCATGGGTCATAACCCATCAGCTTATTTCTTGCCATCTTTGTCCTATTGGGGAGATTTCCCTTCAGTTTCTGTCCCATATCCAAAACAGGAAGTGAGAGGAAATCCCTGAAAATTAGGGAAATCTCCCGGGGACCCCAAGATCACCAGAACTGGTGTCCCCATTGGGAGATTTGCCCTCTATTACTTTCCTGGGGACAACCCAAAATGTGGAACTTGCTTTAATGGTAACCAGGACAAACAGAGAAGGTGAATCTCCCTAACAGGGATACAGACAGCAATAAAAACCGGTGCTCTAATCCCTCTCCACTCCATCCAAAACTTAAAAAAAAAAGGTTTTGGCCTTAGTTATATTTTAAGTATTTTAAATGCTTACAGTTTTTGCTTTACATAAATTATTTTTATTCATTTGCTTAGAAAATGTGACAACTTTGGGAAGAGTCAATTCTCTAGCATAGCCCCCACCCTATTTGCATTTCATAGCCGTCTACACTTTTGGGAGTGTCTAATTACTCTCCATGCTGGCCCAGCTCCTCCTGAAGTGACAGCTCTTAGTCTGCTTGGGTTGCAGACATCACATACAAGATGGCAATGCCCAGCAGCAGTCTCAGGGCGTTTGTACTGTACGTCTAGCGAAGGGAGGATTTACAGGTAAATAATATGTATAGTAAATACACTAAATGCACAAATAATTCCATGGGAAGATTGTTGTTGAAATAAAAGGTCTGTTGACAGGGTCACTTTAAGACCCCATTCACACTACAATGACTTGGACCGCAACTTGTCAGCCTGACAAGTCGCGGTCCTCACGCTCCCATAGTGTAGTACAGGAGCCGTTCTAATAGGAGCGGCACAAGTCGCTCCGACTTAGAAAAAGGGTCCTGTACTACCGGGGCGACCTGGAGGCGACTTGCATTGACTTCCATTATGTGAAGTCTGTGCAAGTCGTGCCGAAGTCGCGCTGCACGCGACTTCACAGGTCGCCCCTGAAGTCGTGCACAAGTCGTGCCGCGGTAGTGTGAATGGAGTGTAAGGGGGTATAATTGGAGGTGATGTTATAAACACATTTCCTTGCAGCATTGCTATAGATAATACTACTAGCTGTTATTTTGGGTCTTTCATTGTGTCTGGTGGAGGTAAACATCTGCAATAGGTTGTGCAGCAAAGTTTCATAAATGTGCAATGTTATATGGGCATGAGAATATAATGCCCACAGCATGGGATTGTGGTTGCCATAGAGTAAATCTTATTATTAATCATAAATAATTTATATTTAACTTATTTAGCCCAGTTTTAGAGCAGTCGCTTAGTTAACATGGGCAGTTTAAATCTAGGCGGGAATCGTGTCAGGTCAGCGAGTAGGAAACTGAATTTGAAGCGGGAAAGTCACGTGTAGGTAGGCGGGAGAAACGTGACTAGCCTGAGGTGAGGTCACGTGCCTAGGGCTATATAAGAAGACACGTGGCACAAATTTCTTCAGTCAGTCCTGGAGCAGCTTGGCGAGCTCCCCTCCCTCCCTGTCACGAGCACCATTATGTGGTCTTGTTACCCTTGCATCAAGGGGAGACTTTTAATTAAAATTTTATTACACTCGAGTTCTATGACTGAGCGGATGTTTTAAAATTTTCTGGTTTTAATATTTATTAATATTGTTATTTATTTATTGAATATTTATTTATTTAATATTATACCAATAAGTGTCCATTCACACTACCGCGACTTGTCAGGCGACTGGTCAGCCTGACAAGTCGCGGTCCATTGTGTGCTACGGGAACCGTTCTAATAGGAGCGACTCAAGTTGCTCCAACTTAGAAAAAGGTTCCTGTACTACTTCGGGGCGACATCGGAGCGTCTTACATTGACATTCATTATATGAAGTCCGTGCAAGTCGCGCCGAAGTCGCGGTGCACACGACTTCACAGGTCGCCCCCGAAGTCGTGCCACGTTAGTGTGAACCGGCACTAAGGCCCCGTTCACATAGCAGCGACGCTACTTCCCGGGGCGACCGCCGAGGTCGCGGCGCGCTGCTCGCCCCGCGACCTCGGAGCGGCCGGCACTGACTTCATAACATTGGAGTCTATGACGGTCGCTCCAGGTCGCCCCAAAGAAGCTCCGGACCCTTTTTCTAAGTCGGAGCGACTTGTGTCGCTCCTATTAGAATGGGTCCGCAGCTTCCCTATGGAAGGCGACCTACGGCGACCTGTGTCGCCCCAGTGTGAACGGGGACTAAAGGTGCCGTGGCCATTTCAATACCATAAACAATTGTTGTGTTGTTATTTCTTATAATAACAAATGATATTGTTTTAGAATAATGCAACCTACATTCCCATGTGAAGCTTTACTATCCAACCTATTACTCCGTACGGTTCCGAGGCCTTTAATCCTATTCATATTTCTGTAGATTTAGATATGTTTATAATAGTTACAAAATATTTATTATTCTAAATTCCTGATCATACAGATGGTTTATAACCACTCAAATATGTTTACTGCTGCCTTATGGCTTAAATATAGCTCACACTAAATCTATTCCAGTACAAGAGTATGAATTTGGGAAGTTTCAGTCAACACTTTGATACCCCCATCTTGCTAGCTGCCAGTATCGCACATGGCCTATGACAAGGACATGTTATTTAGTAAGGCAGTGCAAACAGCAAGGAGCAGCTGATAAAGTACAGTCATCTGCAGCAGCCACATTTCTATATCCTGAAGTCAAATGTTTTATCGCCCAAAAAGGTATAAAATTCTGCCCAGCCAGTTTTATGATTCACACACCTCTGCCACATGCCTGTGATCCCTATTTCAAGCTCTGCAGCAATTTGTATCACCTGACTCCTCATTGGACAAGGAAACAGCATAATCACATTGGAAAATTGTGGACCATTGATTGGACAGTTGACACGGGAACCCGCAAAGGTAAAATAGGTAATAAGAAAGTCATGTGCCTGGCAGAGATGTGGATTTTATTAGATGTAATTTAGTAGCGTATTTACGCCAAATCCAATACTTCAATATTACTCAAGGCTCCTTGTGGCTGCTACCCCTAGCCATGGCTGGCAGCCAACTCAAGTACACGTCCCATCCCCTCCTCCTCTAATAGTAATGTATGTACAGTTCTAATCTCCATTAGTCAGGTGATCCATAAACTTTATCAATCAAGACGGCATTGACACCCAAGCTTACTCCTGAAGCCTGTTAGGGAGCTTGAAGGCATAGTTCACCTTTAACAATAAACTGCCTATGCAGATAAGGGATATCTGTAGATAAAAACAGGCCGTGCAGCTTTAACTAAAGTTGATTAATGATCTTACTATAGGTGTAGGCCATTTATGTACCTCATGAAGCCTGACCTGAAAATTCCCAGGATATTGCCAAACGAGGCCCAGCTATTACTGTTAACCTCCACTATCCCTAGAGTGAGCTCTTGCTCTGATTCGCTCACATGCGCTTTCACTCCCGTGATGCAGAAGCTTTGAGCTCAGAGTGTGAGAGCGTGCTCCTGTGATGGAGGAACACTTGACCTCTCTTAGCTAAATCTTGGGAATTTTCAGGTCAGGCTTCATGAGGTATGTAAATGGCCTACACCTATAGCAAAAGCATTATTCACCTTTAGTCAAAGCTGCACAGTTCATTTTTATCTGCAGAAGCCCCTCACCTGCATAGGCCGCTTTTGGTAAAGGTGAAACAATGCCTTTAATCATGGAGACCCACAATGACCCTTTTAAGAGAAGGAAATACATCAGTCTTAAAGTGAATGCAAAGCCTTACATATACCCAGTGAAGTGACTGGGCTCAGGTGATACACAGAGATTAAACAAATCCTCCTACATAGGTTGTACTCATCTATCTGCGGTCTTCTCTTTTCTACATCTATTCAAAGTGCTTATTATTTAAAGCTTGTCTGAGCTGTCAGGAAAAAAAGGGGGCAGAGAGCTGAAGTCACACTTTGCAGGAGAGCTCGGAGAGCTGATAGGAGCGAAGAGACACACTCCCTTTACACAACACACAGGAACAAAGATTAGGCTATCAGCTGAATGTCCCTCCCCTGTCACCGTTTTTCTCTTGGCGTCAGGAAAGCTCAGAAGTGATTCATGTTGATAGAGGAAAGAAGCAGCAGACAGAATGACACTTTGTGCTCTTAATTGACAAGTACACACTATAGAGGGATATGCTTTGTTTATATTTTATGTCTGAGGTTTACAACCACTTTAAGGAGTCTAGCAGGATGTTTGTGCCATTTTGATTAATGAAATTTATTGAATGTCTAACAGGAAATGTGGCTGTATTAGAGTCCTTTCACACTGGCTTTCCGATCAGGTCCACCTGTCAGTTTTTCAGGCGGACCTGATTGGATGCTCCATGCACCCATGTGGAGCAGCGGATGTCAACGGTGACATGTCCGTTGACACCCGCTGCTATCCAATACGAACCGGTCCGTGAAATCCAGATGAAACCCTATTTCGGTCCATTTTCATTCGATCTCCCATAGAGGAGAGCACGGATCTGACAAGTCGTCTCAGCACAGAGAGCGGAGACGGACCTGTCATCCGCCTGCTCAGTGGGGATCGGCGGATCAATCCCCGCTGAGCAAAACGGAGTCCACTGGGCAGAAAGCCTGTGTGAAAGGACCCTTACTATTAGAACACAGACTAAACCATTTCCGATCCCATTGGGGTTGATTTACTAAATCTGGTGCAGCTGTGCATGGTAGCCAATTCGCTTTTAACTTCAGCTTGTTCAATTAAGCTTTGAAGAAAAAACCTGGAAGCTGATTGGCTACCATGCAGCAGATTTTGCACTCTCCAATTTTAGTAAATCAACCCCAGTGTGTCATCAGAAGCCAGTTAAGGGTCTGATTGGTGTTGAAGCTAGGAGGAAGGTACTTGTGAGCATTTTACTGAAGAACAGCCACAAACAAATGTAAATTTGTGGTCCAATAAGCGTTAAAAAGTGGCTGCAGCTTGCCGTCAGATGCTGCAGGCCCCACTGATTCAATGAAGTGCCAAGTGCTTGTTTCTCTTGGGCCAGTTTGTTCAAAGCTCTGTCTTCAGTATGGACAACTGGCAAGTGCTCCTCACATCCATACTGGAGACTGTACTTGCATTTCATTTTTGGGGTGGAACAGAACCCTAATAAAGAGTGTGCATACCACAATCTTGCAAGCTTCCAGTAGACAGGGAATTTGCAGCTGTTATTGGATCAGAATCTGTGTTAAGTGTTATTCTTCCCATCAAGACCCAAAAACGCAACACGTTTTAGAAATCCCTCCCTGCTGTATTTTTATGCCTTTTACTCCCCTATAATGAAAGTAAAAAAGCATCACGCACACTGCAGTGCTTTTTTCAAAGTGCATGTAATAACAGGAACATATAACAAGCCATTTTTTTTCAATTGCAAAATGACAGACATAAAACACACGCAGAAAAATACACAAACTGCTCACTGAATGAAAACCGCATGTACCAACGCATGAGCAAAAGCACATAAAACACATGCATTCCCAGACACACGAGGATGAACAGACCCTTCGAGCATTTCCAGGGATTCTACTTCTTCACCATAAACGGACTGCAGGTAATCGCACAGCAAATGCAGCAACATAGGAACTGCACTGGATGCCTATAACATCACTCAATAGGTTTAGCCCTAAATCGCAGCATAGAAGTGAGGTCCCTTACACCTATATTATAGGAGTGAGTCTAAGGAACCCTGGCACTATTCATATGCGCTGGGCACATGAATGCAGTTTAGTTGAACAAGCTGTCCTTAGCAGCCAGTCAAGTTTCAGCTGACATTTTCCTAGTTCCTTGCATCATCTTCATCCCTCTTGTCTTACAGGAGCCCCGTTCTTTCCTCCTGCTGCAGTAGCGGATTACATCTAGTTGTGTTAAAGGTACAGCCTGAAAAGTACCTTTGCCCTTCCAATATTATTTTTTTCACTTTTCCATTCAATAAGTAAAAATAATGTACGCAAACCATCTCATTCTCAAAGGACAGCTATGAATTAAAAAATGGGAGATCTAGAATATTTGGCTAACACACAGACATGATCACCTGCACACACGAGGCAAGCTTTAGAAATTATTGCACTCTGCAATGGGGCAAAATCTACTCAGCAACAAAGGCTGGCAACAGATATTGTTCTACTGCATGAGCCCTTTGTAAGTGTTTGTGTCCCTTCAATCACCAGTGCTGCTATTCTGCCAAAACCACTGACCACCAATCAGAACACGGAACCTTAGCTACAGCTTGCTCTTTGGTTCTCTTGAAGGGAGACAAATGTAAAGTGCTGTCTATGGCTTTCACTGAAACGTGGCCTTCATTCTGCGCAGCGTGTCCTGGATCTTACGAGAATGTTTCTCAGAGTTCACATGATGGAAATTGGCATTGTTGTCAGCTGCCAAGGCGGAGATATCGGCCTCGCTGAAATGCGAAATGCGCTGGCGAAGGTAAAACTGAAAATCTTGATCTGGAGCAAAGGAGTATGGGATTTCTTGAAATGCATGAACTTGGCTTATGACTTTTGCAATATTCCTATTGGGAAAACAAAGAAAATGGGCTAAAATACAGGCTGCAAAGGCAGTGTCATATACATTCCAAGTTACTAAAACAGTGCAATATACATTCCAAGTTACTGAAGCCATGTGATAAACAAGGATCAACCATAAATTTATAACCACTGACAGGGTCAGTGAATAGCATTGGTTATCTTGTTACAATGGCAGCTGAAAGTCGGTGGCATATAACAGACATGTTGTCACTAAGGGCGATATGTTGAAAGCAGAAAAAAAAAAGGGCATTGCACTTTGTTATGTATAGGGCTGGGTAGCTGCAGACTAGACAGGGTGCCCATGCTGACCCATGTCCACAACCAAAACCATAGACACACTCCTAAACCTTGTGGACAGCCTTCCCAGAAGAGTTGAAGCTGTTAGGGTCCATGTACACGGGACGCTGGAAATGGCCGTTTAGGAGCAGTTGGGCATTTTTTTCAGAAGCCCCTGAACCCATCTACATTTTATCTCATCTGTCCATGTACACCAGGTCGTTTACAGTCATTTGCAGGCAGTTGCGTTCAGGGACTTTTTTTAGAACGCAATTATTTGCGTTCGAACGTGTGTTTCCTGGCGTTTCAAACGCACAAACGCGTCTGAACGCGATGACCCGCGTTTAGCGTTCACGTTTTTCCATTTTAAAGGGGAATAATTTTTTTGACCTCTAGGAACGCTTCTAAACGCAAACGTCCGCAAACGCCGCTAAACGCGGGTACAAACGCGACCGAACGGACGTTTCAAACGTCCTAAAAATTCCAGCATTCAAAGGGACTTTTAACAACGTCCCGTGTACATGGAGCCTTATAGCTGCAAAGAGTGGGCCAACTCAATATTGAACCCTACGGACTAAGACTGGAATGCCATTAAAGTTCATGTGTGTGTAAAGGCAGGTTTTCCAATACTTTTGACAATATAGTGTATATGCTAAATCCAGAAGTTGATTTTATTAAAAGTTATGTTCAATAAAATGCCAACACTTTAAGCCAAATTAATCGAATCAGCTTCTGGACTTCATATGTTTGGGATGCTTTCCTTACCAATCACTGCTTGCCAGGAGTTCTCACCCCCATCCCCCCCCCCCCCAACCCCAACTATACAAAAAAAAAATGTATTACAGGCTGTTCTGCTGCTGAAGAAATGTTACTCACAAACTATATGCAATTTTTGCACTGCTATTGACTTCTATGGGCTTCCCAAAGAAAAAAAAAAACAGACATATTTCAAAACGCACTGTATTGCACATTGTGGTGGGGACAGAGTCTCTGGGGCTGAAGTACTAAAGGCAAACAGACTGTGCACCTTGCAAGTGCAGTTGCTCTAGTCTAGAGCTTAGTTAATGAGGCGAAGCTTCGCTTTGCAAAGAATACCCAATCACATGCAAGAAAAAGTAAAAAAACTGAATTTTTGCTTGCACAGGATTGGATGATGGAAGTCAGCAGAGCTTCCCCTCATTTACTAAGCTCTGGAGAAACTGCACGTTGTAGAGTGCAGTCTATTTGCCTTTAGTAAATCAACCCTTATGTATATGATAGAAAACCATGACATGCGTCTTAGCATGCCAGAATTCATGAGTAAAACCCAACACCAGGAATGGGCTTTAAGAGAAAATCAATGCACGTAGGAAGCCATCTCCTTGGGATCAGAGTGCTAGTTTTGTATATAAAGGAGAGGGAAAGGAAAAGGGTTGCCCACAGCAGATTAGTGTTCATTTTCTAACATGGACTACAGCAAGGATATCCTTTCCAATCGGTTATTTCAGAAATACTATATCATATGTGAAACCCAGGTATGCAGCTGACTGTATTGCTCTAACAGGCTAAACTATTATTTATGTAGCCACTGTTTGGAAATAAAGAATAGTTCCAACTATGAAGCCTCACCTTAGCTTATTCCACTTAAATGCTCCATTTGCCATGGTGAAACCGCCGGTCTCAAGCTGCTGAACGTGCATCGCTAAGAGGTAAGCGGAAGGAATTGTGGGTAATGTTCTGAATCTGTCGCCTTTCATCAGACATAAGCTGTCACTCTTCAGAAACACCTGGTGAGTAGCCAGATCAGAAAACGGTTATAAGCATACTGTGAAAAATATATGTGAATGCAGACACTAAAAGATAAACCAAAAGACACCTTTTTTGGGAATGACATACATTTGTAATAAAAGAAATAAGCAGCAGGTAAGGCACAAATACCAATGCCAACATACTTCAGATGCTCAGTAATCAGTACTCATACTTGACATTTTGGCAGGGCTGGATTATAATTAGGCATATATAGAGTAAGTGAGATGACATTCAGAGGCTGAAAAAAGCTAAATTATAGGAAATTATCATCCAATTCAGCTTTATTCTGCATTGTGTACATACACAGATCAGCCATAACATTATAAGCACCCACTATAACATGACCATCAACCTAATACAGAGTAGGTCACCCTTTTGGCACTAAAACAGCCCTGACCCATCAAGGCATGGATACCACTAGACCTCTGAAGGTATGCTGTAATATTTGGCACCAAGCTGTCAGTAGCAGATCCTTGAAGTCCTGTAAGTTGCGAGGTGCAGCCTTCATGGATCAGATTTTTTTTCCAACACATCCTACATTTGAACAACTGGATGGAGATCTAGAGAACTTGGGGGGCAAGTCAACATCTCAGACACCTACTTCCATTGCTCCGTGGTCCACTCCTGATGCTCATTGTAGGTACTTTTGGCTGTAGAAACGGGTCAGCGCAAGCACCCAGATCAGTCTGCAGCTATGCAGCCCCATATGCAACAATTTGGGATGCCCATTTTTACTGCTTTTAACATATCCCCTTCAGGAACAGCATATTTACTTGCTGCCTAATATATCCAACTGATTTAAATAATTTGAGCTACAGTAGCTCTTTTATTGGATCGGAATACATGACCTTGTCACAGGTGTGCCGGTTTTCCTTCCTTGGTCCACTTTTGGTAGGTTCTTACTATTGTAGACCGGGAACATCCCACAATAGATAATTTGTCCCTTGTCAAGGTCGCTCAAATCCTTACACTTGCCCATTTGTTCTGATTTCAACACATTAAATTCAGGTACATATTCACTTGCTACCCAATACATCCAACCTACTTTCAGGTGCCATTGTAATGGGCTAATCAATGTTATTTACTTTACCTGTCAGTGGTCATAATGTTATGGCTGCTCAGTGTGTACCATAAAGTATAAATAAACCCAAATCACTAAAATCCCATATATCCTTTAAAGTTTTATTGTTATTTCAGCTGTCATTTTCAATATTTGCAAAAAAGACACAAAGGTCTTCATTCTGGCACTAAAGCTGGCTATACCCTAGTAGTAGATTTTTGAATGAATGTTCGCATGAATACTCGTATCAAAATTCTTTGTACATTCGATGCACATACACTGTTAGAGATTCATTCATTCGAGAAACATTTTCCATCCTGCTCTTTTGAATTTTCTCGTCACTGTGGTTGAAAATGAACATCGATTTGACCCCACTAATGAATAAGAAATCCAAGGAATGTTCTTAAAACAAAATATTTTTAAGGAAATTCTACTAGTGTAAAGCCATATTTTGGGGGACAACACACTGTGCCTATTGACTGGTACTCCTGTGTTGTCACCTTATCATATGGGCTTCTGATATAAACTATAAGTAACCATTTAAACAGTTACCCATGGCATGGTCCAAAGTTTTCCTCTTCAGAAAGCCCATCCTAAGAAATGCAGCTATTGCAGTGAGCCACTGGGAGCCTAAGCCAGCCGCTCCTGTCCCCTCCACAGCCCACTGCTCCGATGAGCATGTGGAGGGGCAGAGCAGAGAAAGTCAAGGACTGGCAGTCACCAGCTCTCTGCTCATGGGGCACTGAGAACCCAGCAATCAACAGTCTTTGATTGCTCGGTTCTTATTCTAAGAGCCAGCGGGGGACAGAAGCAGCATAGGACTGATGCTGCATCCACCTAGGTAAGTATGATTCTTAAAAAAAAAATGGGCTCACTATTCCTCCCACTGACACCAATGATGGGGCACTATTCCTCCCTCTGATGCCAATGATGGGGCACTATTTCTTCCACTGACACCAATGATGGGGCACTATTTCTCCGACTGACACCAATGATGGGGCACTATTCCTCCCTCTGACGCCAATGATAGGGGACTATTCTCCCACTGATACCAATGATGGGGCACTAAGCTCCTACTGACACCAATGATGGGGCACTATTTCTCCCACTGACACCAATGATGGGGCACTATTTTTTCCACTGACACCAATGATGGGGCACTATTCCTCCCTCTGACACCAATGATGGGGCACCATTTCTCCCACTGACACCAATGATGGGGCACTATTCTCCCACTGATACCAATGATGGGGCACCAAGCTCCTACTGATACCAATAATGGGGCACTATTCCTCCCGCTGACACTAATGATGGGGCACTATTCCTCCCACTGACGCCAACAATGGGGCACTAATAATTCCCCGAATGCCAAAGATGGGACATTGTTTACTCTCACTGATGCCAGGGCATTTTCCACTCCCACTGACTGCGATCTGGCCCCCTGTCTGATGCACAGTAAACTGGCTGTTTGTTTAGAAAGTTTGGAGACCCCTGCCCTAAGCTGTCCCATGCATGGGCACATTTTGTTTTTAGAGCTCCTCCCCTTCCTGTTTCCAGCTGTCCAAGTCTAGGAGTGCCTCAGTGGTTAAAGGATGGCTAGAGTAAAGAGAAAAGCTGCAAAGCATCTGTATGTATCTCTAGAAAAAACAAAAACACGAAAATGGAACAGTACTATTTTTGTATTTAAAAGAAACAAAATCTGTTCGTTACCTCGACAGCTTTCAATTCTTCCAGAATTTCAGAAATTTTAGAAGGTAAATTTTTCCATGCCTTCAAAAGAAATAAAATGAGATGAATTTGTGCACAAATCAGAAATACAACTTGTCAGAGAGAGCAAACAGATAAAAACGAACCGGGAGCTGCCGGACTATGAGGTTCTCCAGTCCTCCAAGGATCTGCATTGCTGTTGAGAAATCTCGTTGTTCATAGGATAATTTTGCAACAAGGAGAAATTTTGTCAAAATGTTTGCCTGTAACTAGAAAGAAAACATCATTGCAAAGGTAATCTGCACACGTCACATCAACACAGGACACAAATATTAAGAATTATCTTTGGCTGAGGAGAAATCAACCAGGGAAATATAGACTTTACCTCCTTTAACCTTTCACTAAATTTTACATACACACATTATATATATATATATATATATATATATTCAGAAATGGACCCTAGACTTAGAAGAAGACTTGAAGGAAGAGGACTCGACCCAGATATGGCCAACAATAAAGTCTAACATAATGCTCTGGCAGCATAAATTAACAAAGTATTTACTCATTGGTAGCTTGTAAACACAAGGATAGCAATTTCTGTGGCGGACAATGTTTGTCAAAGGGCTTCAGTATGCTCACTTTAATTTGTGGTATCCACAGTACCCTTTCATGCAAAATCTGCTCTCCTACTAGCTCACAACTGATGTTCTCATGACTACAAACAAGCAGTATCTAAAGCTTGAAGGAGCAGCACACAGAAATTTACAGAAACCAGGTCTAGAGTTAAGCTGTCCATACATGGGTCGGTTTTTTTCTTTCAGCCAGTCGGCTGAATGAATAAAAACAAATTCAATTCCCCCATCCACCCATTCTGTATTAATGCAGGAATCCTCTTCACTCTCTTTGTATTCTGACAGCGGGAAGACTCTCGCCGCCTCCCCGCCTCCCCCCCCCCCCCCCCCCCCAAGTCAAAATACACTGATCAGTGCAGCAGCCTATTGAATGATTAAACTAAAATTTTCCAGCAGTCCCAATTGTGAGAAGTCAAATTGATAGATGAACGGGAAAAATGGAAACTACACATAAATTCAGTCTCTTCCTGCTGAACTGGCTCAATTTCAATTCAGGTATGGGCAGCTTTACCCAGGTAATCCTGGGTAAACTGAAGGCAGAATTTCAGATACCATGCACAAACAGTTGGCAATCTGGGATTACAATTACCAACCACCTGGCTTTGACTCATTCTTGTTACATGTATAACTACACTTTTTCCTGTAGGAACAATTTACAAATGGGGAAAAGATAGAGAGGATCTGGTCAGTCTCCTACTTCTCTTCTGCTGCTTCTTTACGGTCCAATTACAGGCTAAAATGGGTCCTTAACTAGGCTGCATTGGCTAAATTGTAGCATAGTCTGCTGGACTAGTCTGGATCAAAAGATTGGCTGAGGAGGATTACTAAAAACTAACAGATTAAAGAGGAGTCCCCCCCAAAAAAGAAAACAAAATTAAAAGTCTGCCGCTACAAATATTGTAGCTGCTGACTTTTACTATTAGGGTACTTATCTGTCCAGGCATCCAGCGGTGTTCTCACCTTAGGTAAATCTTGAATTGTCTCTCTTCTTGGCTAAGGGAAACCCGCAGTGAAGCCTTGCGGCTTCAAAGCTGGTTTCTTATTGCGTATGAGTGAATCGCACTGCGCTTTCTCAATGGGGGGGGGGGGGGGCAACTTTCGGCTCCCTTCACCGCAGCAAACTGAGCCGAAAGTTGGAGCGTGTACCTGTCAAAACCAGGTACCTGCTTCCCCCCAAAAGGTGCCAAATAAATGTGGCAGTGAAGAGGGAGGCAGATAATGGGAGCTTCCCCTTTAAGGGGTACAATATCTAAATGCATGTTTATATTTATTATCAAGACTAACCTTGGATGTGTGACACGTAACAATCTCTGCTGCCACCCACGTACTGACGTTGTCTGCAAACCTTAACAAATGCAGCAGGTACTTATCATGTGTAGAAGTTGTTGAGAACAGACTGCTAACTTCAGCTGGAAGAGTCTCCGAGGAGAACGTTCTAGAAGGACAAAACAAAAGTTCCATTTATTACAAATATAACAACCACTAACTGAAGATAAGAAAATGTTACATAATAGAACAAATAGAAAACTGAAAACTAGGTCTGTTATTTGATACACTGTACGGTCATAGACCAGTCTATACTATCTACAGAAGAACATCGCCTTTCACCAAATTTTCCATAATTAAATTCCAGAACATGGCAGCCCTGTGTAAAGCAGCCCATAGAGGATTCATTTTGTTTTTGTTCAACCAGCGGGTTAAATGAAATAAAAATGACCAATTCTCCGATCCACACATTTGAGGTGGATGAGGGGAATCCTCGCCACCGTGCCTTTGTATTCTGACAGTGGAGAGCCTTTCCCTGCCGTCAGAACCGCACACTATAGCCTGCGACACTGACCGAGCAGCAAAAATACGACAGGGAGTTTGTCCAGATCAACTTCTGTAAATCACCTTGCCCATACATGAATCGAAATTGGGCCTGCTCAACTGGCCAAATTTCAATCCATGTATGGCCGACTTAAGAGTCTTCTACCATAGAGCTACAGTGCCTTGCGAAAGTATTCGGCCCCCTTGAAGTTTGCAACCTTTTGCCACATTTCAGGCTTCAAACATAAAGATATAAAACTGTAATTTTTTGTGAAGAATCAACACCCAATTTTTCAGTTTTTTATTTGTTAAAAAAGTTTGAAATATCCAATAAATTTCGTTCCACTTCATGATTGTGTCCCACTTTTTGTTGATTCTTCACAAAAAATTACAGTTTTATATCTTTATGTTTGAAGCCTGAAATGTGGCAAAAGGTCGCAAAGTTCAAGGGGGCCGAATACTTTCACAAGGCACTGTATACATGACTACCTTCCTCTTTTTCTCTCCTCCAAATCATGCAAGGCTAGGCAAAGGAACGATAAGGTGGGGAGGTGTAGTCGCATTAGCATGCAGACCAAAAGGTTTAAAAAATGGGGAGACAGGTCTGTAATAAATTTACAAAGATGGCTTTGTGCGGTCTAACAATTATTAGTGTTTTAGTGATCAATGGCCTTTTAAAATCTCCTATAAGTAAGTACTGATCCTTAAAGCTAACTTCTAGCCTAACCTTTGGTCTGACACAGTTATGCAGGCTCCTCCTCCGTACTGAAATTGCTTACTTTGATTTCACTGCACAATGTGAGCTTCTCACAATGTTCACTAGAAGCTGCAGCAAGTCAGACAGAGCCTGCTTCATTTCCTAGCTGGAGGATATCCAGCATCATCTAGCTCTTTCTTCCTAGCCTGACTGTACCCTGTCATTTATTGGATTTCAGTTCTTTCAATCGTGGAGGCTCAGCATTGCGTGTGACCTAGGAAGGTATGTATGCAAAACTGTACTCCTCCCAAGAGCCAGCCTATTGCTTGCATCAGCTGAGGGCTCATGAGGGGAATACGGAGGCAGGGTGCCGTCATGTTTTAGGGAGTGATGTACAGAACTCTGGTAGCCCCTCCCACCAGCTATGATTTGCCTGTATTGCATAGAGAAGTACAGGGGCCCAGCGATGATGTAGATGGGTCTATATTATGTTCTTCAGTGATTGTCAGTGTTGGAAACATTCAGGTGTGTAAAAAAAAATAAAACAGTCCTGGAGCCATACATTGTGTCACTATGATGACACTGGGATTAGTGTGGCCAGTGATCAGGGACATTGGCTGGTTGCTCTGACGACAATGTATGCCAGTAAAGCCAGCGTCCCTGACCACTAGCCACACCAGCCCCAATGTCACCAGACCAGTGCAGCCAATAACAAGTGTCAGTGATCACTGACACACCGGTACAGTAAAACCAGAAAAGTGTTACTGAGCACGGCTATACCAGACCAGCGTAAGCTAGAAACAATGTTCCTGATCACCACTACACCAGTCGCAGTGTCCCCAGACCAGTGTAAGCCAGCAAGTGTTTCTGATCGCTAATACACCAGTGCCAGCATCACCACAGCCAGCGCAGTCAGAAACAGCATCCCTGATCGCCACCACACCAGATCCAGTGTCAACAGAGCAGTGTAAGCCAGAAACATTGTTCCTGATCACCAATAGGGATTAGCTCAGGCGTGTTCATACATGAGTCCGAATCAGCCCAAGATATCCTGTCTAAAAAGCTTTTTAAAGCAAAGTTTCACCCAAAAGTGGAAGCTCAGCTTAGCTGTCTCCTCCCCCTCTCTGGTTCCACATTTGGTGCCTTTCAAGGGGGAGTAGGTACCTGTTTTTGACAGGTACCCGCCCCAACTTCCGTCAGAAGTTTGGCCGCCTCCTCCGCCACCAGGCCATTCAGAAAGCGCAGCAAGGCTTCACTGCCGGTTTCCCTTACAGGCTATGGCAGCGGCAGCACACGAGAGCTGATGGAAATATCGGCTGGGGTGCCGACATCGCTGGATTCCAGGACATTAGTGTCCTAATATTAAAAGTCAGCAGCTACAGTATGTGTAGCGGACTTTACATTTTTCCATGGGGGGGCTGGAGCACCGCTTTAAAGCTGAAAGCCAGTAATAGGGAGTGGAGGCATTCCCTGCTCTACAGAACACCCCTTACACCACCTATGATTGGCTGCAGTGCTGTATTTTGGCCTAGGCCAACAAGGCCCAGGCCTAGGGCTGCACTTTGCAGGGGGGCGTCAAAAAAAGCCCCCCTCCACCTTAGACTCTATTGGCCACTAGTTGCTAGAGCTGCCTCCCTCACCCCCTCTCTCTCTCTCTCACACCCCCTCTCTCTCTCTCAGCCGCCCTCTTTATCTCTCTCTCTCATCCCCCCTCTCTCTCTCACCCCCTCTCTCCCCCCCTCTATCCCTCACATCCTCCTCTCTCTCATCCCCCTCTCTCTCTCATCCCCCTCTCTCAACCCCCCCCTCTCTTTCTCATCCCCCTCTCTCTCTCATCCACCCTCTCTCTCTCATCCCCCCTCTCTCCCTCCCTCACCCACCCTCCGCTCTCTCTCTCCCACCCCCTCTCACCCCCCCCTCTCATGAGATCTCAGGGGTTCATGCTGGGACTTGTAGTCCTTCGATTTTGGAGGGAGACACATCCATTAAAAAGGAAGGAGTGGGGCACATTTACATAGGAGGGGGCGCCCAATTTTAGTCTTGCCTAGGGCAGCACAAAACTAAAATACACCACTGATTGGCTGTCAGCTTTGACAGCTTCCTGGCAGCAAACACGCCTAAGCTTATCCCTCACCACCAGCACACCAGTGGCAATTTCACCAAACCAACAAGGACAAAGGTTCAACAAACCAGTAACAGTGTTCCTGATTGCTGCCACACCAGCCTCTGTTTTGCCAGATCAGTTTAAGCCAGCATAAGTGTTCCTTTTTGCCCTCACACCAGTCCCAGTGTCACCAGACCAGTGCTGCCAGTAACAGGGTTCCTGACTGTTGCCACACCAGTCCCAGTGTCATCAGACCAGTGTAAGCTGTTAACAGTGTTTCTGATCGCTGCCACATCATTACAGTGTCACCAGAGTAAGTGCAGCCAGCAACTGTGTTACTGATCACCACCACACCAGTGCAGTGTTGCCTCTGCCTGCTGCCTGTACTGGTCCTGGCCTGTTTAATGACCACGTTTCCGCCTGCCGCCTGGACCAATCCTTTTTCTGTTCATTGACTATGTTTCTATCTGGGGCCTTAACTGACCCATCTGCACATCCTGCTGACTATGCTTCTGTGAGACACCAGTGTCAGCCATCACCTGGAACCAAAGGAACTATTTTGTTCTTCCTTTGCTCAGCTTATTGTACTTCCTGGCCAGTAAACATGGCATTCCAGGGTGCAGGTACATACCAATAGGCTAGGCTTGTTTGCTTATAGGGACAGGGACTGCTATAGGTGACGCTACACTAAACTATATTCCCTGACTCATGCAGAGGCGAGCATTTTACTACATAATTTTTGATATACTCTTGGTTGATTTGTGTGGTAGACAAGATAAAATTTCTGGTAGATAATTGGTTTCAAAATGGAATAAGTCTCACACATGTGGTATCGCCATACATGACGGGGGGCGTAGCAGAAATTGTGTGAAATTCTAAGTATGCATGTGCTATGTGTTAGAAATATTTTATTGACACATTTGTGGGGAAAAAAAAATAATTTTCCTTTTGCATTTTCCCAAAACGTGTGGCAAAAACAAATTTAAAGCTCCAAAAGACTTAACGTGCCTATTAAAAATATCTTGAGGTGTCTACACTTCAAAATGTTTCTACTATTGTAATGCTCCAGGGCCTCCAAAAATGTGATAGCTAGTCAGGAAATTAGATGCAAAATGTATTCCCCTTGAAAGGCTGAAGTTGCTCTTTGGATTCTGGGCCCCTCTATGTGACTAGGCTGTGAAAAAGTCTCATGCATGTGGTATCCCCATACTCGAGAGGAGTAGCAGAATGCGTTTTGGGGTGTAATGTTTGCCAATGCTGTGTGCAAGAAAAAACTTGTTAAAATGACAACTTTGTGAAAAGTAAAACACACATTTTGTTTACTTTCGTTTCCCAAAAAAAAAAAAAAGAGGCAAAAAATTTACAGCGTCAAAAAACTTACCATGCCCCTTACTAAATACCTTGAACTGTCGGCTTTCCAAAAAGTGGGAATTTAGGGGGTATTTGTACTGTCCTGACATTTTAGGGTCTCAAAAAATTAGATTGGCAGTCAGAACATCAGGGTTAGTAACTTATGTATTTACCATAGTTAGTAGACTCTATTTTTCACACACTAAATAATATACCCCTTTTTTTATCAAAGAAATGTAGCAGAATATATTTTGACTTAAATTTATGAAGAAAGATTATTTGAAAAGTTTTATTGCAGAAACTAAAACTAAACTTTGTCAAAAATGTATTTTTTCCTTTATATCATAACATATGCCACCACAAAAGCCTGAGTAAAGCACAGTGTTGCAAACTATAAAATGGCCTGGACAGCAAAGGGGTTGTACATGCCGGTCTTCAAGTGGTTAATGTACAAGCCATAACGCATATTAACAATCGTGTTTCATGGCATTATGGCTCAGGTTCCTGACAATATAAGCCTTTTACAAAGATTTTTCTTGTTAGACCCATTGCAGCGAACCTCTATTGTACTTCAGTCATTGGTAACACTTGTCTCACTTGTATAGAACATTTTATTTCCATTGTTGAATGGGAACATTCTGCAAGCATTTTGTAATGCCCTTCTGCACAGTGGGACAGATCAGAACCACTTCATTTATCATGTGGAAGCATTTTACCAGTCATGGTAAAATTCTAGTTAAATGGAAATTAAAAATAGACAAAAAGAAAGGATAACTGTATCAGGCATCCAATATACTGACAAATCATAAGTATGAATGTGTACCAATAGAAGCATGATATCCTTTATACTGTGTCAAAGCATTGGCAGTGTACTCAGAGCGGGGGGGGGGGGGGATAGGGGAAAGGGTCTGAGGGTTATTATACACATTAAAAATCTGATTGTACAATCTCTTTAAAGTGGAACTACACAGCATCTGAGCACCGGAAATTCTATTGAATTCATTTTTCTTATTGAAAGCAAAAAACATCCCTCTAGCATTTCTCGCTGTGGCCATCTTGAGTAAGGGCAGATGACTCTCATAGCATTTACTTCCTGGAATCTATCTGCCCTTAGCTCAGACAGGAGGGCATGCTTAGCTAAGAAAACCCCTCCTCCCCTCCTGAAGTATGATGTAATGATGTATGACATCATTTGCCTAGGCATGGAAAGCAGGAAGTATCTGAAGAAATGTAAAAAAAAAAAAAAAAGTTTAAAACAAGTAAGTGTAATATACCTTCCTATCTATTTACTAACCCTAGGAGCATAAGAATAGCCAATAATGATTGAGAAAGTCAAGTTAGGTTTTATCTAGAACCTAGTTATTTTCACACAGGTAGCACATAGGAAATTCCTATCATTATTCACAATATGTAAAGCACTATATAAATTGTTGGAGCTACATAAATATTATAGTCATAAAAAGTGTTCTAGGTGGATTTTAGAGGGCCAATTCTCAGTAAGGCCGGCGATACACAGTTCAAATTCTGGCCGGATTAAAACCGTTGATGGGCAGGCTGAATGTACAAAGTTGATCGATCGATCAAGTACAACCACCAGCCTGCCAGATTCTCTTATGATTATTGCTAGCGGCTGCTATAGCCATTAGCGATAATCACTGTCTTCTCCAGGCGGGGACGGCTTTGCCCGCCTCCCCCCCGCCGATGCCAGAAGGGAACAAATGCTGATTCCACTGTCAGTGTTGATGGGGAAATCATCTAAATTTCTTTCCTACTACCCATGGTTGCAGGAAAGACAGTCGCACCGCGTATGGCCGATGTGTCAGAGCGGCCTATGGCAGAAAAGGTAGGTACACCCTTCTTTTACCAGTAGATATTTTGTAGGTGGTTTACTATAGCAACACTGTTCATTTAAGACCAGTAGTGTAAATAAGGCCAGATGGTGGTTACAGATATCAGAACAGTCTGGCCGCTGACAACCAAACCATGGACTTTGTGTATATGCCCTACATCAATGTTTCTCAACTCCAGTTCTCAAGTACCCCCAACAGGTCATGTTTTCAGGCTTTCCATCATTTTGCACAGGTTATTTGATCAGTTTCACTGCCTTAATAATTAGCACAGCCGTTTTATCTGAGGGAAATCCTGAAAACATGACCTGTTGGGCGTACTTGAGGACTGCAGCTGAGAACCACTGCAGACATCCTTTGCCTCAGCTTTTTAAAGCATTCAAGGAGATTCTGATTTTTGCAATGGAGTAAAACAAATAAAATATTTTTCAATAGGAACAAATTATCCATTTTTTCTTATACAAGGCTTCGTCCCTCTGGATTGGAGCAGAAACCTTACTTTTCGCTGTACCATATCTTGCTTAACTATAAAAACCTGACAGAGGTTCTAGATTTCATTAGACTTCCAGTGTAAAGCTGATGTTTATTCTGCTTTTATTTTGCCTTCTCTGGTTTCTTCTTAAATCCTCAGCAACATGCTACTGCCATTTTTAAATAAAACCGGTTTTCATTATATGCCTTATTTTAGACTCAGTGATATCATCCCTCTGTCGTTGTTATTCTCTATGCAATGCAAGCAGATAATGGCTTTTGGGAGGGGCTTCTTGGGTGTTGTACATAGATTCCTGAAACCATCCCAGCAGCCAGCTTCAAAGAGAAGTATGGGCTTTGCAGAAAAATAAAATAACACCTGTATATTCAACTAGGTGAATGAAGTATATAAGGAGAAAGATATATAATAGATAGATACTCAGCAATATCCCTATATATATATAGTAGCGCAAACTTGTCAAGAAGCAAGTGCCAAAAAAATACTGTGCCCACTGCACAAAAGTCCGAAATGCAATAGATGTCACATAGGCAGCAGGAAAAAGTTCAGAAATGACTCAAACAGTCCATAATCCTTCACTCTATCTCCTGGGATGATAATGTACGAAGACGTGTTTCTCAAAAGGATCACCACCACCACCGTGCTCCGAGGGGGGAGGAGAATTGCCCACTCACCAGATGCTGTGGCCCAACCCACTTTCGTGTTTGAGCATTCAGGCTTATAATGATGGTCACTGGTCCAGAGTATCCACAACAGGAATCGCACCAGCGCAGTCAAAAAAAGCTCAGCAGCATATGGGGAGGAGAGAACATAATCCCAATAGCGTGATACCGTTTGAAAGGGTTTTATTAAATAAAACCTGAATGAAGCATTGATCCGATGCTGCATCTGTCCCCCGCCTGGTCTGCAGTGAGAACTGAGCGATCAAACACAGCTGCTTGCTCGGTTCTCCCATTCGCTCTAAGCAGAGAGCTGTGACTGTCAATCACCAGCTCTCTACTCTTCCCCTCCAGCACTTGCTGGAGCGCTGGGGTGTGGAGGGGGCGGGAGCAGCGGGCTTTACAAATTACTGAGAGGCTGAGCCAGGTGCCAGTTAAGGCCTCTATGGTCAGGATCTCTTTAGAGCCCGGACCAGCTCTGTGATGTCAGCTGATGGCTGAAAACAGGTCACAGGAATGCAGAAGGAACTGCACTCCAGTGATCCATAGGAGATGTACAGCCAAAAGAGCTTTGGCTATACTACTTTCTGGACTGCCTTCAAGAGACCTCAGCCCTGATGTTAGCACTGGTCTGGCTCTTGGGAGGAGTTAAACAACAAGAGAAGGGTGCACCAACCTTGTGCATTACCACTCAAAAGTTTATTAAAATCAAAGAAGGGTAGCGTACAATATACTCACAAACGTAGCATATGAACAAGCATATAGGAAATGGGCACCGCTCGCTTCCAGGACACTTCTCTACTGCTGGATAGCGTGATGGCGTCCTCAAAACCTGATGTGGCTTACGCGTTTTGAGGGAGGACCCTCTTCCTCAGAGCCAAAATCGCCACTCCCATTTCCTATATGCTTGTTCATATGCTACGTTTGTGAGTATATTGTACGCTACCCTTCTTTGATTTTAATAAACTTTTAAGTGGTAATGCACAAGGTCGGTGCGCCCTTCTCTGGTTGTTTTCTTGTAGTGCCTTTTGGATACCCTTGATCCTGAAGGGGGCAGCAAGACCACTTCATTTGTGTCATAAAACCGCCTAGAAGATTCACCTTCCCGCATACCACTTGAGCGCAGGAGAGATATTGTTGTTTCTTGGGAGGAGTTATCCAAAGATCCAAATGCCTCGGTAGATGGATGTCAATCTGAAAGAGTGGGAATTATCAGACAGGCCCCATTAGCATATAGACTACCCTAGGTAAAACCCATGTGTGATGCTGAGCCTGCATGACCGAAAGAGCTAAAATCAAATGAATAAAAGAGGTGGGTGCAGGACAGGAAGACTGTGGAGCAAAGAGCTAGATGATGCTGGACATCCTCCATCCAGGAAATGAGATGGACTCTAACTTGCTGCAGCTTTTAGTGTACACAATGAGAAGCTCACAGTGTGCAGTGAAATCAGAGTAAGCAATTTTAGTATAGGAAAGGCGCCTGTACAACGGAGCAGGACTGAAGGCAAGGTTGGAGTTGAGCTTTAAGTTGATCTGAAACGTGTGTACATAAACATAGAAACAGCACATTTCTCCTTTAAGTATAGTACAGTTTTGTGTAGCTCCTGTATGGTTCCATCTGGCGTCATTGCACATCTGGCCCAGGAATTCAGCGCACCTCCTCCAGCCCACAATGATACAGTAGGGCCCTGGTACACTCCTTACACATACAAAGCTGACCTTGATCTATTATCGTTCTGCTTACCTTGCCACATTGCTGGATTTGTCTTTAACTCCTAGAGCCCGAGAGTTCAAGAAATGTACAGGATGGCACTTCTGAAACATTTCCTAAAGAATAAAATGTATACATTTTAAACAACAGGGACATGACAGGAGAGATCTATGCATGGAGATTACACAGAAATGAGACTCCTATTTGAGGAATAGTAGATCTACAGTATCTCACAAAAGTAAGTACACCCCTCACATTTTTGGAAATACTTTATTATATCTTTTCATGTGACAACACTGAAGAAATTACACTTTGCTACAATGTAAAGTAGTGAGTGTACAGCTTGTATAACAGTGTAAATTTGCTGTCCCCTCAAAATAACAACACACAGCCATTATTGTCTAAACCGCTGGCAACAAAAGTGAGTACACCCCTAAGTGAAAATATCCAAATTGGGCCCAACGTGTCAATATTTTGTGTGGCCACCATTATTTTCCAGCACTGCCTTAACCCTCTGAGGCATGGAGTTCACCAGAGCTTAACAGGTTGCCACTGGAGTCCTCTTCCACTCCTCCATGATGACATCACAGAGCTGGTGGATGTTAGAGACCTTGCGCTCCTCCACCTTCTGTTTGAGGATGCCCCACAGATGCTCAATAGGGTTTAGGTCTGGAGACATGCTTGGCCAGTCCATCACCTTTACCCTCAGCTTCTTTAGCAAGGCAGTGGTCATCCTGTAGGTGTATTTGGGGTCATTATGTTGGAATCCTGCCCATTCTCCGAAGGGAGGGGATCATGCTCTGCTTCAGTATGTCACAGTACATGTTGGCATTCATGGTTCCCTCAATGAACTGTAGCTCCCCAGTGCTGGCAGCACTCATGCAGCCCCAGACCTTGCCGACACACACACCATCTGAACCAAATAAGTTTATCTTGGTCTCATCAGACCACAGGACAAGGTTCCAGTAATCCATGTCCTTAGTCTGCTTGTCTGTTTGCTAGCTTTCTTGTGCATCATCTTTAGAAAAGGCTTCCTTTTGGGATGACAGCCATGCAGACCAATTTGATGCAGTGTGCAGTGTATGGTCTGAGCACTGACAGGCTGACCCCACCCCTTCAACCTCTACAGCAATGCTGGCAGCACTCATACATCTATTTCCCAAAAACAACCTCTGGATATGTCGCTGAGCACATGCTCTCAACTTCTTTGGTCGACCATGGCGAGGCCTGTTCCGAGTGTAACCTGTCCTGTTAAACTGCTGTATGGTCTTGGCCATCGTGCTGCAGCTCATTTTCAGGGCATTGGCAATCTTCTTATAGCCTAGGCCATCTTTATGTAGAGCAACAATTCTTTTTTTCAGATACTCAGAGTTCTCTTTGCCATGAGGTGCCATGTTGAACTTCCAGGGACCAGTATGAGAGCGATCAAACCAAATTTAACACACCTGCTCCCCATTCACACCTGAGACCTTGTAACACTGACGAGTCACATGACACCGGGGAGGGAAAATGGCTAAATGGGCCCAATTTAAACATTTTTTCTTAGGGGTGTACTCACTTTTGCTGCCAGCGGTTTAGACATTAATGGCTGTGTGTTGAGTTATTTTGAGGGGACAGCAAATGTACACTGTTATACAAGCTGTGCACTCACTACTTTACATTGTAGCAAAGTGTCATTTCTTCAGTGTTGTCACATGAAAAGATATAATAAAATATTTACAAAAATGTGAGGGGTGTACTCACTTTTGTGAGATACTGTATATGTTCGCATGGTATGCTTGCTTGCACTAGGCTGATACTTCGCCTAGGTTCACACTATGAATCGCACAGGAATCGCACCACATTCCTGTACAATTCACATGCTATTCAGTGCGGTGCGATTTGATCCCATTAATTTTGGACCGTATTTGCACCAAAGCTGTGCATGCAGCAATTATGGGAATGCACTGCAACTGGATCGCAAGTTTATTTTGTACCATGTGATCTGCTGCAGGCAAACGCACCGTGTATGCGACCTGCATTTGGGGTGTCGTTGTCATTGCACTAACACCTGCTGCAGATTGCAAGAGCAGTGTAATCTGAATGTGGTGTGGGAAATGCGCACAGATCGTAGGTTTCCCACACAGCATTCTAGTGTGAAAAGATACTTATGCTGTCCATACACTAATCAAAATTTGGCCAGTCCAAAAGGGACAGGCTGAATTTCTATCAGTGTGTGGGCTCCCCCACTTGACAGAAGTTGATAATCAGATGATCAGCGGTTGCAGCCTATCTGTGAATTGTGGCGGTTGCCACTGTAAGAAAACAATGGCCTTGTAGGGGAGATTCTTCCATCCACATTGTATGTGTGGATGGAGGAATCTATTAGTTTTTGAATCATTTGTCTGAATTTTAAAAAAAAAAGTAACTATGTATTGCCAAGTCTTAAAGTTGTAACGTCAGATGTTTCTTTTTTTATCTTAATGCATTCTATGCATTAAGATAAAAAACCTTCCATGGGTAGCAGCCTTTTTCAGGCTAAGAACATGTACAGGAGGTAAAGAAAATACCTGTTGATCCTGCCAGAAAAGCAGTGTCCTTGTCGCTTCCTGTGAATAAACTACAAAATTCCCCTTTCCCCCTGTTTGTGTTATAGAAATGGAGAGGAAGAGGTGTTTGTGGTCCAAATCAGGAGAGCAGCATAGGGCAACAGCCACGGCTCCCTCTAAAAATACAGTGGAGTGAAAAAGTGTTGTCCCCCCCAGGACAGGTACAGTACCTTGAAAAAGTATTCATACCCCTTGAAATTTTCCACATTTTATCACGTTACAACCAAAAATGTAAATGTATTTTAGTGGGATTTTATGTGATAGACTGACACAAAGTGGCATATAACTGAAGTGGAAGAAAATTGATAATTGGTTTTCAACATGTTTTACAAATATATATATATATATATATATATATATATATATATATATATATATATATATATACACACACACACACATATATATTATATATATTCTGAAAAGCTTGGCGTGCATTTGTATTCAGCCGCCTTGAGTAAATACTTTGTAGAACCACCTTTGGGTATGTCTCTACCAGCCCTGCATATCTAGAGATTTGCAAAATAGCTCAAGCTCTGTCAGATTGGATAAAGTGCGTCTGTGAAAAGCAATTTTCAAGCCTTGCCACCGATTCTCAATTGGATTTAGATCTGGACATAGAATATGCTTTGATCTAAACCATTCCATTGTAGCTCTGGCTGTAGGTTTTGAGTCGTTGTCCTGCTGGAAGATGAACTTCCACCCCAGTCTCAAAGTCTTTTGCAGACTCGAACAGATTTTCTTACAAGATTTCCCTTTATTTGGCTCCATCCATCTTCTCATGAACTCTGTTCAGCTTCCACATGTTTTACGGTGGGGATGGTGTGTTCAGGGTGATGTGCAGCATTCGTTTTCTGCCACACAGCGTTTTGCTTTTCGGCCAAAAAGTTCAGTTTTAGTCTCATCTGACCAGGGCACCTTCTTCCACATGTTTGCTATGTCCCCAACATGGCTTATCGTAAACTGCAAACGGGACTTCTTATGGCTTTCTTCTTGCCACTCTTCCATAAAGGCCAGATTTGTGGAGTGCACCACTAATAGTTGTCCTATGGACAGATTCTCCCACCTGAGTTGTGGATCTCTGCAGCTCCTCCAGTGTTACCATGGGCCTCTTGCCTGCTTCTCTGATTAATGCTCTCCTTGCCCGGCCTGTCAGTTTAGGTGGACGGCCATGTCTTGGTAGCTTTGCAGTTGTGCCATACTCTTTCCATTTTTGGATGATGGATTGAACAGTGCTCCGTGAGATGTTCAAAGCTTTGGATATTTTTTTATTATAACCTAATCCTGCTTTAAACTTCTCTACAACTTTATCCCTGACCTGTCTGGTGTGTTCCTTGGCCTTCATGATGCTGTTTATTCACTAAGGTTCTCTAACAAACCTCTGAGGGCTTCACTGAACAGCTGTATTTATACTGAGATTAAATTACACACAGGTGGACTCTATTTACTAATTAGGTGACTTCTGGAAGCAATTGGTTCCACTCGATTTTAGGTAGAGGTATCAGAGTAAAGGGGCTGAATACCAATGCACATCTTAATTTTTAGATATTTGTAAAAAAAAAAAAAAAAAAAAATCATATATTATTTTCCTCCCACTTCACAATTATGTGTCACTTTGTGTTGGTCTATCACAAAAAAACCCAATACAATACGTATACTTTTTGAAGGCACTGCACTTTGTTTTTCACGTGATCAAAAGGTTAAAAAAAAAAAAAAACTATATATATATATATATATATATATATATATATATATATATATATATATATATAGCCTGAAGGTAAGTGGAAAAATATGACATTTAGATTTATGAGTTTTGATTGAAATAAAAAAAGACAGGCCAAGCTTCCATACTGGAATTACTCAAGTTATCAACTACCGTCTACCGTATATACAAAGGTTTCAGACTGCAATTGTCTGCAGAAAAGATACTTTGTACTGGTAATTTTAACATCCATCATTAAAAGGAATAGCTGCCAGTGGTAATATGGCAGAAAAAGTAATATATAAAGGTGTTGCATACTAAAATCATAGGTGATGGTAAATTTATAGAAGACCATGCACGGTTCTCTCTGTGTTCACCTGAATTATTTATGTGCTTTGGTGTACATTGACCGACTATGATGGTCTTGTTCACAGCTTGTATGATCGCTCTTTAATGACTACAGCCAGTATAAGAGATAGCCTTTGGCTCCCTCTAGTGTCAATAAATATTATTAAAAACGAATAAAAAATCCATGCTGTGCTGTTCATTTACGGTGAAGGTCTGTCCTTACAGCTTGTTCTTACCATCCACGGCATTTTTCAATTTTTTGTGTTTGTTATAAATGTCATAGCGACCAAAAGCTATGGCAAAGCCTTACGTAGAATGCTTTCTGCAGGTGAGGAGAACACTAATGTTTTTCTGTTACCAGTCTAGGACAACAGGGACACCTACAGGCACACAAATTATTTACACTTCACCTTTACACTTCAACTCACTATAGAAATTCAAGGCAAACTAATAGGTGTAAGGGTACATGCAAACAGCCATGATGAAATGACTGATTATTATCTATGCAGGTGGAAAGATCCTGCATAGAAAAACAAAAGTACAGATTTTTGAGCATGAGCCCTGTAGGGTGTAAATTCCACGTCATGATGCAATAAGGAATGTGAATCTTGTTCCTCAGCAACTAATGTGACATTTTAGAACATTTATGAAAGTTACAATTTAGAACATGTGAACTTCATACCAGATCAAAGGAAGATTTAAATATCCAGGTGTCATGCACTGTCCCTGAACATCTACCTGGCCATCTAATAGTGGAATACAATCAAAGGAACTGAAAACTTGTAACCAGTCAGTTACACTACAATGCATTATTATGTACTTCCAGGTTCCTCCACATATCTTCAGCTTCTCTGCAAAGCAGCACAGTACCCCAAAACTCAGGGTATTCCCACAATGAAATATCAACTAGGAAGTCACAGATTTCTCTGGTCCTCTTCTACCCTGTTGCTGGCTACTGGTCAATCAATGTGATAGTGAGCTTCAGTAGCCAATAGCATGGCACTATTTGGAGGAAGAAAGTACTTCCAAATTGAAGACTTCAGGGTTCCCTTCAAGAAGAATATACAGTACCCGCAGGAACCTAGAGGAACCACCTATTGCACTGCAGCACCAAAGTGGGTAAAGTTGAGCTTCGGGGCAACTAGCTGTCTGACTGCTCTACACGGCAAGGGTTAAATTCTTGTGTATGTCTAGGGTACATGATAAAACCAGTTTAACCTACCAATTCCTCCATTCCCGCAGGTTTAACCTGTGCCACTAAACCGATCTCCACAGCAGTTCTCCTCTAGGCTCCAGCAGTCATAGTTAATCCAAATTGATCAAGTACAGTACAAAGCCCAAATCCCTGCACTGGATGTGAGGACGCCAAAGAGCAGTGCACTGCTGGAGCATAGAGAAGAAGAGGAGAGCACTGGCTGTTGGGGGAGAGGGCGATCAGGTAAGAAAAGCTGCTTTTCCCGCTTCCCCAGACATAAAGGTGCAGCCCCACTGCAGGGGAGGCCTTTTTCTTTCCCTGGAGAAGGGCTTTAAAGTATGTTAGCTACAAGCCTTCTATAAATACAAGGTCTGTAACTACCTGAAAAATAGTAAGTGTATTTGTGAGCTACTTGCTGATTTTTAGCAGTGTGGTCTTCAGCCTATAGGAAATCTTGCATTTAAATACAAATAATTGAAGGGATCCAAGTGCAAACATTTTTTGGTTTTAGTGTGGTCTTAATGTGTTATCTGTTTAGATTAAATATAGAGTGCTAGAAAAAAATTGTGAGGAACATAGAGCAAAGATGGCACACAAATAAGTGTGACATCAGAATAAGCCCTTTGGTAGGCAATAATCAGTCTTAAGAAAGTCCAATCCAATGGAGAAAAAACACTTGTGACAGCTGCAGCACATCACTAGAATAGGAACTTGAAAAGTCCTACTGTAATGCCAAAAAAAAGAAATGAAGAGAGAAGGCACCAGTGTTTAAGTGTAGATTTATTGATAATTGCACTCACTGTGATTAACCACTTCAATACCGGGCACTTTCACCCCCTTTCTGCCCAGGCCAATTTTCAGCTTTTAGCGCTGTTGCCTTTTGAATGACAACTGTGTCATGCAACACTGTACCTAAAACAAATTTATGTAATTTTTTCCCCACAAATAGAGCTTTCTTTTGGTGGTATTTGATCACCGCAAGGTTTTCTCTTTTTTGCTAAATAAATAAAAAAAGACCGAAAAGTTTGAAAAAAAAAAAAAAGTTTTTTTGTTTAGGTTATACAATTTTGTAAATAGATACGTTTTTTTCCTGCACTTATGAGCACTGATGAGGCCACACTGACAGGCACCGAGGAGGAGGCACTGATATGCAGCATTGGTGGGCACTGATATACGGCACTGCTGGGCACTGATAGGCGGCATTGATGGGCACTGATAGGCGGCACTGATGGGCACTGATAGGCAGCACGGATAGAGGGCACTGATAGGCGGCACTGATGGGCAATAATGGGCACTGGTGGGCAGCACTGAAAGATGGCAATGATGGGCACTGGTGGGCAGCACTGATGGGGAGGGCACTAGAGGGCAGGACTGATGGGGAGGGCACTGGCGGGCTCCCTAAGCACTGATTGCCATCCCTGGTGGCCATGGTGGGCATCCCTGGTGGTTCTAGTGGCACCCCCCCACCCCAAGGGTCTGCAGTGGTAATCAATGCTCTGATTACCAGTGCAGACCCCCCCCCCATCAGGAGAGCCACAGATCGGCTCTCCTCTACTCGTCCCTGTCAGGCACGAACTAGGGAAAGCCGATCAACGGCTCTTCCTGTGTACTATGTGACCGCTGTGCTTGGACACAGCTGGTCACATGGTGAAGAGCCTACGTCAGTAGCCTCTTTACTGAGATCGGAGATGCGGTGTGTCAGAGTGACACACTGCATCACTGATTGCTGCTCTGCGCGCCCCGCCGGGGGGCGCGCAGAGCACTATATCTTGCCGCCGTCATGTGGCGTCTGGTCAGGATAATGCAACCACCTTCCCGCCGTCAATCGCCTATAGGGCGGGCGGGAAGTGGTTAAACAAGCATAACAGATAGTGTGCATACAGTAAATTCTTACCTGGGAAGCAGATCCCATTGAAGGATTTACTGGATGCACACTGCCTGACATACCCATGTACTATTGGTCACGCAGGGATCCTCAAACTAAGGCCCTCCAGCTGTTGCGGAACTACACATCCCATGAGGCATTGTAAAACTCTGACATTCACAGACATGACTAGGCCTGATGGGAATTGTAGTTCCCAAACAACTGGAGGGCCATAGTTGGAGAACCCCTGGGTCATAGTGTGCGCAATTACATGTGTGTTTTTTCAATTATCAATAAATCTACACTTAGATGCTGGTGCGCTCTCTCTTCTTTTCATTTTCTAGATAAAAAAAAAAAAAACTTGCTGCTATAGGGAATGGTGCAACATTACATTTAACATCTTAAAACATATTGCCATCATATAGAATCCATAGAGTCGATTTTAGATTTAAATGGCTGTTGGCTATGGTTGTACAAATATTTTCAATCCATACTGACCTCTTGGAGTAAAGTGAGTTGAGTTGAAATCTGCTGAACACTGCACTCTTGTATAGAGTATGGTCCAGCTTCTTCTCCCTTCACATAATAGGTGGGCAGGTCTTCTACGTAGCCAGGGTAACATGGCCGAGGTAAAGCTGCTGATATTGTATACTGCTTATCCCTGTGATGGGTTATATGGAGTCCATTACCTCTAGAGAGTTTCCAGTTAAAGCTCTGCAACAGACAATTAAGGTATATGTTCATTTTCTCATTGCAGGCGATCCACCAGGTTACAAACATCCCACTTACAAACGACTCCTTCTTACAAACGGAGAGAGACAACAGGAAGTGAGGAGAAATCTACCCCTAGGAAGGGAAATTCCCTCCTGTAAGAGTTCTCAGGGGAAAAATGTGTCTCCACTGAAGCTTTATCACTAATCCTTGTTTCCACAACAACCCAAAATTTTAAAAATTCAGTTGTCATAGGGAAAGAAAGTGAGATGAATTCTTCTGAACAGCGGTACAGACAGAAAAACAAATGACACAGGGGTGTTAACCCTTGTCTATGCAATCCAAAAAACTTAAAAATGATTATTTTGGCTGCGGCTACACTTAAAAAATTTACCTGTTCTGACTTGCAAACAAATTCGACTTAAGAACAAATCTACAGTCCCTATCTTGTTCGTAACCCGGGAACCGCCTGTACATAGATCAGCCACTACTACAATAATGTATCCCAATGATGGTTATCAGACTTTGATATAAGATGTTGCCCCTTCGCCCTGGCACTCTCTTCCTGTCTCCAAACTTCCAGCACTGCAATGGTTAATGGATTTGGGTTTCTAGGCAGTAACGATGGGTCAGACATGCCTCCACCATCCTCTTCCACTGAGAAGAGATATTTCATTGATTACACTGCTTGTAACTTGATTTGTGAATGGAGGAAAGTCTGATCAGTCACAGGATTCTGTTCCCCATTCAAAGATCCTGTTACAAGCAGTGTAATGAATGAAAGAACTTTTCTCAATGAAGGAGGAGGATGGATGGAGTGTGTCTCCATTGGATCATCTGCACCGCTGTTTTGCCCAAAGACCCGAAGCTAGTACTCATTGCAGCTCTGGAAGTTCAGAGACAGGAAGAGGACAGGCATCCCTGCAATGGAGATCTCTTCATGATCCAGCTGCCTGCACAATATGAGACATCCTTCATTATAGCTAAGTGATATAAATCAAGCTTTACCTAAACTTAAAGACCTTGTGTATCAATGAAAAACTGAATATAATACTTAGCTTTACCTTAAAATAGTTACATATTGGCTAGTGTCACAGCCTGCTCTACATATATATCTTGCATTCCCTGGGAAGGAGAGTATTCTGCAATTCCCATATTGGAGAAGCCTGACATTGCAAAAAGAGAGACTACATTCTTTTTTCACAACCATCAAAATCACAGAGACCTCCCATACTGTACACACAAACTTCTCTGCAGCCAAGTCCTTGGGAGACATCACATAATCAGCTACCATGAACTCTTGGCTGGATAAGAAATGGAAATAGAGGTTTGCCAATGTGCAAAGCTTTTCTAAAACTAGTGGGATTAAAAAGATGGTCAGTTAGGACAGTGGTTCTCAAATCCGGTCCTCGGGACCCACTAACAGGCCAGATTTTAAGTATTACCTTGGGGGATGCAGACTAGAATACTGTAATCACTGAGAAGCAAATGAGATCACCTGTGATGTAATTTAGTTATCTTGCAAACCTGGCCTGTTGGTGGGTCCCGAGGACCGGATTTGAGAACCACTGAGTTAGGATGCAAACCTTAAACAGGGACATTCTTCTACAAACCCTGCTTATGTAACACCATAGCCAGATTAAAGTGTATATAAGGAATCAGAGGGTATTCAAATAATACAATTTGCAGATCAATTTAAAATACACCATATGGCCAAATGTATGTGGGCATCCCTACAAATGAAAACACAAAAGTAAGAATTAAAACAAAAAAAAAAAAGCATACATACATACTTCCATGCTGTAGAATCGGTGTGATGCTGAAGCTGCCCCAACCTTAGCGCCACGTTGTCCCACGTTGGCTCTAAGGTGGTCACATGACTGCTGATCGCTTAGTTCATGGTCTGCTCTAAGCGCAGAGTGGTGACGGTCCGTCACGGCTCTCTGCTCCTCTAGGGCCGAGCTTGGGAGGGGGTGGGAGGGGACAGGAGCTTTCAGCTGCGCACTGTGGGGCAGAGGCAGCTGTTAATCAGGCAGCAGGGTGGATCTCAACAATATTGTCAGGGTGCCTCTAGAGCTTGGAGCGGCTGTGCTCTGGCAGCTGATAGCATGCTATAAGCTGGCTCTGACTCACAGGAGGACAAACGTAATTGTACTGTCACCCACAGGAAAAGTAAGACAAAAAAGTAAATGTGTGTCATATGTTTAACATGGAGGAACTCAAGTGACCTGCACAGAGCCCTGACCTCAATTCTACTAAACATCTTTCAGTTGAACAGGAATGCCGAATGTGAGCCAGGTCTTCTCATCCAACATCTGTATGTGACCTCACAAATGTTATTTTTGGCTAAATGGGACAAATTACCCCACACACTACAAAATTTTGTGGAAAACCTTCCTGGAAGACTGTAAGTGGTAATGCTTTTGCACAGAGCAGCCCCATCCTCTTCTTCTGGGGTCCCCCGCCGGCCCTCCAGACCAATCCTCTTCGGTAGGTGTCCCTATAGAAAGCTGCTTTCCATGGGGGCACCCATGCCTAGTTGCTCCGAGTTCCACTGCTGCATCCATTGACACAGACAGTGGGACTTAGCTCTGCCCCCACTGTCGTGTCACAGCATCTGATTGACAGCAGCGGGATCCAGCTGCCCAATGAGGAGGGAGACAGTGCCATGAGCCGCTGCTGTCGTGCACATCGCTGGATTGGATAGGGCTTAGGTAAGTAAAGGGGGAAGGGGGGGGGGTAGCTGTAGCACGGAAGGTTTTTCACCTTAATGCATAGAATACTTTAGAACCACTTGAAGGCTGTTATAGCTGCAAAGGCATAGGGGTGGTGGAGCAAATCCATACTAACAGCCATAGTTTTGGAATAGAATGTCCAACAAGCTCATATAGGTATGATGATCAGGTATCCACAAATTGCTGGCTATATAATAAAGTGTAAGTTACATATCTAAAAATGTATTCGTACATGGGAAGTATCTAAAGCTTCTAACTTTTTGTGAGATCACACTAGTTTGTAAAAAAAAGAAGAAGAAAAACCACTAATCGCATTGTAATAGATCAGTGTCAGACTTCCTGCACTGAGACGAGACTCCAGGTATCTGAAACTGAATTTAATATGCATCATGCATCTTTACCTTTTCTGATACCATGAATCTTAGTCAAGCCTACTGCTCTTGGCTGTCAGCCATTTTTGGATACAATTCGTTATATGATCTGCACATCAATGAGATTATTTACTACAAATCCGTGCTGTGTAGGGAAATATCCCCGCAGCATGGGATCGTTACCACCAGTCTCCAACATATGCATGTATATACGAATATTTGTTCCAGATGCTAAAAGTTGCTTTCCATTAACTAGACCATGAGGGAATGCAGAGTCTTCAATTGTTTTCAAATTTCTGTAAAAGGCAGTAGCTTGATGAAATTAGGGCCATTTTACACTGATGCTATCTTACCCTGCTAAAAACTCAAGAAAAACACAAGAAAAAGGTTCCCTGTATATCCTTTGGGGCTCTTCACACCACTGTGCTGCGGGTGCGATGCATCCTGAAAAGTCCTGCTTGCCGCATCTTTGGCGAGCTTTTCAAAACCGCACCAAAAATGTAGCTCCCCATTAAAATGAATAGAAAACGCGTTGAGACACATAAAAAAAAAAAAAAACACACCAAGATTGCATTCCTGGTGTGTTTTAGAGCCACGTGTCCATGTTTCACAGGTGCATGCTGGGAGACACCAGAAATGCATCAAAAATGCATATGCAGGGAGGGGAAGCCCAGAGTTTGGCTTAAAGTAATTGTAAACTTCAGATATGAAATATAAACAAAGTATATTCCTCTGTTGTGTACTTGTCTCAGTTAAGAGCACTGTCATTTTTGTCTGCTGCTTCATTCCTTTGCTATCAGCATGAGCCACTTCTGACAGGTTTTCCTGACACCAAAAAGAAAAAAGGTGACAGGGGAGGGAGCTTTAGCTGATTGACATTGTTCTGTGTGCTGTGTGAAGGAGGGTGTGTCCTGTCCCTCCAATCAGCTACCAGAACTCTCCACGCTGAGCTCTGCAGAGTGCAACTTCAGCTCTCCGCCCAATTTTGTCTGATAGCTCAGACAAGCTTCATAAATTCTGGACTTTGAAGGAATTTAGAGGATAGAGGGCTACAGATAAACAGGTACAACATATTAAGGAGAATTTGTTTCATTTCTGTATATCACTTGAGGCCAGTCACTTCATTAGGTATATGTAAGGGTTTACAACCACTCTAAAGGCAAATTATACCTTATGAGCCTGCAAAGCACCACAAACATTATCAGTACATCGTAGATGCAATGCATAGGCCTGCTGACTATTCCCCCAGCTCCATGTCTGTACCGAAGTTCGGAATTTCGGGTATCAAGGAAATGTCCACGAACTACGAGTGCAGCAATCACAGCACTTGTCTTCCACTGAGAACTCCAAGTCCTACTGTGGTGGCAAACAGGACTTGTTTATTCATTCGCAGAGCTCTGGTTTGGCACCATGTTACACCCTAAATATGGTGTACTATGGATGTAATATAGTATAAGGGGGAGAGAGAGAGTATATTTAAACTGAGCTTTTGGAAGCTCCTTCTAGTGGCTTAGGCTGGTCATACATATTCAATTTCCTGTTAGATTTACAAAAAAACATATAATATGAGGTCAAAACTAAACAACAATTTCAATTGTATCTAATTAGGCAGGCCATAGTTGAAGGTAAATTGTACAGAAAATTGTAAGAAAATTGTATATTGTATGGCCAGCCTAATCTACAAAACTATACAACAACAAAAGCCATGAAGGAGAATCAAGTACAAATTAAAGTGTCTACTTTCGCAGCCAAATTGGAGTAACACCTACTTGTTTTTGTTGCATGTTTCCATTAGCATTGCATAATTAAAAAAAAAAAGGTTTAAAAATTGCTGGTTACCTTTTTAGGTGCCTGTACTGTGTTAGCAGTTCTGCATTATCAGCTGTAAACTAGAGTCAAACACTGTCTGCCCTAGCAAAGGGTTAAAATGGAAAAACTGCCCTCCTGCATTTTATATTAATGAGGAATAGCTCAGTGCGCAAAAGTGGAAATATGCTTTAGCCTAGGTTCACACTATGAACCGTACCACATTCCTGTACAATTCACATGCGATTCAGTGTGGTGTGATTTAAGCCCATTCATTGTGAATAGGTTCAGATTGCACCACATCCACACCAAAAAGGTGCAGGCAGCAATTTTAGGGAACGCACTGCAATCAGATTGCATAGTTATTTTGTACTGCATTTGAGACCTGCTTCTGGGGTGGTGTTAAGATTGAACTGACACCCGCTGCATATTGCAAGGGCAGTGTGATTTGATATGTCAGGTGTATTGGGGATTAAATAATAGAAATAGAAAAAAAAATGGATTTAAAAAGCCATGTATATTCCATCTTATGCATATAAGATTTTGAATAGTGCAGCTTCCATTTTGTTTAAGGTGAATGAAAGTTCATATATGTTCATTTGCAAAATGTCTGTTACAAGAGAGAGTAGAATTTCAACAGAGTTCTTTGTATTTCTTTTGTCATAAATAAGTGGAAAACTGACGTTCTTTTAGATAAGACTCAGTCAGCCTGACGCTATGTTAAGGGGGTGATGTCTTCTTAATTGTCTGTATTTTAAAGATAAACAATAGGTTCATTTAAACTATAAGTTTAAAGATACATTATTATGTGTGAGAAGATATTAGCAATAATTATGTCATTATATTATGTAAGGCATATACATATATATTTAGGAATGTTATATCACATGTTGGGTTTATATTCTTGCTAAATAACAAATCTTACTTAGACTTAAGAGTGAATACTAATTACTTCATTTTAAGGCATGTGGTAGGAGTGTTTATATAAGAATTGCTTTGGACGAGGCTAAGTAATATAAATCTTACAAGCCAGACGCTTTTCTTGATAGTATAAGACACAGACAAGTGATTTAAATCATTGAACCAGTCTTAGGTCATAGGTCATTTTTAATGGTGGGCTATTGTATGTTATGACGTATGTTATACTGAATCTAATAAGTAATACAACACTGTCCCTAGTGGTTGTTTAATTTTAATTTCCAATAATTGATTATAGTAATTAGATGCTTTTAGTGACGTGGAGATTATATGGTAATGAGATCCCTGCCCACACTTCAAGGGGGCTTAAAAGTTCTAGTCAGCTAGAGAGGGGGGAGCTGAGGATTGAAAAGATCGTGAGGGAGTTCTGAAACTCATGGGTGACCATTGATCCTATAACCAAGACAACGTGACTTCTCAGACAATAAGATTTGGCTGGTAAAGTATGTTCCTATTCTTTCTATAGATATTTGATCTGCCTTATTTGGGTGCACCTAACTGATCCATCACCTAATCTGTTAGCATCAAGATTTGAAGTTAAATCATTCTAACTGCAGTATGATTGGTTTAATTCTTTTATCTTGGGATTTTAAGCTGATTCTGGCTTTTAGTAAAATGGTTCAGTTGTGATGTATTCTTTATGGTAGGTTAACTAAATAGAAACATATTTTATCAATACAATCTCGACTTTTTAAGGCATGGTCCAACAATGTTGATCCATGCAACTGTATTTAAAACATAGAAATTGAATATCTGTTGGATGAGAGAAGTCACATGTCAAATCTGTCATATTGGTTGCCATCTTTTATGTAGACTGTCATTCATTTTTAAAAGTCTTTGGTTATGATCATTTTATTATTCTGAGATAATATTCTTTGTGTTTATTCTCATATTACCTTTGTGATATATTTTATTACATTTTATTGAAACTTTGTGGTTATTACCAATTATATTTTTGACATTTATTTTGCACTAAAGTATTTAATAAATATATATATTTTTGCACAGAATTGTATCCTCTATCTTCAGTTTAGTGTCACTTAAAACGATCTTGCATTTTGTATGATTTAGGGAAATAAGTGAAGACTCTCCTAATTTACAGATCTTTGCTTATTTGCATAAATAGACACTGTTATATCAGAGCAGTATAAACATTCTGACATAATGCACTGTGGGAAATGAGCACAGATTGCGGGTTTCCAGCACCGCACTCTAGTGTGAACCGGCTCCCGAATATTTTACTCCCTTCATGACCAGGCCAGTTTTTACTATTCGGCACTGTGTGCAAACAAAATTTATTTCACACAAATAGAGCTTGCTTTTGGTGGTATTTGATCACCACTGGGTTTATTTTTTTGTGCAATAAATGAAAATGGAGAACCAATTCTGAAAAAAAAAAAAAACTAAACAATATTTTGTACTGTTATAAAACCTATTCAATAAAACAAAAAAAAAACAAAAAAAAAACAAAAAAAACAAAAAAAAAACAAATTCCATCACTCATTTGGGCCAAAATGTATTCTGCTACATGTCTTTGGTAAAAAAAGAAACAAAAAGTGATTGGTTTACATGAACGTTATAGCGTCTACAAACGATGGGATATATACTGGATTTTTTTTTTTTTTTTTTATACCAGTAATAGCAGTGATCAGCAACTTATAGTGGGACAGCATGATCAGCGCTAATAATATACACTGACACTGTACTAATGACATTGGCTGGGAAGGTGTTAACATCTAGGGTGATAAAAGGGTTAAATGTGTGCCTAACGTGTGCGGATTTTACTTACCAATGTCCCGGTTTTTATTCTCTGCTTTGCAGGGAAGCAAAAACCAGCTCATCGCCGCTGTCAGAAGAGAGCTTTGTATAGTTTACACACACAAAGCTCTCTCCTGTCACTCGCTCTGACAATTTGCGGGTCCGCTGATTGGCATGTGCTGCAGCCAGCAACAGTACAGCTGGTCTGACTTGCGTGCGCCCCCTATCTGGAAATTCAGAATCACATATATACGTAATTGTGCGCAGCCAGGCCGCACTGTAGCGGTAAAACTACAAAGCAAAGTCGGCTAGTTAAAGTAAACAATGTAACAATTGTTAAAATGTGCACGTGAAAATAAAGATATACGACATACCATTTTGCCCCTTTAAACTAAAGCAGAAAATATACAGAAAGACGTAGACACCAATAGCTCCCAGGATGTATATATTTCATCCACTATACATCTCTCCAGTGCAATCCGACTTTCTGATAGTGGCAGCATAGGCATTCCCCCACCCGTACCCCACCATAGAGCAATGTCTGATGGATGAGCAACCTTTCAGCAAACCTGTGGATTGTCATGAGCGGTGAAGGCTCTCATTAAGCCTGTGTTCATACTGGTGCGTGGAAAACAATACATGTGATTCGCAAAGGAATTGAAACGCATTCTTGTGCGCATCACATGCAATGTCTGTGCGGTGTGATTTGAGCCATGCATTTTGTATGGCTCAAATCGCATCACATCCACGCCAAAATGATGCAGGACACTTTTTCCCCCCACACACCCATGCCATGCAAATAGATTTTGGCAATTGCGCTGCATTTTGCGATGTTTCAGGGTGTCGTTAATCTAACATTGACACCCGCAACAGATCGCATGGACGCCATGCGATTGTCAAGCAGTGCAATACGGGGAAACACAGCGAATCTTGTGCATTTTCTGCATCACATCAGTGTGAACAAGGGCTAAAGTATGTTCTAGCACATTAGGGGACCTGATGTCTTTGTTACAATTGGTATTTGACCAGTTCTTGTTTTCACACAGGTTCATTTCACTGGCCTTGGTGGCAATATAAAGCTTTTCCATGGTTTATATACTAAACAATACAATAGGTAATACTGCCATGACTATAGAATGACTATAGAACTCTCAAACACAAACCTTTCTGGATATACTATCCTCAGAAAACTTGGTGCAGAGTGAATGTAACGATTTGGTGTCATCCTTTCTCTCAGAGCCAGGAGAAGAAATGGTGTATTTCTTATTAGTCAGTTCATGCAGCAATGACACCAGGTGTTCACCACGGTCATCTTTTGGAAGACTCTGAAAAATAATTGATAAAATATGTCATAAAGATCTGCTGTGCCAACCAGGCTTTTATTTTTTAAATCACTTCTCTCATCTACTTGGGAATGCCTGTGTAATGAACGTCCCTGCAATCCCTCCTTAATAACAGCAAACTCTCATACCATTGTTTAATTCCTTTGTTAGAAAAAAAGTAATAGCTAACCGCAGAAGCTGGCATACCTAAATTCACCAGCAGGTGGTGCTGCCAAAAAAAAAAAAAAAAAATCAAAAGTTATTAAATCACTTAAAAAAAAAAAAATACTGGATGCCGAATCTTCTTTTTTGGGTAATAGCACAAGCAGGCAAAGGATTTTATGCTTAAACAATTTTTACAGCATTTTAAATAAGAATAAAGAGGGGAAAAAAACATTATAGCTAATAGCATAACGAGAGATAAATAACAGAAAAGTAACAAGACTATTGCAGTGTATAACTACAGGATTGCACAAAAGACTCATCAAAAGATGTCATAACAAACTGACAGTGTTCCTTAAGTACAGATTATACTCAGACGCACATGCTGCATTTAGAATCCTACACAGTAAGAATTGCTGTAGAATTGTTAAAGAGTAAAGTGAGTTAAAGCCGTATTGAATCCAAAAGCTAACATTTATTATATTGCAGCTTACCAATTCTTAGATGGAATGGCTGCATTTACACTATATTGTCAAAAGTATTGGGACACCTGCCTTTACACGCACATGACCTATAACGGCATCCCAGTCTTAAGCCTCGTACACACAATCAGATTATCCAACGATCTGTCGTCCGTTTTTTGTGGCATGCTAGTCTGATGTGGAAAGTGAAGAGGTTATTTTCATACAAATTTTCCCGTACGAAAGAATTCTACTTCAGAAGTGATGTCATGTGTTGGATTCTTTGTATGTGTTCTTTCGTCTCTGAGCATGCCTAGTCTTGCTCTTAAGATTTTTTTCCGTCTAAATCTGTACTAATGAGACGAAAATCGGACGTTGTTTGACGGACGACAAAAATTATATAGTCTGCACATTAGGATTTTGTCAGCCGAAAAGTCGGAGTCGGCTGTCGAAAGCACCATACTAACAATACGAAAATCGGCAGATCGGTCGTCGGACGAATTTTCCCTTCATATTTTCTTATCGTGTGTACGGCCTTTAGTCCGTAGGGATCAGTATTGAGTTGGCCCATCCTTTGCAGCTATAACAGCTTCAACTCTTCTGGGAAGGCTGTCCACAGGAATGTTTGATCATTCCTCCAGAAGCGCTTTTGTGAGGTCAGCCACTAATGTTGGATGAGAAGGCCAGGCTCCCAGTCTATCGGGTTAAGGTAAGGACTTAGTTCCAATTAAGGGGACTTTTAAGGCATCAGCATACCAAGACAATGTGGACAATTTCATGATCCCAACTTTGTGAGAACAGTTTGGGGATGGTCCCTTCCTGTTCCAACATGACTGCTCACCAGTGCACAAAACAAGGGATTATTACTGCTTTAGAAACGCTTTTGTCCTTAAAGTCTAAGTTTATTTATAAAAAAAAAAAAAAATGGGCACAAGGGACATTGCTTGCGATGAATGTGATGCGTCTCTTGTGCTGCTGGCTGCAGTTTTAGTTGAAATCCTCCTTCCTCCGATCCAGGCTTCCCCCCCCGCAGCTGTAATCTTCCAGTGCTATGGGGGCTAATATGGGTTGAGAGACCGGTTATATGCATTTGTGAAGAGTGCCAACTATGCCTGCCCTTACCACCCACCATTTCCATCCACAGAAGCTGTACTATATCTTCTAAGACTAAAAAAATTATCTATGAATGGAGAACGGGCAGATTAATGAAACATTCACCATTCACCATTCATAGATCGTTTTTTTAACCATAGAAGTTATAGTAGAGCTTCTACTGAATGGAGGAGGTGGGTGGAAAGGGCTGCGTATAAACAGGTCCCTTGGCTCTATTAACCCCTGCCAGCATGATCTTCTTGTGCGGCAGGGGTAATAGAGCCAAAGGACCTCTCATGTGCAGCCCAAGAGTGCCTATGTCAGTGCTTTTCACCCACCTCCATACAAAGAAGCTGTATTAAAGGGAGGGGGGGGGGGTGTCAACAGAGGAAGATTTCAACTAAAGGGGGAGCTAACAGCTCAAGGGACACATTTCACAGATCGCAAGTCATGTTCCTTTTTTTTCTCTATAATTTAGGGAAGAGCGACAGTGCCTCCATCTTCCAGGTCCAATGGTGTGGTGCTTCTAGGTATGGGGGAGTATGTGACCTCCCCCACATGACAGTGTGCAGTCCTCGGTGGACAATCGCCAAACCCGAACACCATAACATGGGATTAGGCAGTGACATCATTCACTTGGGTAGCTCTAACACCAACCATACAGACTGGTCTCCACCAGGCTCACCCAACAACCTTCCAGTCCAATGGGATCCAATCACAATCAATGGGATAGCTGCAGACTGGTAGATAAGTATGTTTAGCAGCAGTTAATGTAGGTGCCGGCGCAGTGCATCGTGGGACCGAAGAAGACAGAAGAGGACACAGAAGAGAATCGCGCTGGCTTCAAGCTGCCCACACCTGAGATGGCTGCGCTGGACAATACTTTTTCAAGGTAAGTATTTCTTCTAAAAGGTAAGTGCAACCCGGGACAGATCAGAGGCTAGCCATTGTGGAATGTACTAGCCCTGACTGCCCCGGGGGTATTTTTATTAAAAAAAGCTTTTCCAGGGTGGAACTCCACTTTAAACCTTCCAGCTTCACAGCCGGTTTCCTACTGCGCATGTATGATTCGCGCTGCACTTTGTGAATGGTCCTGCAGTCTTCTGGGACCTGTGATCTGACCAAAAGTGGGAGCAGGAACCTGTAAAAACCAGGTAGCCGCTCCCCCCCCCCCAAAAGATGTTAAGGGAGTTTGCTTTGAATACAAAAAATGCATTAAACAGCATTTTTGGATTGTTGTGCTCATATGAAGTGTAGTTCTACTTGAACGAAAAATGTCCATCCTTCAAGGACACTAGAAGAACATTAAGGCTGGGGCTGTTCTAAAGTCTTTTGGTAGTCAGTGTCTAATACTCCTTTAAATGGAAATGTGACCTGAATGTTTAAGATTTCCTGTGTCCATTAATTGAGGAGAAAGAAGATATATTTTAAAAGGTTTTATTTTTCAGTACTGAACATTAAAAATACATAAAAATAATAGTTTTCTTAATGGATTCAATACTTCGGTTTTGAAACCACACAACACAGACTTTAGAATAGAAAAAAGAAAGCGAGCCTATATGCGAAGATAAATACATAAGCTGTGAATACAGCAAATTCGATCATTACAGATAAATAAGCTTACCTGGGAGTTGCTCAAGTCTTCCAGCCTGTCTAGCAAGTCTGGATTCACAGAGAAGTCAATGGGCCAGCAGTCCTCAATCCAAGTTTGTAACAGGATGATCGATCGATGGTAGATTTTTGTAGTCAAACAGCATGGGTCAGTGTCTTCCCTGCGAACATTCAAAACAGAGTGATTGTTGTAGAACAGCATTAAATAGGCTTAATTTACCTGTGCAACTCCACTGACAACTGCTGATGTCACTGAGATCAAACTAATTACAATAACTAAGACTCAAATTTATTTAGGGTAGTGAAGGTTTAAGCATAAGTGCAATGGATATTATGATTATTATGTGGCCTGTTATTTACAGGCTGCAAAAGTGGCATGGGTCTACACAAAGATTTTTAGATTTTAAATGACACAGGGGATTCTTTTTTTAAACATTACCCTATAAATTATTTTGTCTCTAGGGCTACCAATTTGACAGCAATACCAGACACCCCTATAATCTGTGGTCTGGACTTTAAAGTGGTTGTAAAGGCTGAAGGTTATTCTGCATTCTATGCATGAAGGTAAAAAACCTTCACTGTGCAGCAGCCCCTGAGCCCCCTCTAATACTTACCTAAGCCCCATCTGGATCAAGCAATGTGCACGAGACCCAAGGCTCTCCCGGGTCTCTCCCTCATGCTTTGCTGAGTGGCCGGAAACACAATGACATCACTCCTGCGCATGTAAGTGGGAGCCCTTGGTTCCAGCAAGGAGCTCTGAATTTCTGGCACAATACGCTGGACCTTCAGAGCGCATGCGCCGCTGATGTCAGTGGCTGCATGCAGGGTGAAAATCTCCTAAATCGTGCCGGTTTAGGAGATATTCATTTTTACCTACAGGTAAGCCTTATTAAAAGCTTACCTGTAGGTACAAATCACCAAGATGGGTATACAACTGCTTTAAAGTCGGGTCTCTCCGCCATGCTTTGCCGAGATGCAGCAGCAAGAGCCATTGGCTCCCGCTGCTATCAATCACAGCCAGTGAGGCAGAAGCAGGGGGCAGGGCTGAGCTGCAAGTGCCCCCACAGCAAGCGGCTTGCTATGGGGGCACTCGGCAAAGGGGAGGGACCCAGAGCACTGGCGCAGGACGCAAGAAGAGGAGGATCTGGCCTTTTTTTTTTTTTTTTAATATAATATTTTCCTTTATAATCTCTTTAAAGCAATAGTAAACCGCTGTAAAAAAAAACCCTTTAAAGTAGAACTTTAGTCAGAAAATTAAGTCCTGCTAGATAACTATACTTCCAAAAGGGGCCAGCCTGAAGTTATGTAAAACATTAAAAATAAGGTACCTATACTAAAATAAAGTAATACACTAATACACCAGTGCCCTAGTTTTTTTGAGCCTAAGTACCTTTAGGGTGCTAATGCCCTATACAGATCTTTTTTAAGCTTTGGCTACCTGGCTGCTGGCTTTTGTCCAGTCTGGTGCCATGTACAAAGATTATGATTTTGCCGTTCTGACACAAAATTTCAAAATTAAAATGAGTTATGTTTTTAAAGAACATGGCATTAGGTGGTGTAGCATATATTTCATTAGTACCTTGGCACTGTGTTATTAATCCGGTCAATAAGAAACTGCAGCAAATCTTCCTGGGAACAGAAATATCGAAAAGTGTAGAGCAACTGCTGCACATACCCATCCAGAACAGCATTCCTGTAATACAATGATAAACAAACACTTGGAAAAGTGTAAACAATATATAATGTTAGCAGGTATGTTACTGATTTTCAACGACAGATATGACATTTACTTAGTGGGGCTTTATACAGAATATAGTATTTGAATACAATGGTGTGGAGGCATACAGAAGGGGGTTTGGGAAGGACACTTTTCCCTTTAGGAAGAACAGTGTTATGCTGGGTACACATGATCCGAATATCAGCCGGTTCAGCAGGAACCAGCCAACATTCAAAGAGCATGAACAGCTACCTGTCCAACAGAAGCCGGTCCAACGACCAGCTTTTGTCGAAGAGACATGCTGGAAAACCAGCTTCTGATCAGTGCTTGCAGCCAATGGCTCTAGATTCTGATTAGTGTGTCCTGGCAGGGGGGGGGGGGGGGGGGGAGTCCCCATGTCAAAATACAATAGCTCAGGGGGGGGGGGGGAGATCACTGTGTGAACATCACATAAATAATATAGCAACCGCTCTGTTTGGCCCGCTGAGTTGAAAAAAAAAAAAAGGAACTTAGTGTGTACCAGGCTTTAGGCGGGCGTCTTGTTATTAGGCCAAATATGCCTCTTTATAGCCTCATTTACCTGGCAGGTATTGCCGATAGTCACACACATCAGCGTATGTACCAACAGTCTTGACAGGTATGCCATATTATGGCTGGGATTTATACAAACCTTCATGGAACTAGAAATAACACCAGCGGCAAGCTGCATCATTAAATACATATCTATTTTGCCTCTGTGCAAGGGGCCTTACAGCATTTCTAAATCAAGAAACAATAATTGAATATATTGCAGATTACCATTCCTTGGATATAGTGTATTCATTTCTGTTTTTTCCCCCTTTATTTCAACTGGTGATCCTGCCACACACGTCTTGTCCTAGGATGACCATGCTTATTCACTGCACTATGTCTACAAGGGTGTAGTATTGGAAAAAAAACAAAACGGAAGAGCTCGGGAGGTGATTCTCTACTAACAATTCGATGTTAGTACAGTGATCTCCCCTTTGAGCTATTCTATTCCCCCCAACCCCCCCCCCCCCCCCCCCAGTTGCCAAAACTGATTGTGGGCATTCCAGAGGAGAGGAAGCCTGGACCAGCAAATAAGTCATTAAGTAAGCTTGATACCAGTCCAGGAGGCAAATACGGTATATCACAGCAATATTCAGAAAAACTGGGCAAAAGACCAATTCGGTGAACTTCAAAAGAGGAGAAGGGCACTGAGTGAAGTGAGAATAGAATAAACCTTAAACGTGCTTTGTAGGGATAAAAGGCTTCCAACTCCACCTCTCTTTTGTCTCCTGGATTTGGGTGAGTCCAGTGGACACCACCCCGAAAGAGGATCGCTGGAGAGGCAGAGTCAGAGTCCTACAGCCAGGTTTCAGTAACAGCAAGTGGGTTAAAGGAGTTGAAGTTAAAATTTCATGGAAAGATGTAAGCTTACAGACTGAGTGGGCATTCAATAGGGCACATGAAAGGGGGGGGGGGCTGCTTCTTGGAAGAAAGGGAATAAAAACTAGTGTGTGTGTGGATTGTGGTTGCTGCCAGCCAAAGGAAGGGGGATATACTCCAGAAGTTAGGAGAAGCAGAAGGAGGAGGGAAGTAATATGGGAGTGTGATTTATATGAAGGCACATGCCCTAGTGGCCTTGATGTTTTTCAATCAGCATGTAGGTTCAGAAGGCGATAAGTGCGGAAACAGGGAGAGGACAGGAGTGAGGGTGATATAAAAGGTATTACAGAGATAAAACCTAAGGGTTACAGAAATCCAAATTTTCATAAAATCTCAGGAGCTCCTTTAAAGAGCAAGGGAAGCCACCCTAAAAAGCAAAGTGTGTTATTCTCTGAATTGCAAAATAAAAAAATATAGGAGGCAAAAAATGTCTAAAAGAAAATTAAATGTAGCCACCTTATATTGGTAAGCTGCAATAAATTACACGTTTGCTTTTTGGTTTTGATTCGCTTTAATTACTACCTATTGCTGAGCAGCCTAAGGGTATTGTCCTAGTGCTTTATAGTTTTCACATCTGAAAGACCTGCTGTGAACAATTCCTAGTCATGTCCGGATTGTCTATAGATGGCTGTCACTTTTCACATAATGGGGAAATATGTATTCCACTGACCATTAATGATATAGTATGTTCTGAAGCCCCATTTTAGTTGAACCCAAGTTCGTTTTTATGTGGCTCCTGCTTCCTGTTGTGAAGTCCCTAAAACTGCAGTACAGCTGGGCACTGTGGGGTGACTGGCACTGGTCACATTAAAAAAGCCTTCAGAAATGGTTTTCTTGCAGTTATACCACATGAAAGCCACATCTGGACATTTCAGCTGTCTGAGTAGAGTTTTAGAAATCATCGAGGCAGAGGCACATTTTTTTTCTCTCTCGGCAGAGCAACTGAAAAATTGTACAGTAAAGAATATACAACACAGATGATCTGTAGCAAGGTTACACTTTTAACTGCTTCAGCACCTGAGCACCCCTTATGGACTAAAGCAATTTTTACATTTCAGCTATGGGCCTGTTTATTCTTTAAAAACATTGTCATTCCTTAAAATACCAAAGTAATACATTTATTCTTATTTTATTTATCTATAAGCAAAAAGACATAAAACATTAACCTAAAAAACATTTTTTTCTAATTTGATCAGTGTTAGTTTAAAAAGTGTAACTGTAAATAAAAAGCATACATTTTATTCTGTTGTTTGTCCAGCTTAACACTAAAGTTATGATTCATTTAAGAAGGTATTGCAAAAGGCATTTTTTGTTAAGATTTTATTTTTGTGAATGCAACAATAAAAAAAAGAACAAAACAAATAAAAATTGAAAATTTTAAAAATAGTTAAAAAAAAATAGAAATAAAATAAAAATCAGCACTAAAGGTAATAGCTAAAAAGAGAAAGGAAGGTGTGGGAATTATTTAAGCCTGATTAAGGCTAAAGGGAGAAGTGCGGGTTATTAAAAAAAAAAAAATAAATAATAATAATAATAAAAAAAAAAACATCTATATTTACCTATGTGGCTGCTGCATCCTTGCGATGCTGCAGCTGTCCTCTGCCAACTCTAAGGGCTCTTTCACACGGGCGATCCGATCAGATCCGCCTGTCAGTTTTTTAGGCGGATCTGATCGGATCCTCCATGCAGCTCTATGGGGCAGCGGATGTCAGCGGAGACCCCTCCGCTGACACCCGCTGCCATCCGTATCCGATCCGGTCCGTGAAATCTGGACGGATGGAAACCCTATTTTTCCATCCGTTCAGTGATCGGATCGGATGAGAGCGGACAGGCGGTCCGCTCTCATCCGATCCCCCATAAAGGGCAGCGGGGGCTGAGACACCTCCCTCTCCGCAAGCGGAGACGGAGCTGTCATCCGCCGGCTCAGCGGGGATCGCGGATCGATCCCCGCTGAGCAACACAGATCCGCCTACGGAGGCGGACCGTGTGAAAGAGGCCTAAGACTGAGATCTGAGCGATCACATGACAGCTGATCACTCAGATGTCGGTTTACACTGAGCAGATAGCCGGTGACTGTCAGTACAGCGGCTCCGATCGGAGAAGACACATTTTTTCATTCAACCTGCTGGCTTGAATGGAATAAAACTCATAGTGTGTTCCAGGTTTTACCCTTCTTGCAGGCATCAGCACATTCAATACACTGCTGGCTGAACCCTACTTGGTCAACTTCCATTTGTTAAATGCATGAAGCTGCTTAAAGCACAACTAAAGTGCTAAGGGGAGGGAAGATTTGACACTGCATTAGGATGCATAAGCACATTTTTCAGATATGGATAGAAAAGAATTCCAGCATAGGAAAAAAAGTTCAAAGCTGACCAAGGAGGATTCAGGCAGTGATGTCTCAAATAGGGTGATTCGTGCAAGACAGATTTGATCCGGTAATTAAATTAATTTATAGACGCTGAATGAACATCGTTAAATTATCTCCAGTCATCCTTTAACTGGGACCCTGCCCCCCCCCCCCCCACCTACCCTGTTGCTTCCTGTGCCACAGTGGCTTCTTCAGCTCCTGCACCTGGCTGGACATGGGGAGGGGGGTTGTGAGTTTGGCCACGCTGCTACTGCTACATGCTTTGGTGGGGGCCGCCAGTCTAGGAAATGTCAGCCAGGTGAGACCCTTAAATTACTTTTTTTTTTTAATTGGTAAGTAATCTGATTAAAGCACTGATCAGTGGCTCTCATCTGGGGGTGGAGCTGTGACTTTTACACCAGCAGACTGATTGGGTCCACCTGTTCCTTTTTCAGGCGGACCGGATCGGACCACCAATTGTGCTCTATGGGGAGGCAGATTTAAACGGACATGTGTCCGTTTACATCCACCTGCATCTGATCCAAGCCCCCAAAAACAGACGGTTGCGGATTCATCTCCCATGCGTCTAGCAGATGGAAACTGACATCCAGTCTACTTCCATCTGACCGCCCCATAGGAAGCAGCAGGCTTTGTCCATGTTGACTCTGCATAGCGCAGCAATCACAGACATGTCATCCGCTTGCTCAGTGGGGATCAGAAGACAGATCCGCCGTTAAGCAGGCAGGTCGCCTGACGGAGTTCGCCCTGTGTCAAAGGGGCCTTAGAAATACTTTATTGTAATGATTTTTTGATGATTACATTAAGGCCCCTTTCACGAGTGTTCAGGTCCACACATACCACCCACTGCCATACACTTGGCATCCCTATCCTGCATATATTACCCACCACCATACACTCCTGTACTACGCCTGCAGTCTCTGACCCTCTCTTGTACTACGCCTGCAGTCTCTGACCCTCTCCTGTACTAAGCTTGCAGTCTCTCACCCTCTCCTGTACTAAGCCTGCAGTCTCTGTCCCTCTCCTGTACTACGCCTGCAGTCTCTGACCCTCTCCTGTACCACGCCTGCAGTCTCTGACCCTCTCCTGTACTACGCCTGCAGTCTCTGACCCTCTCCTGTACTACGCCTGCAGTCTCTGACCCTCTCCTGTACTACGCCTTGCAGTCTCTGACCCTCTCCTGTAGTAGGCCCTGCAGTACGCCAGCAGTCTCTGACCCTCTCCTGTACTATGCCGGCAGTCTGACCCTCTCCTCCTGTGCCAGGCCAGAAGTCCCTCACCCTCTCCTATACTATGCCAGCAATCTCTGACACTCTTCTGTACTACACTTGCAGTCTCTGACCCTCTCCTGTACTACACCTGCAGTCTCTGACACTCTTCTGTACTACACTTGCAGTCTCTGACCTAGTCTTGTAGTACGCCTGCAGTCTCTGACCTAGTCTTGTAGTACGCCTGCAGTCTCTGACACTTTCCTATAATATGCCGCAGCCTGCAGTCTCTGACCATCTCTTGTACTAACTGCTGCAATCTCTAGTAACAGATCAGTGAGTGGTAATAATGTGCTGTAACCTCTCAGAGTGTTGGGTCAGTTCTTCATGTTTACATTAATAATATTTATAAGTTTTTTGAGATAAATCTATGTGTGTGTTTATTTTGTTTCTGGGATGTTGGGGTGGACAGCAAAATTGCATGGGGGGCCCCAGAGCAAATCTTATTCTCTATTTACTACACCCCTTTAAAATAGTTTAGTCTAGTCTAGCTTTCGAAGACGTCACACATTGATGACGAAACGCGTCAAGCTGAGACGCACGTAACCTCACTCTAGTGGTACCTGGAACGCAAACCGCACACTACCCGGAAGCACCGCGATACAGGTGAGCGGACTGTCTTTGGCGTCCTTAGCCAGCTTCCCCAGTAGTGCCCTGAGCGATTCCCTTTCATGCTAATACAGCTGTACCACCAACTTATTTTTTGCCAATATTTTAATCTATTTTGCCTATTTGTCATATGATTTTTTAAAAATAAATATTATTTTAATTCATACTACACTATGAGGAGTGCAAATTTTTTGCCCCATCACATCTACTGCTAGGAGTAACCAGGACCATCCGAACAAGGACGGATGGGACCCCGCTGGACATCTACTACCAAGCTCTACTGACCCACTTGCCGTAAGGCATTGGGGGTCAACACCTTCTGGTGAGTTGGAATTACCTACACTATATTGCATCAGCACTGAGGGTGACACCACCATTGTACTATTTGAAAATTTCTCATCTGGCCGTTTTTTGGACACTATCACTACAGTTATTGCTTTGGATTTTTTGGACACATATCACTATTTTCCACCAATTTTTTTCTATGAACTTTAAGGAAATTTAGCAGTCTATCTTTCTATATGTCCACTTTTCCACAGTTCTTTCAAATAATATTTTTTCAATTTATTATTAATTTACTTCATAATTAATTTTGTTATTGGTTGCACAGTTATGTATGCACTGTTTAAGCACTTTATATGTGTATATGCTGCAATGGTATATGCAATCTAGTTAATAGGCTATCCAGCACCGATTTATGAGCTATTGTTTTCTTTGCAACACATTTTAGCATCAATTACCTTGATTCAATACACTACCTACCACATGTACTTAATTAGTTCTTTCCCAGGACATGCGCTGTGGGTAATACCAGTATTACATTCATTCTTATCACACCCCCTTTAAGCCATGCCCAATTTTTAGCATAATTGTAACCATGTCCATTTTTTTGTCACAGCGCGCATCGCACGCTGCAAAAACAATGATTACTTCAGCCACGCCCACAAGATGATTGCCCCACCCTAACTACTATACTACTCTGCCTACACCGGCTTTCTGAAAAAAAAGTTTCCCTAAAATTGTTTTTTAAATGTTGGCAACTACACCTGAAATATACAGCTAAAATGTATGTAAATATGTTTTTTTTTGTGTGTGTGTGTGTGTGTGTGTGTGTGTGTGTGTGTGTAAAACCACAAAACATGCATACTGTTTATGTTACATTGAAAATGAACCTTCTATGTTTAAAGTGATTGTAAAGGCAGAAGGTTTTTCATCCTACTGCATTCTCTTTATTAACTGAAACAGCAGAGCAGCGCAATTGGCTCCCGCTGCTATCAAAGTCAGTCAGCCAATGAGGAGAGAAAGGGGGTGGAGCCAGGCCACAGAACCATATCTGAATGGACACAGTGAGCTGTGGCTAGGCTTGGGTGCCCCCATAGCAAGCTGCTTGCTGTGGGGGCACTCAACAAGAGGGAGGGGCCAGAAGAGCTGAAGAGGGACCAGAGAAGAAGAGGATCCAGGCTGCTCTGTGGAAAACCACTACTCAGGGCAGGTAAGTATGAAAATCACTTTAAAAACAAAGTAAGATGCGTCTGGCTTGGTCTTTGTTAAATGTACAAAAGTAACCTATGTAAGAAAAGCTGAATAAAAGGGAGATAACGATCACACTCATCAACCAAAGAACACTATAAAAGCCTATTTCAAACTGCCCAGACTTTTGTCTTTAGAAACTACTGTTCTTAAAACATTCCTTGTTTCCAGCAATTATGGACTGCACAAAAAGTCCCTGTTATCTGTAAATTAAATTCAGTTATCTTTTAATGCTTCTGGAGCTGTGGAAATGCAATTTGTGTATTTGTATTCCAGATGGGTGCAGAGTGTTCCCTGGTACACTGGAGCCAGTGGCTGGATCAGTAACATGCATGAAGAAATGTAGACATAACAGCAGAAGTTAAAAAGAAAACACTGCATAAAATGTCCCTAGAAATATTAAACATGTGCATAAGTGAAATAAAAGAACACACTGGATGGGCAACAAAGCTTTTGCTACATGGGAATGGGGATGTCATTTAAGTTAAGACTCAGATTTTTGTATTTATAACAAACAATTAGGAAGCCTATTTCATTTGTAGTGTAAAGCAGACCTGCAGTAGAGGTAAGCAAGCAATCCAAGAGGCGTTCCAGCTTGTAAATTTTTGGATGTGTTGTCCCGGCTATGACCTCTGTCATTATAGATTAGAAGAAAGCCGTCATCCTCTGAAGAGCTCAGTGACTTTTGGCTTGTAAGGTCTGCCACTGTTGGAAGATCACGTGGTTCAACTCCCCACTGTTCTGCATCAGAAACCTTCATGTATAAAGAAGATGGTTAGATCCAGGTTTGATAACCATAATACAGCATTAAGTCTCGCAGGGCTCAATTCACTAATGCATATCGCATGCAGTATTTGGGTCACGCGACACATTTTTCCAGAATATTGCATGCAATTCTGAAAATGTCAATTAACTATCCCCTTATGCTGTAATTACCTAAAAAGCCAAAATATTTCATAAATACTGCATAAAACAGTGTTACAGTCAAGACCATAAAGGAAATAAATGCATGCGTTAAATAAGTAGTGATTAAGGTATGCAAAATGTAAGGAATGTATGAACTTTCAGCCGGTTTTTAGGGAGCTGGCCCCTGCCAGGTGGTTGTTGTGGTGTGGAGAATTTGGAGGCCCCCTTTAACATGGGGGTCCCCAGATCCCAGTCCCCCATGCATAGTACCCCTACTCATTTACCATGAAAAAGGTCAAAGTAAATAAAAACCCAGAGCCAGTTTTGGACAAGTCCTTTATTAAAAAAAAGAAAGAACAAAATAAATCCAGCGTCAATCATGATGAAAAATGGTCCGCACCAGACACTTGCCGCCTGATAGCTTAATTTCCCACCCAGCAAGCCCCAGTCAATGACGTCACAAGGGGGTGGGGTCAACCCATGATGTCACCTGGTGACCCTGTGCCTTATTTAGAAATTGGTGGGAAGCAGAAATGTAAGTCGGCAGGAGCCAAGCGACAGGTGCGGACCTATTTTTTTTCCTTAATTTTTTAATGCCAGCGTTTCTTTTGTTTACATTCTGCTTTCAGCGGAAAATCCAGCTGACAGCAAATGGGTCATGGCTGTTAAGGACACGGCAGGTGCCGCCTCCTTAACAACCAGTTATTCACTGCTCTGGTATCAGCATGAGTCCCTTCTGAGAAGTTTTCCCCACACATTAGATTTGTGCCAGGTAGGAGAGCTCAGCTTGTCCAATCAGAACATTGTTCCTGTGCTGTGTGTGAAGGGGGGGTGTGTTCTTTTACTCCAATCAGCTCTCACACACTCTTACTGCAACTCTCTGCCCCCTCCTCCGTGATACTGACAGACAAAGAAGGATTTTATTTAAATTCAGCTATTTTACAGGGAGGTAAGGAAGAGAAGACTGCAGATAAGCAAGTAAAACCTATGTAGAAGGAATAGTTTCATCTTTGTATCATCTGAGGCTGCTCACTTCACTGGGTATATTGTAAAGGTTTACAACCACTTTAAGGACGCTGGCAGGTGCCAGCATTAAAATACCACAAGTTTCACTACTAAAATACCGCATCACTTCAAGAAATGGCACATGCAGTATTTTAGTAGGTTTTTTTAGTTAATTGCAAAAATATTTATGAAAAATGCTATAAGCTATTTTACGGCTCATCTTAAAGCAGTGGATTACTTTTATTGAATTGAGCCCTCAGTGTCAGATTTTCTCCAACATCCAACATGAGGGATTATAAAAGGAAGGACAAACTCAAGATAAAGGTATGTTGGGGGATACTATGAAATAAAGGCACCCACGTCCCAGTATGCATGAGGGATTGCTGGTTTCTAGGCTGCGCCAGCATGCTCCTGAACCCTACAGAAAATCCACCCCCGGCAAATGTACTGTATATAAATACACTAAAACACAAATCATGCGAAGCAATTTTCCAACTTATGTGTTTCATTAATTCATCTGGTAAACCTTTACAAATAAAGCATCTAGAATAATTCACAAAATATGGTTCAGTGCTATAAGTGAGACTGCCCAACATTTACGTAAATATGGAATATAAACTTTTATAATTCATAAACTTAGTACATCTATGCATAAACATATAAACACGGCATTGATACACCAGGTCTATGAGTCAAAAAAGTTAATTTTTATATTGGTGAATGTTGGGTAGTCTCCCTTATGCTGAAAAATATTTTGTAATTCATTTATTTAGATTTTTGCTCGATTTTTTTATTGTGTTCAGCAGCTTAATTTATAGTCCATCCATAGTAGGGACATCGCTGCATAAATCCTTTTTATTTTATTTTTTAAGTTGGAAGTAAAGTCTGCTAAAAAATTTGTTTTTTTAGGGCCCCTGAGGGGGGTCATGCCATAATGTGCTAGTATGTACTGCATATTAGTAAACTATGGCAGACTCACCTGTCATATGGTGTCCTCCAGCACTGCGGTGGGATCGATCCGCCAGCCCGGTCTTCCTTCTGGGCCACATGCCTTTGGCCATTTGATTGCGATGAGGTTGCGATGACATAACTCCTGCGCATGCGCACAGGAGTCATATCACCGCGGCACAGATTTGGGGCCGTAAATGTTTGCTAAGCTGGGCATGCGTGGCTCAGTGAACATGACAGCTGACAGGTAGAAGAATGCATTTATGGCAGAAGAGACCAATAGAGTCTCTTCTATCATGGATACCCTGCCTGTCAGTCATTGGTTTACAAATCAACTTTACTTCCACTTTAAAGCATCTAGAATGCTCCTCATTACTTTTACCACAGTCCACCTGTATATGGAACATCAGTCTTAGGTGAACTGAACCTTTAAAGTGCAACTAAAGTCTTATTTAAAAAAAGACTGCAAGAGCAGGCAGACTCTTTATTGCAGAAGAGAAATGCAATGCCTTATAAGCAATAAAATAAGCATAACCGGTGGAATGAACACTAAGCTGCGCATGCACAGCTCAGTATACAATCTGGCACAGTGCCTGTGTGGCGGGATGACTGTAATCCTGTGCATGTGCAGGAGTGATGTCATCCCACAACAGCCAATCAAGATGCCTGAACACCAGCTCCAAAGAGAAGATGCCGGGGAGGTATCTCAGACCACTGAAGCAGAGGTAAGTACTGCGGACTTTAGTTCCACTTTAAGGGGGGAATATACCTGACCTTAGTGAAAATGAGCTGAATGATTTACAGTCTGGGAAAATGAATTCCAAACAGTGCTCAGCGGCTGGAAAATTAAACTCGCTTTTTATACACAGATATCATAACTTGATTACCTGGAGTAATTTTTTGGCCAGTTCCAAGAATTGCACCTTTGACTTCATTTCTTCTGAATGACCTTTAAGCTTGAGTAACAATTCCTTTGCATCAGAACCTGCCGAAGAAAAAAACAGGATAACATTATTTCCTAAGCCTGCATTCACACGTGAGCAGAATGTATTCCTGTTCATTTTGAAGCATTTTCTTTTTTTTTTTGCCATTTCAAAAGTAAAAGGCAAGTGTTTTTGCACGCGTATCAAGCTTCAGGAGTTTTGTGAGCTGGACAATGGGAAGAGAGCAGTTCTACAGTAGGAGAGGACAAAGTGAGCAAAAACACATGTTTATGGATGTTCCCACTGAAGTCTAAAGGGACCAAAGATGTCTAAATTCACTAATAAAAAAGAAAAGCTCATATGTACTTTTTTGAGCATAGGGCATAGGACGTAAGGTGACAGAGTACAAGAGTGAACAGAGAGGATTAAAAAGAATGGGATGCGTAGGGAAATGAGCAGAAAAAAGCTCAAGTGTGAATGGGGGAAAGGCCCCTTTCCCACAGGGAGTCCGTCTGTGGACTCCGTTTATCTCAGCGCCCATCCCCGCTGAACAGGCGGATGGCAGCTCTGTCTCCGCGCTGTGTGTGGAGACAGATCTGTCAGGTCCCAGCTATTCTCTATGGGGTAATCGGATTTGACCGGACCACCTATCCGTTCTCATCCGATCGACGGATGGAAAATAGTGTTTCCATCCTTCCAGATTTGACGGACCGGATCGGATATCAGCGGACATGTCTCCGCTGACATCTGATGCCCCATAGAGATGCATGGGGCATCCGTTCAGATCCGCCTGAAAAACTGACAGGCAGATCTGAATGGTCCGCTAGTGTGAAAGGGGCCTTAAACCTGTCCGGCAGTGCCCCAAACAGTGCATGTGACCAGACATGGTGAACTTTTGGTAGGACTTGTAAGCAGATTTAATGGGGAAAAAAAACTGATTTAATTCGAACGTTCAAGGAATAAGGAAGGGGAAAATGTAGGAGCTGCACAGGCAAAGCATTGGTTACTTTAGGATGGGTAAAAAATATAAATCATTCACTTGATAAAAGACAGCCAAGAATGCCCAGCTCTTTAAAGACTTTTCTGCTAATGTTTGCCAAAAAAAAATCTCCCATGCAAACCACCATGAAAAAATAGTTACCTCAAAGTGTCACTAAACCCACATCATAGGAAACGATCAATAAATGCTGAATTACATGCTGTTCATACTCACTATGGGATTTTTTCTGTATTTTGCAAAAAAACAGGTTGATCCTGCTGTTCTCTAACTCTACCTTCTGTCCATGTCCCCAATGCAGTTGGGGATTTTGCAGAGCAGTGTTGGCAGCTCTGCACATGTTCAGTTTTCAGTTTTTATGCAAAGCATTTTCTCGCTATCACATCTGAGCAGCCCATGTGACTATACAGTCACATATGTGGGTGTATACACAGTGATTAATGGCAGCCCACTCCCTCCCTCCCTCCTCCATGCCCCACTAACCAGCAAAACACAGTGGGGTGGGATATTACATGTAGATTGATAGACTGGCTGGAAGGGCGTGACACAGCGTGACTGGCAGAAATCTGCCCACGCCATGTTATTGCCAAAAATCCAAAAATAATAGAGATTCGATTTCAAATATATACTATGAGGATTTAAAACATTTTATTGATATTATTTATTTTGACTCTGTATTCCAAAGGATTTCTTTTATTTTGAACATGTGACCAGCAGCAGAGGACTAGAAGATATTCCTCCTTACGTTTCCCTGCAGACAGGCTGGGAAAGAGCTGGGTCATGTGACAGCTGTAGATCAATTAGAAAAAGGGTACTTAGATGTTTTTTTTTTAAAGAATTAAGGAGCCATCATCCACATACAGAAATAGAAGGGACAGTGTAAATTAAACAGTGTGCGTTTAGTATCACTTTAACATTGTTGGTCTCCTAAAACTTCTATCTTACGCCTAAGGTTGGACACAGAAAGGAAGATCTTTCAGTGAGACTGACAGGCTGGAAGACGTGTCCACATCTGCAATACTCAGATGCAGCGCACATGTAGTAAAAGGTTTCTTTGGAAATCCCTGTGTGCATAACACTTGACACTGTCAAGCATTCTTTATCACTGGTATAGAGAACAAGGATTCTGGAAACTGCCCAGAAAAAGACAGACAGAGGGCAAGGGACTAGTTAGCAGTATTTCCTGTGATCTTCATGCAGCTGATCTCTTCTCATAACTGACTTACCATGTCTTATTCTGCACTGTATGGATATGATATTAAAGTGCTACATTAATAGTATTTTGACAGCAACTGCACTGCACTCCTGTCAAAATACAGTTTATTCACATCTACTGTTTTATCTAGTATACATCATTCACTATCTTTGCACTCTGATGTAAGGGACATGTTTGAGGCCCCCACTTTGTAATGGATACAGTTATATCTAGACAATTCCTAGTGTGGCGCTCTAGACTGCAATAACTATAGATGCGTTGCGGTTTTAAAGTGATTTATCGGGGTTATGGCTGATAGCTGCAGGTGTTTCTTTTGCAGCTGGCGGCTGGCTCTCTCATGAAAGCACTGAGCGGCTCCTGAGCTGCTGGAACGCTTTCAGAAGCGGCGGTTTCTCTGCGTAACATCATTTTTCACATTTTACAAAAAAAATTGGGGTATCTATTGTGTTTTGTTTTAAAATTCATTAAAGTGAATTTTTTACCCAAAAACTGTTTGAAAAATTGCTGCGCAAATACCGTGTGACATAAAAATTGCAACAATCAACATTTTATTCCCTAGAGCCTCTGCTAAAAAAAAATAAAAAGTATAATGTTTGGGGGTTCTAAATAATTTTTTTAGCAAAAAAAAAAAAAAAATGGATTTAAACTTGTAAACAAAAAGTGCCAGAAAAAGCTTGGTCTTCTAGCGGTTAATTTCAGATCTATTCAGGCACAAGCAATGGAAACTGTGGAAATCCTTTGGTGTGGAAAGGTTGCCAGCCAAGAATCCAAATACTCTATCCAAATATCACTTCAAATTCCCAGATCAACGTGATAGCCCTGCAGTCAATAACCCTAGAGTCAATAATAGATAACCCCAGAGCAAATCTTATTGCTTTCCCATGTATGGAGGAGGCCATTTTTGTAGAGGCAGGGCTTTTACTTCCTCACATCAGAATCTCCAGCAAGGAGCAAGTGAAAAAAACAGAGGTGACATCACCTAATCTTACACCAGTCAATCAGCAGTGCCTTTAAATGATATTAAACCCTCATGTGTTAAAGCTTTTTCAGCAGCCTTGCCTATGTTCCTGTTTAAACTAGTGCCGTGACCACTGCCTCAGGTTTCCGGTTTCACGGTGGCTCCTTTCTCTTGCAGCATCCATTGGAGTCACACTTTCATGCAGAGACTAGAGTTGTGTCTTCCCACACTGTGTGCATCAACACAAACACACAGCACCATAGCATAGAATAGCAAGACACTCCCTTGATACTTCTCCACGCTAACAGACAGGCTGGAGGCTGCATTGTCCACTGTTAACTCTTCCCTGTAAAGACCAGGTGTTTGCGGAAGCAATGCTACGACAGCAGGAGCTGGCAGCATTGAAAAGTTGTAAACTGCAAGTGCTTGGGTAAAGTGGAGTACAGACAGATCAAAATTTGGCCAGTTCAGCAGGGACCGGCCGAAATTTGATCTGCAGGTACCCACCCTGTTCAACAGAAGCAGATCGTTCGATTTTTAGATGTTTCCTATAACATAGTAAATCTTCATTATTTGATGTTAAGGTCTACTTTTATTGACCCCCACATGAACTGATTGTCACATTATCTGCATGTCATCCTCAAGCATATACAGATGAATTCCTGCGTATACCACACGCCCAACCCCCTCCCCTACCTTGTGACACGCAGCAGAATCTATAAAGACATAAAGCATAATAAATGATCTATCAGTTCTGGGTAACCTTCAGTTCTTAGTTTCCTTCTGCTCAGATACCCGGAATTACCACCGTTAACAAATCCCTATTACCTTTATTTCTCCTTCCCTTCTGCATCAGGTTCTGGTAGAGCTTAATAGTTTTCCTGTAATTCTTTGTTTCAATCACAAGCTGTTGTTCAAGTTCCTGGCGAAGAAACAGAAATAAAATATGTTCAAGTTGTAAATATAAAGCAGTGCCCCCTTTTAATATGGCTTTATAGGTCTTACTTCCTATAAAAAGAAAAATGTTTTACTGCATGCAGTCCACACCTAAAACAAGCATGCTGACAGTTAGATTAGCATGGCAGCCAGGAACCTGGTATTTTTAGACTACAAGTTCAGCGATGGCAGCCCCCCCTTTTTTTTTCCAGCACAGAGTTTCCAACTCTGCCCACCTTTTAAGGAAAGTTTGCTGGGGTCTCACACTTACAATTGCTCACAGCGTTTTTTTATTTATTTTTTTAATTTTTGGATAAGGTCGAGAAGAATTAAAACGAAGCGCTGGTAAAAAAAAAATACCCTTAAACTGCAAGGGTTAACTGGTCACTTAGGCCTAGGGTACCAGGAAATGATTATTATTTGCCCATTTATTTCTCTGGCAGCTGGTGTTCAACCCTACCCCCTGGAGCTCCAGGTTAAAAGGCAGTCCTTGTGTGTCCTTCCATACCATGCTATGCTAATAGCCTTGTATTGTACTTGATGACATCAGAGTACCTGCAACTAACATAGCTCTTGAAATTTGAGGCTGCAGTGGCCGGTCTTATAGCATTGATGTAGCCCATGGAAGCAGGGGGATTAGCCAAGTAAAAGTCAAGTTAACTACCCCCTTATGGCACAATACTCATCTCTCTGAGTTTTGCTCCATACCTGACACTCACATTTGGTCACAGTTCGGGATCTGCTACCTCTCACATATACTCGCCAATGGAACACTCAATTCCTTTGACACTCTGAAGAGTGACTATGGATTGCCGAATCATATGTTTTTTCGCTACTTGCAGGTTCGCCACGCCTTCTCGGCACAATTCCCCCAGTCCACCCCTACCATTGCACCAATCCCACTCCTTGAGGTAGTACGGGGATCTGACCCCAAACACCTCATATCTATACTCTATGATGCTCTCCATCTCCCTAAATCCACGGTGGAGGCCTATGCCTCCAAGGTAGGGTGACGTGGGGGCGCTGGAGGATGAGGAATGGACTGATGCACTGGATGCCTGCAAGCTGGTATCTCCTAAGCTATATGACCGCCTTACTCAGTTGTATATCCTCCATCGCTCGTACCTCACGCCTCTCAAGATTGCTAGATACAGAACTGATACCACCACCTCATGCCCCATGTGTAAGCTCACCCGGGGCACTTTTTACCATCCGATTTGGGACTGCCCGAAGGTGCAGGGCTACTGGAGGCAAATTGTCAGATATTTGCACGATACCATGGGTTCCCCCTTGACACTGCTCCCTAAACCGTGTTTGTTGGGAATTTCCCCAGACACGGATATGGATAAATTCACTACGCTTTTCCTGCGGGAGATGTTGTTTCTGGTGCGGAGGTTAATAGCGAGACACTGGAAGTCTGAGCAACCTCCCGCGTCCGGTGCCTGGCTGAGGGAGGTGAATGATACTATCCCTTATAAGCAGTTTATTTATATTCATAGAGGTTGTCCTTCCAAGTTCAATAAAATCTGGGATAGATGGCTTCAGGCCCCCGAGACATGTGCTTAGGGTGTTTCCCCTTCTACAAGCCTAGACACCCATGTTGTGCTGCCAATGGACGTTGCAAATAGATTTCACTGCACGATTTCTCTCTTTGTGTTGTAGGCATTTTATTTTATCTCCTTTTGTTCTTCCCAATAAGCTCTGTATGTCTCCTGTATATTACCCACTCAGAGATTGGTTTACTCCTTTGGGGGCCTTTTGTTTGTGTTGAAAGTACTATATCTACTTCTTGCACATTGTATATGTTGTTGTATTCCTGTAATGTTTCGATTATTCTAATAAAGAAACAGTTTGATTTAAAAAAAAAAAAAAGTCAAGTTAACCGATACCCTAATTATAAATGAGCACTGCACCCTTGTTCAAAGCAGTGCTGAGGAGCTCAACTGCAAAGAAAATTATTATGTTCCTCCTGGAGTTCAGCTTTTTTGCTGTCTTGATCTGGTGTGGGGAATTCCCTTCACATCCTGTCTTTGAGATACAACCGAAAATGAGAGGAAATCCCCCCAAATCCCTAGGGATAGTCCCATATTAGAGAGCGGTCATAGCAACAGGTGCCCCCACTGGGGAATTCACCTTTTGTTTAGTACCAAATCAAATCATTTTGGATTTACCCTCATTTTCAGAACATGGTACAATTCAGACAAACAGAAAGGGCCTAAAGCCCCGTACACACGCACAGATTGTTGGCCGTAAATTGTTGGCCAACGTCCGATCTGCCGATTGTCGGCTTGTTAGTATGATGCTTCCGACAACCAACTGCGAATTTCCGGCCGAAAAAAATCTGGCGTGCATGCTATAAAATTTTTGTTGGCCAACAAAGAACGGCGATTGTTCCTCAGTCAGAACAGATTTCGGCAGACAAAAATCAGATGAGCAAGACTGGGCATGCTCAGAGAAGAAAAAACACACTGAAAGTCAACCAGAACATGACATCACTTCTGAAGTTGGTTTTTGTTGGCCAACAAAGGTCCAGTGCAAGTCTAGAGCACATTTCAACCAACAAATACTGGACAAAAGCTGGCCGATCAGTTGGCCAACAATCTGTGCGTGTGTACGGGGCTTTAATTGTGATGTAGACAGCAATAAGAATCTGAGAGGGGTTCTAACCCCTTATACATGAATACAATTTAAGAAAAATTAGGCTGGAGGAGAAGCGAGACACCCTTGTAGTGCTCCTACAGAGAGATCATGATGAGAGATTATTTTGCTGTATTCCCCAGAAATATAAAAAGTCTGTGGGTAAATCAACCAAGCCAAAATGGAAATATCAATTAAAATACTAAAAAGTGCAGTAATTATAACATGCAATTAGCCCCATTGGAAAAACTGCATAATAAAGTATTTAAAAACAATAATATAAGCATGAACAGCCCTGTTAGCATTATGAATACCAGATATGGCATTTGTAATATCTTACCAGCCGTTTGGGTTCTATGCTCTTAGGACATTTATCCTTCTGCCTCCCAAGTATGCTGACATAATGCTGGACATCAGGATCAAACAACTCGGACCCATAAAAAGCACTGGACCAGCCTGAGCCACACTTGTACACCTCGGACGGAGAGACGGACATGTTTTCCCGCTGATTCAACGACAACAACTCATTGGCATCTTCATTCTCTTCGGTGAAATCGGGACTCACACACAGACTGTTACAATCAGAGAACACTTTGTACATAAATTCCTCTTCATTCTCTGCTGCCGCTTGGGGGCTTTGTGGTTGTTGATCCTTTTCAGTAGTCTGTGGTTGGAAATCAGTCATATCTGTCTCATCAAATGAAGTGTGAGTGTCTGTGTCAGTCGCCACCTGCGTCTCAGAACCTTTAAGGGCAAGACGGAAAGGTCATGTGTAGGAGATTTCATACTGCGTATTCTTGAAAGGCCCAAAATGCCACTAAATGACACATTAAACACTTGTCACTGAGATTCTCAACATATCCAAATATGAAACAAGATTTTTAAAGGGGAAAGAATAGTGTTATTGTTTTTAGATGTAGATGGAAAAAAATCACATTGATGTATATAATCTGAAACGTATTTTTTAATAAGGAACTTAGTGGTTTTTTTTTTGTTTAAACATACTTACCTGCTCTGTGAAGTGGTTTTGCACAGAGCAACTCAGACCCTCTTCTTCTCGGGTCCCTTGCCGGTGCTCCTAGCCCCTCCCTCCTAAAGATTGCCCCCCCCCCACAGCAAGCAGCTTGCTATGGGGGCACCCAAGCCAAGCCGCGTCTCTGTGTTTCCATTCAGACACAGAGCCACGGCTCAGCACCCCCCCCTCCCTCTCCTCATTGGCACACTGATTTTGATAGACAGCAGTGGCTGCCAATGGTGCCCTCTGCTTTGTCTCAGCCAATCAGGAGGGAGAGTCCTGGACAGCTGAGGCTCTCGGGCAACATTACTGGAATTGAGATGGGGCTCAGGGGCTAAATATTAGAGGGGCTGTGGGGGGAGCTGCACACAGGTTTTTTTATCTTCATGCATAGAATGCATGAAGATAAAAAACCTTCTGCCTTAGAATGCATGAAGGTAAAAAACCTGCAGTATGCATCCCCCCAAAAGCCCCTCTAATTCTTAACTGACCCCAATCCTGATCCAGTGATGTGCGAACTCTCTGCCTCCTCATTGGCTCCTGCTACTGTCAATCGCAGCCGGTGAGGAGGGAGCTGGGACATGGTCAAGCCCCGTTCTGTGTCTTATGAAGACACAGAGCGGGGCTCAGGAGCGAGCATGCAGAAGTGCCCCACTGTAAGCGGCCTGCTATGGGGGCACTTGGCAGGGGGGAGGAGTCCAGAGTGCGAGTGGGGGACCCGAAAAGAGGAGGATCCTGGAAAACAATTGCACAGAGCAGGTAAGCATAACATGTTTGTTATTTTAAAAAAGAATGAAGCCTTTAGTATCACATTTCACTCCCTCTCCCCTTTTACCTTTAGAACCAGGTTGATCCTCAAAAGCATTATCACAAGCCTAGCGATCCAGCTGTGTTTTCTAGGGATCCGCCACTTCGCTGCAGCACACTCAGTTCTGGGTTAATCTTATTTTCGGAAGTCACGAGGGAGGCCAGCTGTTTTCTTTGGGTTCTGATGGCTCTCTTTCAGGCTTTTCAGCACTACACAACAGTTGTACTTTACTGCTCCTCCTCACAATGCAAAGTTTATGAGTCAGCTGACTTGCTGAAAACAATGAACTTCCTGGGTGGTTGACATTTAATCTTCCTGTTAAGCTAGCCATATGCCTAAAGATTTCTTTCTTTCTTTCTTTCTTTCGGCCCAGCAGACTAAACAGTAGATCTACATAGATTCCCTATCCACACTAAATACAGATGGAGGACTCTCCCATTGCCAGCTATTGTATTCTGACCTGCAGCTGTCAGATTACCCAAACAGTTACTGCATCTGATCGGCTGCAGTCACCGTATGGCTGGCGTTTTCTCGATTGAAGTTTGTCGAGCTGGGTGGTAGGGCGACCCACAGCTCAAATTTAGAGCCCTGTATGGCAAGCTTTTGGCAGAGACATATCAGAAGAAAATCTACCTTTACTTTAGTGGCTAATACACAAACTACTTCATTTAATACAATACAAGAATTAAGTATGTAAAAATGTGACATGAAAGTTCTAACTTTAAAGTGGTTGTAAACCCTTACATATACCCAGTGAAGTGACTGGCCTCAGGGGATACACAGATATGACACACATCCTCCTATGCAAGTTGTACCCGTTTATCTGCACGTTGTCTCTTCTCTACATCCATTCAAATTCCAGAATTTATAAAGCTTATCCAAACCATCAGAAACAGGGGGCGTAAAGCTGAAATTACACACTCCAGAGCTCAATGAGGAGAGCTCAGAGCTCATTAGAGGGAAGGGACACCCCCTCCTTCACACAACACACAGCAACAGAACTGAGCACGTCAAACACAGGCTGTGTGCTGGAGCTCCCATCTCTGTCACCTTTTTTCTCTCTGACTCAGGAAAACTTGTCAGAAATGACTCATGCATATAGCAGAGAGAAATGACACTTCGTGCTTTGGATCGAGACAAGTACACACTATAGAGGGCTATTGCTTTATTCATTTTTCATGTCTGAGGTTTATAACCACTTCAAAGCTCTATTAACTATTCATTTTTCACTACTGTAATGATTCAAGTTGCATGAGCAGTAGTAAATATTGACATGTTTTTTTCCCACACTATTCTGCTGAAGGGTTAAAATACCGTGCTGGAATCACACCTGAGGTCAGGCACAATGTCCAACACACAGCTGTCTGAATCGCCAGTGGTTAGAGACGCCCACTGTCTGCAATCACTATTTGGCCAAAAAATTTGCCTGCCTCCTTTGAGCTTTAAATTGGAGGATGTCGAGCAGAGTGGTGCCAATAGGGTCACCCACAGACTCTAGATATACCAGCTGAAATTTTATTTGTGTATGACAGCTTTACAGCGAAATATACTATAATATTTTATTTCTTCGAACCTGTCAAGCTGTTCATCACAGGAGTCTCTTCATCTGTTGTAGGGGGTGGCTTTTCTGGCTTGGCCTCTTGTTCTATAATAGTCGGCGTGGATCTAGTTTTGTCTTCATCCCCATCTGCTATGTTGCTCTGCTCATTTGTGGACAACTTTTCATGTTTTCTGTGTTTTCTGCCTTTCTTCTGAATCCTTTTCAGAAGCTGCGTGGGGTTATTGTCCTGAGAAGAATCGATCACGGCTTTTCTGTGAAATGGTAAAAAGACAGTGCACTGTGAGCAGAACGGTAAAAGACGTCCGTTATTAACAGTACTGAACACAGAACAAGAGAGGTCTACTTATTAAATGCAGAAAACGATAAAATATTTCATCTCCTGTAACTCTGAGCCCCCATTGACACTAGTGTAAGCATAATTAGGCAATTTGGAGGTTTTTTTTCTGTGAATTGTATGTGCATTTTTCCCATGACTTGTATTACAAGAGCTGCCATGGTTTGGGTCACACAGACTTTGAAATGGGAGCACCCGAAAAACGTGCATAAAGCTGCTCACGTTTAACCACTTGCCGACCAGTCACGTTGACTGTACTGCGGTAAAGTGGCTCGTTATCGTCTGGCGACGTAGACCTACGTCGCCAGACACTCCCGTTTCTCGGCTGAGCGCGTGCCGCCGGAGGCTCGCTCCCGCTGTATTCAGTTACAGCGGGAGTCGGGCCAGGGGAGGAGTGGCGGTGATCACAGATGCTCTTCCCCGATCGTCGGGGATCTAGTGTGGAAATCCGCCCGCTTGTGTAAACAAAGCAGGCAGATCTCCTAAGTGACAGGCAGGGTCAGATTGCAGGGTTCAGCATAGCTGAACCTGCGATCTGTCCCTGGGTCACTCAGTTACCTTCCCCCACACACGTCAGTAAGCACCAGGCATACATTAACCCCTCCCTCTCCAATAAAAATTAACCCCTTCCCTGCCAGTGTCATTTTTATAGTAACAGTGCATATGTATAGCACTGATTACTGTAGTAATGTCACTGGCAGTGTTCCCTTTAAGGTGCGCGCGTGCGCGGACGCGCAGTGTAAATTACGTCCCGCGCAAGCACCTAGTTAGACGACGCAGCCGCAGACGGGGCGGCTAAGGAGCAGAGCGTGCACCCCGAGAGCACGCCCATTGTGTGACAATAGCAAATGAAAATTCGCTATTGTCATACGGATCCTCCTCCTGGCCAATCAGGGAGCGGGTCCTCCCGCTTCCTGATTGGCCGAAAGGCCAACTTCATGCCATTGGCCGAGGAGGAGGCGACGGGACTCGGGAGGACGGAGACGCGGGAAGCCGGGGACTGAAGAGTGACCGTCCGTGAGGTAAGTGCACGGGGTCGCGGGGGGGCATGTCACGGCTGGTCAAACACCAGAAGATCCACAATGCTGACTTCCTGCTCCACCAGCATGTTACGCAGGAGATTAGCTGGCATCTCTGCATTTATTGGGGGCAATGTTGTGCATCTCTGCATTTATTGGGGGCTGGCTGCTGTGCACTCTGCATTTATTTGGGGGAATTGCTGTGCACTCTGCATTTATTTGGGGGAATTGCTGTGCACTCTGCATTTATTGGGGGCTGGCTGCTGTGCACTCTGCATTTATTGGGGGCTGGCTGCTGTGCACTCTGCAATTTATTGGGGGCTGGCTGCTGTGCACTCTGCAATTTATTGGGGGCTGGCTGCTGTGCACTCTGCAATTTATTGGGGGCATTGCTGTGCACTCTGCAATTTATTGGGGGCAATGCTGTGCACTCTGCAATTTATTGGGGGCATTGCTGTGCACTCTGCAATTTATTGGGGGCATTGCTGTGCACTCTGCAATTTATTGGGGGCATTGCTGTGCACTCTGCAATTTATTGGGGGCATTGCTGTGCACTCTGCAATTTATTGGGGGCATTGCTGTGCACTCTGCAATTTATTGGGGGCATTGCTGTGCACTCTGCAATTTATTGGGGGCATTGCTGTGCACTCTGCAATTTATTGGGGGCATTGCTGTGCACTCTGCAATTTATTGGGGGCATTGCTGTGCACTCTGCAATTTATTGGGGGCATTGCTGTGCACTCTGCAATTTATTGGGGGCATTGCTGTGCACTCTGCAATTTATTGGGGGCAATGCTGTGCACTCTGCAATTTATTGGGGGCATTGCTGTGCACTCTGCAATTTATTGGGGGCATTGCTGTGCACTCTGCAATTTATTGGGGGCATTGCTGTGCACTCTGCAATTTATTGGGGGCAATGCTGTGCACTCTGCAATTTATTGGGGGCAATGCTGTGCACTCTGCAATTTATTGGGGGCAATGCTGTGCACTCTGCAATTTATTGGGGGCAATGCTGTGCACTCTGCATTTATTGGGGGGAATTGCTGTGCACTCTGCATTTATTGGGGGGAATTGCTGTGCACTCTGCATTTATTGGGGGCTGGCTGCTGTGCACTCTGCAATTTATTGGGGGCTGGCTGCTGTGCACTCTGCAATTTATTGGGGGCAATGCTGTGCACTCTGCAATTTATTGGGGGCAATGCTGTGCACTCTGCAATTTATTGGGGGCAATGCTGTGCACTCTGCAATTTATTGGGGGCAATGCTGTGCACTCTGCAATTTATTGGGGGCAATGCTGTGCGCTCTGCAATTTATTGGGGGCAATGCTGTGCGCTCTGCAATTTATTGGGGGCAATGCTGTGCACTCTGCAATTTATTGGGGGCATTGCTGTGCACTCTGCAATTTATTGGGGGCAATGCTGTGCACTCTGCAATTTATTGGGGGCAATGCTGTGCACTCTGCATTTATTGGGGGCAATGCTGTGCATCTCTGCATTTATTGGGGGCAATGCTGTGCATCTCTGCATTTATTGGGGGCAATGCTGTGCACTCTGCATTTATTGGGGGCAATGCTGTGCACTCTGCAATTTATTGGGGGCAATGCTGTGCACTCTGCAATTTATTGGGGGCAATGCTGTGCACTCTGCAATTTATTGGGGGCATTGCTGTGCACTCTGCAATTTATTGGGGGCATTGCTGTGCACTCTGCAATTTATTGGGGGCATTGCTGTGCACTCTGCAATTTATTGGGGGCATTGCTGTGCACTCTGCAATTTATTGGGGGCATTGCTGTGCACTCTGCAATTTATTGGGGGCAATGCTGTGCACTCTGCAATTTACTGGGGGCAATGCTGTGCACTCTGCAATTTATTGGGGGCATTGCTGTGCACTCTGCAATTTATTGGGGGCATTGCTGTGCACTCTGCAATTTATTGGGGGCAATGCTGTGCACTCTGCAATTTATTGGGGGCATTGCTGTGCACTCTGCAATTTATTGGGGGCATTGCTGTGCACCCTGCAATTTATTGGGGGCATTGCTGTGCACTCTGCAATTTATCGGGGGCATTGCTGTGCACTCTGCAATTTATCGGGGGCATTGCTGTGCACTCTGCAATTTATCGGGGGCATTGCTGTGCACTCTGCAATTTATCGGGGGCATTGCTGTGCACTCTGCAATTTATCGGGGGCAATGCTGTGCACTCTGCAATTTATCGGGGGCAATGCTGTGCACTCTGCAATTTATCGGGGGTATTGCTGTGCACTCTGCAATTTATTGGGGGCATTGCTGTGCACTCTGCAATTTATCGGGGGCATTGCTGTGCACTCTGCAATTTATTGGGGGCATTGCTGTGCACTCTGCAATTTATTGGGGGCAATGCTGTGCATCTCTGCAATTTATTGGGGGCAATGCTGTGCATCTCTGCATTTATTGGGGGGAATTGCTGTGCACTCTGCAATTTATTGGGGGCAATGCTGTGCACTCTGCAATTTATTGGGGGCAATGCTGTGCACTCTGCAATTGATTGGGGGCATTGCTGTGGCACTCTGCAATTGATTGGGGGCATTGCTGTGGCACTCTGCAATTGATTGGGGGCATTGCTGTGGCACTCTGCAATTGATTGGGGGCATTGCTGTGGCACTCTGCAATTGATTGGGGGCATTGCTGTGGCACTCTGCATTAACGTCTCCCCCCCCCCCCCCATTGCTCAGTCTAAAGGTTTGCGCTCAGAATTTTTTTTTTATTTGCTCAGCACAGTAAAAAATTAGAGGGAACATTGGTCACTGGTACCCCCAAAAGTGTCAAAAATGTCAGTCAAGGGTCCGATCAGTCCACGGCAATGTCGCAGTCCCACAAAAAAAAAAAAAAAAAAAAAAAAAAAAATCGCAGATCACCACCATTACTCGTTAAAAAAAAACACACCAAAAATGACAGAAATCTTTCCCTTAGTTAGTAAAAGCAATAACTTTTGCGCAAACCAATCAAAATACGCTTATTGCGATTTTTTTTACCAAAAATATGTAGCAGAAAACAAATTGGCCTGAAATGATAAAAAATTTTGAATTTTACATTTTTTTTGGGGGGGAATTTCATATAAAAAAAGTGAAAAATATTATTTTTTCAAAATTGTTGCTCTTTTTTGTTTATAGCGCAAAAAGTAAAAAAAATCGCACAGGTGATCAAATACCACCAAAAGAAAGCTCTATTTGTGGGGAAAAAAGGACAAATTTAATTTGGGTACAGCGTTGCACGACCGCGCAATTGTCCGTTAAAGTAACGCAGTGCCGAATCGCAAAATATGGCCTGGTCAGGAATGGGGTAAAACCTTCCGGTCATAAAGCGGTTAAAAATACGCTCAGTGAGAATTTTTTTGTCAAAGACATGTAGCTAAATACATTTTGGCCTAAATATATGACAAAAAATGAATATTATTGGATATTTTTTAACTGTCAAAGTAGAAAAATATTGTTATTTTTTCAAAATTGTCGATTTTTTTAATTAATATTGCAAAAAATGAAAATCGCACAGGTGATCAAATACCACCAAAAGAAAGCTCTGTTTGTGGGAAAAAAGGATGTAAATTTTGTTTGGGTACGGCGTTGCATGACCGCGCAATTGTCAGTTAAAGTCCCACAGTGCCGAATCGCAAAAAGTGGCCTGGACGTAAGACAGCAAAATCCTCCGGTGGTAAAGTGGTTAAAGCTGGCCCTAGATGGATCGAATATCAGCTGGTTCATCAGAGATTGACTGAGATTTGATCCATGTATGGGCAGGCTGGTTGTACCAAAGTCAATCCATCGATCAACTTGGATATAACCAGCCTGTTGGGAGTTTTTTGCATGCGATTACTGCAAATAGCTGCTAACAGTAATTATTGTGTTCTGCCAGCCAGAAAGGCTCCCCATTGGCAAAACACAACAGCGCTGCAAATAATCTTATCTTCTTCCACCAGTGGTGAAAGGAAAAAAAATCACATAATATATGGGCTTCTTAAGTCTATGGGGCTCTGTTCAGCCCCAAAGAAGTTTGCGCATTTTTAAGCTTCACGTAACAGGCAACACAATGCTCAGGTGCGACCAGGCCTAAGCATTGTGTTGGGAATCTTTACCTGAGCATTGTCATGCTTTGGGAATTGGACACTGGTGCACAGCGCTCAATGGATTGGATGTCAAAAAGGCCAAAGAGTCGATAAGACCATGATTGAAAACAATGTATTTATCCCTTCAATCAACAAAGTAAGTAAAGGTAAAAATAATGTTAAAATGAGCCAGTGATACGATACCACTTAGGATCCCAAGGGCATTGAGAGATTGAAATCATCCGGAAGGCCAGCCGTTGAAGCATGGAGGGGCGCCAATGCTAGATAAATGGAGACCTGGTCCAGGGAAGGGGCCCTACAGCCGGAGTCAAGTACACAGGCGAGTGTAGGAGGTGACACTGCCATGGATTGCGGGATGGTGTATGGCCACCAGGGACTCTGCAGGAATCCGGTAACACTGCCTTGCCAGTGCCGATCGTGATGAAGGACAACCGACCAAGCAAGGGGGGCAACAGATGAGCCTGCATTCCACGCACCGCTCGTCATCCAGACACTCCTGCCACACACACAGCTTGGCTTCCCTGGTTTCGGCTTCGTGTCCTGGTCGCTTAGTCGGTTGTCCTTCATCACAATCAGCACTGGCAAGGCAGTGTTACCGGATTCCTGCAGGGTCCCTGATGGCCATACACCATCCTGCAATTTGCGAGAGCGTCCCCTACACACGCCTGTGCCGTGTATTCCGGCTATTGGGTCCCTTCCCCGGACCAGGTCTCCATTCATCTAGCATTGGCATTGGTGCACCGCCATGCTTCAAAGGCTGGCCTTCCGGATGATGTCAATCTCTTAATGCCCTTGGGATCCTAAGTGGTATCGTTGGCCCATTTTAACATTATTTTTACCTTTACTCACTTTGTTTATTGAAAGAATAAATACATTGTTTTCAATCTTGGCCTTATCGACTCTTTGGCCTCTTTGAAATCCAATCCATTGAGCACAGTCCACCAGTATCCTTCTCTCATACCACATCTCCATATGTTTTTGGTCAGCTGCGCTGGGTTTAGTGATATAATATCACACTGTTTTCTGTTTGTATGATCCACAGTTTTAGCACTTAAGGAACTTTGGTATTTTCTCATGCTTTGGGAATTGCACATGAAAATCGCTCAAGTGTGAATGGGGACTAAACGTTCATGTTTATTGCCAGTTTTGTTAAATCTGTAAATATTAAAACTAAACCAAATACCAGGAAATTAAACAAAAAAATTATGTTTTAATTATAATGCGCATATAATCCCATGGGGTAAAAAGAGGAGGAGACCTGTGCAAAGAGGAGGATTAAACAGCTGGAGTCAATTGCTATCAAAAGTCAATAGTGTGTGAGAAAAAAAAAAAAAAGAACAGCTCTCTTCCCATAGATTTCCATCAGATTTAATTTTGTGCATGGTTACTGAAGCAAACCGTTTTTTTTTTTTTTTTTTTTTACATGGCTTTATTCCAGTTCCTATTCATATAATGATAGCATTCAACCATACGTGGATCGAAATTCAGCCGGTTCAGCAGTGACCGGACAAATTTTGAATCATGTATGGGCAGGCTGGTTGTACAGAATTTGATTTACTGTTCAACTTCTGTACACCGCCCAGTTGGATTTATGCCGCTCGATCGACGCCGCTGGCTATAGCTGATCAGTGTATTCTGACAGCAGGGAGGTCCTCCTTGTGGTCAGAATACAATAGCTCATCAGGGAGGACTCCCCTACCCACACTTAAGTGTGTGGATGGGGAAAACAAGCCAGTATTTTTTATTCAACCAGCTGGGGGTTGAACAAAATTACTCAACAATGGGCTGCTTATGCAGCAATGGCAATGTGTGGCAACTTATCGCAATCAGCAGTCAAAGCACCAGATATTAATAAGAGAAATAAGAGTAGCTGAACACTGTACAACCCTTGAAGCTCTACGTTCTAAAAATGATTTGCAGATGATGTAGACATTCAGACTATTCTTTTTACAGTTCCTAAAATAGCAATAGTCAGAATTCCCCTTGAGACTTAAATGAGTGGAGAGGCATGATTTCCTTTTCAGTGGTCTGTTTTTGGCTTGCATAAAGAAGGAAGCATATAACCCCATTCTATGGATATGCTTTTTGTAAAACAAGTTTAAACTTTTTCTATTTCTCAGGTCTTTGTGACCTATATTAGCTGCCTTTGTAGAGATTTTTTTTCTGCCTAAACCAGTTGCAACTCATTTAAATTATCAATACTTCCACTGTCTACTCTAATTGGTTTGTAATCTGAAAGTTCCCAAAATAATGAGTTTTGATAGGGTCTGCTATTCAATATGGAAGCATACAAACGCGTACCTGGTAGGAGGGGGGGATTTCCCATTGATAATCCCGTACAGGTTTTCCAGAAGACGGTCTTCCCAATAGAGGTCACAAAACTTCTCACATACTGCACTGCAGAACGTAGCATGCTGAAGACCTTTCAAGGCGAAAATATATTCCCCTAAATGGGAGGCAATAAAACATGGACTTTTCAGTAAATATTCTATTAAAATTTTTTTTTTAAAAATCATATTTTTAAGGAGTCGAAGCTTAAATCTACTCCCACCCCCATTCTAAGCCCTATGATTACTAACAATGTACAAGGAACAATGTACTTACCCAATTCTAAAGCCTAGTACACACTAATAGTTTTTTTTTTCGTTCAACCCAACAGTCTGATGTTAGTACAGTGATCTTCCCCGCTGATATACTGTGTTCTGACAGGGGGGGGTGCCCGGTGCCTGCCCCCCACCAGAACATTCGGGTCAGTGCTCTCAGCCATTGACTGATCTGATGCTGATCAAAAGCCCTTTTTCAGTCATGCCCCATTGACAGATGGGTTACCAGCAAGCTTCAAAACTATAAGTGTAGTAACAGATCAGAATAGACCAGGATTTCACCCTAAAGCCCAACTCAGGGCAACTAATAATTCATCCTCTGCAGTGTGGCTGCTCCCCTTCTGCAAGTGTTAATAGCTTGTTTTTTCTAGAGTTGGGGAGAAACTTACCTGATCCTCCTCTCCCCAGGCAGATGCCGGTTCCCCCACTCTGGTAGTGGACTCTCCCATTGGCATCATCATGTCCACTGCAGGCTGTGAACTCGGCTTTAGGCTTGATGACCTCAAAATCCAAAACTGCTGGTGCGTGGGGGAGAAGAAGCTATAGGGATTAGTCTAACTGCGGGAGGAGCAGAGGATTGGGTAAGCAAATCTTTTTTTTTTTTGGTCCCCCAGACCAAAATTAGCAATTAACCCTTGCAGTACAAGTATGGTGCCACTGCATGGTATAATCTTTTAATTATCGGGAGCTGGGCTTTAATAGTGGATGCTACAGGAATCTCTAGGTACCGGCACCCAATACCTGAAGCAGTTTTTATTCTATTTTAAAATGACAGAGACTCGGTTTCCTTATGTATAAGACTTCTATTTTATTTATTAGGAATTAAAGGGATCCCTGTAGTGAAAGATTTATAGGACCACAAGGTTTCAATATTTGATATTTGGCTTAAAGGTAAAAATATTAAACAGGTATTCTACATTTAGGATTTTATGTATGAGATCCAACATAAAGAAATATTGCTGGTAAAACGCTACAGATGGGCATAGCTACTGACCTAGCAGGTTGTAATCTTTTAGTTTATTCTCTATTCATCTCTGAATAAAGATATGCCAGTGCTAAGCATTACTGGTTTCAGCTTTATCTTTTTTGTGCATCGCAGCACTGTTGCAAATCATTGATCAAGGTGGCTTCCTAATGGTGACAACAGTGGACCATGCCTGTGTAATGTGTATTGGCATGACCATTTGTAGTGTCCATTGACGGAGAGTGTGAAAGGGTGACAACACAGGAAAGCAACTGAGATACAAGAACAGAGTGTCGCCCTATGAAAAGAAGTGCCTGAACAATGATCTTTATGGTAGAATTGCTAGGCCTTATTTTAATCAAACCTGCAAATGTAATTAATACAGAAAAACACTTTAGAAGTTACTTTAACATGTTAAAGGAGTTGTAAAGTCTGAAGGTTTTTTCATCTTAATACATTCTATGCTTTAGGATAAAAAGCCTTCTGTATGTAGCAGCCACTTTCAAATACTTACCTGAGCCCCATCTCTATCCAGCGATGTCAACAAACCCTTCAGGCGTCCGGGATTCTCCCTCCTGATTGGCTAAGACACGGTAGCAGCGCCATTGGCTCCCGCTGCTGTCAATCAATGTCAGTTAGCCAATCACGAGAGAGAGGGGGAAGGGGCCGAACAGCAGTTCAGTGTCTAAATGGACACACGGGGCTGCAGCTTGGCTCGGGTGCCCCCATAGCAAGCAGCTTGCTGTGGGGGCACTCGACAGGAGGGAGGGGCCAGGAGCAGCGAAGAGGGACCCGAGAAGAGAAGGATCTGGGCTGCTCTGTGCAAAACCAACTGCACGAAGCGGGTAAGTATAACATATTTGTTATTTTAAGAAAAAATAACGAGACTTTACAATCACTTTAAGAGCCGGTTCACACTGGGGCGACTCAAAGTCTCCCCGACTTTGAGCCGCCCCGTGCAGCACGACTTTATCGCGGCTTGCAAACGACTTCTCTAATAGAAGTCAATGCAAGCCACTCCGATGTCGCCCCGAAGTAGCGCAGGAACCTTTTTCTAAGTTGGAGCGACTTAAAGCGGAGTTCCACCCAAAAGTGGAACTTCTGCTTTAGGTATTCTAACCCCCTGACATGCCACATTTGGCATGTCATTTTTTTTGGGGGGGAGCGGGTACCTAGTTTTGACAGGTACCCGCTCCCACTTCCGCTCGGAGCGCCGCGGCGCCCTGAACGGAAGTTCTCCTCTCCCCCTCCCTCCCTGCAATCTTTGATCTCTGACATGTCCCAGAAGATTGCCGGCCAATCAAGACGCGCAGCGCAACTCGCGCATGCGCAGTGGGTACCCGGCTGTGAAGCCGCAAACTGTCACAGCCGGATGCCCACAGCAGTGATGCCGGCGCCGCCGAGACCAGAGGGAAGAGGATCGAGGCTTTGGGCGGCCGCATCGCTGGACCGTTGGACAGGTGAGTGAAAAGGCTGGAACTCCGCTTTAAGTCGCTCTGATTAGAACGGTTCCATTGCACAGAATGGAGCACGACTTGTCAGGCCACCAAGTCGCCTAACAAGTCGTGGCAGTGTGAACCCGGGACTAATGCTTTTTGGAGACTTTAGTCATCAGGGTTACACAACATTAACTCACATTAAATAAAATGAACAATGAATATAATAATATGAGAGGCTATTTTTACTGTAAGCAAGGCAGTTTTACTGTAGTATAAACTAAAAGTTATTAAAACACAACTGATCAGCACAACAGCAACTAAAATATTAGACAGCTATGTGCTCAATAAGCAGGCTCAGTAGATTGCCTTACAAACTAAGCAACAAATGACTATATTGTGTGATATACAGTATGTAATCAGCTCATTATACCGAAAAGCTAAACACAAACACATTTGTTCATGGTAATATTTGGGTAACTACCTGCCCGCCAGAAGATTTACCCCCCTTCATGACCAGGCCATTTTTTGTGATACGGTACTACGTTACTTTAACTGACAATTGTGCAGTAATGCGACGCTGTACCCAAATAAAATTGGTGTCCCTTTTTCCCCACAAATAGAGATTTCTTTTGGTGGTATTTGATCCCCTCTGCATTTTTTTATTTATTTTTTGCGCTATAAACAAAAAAAAGCCGACAATTTTGAAGGAAAAATAAAAAAACACAATATTTTTTTACTTTCTGCTATAAAACACATCCAATAAATAAATTGAGGAAAAAAAATAAAATTTCTTCAATAATTTAGGCCAATAAAATGTATTCTGCTACATATTTTTGGTAAAAAAAATCCCAATAAGCGTATATTGATTGGTTTGCCCAAAAGTTATAGTGTCTACAAACTATAAGATATTTATTTTTTATACTTGTAATAACGGCGATCAGTGACTTAAAGCAGGACTGCGATATTGCAGTGGACAAATCAGACACCGACACTTTTTGGGGACCAGTGACACTTATACAATGATCAGTGCTAAAAAATACGCACTGTCACTGTTCTAATTATACTGGCTGGGAAGAAGTTAACATCAGGGGCAATAAAAGGGTTAAATCTGTTCCTAGCAAGTGTTTGAGTGCTGTGGGGGAGTTGCTTTTACTGAGGGAAGGCATAGATCTGTGTCCTTGCTTTGCAGGAACACAGGATCAATGTTTTCCCTACTGAAAGAACGGCGATCTGCCTTGGGTTAAGAGCCCAAACTGTGTTCAAAGTGAAATCAATTTTTTTTATTAGCAATGTTATAGACAAAAACACAATTCACTCAACAAAACACACTAATGCAAGGGTCCCCAAACTTTCTAAAGCAAGAGCCAGTTTACTGTCCTTCAGACTTTAGGAGTCCTGGACTGTGCCCAATGAGATTAAACAATGCCTGATCTTTGGTATTTGAGGGAAAAACAGTTGGTGTATTTGGGAGGAATAGTGCCCCATTTTTGCTGTCAGTTGAAGGATTTATGCCCCATTGTTGGTGTCAGTAAAAACAATAGTGCCTCATTGCTGGTGTCAGTGGTAGGAATAATGCCTCAAGGGCCAGATAAAGGCAAGCAAAAGGCCAGAGTTTGGAGACCACTGCTCTAATGGATAGATAACCCCTCCAAGGGTCGAAAGAACGCTAAGGGACCAATCCTAAAGTCATTGAGCAAGCGGAATCATCAAAAAAAAAAAAAGGGTACCCGAGGTCTGAGGGAAAACACTACAAACCTTCCCAAGTAGTACCTTAACACATGATTCTAGGAAATAGCCAACCCGTCCCTTGCCTATTCTGCATCCTCTGCTGAGGAGCAGGGGGTAGACATCTTGTAATGTCATTCACCTGATTGGGAAGAGGAACATAGAAGTAAATCAGAAAGAACTTCTTAAGGAGGCTTCCAAGCAGCCACAAATAAAGAAAGCAGCTCCTAATGGTGAGGTCCCAAGAAGGCCTCCGGACAATGTTCTCTACAGGGAGTAACATGTAGCACGATCATAGCACAGTTTATCTGCTGACAGGAGAATACAGAGCCATTCAGTGATGGATACCTCCTGCCTCATAGGAAAGGAGGAGCACATAGGTGCCAAACCCTCACATTCGAGGTTTTGGAGGCCACCAACTGAGGGGATCAAGAAGGAAACCAGATGAGACCCTGTGTAGGAAGATGCACCCGACAAGAAAGCATTGTGAAGGGCACAACCCAATCAACAGCCAGAGAATGCACAGTTAGTGTCCGCAATATCTTGAACCAAAAGGGATGATTTGACTATCATTCCTTGAGCCACGACACCTCAATACTGAAGGGGAGGCTGAAGGTGACTAAGAGCTCTCAAAAGCAGGAGAATCAATGGTAGAAGAACAAACACCCCACAAGCCCCGAAGGTGGTAAAGGGGAAATTTCCTTGACAAAGCAAAAAAGTCTGCCAGAAATCAGGGCCTAAGTCAAACCACCTCGCCGGTTGGTGAAGTATCAGCATTCGAACACAGACAGACAATCTCCAAGCAAAGCCTGCAGGTATATGTTTCAGTACAAGGACTCAGACTGTGGGAGTGCAGTAAACAGAATCTTCAGGAACAATTCCTAACTGTTCTGAAATGGGGATACCAGGATAAGGCACTATTATTTTTTACAGGTATTTATTTAACTCTAACAATTATTGCAGTGCTTTACATATTTTACATTCACATCAGTCCCTGCTGTCAAAGAGCTAACAAATTCAAGTCTCTACCTCACATGTGCATGCATACAGTGCTGTGAAAAAGTATTTGCCTCTTCCGGATTTCTTTTTTTTTTTTTTTTGCATATCTGTCACACTTAAATGATTCAGATCATCAAACAGATTTTAACATTAGACAAAGATAACCCAAGAGAATACAAAATGCAGTTTTTAAATGATGATTTCATTTATTAAGGTAAAAAAAAAGCTGTCCAAACCTGCCTGGCCCTATGTGAAAAAGTAATTGCCCCCTAAACCTCAACACTGGTTGTGCCACCCTTGACGACAACAACTGCAATCAAGTGTTTTCAATAACTGGCAATGAGTCTTTTCATTTTGCTGCCTTCCTGGGCAGAAGAATAGGATTTCTGCTAGCGGTTTTAGCTGCTGGCAGTATTTACATGGGGAAAAAATCTGACAGGCTGGTTGTACTAAAGTCCATCCATGGAGCAACTTGGGTACAAACAGCCTGCCCATACACGGATTGAAATTCAGGCAGTCCCTGTTAAACTGACTGAATTACGATCCATGTACGGCTGCCTATTCTCAGAGTACACAGCCATCCCAGATTTGATTAATCAAAGCCAACAATTGCTGCATACTGGTAGGGGGTCCCAGCAGTGGGGTAGAGAGACTATGCACATCCTAGGTAAAATAATGATGTCTTTTTCGGTGTGTGTGTAGAACGGCCAAAGTCTGGAACTAGTTAAACAGCTCCTGTTTTAGTAAATCCACCCCTGCCCTCCCCGAGGCTGTGATCTTCCAGTTTAACGGGGATTCATACATGCACCTGTAAAGAGTGCCAACTATGGTCTCCCATTTTGCGCCCCTCCTCTATTCATTAAAAAGCTGTACTATTGCTTTCATTCGGGAAAAGTGGTCGATGAATGAAGGAGATGGACCTTTCATTCATTCACACAACCTCCATTAAAAAAAAAAAAAACTATTCATGAATGAAAGTAATTATACTTTTTCCAAGACTGGAGGAGCGTGGTGGAAAAGGCAGGCATAGTTGGCACTCTTGACGAGTGTCTGCAACAGGTCCCTCCGCTTTTATAACCTCCGTAGCACCGGGAGGTCACAGCTGCGAGGTAAGTGGGGAAGGGGGAAGGCTAAGGATTTTAGATTAGAACTAAAATAGCAGTCAGCATGGAAAGGGACATTTCTCTATAAATGTAAGTACTGTCCCCTGGGCTGATTCCTAATAAAAACAATTTTGACTAATCATAGGCTTTAAACCATCATTTATTGTTGTACTTTGACACCAACTAACCCCAGAATCATCACATTGAGACTACAGCACACACTTACCATGTTATTTTCCCACAATATATAGAGGGATATATGGTGAAGTGGATAAACACTAAAAACAATTTAAGAATATATTTAGAATTCGAATTTCGAATTGAATCGTTGACAGTATATTCGCAATCGAATCGTGAGACCAGGGAAGATGCGCACCTCTAGTTCCAACATCAAGACTAATAGAAACTCCTTCTGTGGAACCACCACCTCAGATAGTAGGGGCGCTTACCAGATTCTATTGATCCTCTATCTGTAGAATGGTCAAACGAGCAGTTTTAAAACCATTTATGGGATGTAGTAGATGGAAAAACACTCCTATGGAACTTAGCTCCCACCACTTGTCTCCAGGCCAGCCAACAATTACCATGGATCATAGTATGTAGGGAGAAGAACGCTCTAATAGGGTAAAATCACCTAATCTTAATCGTGCCCGGAAAACATCATCTATGACGAAACATGTAGGGCGGTGCTACGTGCTGACGGCGTTGCATCCACATTCACCCCGGAAGCGTGGGTGGACTGTTTTCTTTGTATGCAAAGGGATTGTTCTATTTGGCTTATTTACTGCATACCAAATGTAAGTGCAATTTTAAGCATTTTAATCAAGATATTAAGTGATTTTACACTATTGAAGCATTCTTCTCCCTACATTGTTTGATACATTGTAATAGTTGGCTGGCCTGGAGACAAGCAGTGGGAGCCAAGTTCCTTAGGAGTGTATTTCCATCTACTACATCCCATAGAGGGTTAAAATACTGCTCGTTTGACCTCTCTGGAGATAGAGAGTCAACAGAATCTTGCAAGGGCCCCTACTATCTGAGGTGGTGGTTTCACAGAAGGAGTTTCTATTGGTGTTGGAACACTTGATGAACTTTATTTGAAGATTCACTCAATAATAATTACTTACTCGCACGGACTTTACATATTATGTGTTGTCACAATTTATTGATTGTTTTCGTCACTTATAATTTTTGTAATTAGCGTAGCTTGTTTGTTGTTTTACATTGATCTGACTGTGGTATAATCACATGGTTAAGTCGCTGCTTTAATTCTTTAGACAATATTGACATTAGCATGGTTTTGAAACAACTTTTATACACCGAGAATTATTTACATGACATACCCATTGCAGTGTCTTCAATGCCGTTTTCTAAGTAGCCATCGAATGCAAATTCATCATGTAAGAGTTGGATCACCTTCTGCAGTGGAGTAGATGTGGCTTTTCTGGTCTCCCCATTTACAACAGGCAATGATTTAGTTGACTGGTTATCCTGTGTTTTTTCTTGGTCATTTCCATTCTGCATTCTTTGAGAGGTCGGTAATATATCCACAGCATTGTCATTTTTTTCATACCCCTCGCTATCGTTCTTGTTCTTTCTATCTTCCAAAGCTGGAGAATTATGTGTCTTAATGCTCTGGGATACGGGCTCGGTCTCCAGAGACACACTCGGTATATGATCTGGAATACTAAGATGTACTCGTACTAAGGTGAGATTACCGGTCTTGGGGTCTTGTTTTAGGAGATAATTGTTGACAATTGGACTGTTGGTCAGGGTTGAAGAGTTAGAGGAGATGGAAGATGCTGCAGAGGGAACATTTTCTTTGCGATCGGAGGGGTACTCTGTCAGGCTGGAATGCTGATTATAGGAAGTCCTTGAAGCTCTGCTGGAAGATTTGCTAATTTGACCTTCTTTATCCTCATCCATATGGTTCTCCACGTCAGAAACACAAACATCCTCTTCCGTAACTACTGGATCTTTCACATTAACGCTTTCTTTGGGCGATGATTTCTGACTTGCAACTTCATTGCTGGAATACATGTTGGAGAAGTTAGAACTACACATATAAAGCAGGGGTGTCAAACTCAAGCACGGGCCGCATCAGCATTATGGTTGCCCTAAAAAGGCTGGTTGTATCTGTTAGACTGGAAGTCCAGAGACCCCCCCACCCTCCCTTACATCACAGTGTACCCCCCTTACCTTGTGCAGTGCTGCTGCCGGGAAGAAGCTAGGAAGCAGAAGGCCTGAAGTCAGCTGAATGCTGAGACCAGGGGAAGCAGAGACAAAGGGGTGCTGCAGCTGCACAGAGAGGAGCATGATATGTAGTAGGAGTTCTGTCCACCTCTCTGCTAGGGATGCACCGATCCGATATTCGGATCGGATATCTGCCCCAATATGGGCAAAATAGCTAGATCGGGGATCGGTAAAATTAACAGATCCACGAGCCGATCCGTTTTTGCTCTTTATAGCTTGTGAGGGAGCAGAGAACAGCTGTCAAAGAAAAAAAAAAAGAGCCTCCTGCGAATGCCTTTCAACTCTCCCAGTTAAGTAAACACAATAATTACAATGTATCTTTTCGTTCCTGCCGGAGGAGGGAAGTTTAACCTCTTAAAGACTAAACCCATGACATTTTAGATTTTGAATGCACAATTGTTATAAGGTATCTGCCGATACCGATCCGGAAGTATTATTTTGTTATAAGCTCACAAAACAGTACTTCCGGATCGGACTCGGGATCGGCGATTTCACAAAGCAAAAGATCGGGATCGGGACCAAAAAAGTCGGATCGGTGCATTCCTACTCTCTGCTGTCGACTGCTGAAACAAGGTGGAGGTGGGACAACAGGGCTGCAGGAGAGGTGCAAGGGCCACATGAAATGGCCTGGAAGGCTGGATTTACCCGTGGGCCTTGTGTTTGACAAATGTGACATAAAAGAAATTCATGAAAATTAAAAAGCATTGGAGACAAACTTTGTTTCAGCTTTATCTCAACTGGAGTTTAGCAGTATGATCATTGGATTATGTTGAAGGCATATGATGGAAATCTTTGCCAATCAGCAGCAGCTGCTGATCAGTGAATCCCGGCAGCTTTGGAGTGCACTTGTAAGAATACAATGTCTCTGCAGGAGGGATTCCTTCATCTACCTTGTTTTTTGTGGAAGGAGGAATCAGTTAGTTTTTTTTTTCTTTCGCTCAGCATGCTGGCTGAAGAAAAAAACAAACCATATATATATCCAACTTAAGACTTTCTCTGTAAACGACGATGTTGACACAGCACTGCAAATGGCTGTATGCACTAGGCAAAGGCAAGAAAATAAACGATTACCTGTTGACATCTGTATTCTGCATGACAACATCTGTATTCTGCATGATGACAATAGGTTTAAAGTAAGTGGCTGGAGATGTAAAGGCAGCTGGCAGATCAGTCAGTGGAACCGGACCTTTCACTGCCATCAGTTTACTATTTGTTGCAACTGGTACAAAACCTAGGACAAAGGATTTAGAAAACATAATTTAATATTGAACACAAATTAAATGTGTCAGAAAAGCAATGAGCACAATTGTAATAAAAAGAACACTGCAGAAAAGATGGAGCTCCATATTAAGACATATCATGCTGTAGGACCTACTCATTGCACAAAGGACCACACAAGCTGCTGCAGACTGTTAGATCAAAGCCAAAAGTTGCTAAGAGCTAAAAATGCATTTTTCTTTTTTTTGCATACAATAAAATGTCTGTGTTATGCCTGAAGAGAAGTTAAAACTCCAAAAACATTTAAATATTTTCTGAAATCAGGGACTTTGGGAAATAAAACGCCCATGGTTGAAATATTTATGCCACAATATTAGCGCTACTGTTCATCAAATATCAATCAAATATGCATTATAGCTACTAGATGGAGCTGATGATCATAGGAATAAGCAGAAAATGAAATTTTACACATTGAGGGGATTACTCACGATGGTTGTGAGAATGCTGAGACATTCGTACATCTTATTTTTTATTTTTTTTTAAGTAGACTCCTGTTCATGTTCTTTAGAAAGAAGTCATTACTTTAGTAGAAAAGCCTGTCAACTGCCAGCAGATGCAGGGGTCTTGCTGAGTCAGGTCTAGAGCTTTGTTGATTACAGAACCATGTGTCTGATTCAGCAACACAGGGCTCACTGAACTGCTGTAGTGGGACCACTGCAAAGGTCCCTCTCCATAGCATGCTGGCAGGAAACTGACGGATTTCTAAAGAAAACAAGCTGTAAGGCTTGGTTCACACTCATGCGGGCTGCCCCACAGAAACGTGGGGAAAGAAGTTTCAGATAATTAAAAAAAAAAAAAAATGAGCCACACAGAACTGCATGGTACTGAGGCACCATTGCATGAAAACGTGGGCATTTTGCTAATGTGTAGCAAATTCATTAATAACTAATAGCACTCCTACACATCTGCTACAGAGCAGCGCATTTCTCTCCTGTGTCAGGAATGCACGCAATTGTGCGATTGTGCATGTGTGTATTTAGAGGATTTTAACTGAAAGTTCAATTAGGCTTTAAACAAGAAATACAAATACAACTTGACATACCGGTGACTTTTGCCTTGAGGTATGTTCCCTTTAAAATATAAAGGAATAAAGAACTCCCACTTTATACACTACCTGATGAAGGCTCCGACACGTGAGGGGCAGATATCTCAGAGGCTGGACGAGCTTGCATGATCTAAATGCAAAAAATGCAAAGAGTTAGAACCTCCTACATTTTAGGTCATCATGTTTGATTTTTTTGTATTGAAGTGAAGGTTTTATTGATGAGCAAAGGCTGGTGAACACTGCAGCTTTTTCTGTCCTTAGAAAAACAATGGAAGGATATTTTACTGCTGCCCATCTACGGGCAACCGGCAACCTCAAAGCCATCATGCATTGTAAAATGTGATCCCTCCTGCCGAGCGGGGGTGGGCGAAGCCATCCTGGCCTTGGAAAGACTGATTATCTCTAGCAGCCTCTAGCAATATCACAAGCGAATCCAGCAGGCTGGTTGTACCCAAGTTGATAGATTCCGCCTTACATTCAAGCCTGCTGATTACAGTCTATGGCTGGCCTAAGCGGTGTTAGTGCAGTAATCTCTCCCACTATGTCTTTGTGTACTGACAAGTGGACTCCCCCCTGCCAGAACACACTAATCAGCGATTGCAGCCATTGGCTGTGAGCATTGATCGGATGCTGGTTTTCCAGCATGTCCCTTCGACAAAAGTTGGTCCTTAGCCCGTCTTCTGTCAGAAGGACAGCTGTAAACATGGTCTGAATGTCATCTGGTTCGATATTTGGACCATGTGTACCCAACTTACAAGCTTTCTGGATTTCCTAAAAATGTGTAACTTTCAAAGGTCTACTAATAAAAATCCATTTGCAATTTATTCAGTCAGGCATTCCTTTGCAAAACATAGTAGTTTGGCTAAAAAACAAAATGCATAATGCTAAGCACACATCTGAATTGATCTTATACTGATCTTTAGATTTACCAAAAACTACATAGATATGAAAGTTTACCTAAATAACCTATTTAGTTCATACAAGATTGACCCTCATACTACTTAAAGCGGTAGTATCCCGATTTTTGACACTTTTACCTACAGGTAAGCCTATAATAAGGCTTACCTGTAGGTACAAATAATATCTCCTAAACCAGCATGGTTTAGGAGATATTTACAGTGCATGCAGCCGCTCGCGCGAGCGGCGCATGCGCTCTGAAGGTCCGGGGGACCTTCAATTAGTTTGCCGGGAGCTTGCCGGAAAATCACGTCATCGCGGCTCCGGCCAATCATCGCGCCAGAGCTGTCTCTTCCGGCCAATCACCGCGCCGGAGCCGCCGAACCCGGAAGAGACGGCGAGGGATCATGGCAGCGCCCGCAGTGATGTCCGGGGGTCCGTGTCGGGGCTTCGTTCTAAGGCAAGTTACACATAATGGGCTAGTATGCGATGCATACTAGCTCATTATGCCTTTGTCTTGCAGGTTTTTTTTTTTTTTTTATTTTTTTTTTTTTTTTTTTTTAGGGTTTACAACCGCTTTAAGCCTCATGCACACTGGGCTTAAAAAAAGGCAGCTTTTACAGACACTGGCATTTTTTTTTTTAATCCTGTAAAAGCACCTCCTTTTAATCCAATAGGGCAATTGGACTGTGCACTTTGCAGGTACAGTTGCACTCATTTTCCCACAGAGCTTACGGTATGTGGTAAAATTCTGCTGATTTCCATCATCCAATCATGTGCAAGAAAAAAAGTTTTTTTTTTTTTGGATTTCCCTTGCACCCGATTGGGTATTCTTTACAGAGTGAAGCTTCAACACTTTGAACACAATGACATTTACCAAGTAAAATTAATGCAATTGCAACGTCTATTTGCCTTTAGTAAGTCAACACCTGTCTGTCCATGCACACATAGACATTTACAGACAAAAAAAAAAATATCTCATCAAAGTAACATTCAGGAGAGGGGCAGAACAGAAAACAAGCTAGATACAGCTATACTTGTGCAAGCACACCTAAACGCTAGAAGTGTCCAGTGTTTAGGCATTAATGCATTCCAAAGGCCCGAATACCTTAGTGCTCAAACGCTTGATGTGCCTAAATGCATTTAAATGCATGTACAATACGCGGATTTTACTACTTTTTTTAGGCAGCTTTTCTCCTGCCAAGAAAAAAAGGCATTCAGAGGAGCTAAACAAGACGCCCTGTGTGCATGAGGCCTTAATTGTTGTAAAATCAGGCTGTAACAAATGTGATCAACGTAAAGCAAAATATCAACTTTCTGAACATGTTACACCCTTATTTAGGGTGTAACTTGCAACGCGTTGAACATAAACGCCCTCTCCCCCTGATTCCCTCACTCCCTGAGACAGTGTGTGGGGGATCCTTCCTGCTCTCAAGTAACTGCCTGCCCATATTGGAGGTAAGGGGGAGACAGCTATCCTGACCATCTGCAGGAGCCTGGCATTGCACCTGTGATCTACTGATATATGTGCTGATCTTTGAGCTATAATGCATGTCATTACTTCTATCATCTATTTAACCTTTATTAGCATATAAGATTTAGGGGTGTATTTGTAAAAAAATAAAAATGCAGGATTAGGGTCACAAGCAGGCTTCACAAATGTCTCTGGAATACTATTGTTTCCTATGACTGTCAGCTTTATGTAGTGCCCAAAATGCAATATATTATCTGATTGACGCATTTCAAAAAAATATACCACATTTAGGCCACTAGATGGAGCTGATGATCATGGGATGTCCTAGTATTGTGAAAAATACAGGGAAAATTCTTGAAGAATGAACAAATGCTTGTGATGTTTGTTCAATGAATGTTTTATAAACAGACTCCTTAGCGCTGGTTCACATTGCAGCGACGCTACTTCGGGTGGTGACCTCCGAGGTCGCGGTGCGAGCAGCGCGCCGCGACCTCGGAGCGGCCGCCACTGACTTCATAACATTGAAGTCTATGGCGGTCGCCTCCGGGTCGCCCCAAAGAAGCTCCGGACCCTTTTTCTAGGTCGGAGCGACTTGTGTCGCTCCTATTAGAACGGGTCGGCAGCTTCCCTATGGGAGGCGACCTGCGGCGACCTGTGAGGCGACCAGGTCGCCTCACAGGTCGCCCTAGTGTGAACCGGCACTTAGAGCTGGTTCCCACTACCGCGACCAGAAAGTCGCCCCACGAGGCTACGTACATAGCTTGGCGTTGCTAATTACAGGCGTTTTTTAGGCTTTTCAGGCGTTTTTTCAGACGCTTTACAGGCGTTTTTGTGCAGACGTTTTTAGGTTGACTAGTGACCAATGGAAAAAAATAAAAACGCCTGTAATCTGCCCAAAAAGAAGCTCATGTACTTTTTTGGGCGTTGGGCGTTTTGCTTAAAACGTCAAAACGCTCAGCTGTGAACAGGGGCCATTGAAATGAATAGGATTTTTCTTGTTGGGCATTTTTTGAGCTGATCCTACAGCAGAAAAACTCCCCAAAAACGCCCAAAACGCCTACATGTGAACTTAGCCTGAAGGAGTGACATTTTAGAGCGACTTTGAAGAGACTTAAACGATAGTCGACTTTGTCTGTGGGGAATGCCTGGGTAATCTTTTTCTTATTCCTGGAAAGTCTGATAACAAGTCGCTTAAAAATAGATAAGGACCTGACTTAGAGGCGCTCCCATTGAAGTCTATGTGCACAAGTCGGATAGAGGTTGCCTTGGAGTAGTACAGGAACCTTTTCTGAAGTCGGAGCGACTTCAGTAGTGCATATTAAGACGGCTCTCATTCATTTACATTTAATTTGTAATGACAAGCGACTTGGGGCGACTTGAGGTCGCACAAGTCGTGTCCCAAGTCGAAGTAGTGTGAACCGGGTCTTAGTGTGACGTTTACCAAACATTTATTGCTGGTGGATTCTCCTGGTGCATGCGTTTTAGATTACTTGGTCTGATTAAACCACCTGCGATTGTTTGGTAAATGTCCCATTCAGTACTTTAAAATATGCCCCTTTGTCCAATTCTCATGGATATACCCAGGGCTGCTGATAGGGGGGGACCACCAGCCCTCTTGTAGGGGGCCCGAGCACACATGGGGGCCCACACAGAGAGGGGGATTCATGATGGACAACAAATACAGAAATCTTCCTCCAGCACCTGAATCTGATCTGTCCCTCTCCCTGCTATCAGCTTTTATCTGCTGAGAAAGAGACAGTTGTCCCTCACTAATCCCCTCCCTGTGTGGGCCCCCTGATCCCCCTCCCCCTCCCTTGGGTGGGCCCCCTAATCCCCCTCCCTTGGGTGGGCCCCCCTCCCAGCACTTATCTCTGCTCAGTAGTTTATTTGTAGTAAGTAACTTTGTTTCTCTCTCTCTGTCTCTCTGATCACTGAGCTCCAACTTGCCCAGCCTGTATATTTTTCTCATCTCATCTATTTTATTTAACATAGTTTTTTTTTTTAGATTTAGCAGGAATTATGTGAGTTATGTTATATTTGTGTCTGATAATAGTGATTTTGTTGTAATTTTAGCTAAATATATCTTTAATATTTTCTTGGGAGGGGCCCTGCTAGGTAGTCTGTATGGGGCCCCGCGATTTCTAACAGCAGCCCTGGATATACCAGCCTTTAGTAAAAGTGAACCCATTTTTGGGTTTTTATACATTGTAAACTGTGAAGTTTTATTTTTGATTTTATCAACTTTGAGCCATGTTTATTTCCTTTTTTTCCTTACTTCTTTATTATTTGGATAGACATTTAGCACACTAAATCATTTGGATTATAAGGTTGGTTGGATAAGGTTGGAAGTTGGAATATCTTACATCGTCAGCAGCACCTAGTGGCCATAAATACCTAAATCAGAAAAAAAGGAAAATCAGGAAGAAAAAGTATTGTGACCACTAGATGGTGCTGACGATATAGGAATCAAACATAGCAGAGATTGAACAGCAATTTTTGCCCCGATTATGCGAATGTTTGTCATATTCGCAAAGCAAATGTTTTTTACACAAACCCCTAAATCTTGTACATAGGTTTGGATGCACTTTTGGTAGATACATTTGAATGCCATCTGAACAATATTCAACAAATACACATTTTTAAAGTATTTAAGGTTCCAAATGGTTGCCTGCAAAATGCTCAAAATAAGAAGTTATTCAGCTGGCAGTTCCTACAATCATTTTTATCAGTCCAAGCGTTTGCTTTTCAGGGGACTATAGGCCACTTCTCACCCAGGGCTCAATGATACAGTAAGGTATCGACCGTTCTTGCATCAGGAGGGTGTTTTCTATAAATATTTTTTGTTCTATAGAAATACCTTTTGAATTATTTCATCTCCTCTGCTCCTCTGTAATACCCCTACAGAAAGGCATAGTCCTTAAACGCGTCAGGTTCTTTGGCGAATCAACTTATATTCTTTGTGATCACACACTCAATTGGCTGTGGGAAACATGTTTCTAGACATGTATATGTATACACTTTTTTTATATACCAATAAAACATTTGATTTTATACTAATATTGATGTTTGAGCTGCCATTTTAAAGCCCCCCCCCCCCCCCCCCCACACACACACACGGAATTAACAAAGCAGATCATCTGGATTAAAGTATCACTATTGATTGACATTGTTGTACCCTCTAGAATCTTACAAGAAGCATAATGATGCACTGTGACTTTTCGGTCGCCCCCCCTTGGGGGGGTATGGGTGCAGATGGAAAGGAGTCTTCCACCCCTCCCATCCCTCTATTCCCCCTATGATTCTAATGTCCCCCAAACTCCTTGTCCCCTCTTTTCTCTTCCATATTTGGTCCTCTCTTCTTTCTTAACCCACTTGTACAAGGAGCAAGAGAGGTCCCTTGCTGTTTTTGTTACGTTTAGTACATTAAACTTGGGATAATAATTATTTTTTTGATGTAGTCCATGTTTATTGTAAGATTCTAGAGGGTACAACAATATCAATCAATAGTGATACTTTAATCCAGATAATCCGCTTTGTTAATTCTGCTCTTTACTATTGGGCCTGTACAAGCTGCCTGGTCTGTCAGTTGTGTTCCGTTAGATATTGTATTGTAACACTGACTGAAAATGTGTACCTGTATTGTAATTGCACAATGTACTAAAAAAAAAAAAAAATGTATATATATATATGTATATATATATATATATATATATATATATATATATATATGTGTATGTGTATGTGTGTTTAATCAGAAAACTTCCAGAGGCTCATTTCAATGGAGTGCTAGTTTTTTCACACACAAGATGACCGAATACGGTACTCGGTCAACTGGAAGCAACTAGTCTAGTCGATACATATGGAGATCTTGTGATATTATGAGACCAGTCATCTGAAGGTTGTTGGCTTAGTAGGTGAAAATCTAGGATCCAATTTGTGACAGGTACTGTACTTGTGAAAAGGTATGATAGCCCATGGGAATTGTAAAAAAAAAAAATAGGGAAAGCAAAAAGTGTTTTGATCTAAGTAGGTAGAGGAAATATAGAAGGAAAGAGAGAAAAAGGAGGGGTAGAAGGTGAAGGGAAACGGGAGAGAGCAGGACGATGTGAGTATCAAAGTGGACCTTTGGTGTAAAGATTTCATATAAAATGGTTCCAGCATGCAACCACATAGGGGAAACCTTAAATTGTCTAAACTGAACCTCTTACCTGTTCTGTAAGGCTGAGTAAGTGTGACCATATTGCCCTACTATCCAGATTCTTTTGGAGCAGATATTTTCTGCAAGTCTGAAAACCAACAAAATATTTGAATATTGAAATATTAAATGTAACTGCATTAAAAAAGTACACTTATGTATATCAGCTGCAGTAACAGGACTATCATTTTCTCATCAATATGCGGGGAAAATACAGAGTGAAGTAAATTATTAGACACATGAAAGTATTTTTATAATTATTGGGCTTCTGCCTAAGCATATATATTAAATGTACATGAATAGATCACAAGGCAAATGGCCTTGGATGGCCTAAAGTGCAGTGTGGAGGGGGTGGTGTGCATGTTGCACCCAGACCGTGGTGGGGTTTCAGATAAAAGGCTCCAGACGGAGGCAGACACTTAAAGAGTTATTCCACTTCCATGAAGAAAAAGTTATAGAAAAAACAAACAATATAGCATATACAATTGCTACACAAGCCATGTTATAATGTATTATTATTTAAAATGACCTTTCCTTTTCAAATAGGCAATGGCACAATGGCAATGTGGAGACGTTCTGTACACAGTTGTGAACAGAACACCTCCAAAAAATGTAATTATTTGTGGGACTGGCTCACTGAAATTCCCAGAAGTCTACACTTAAGGTTTGTACACACTATAAGAAAATCAGGCGAGAATATTTGTCCAAAGAACTTTCTTACAATTTTCGTATAGTGTGTACACAACTTTCAACAGCCGATTCTGACTTTTCCGACGAAAATTCCCGAAGGAAAAAATGTTTTCTTGTATGGGAGAAGAACTAACAATTTTCGTTTAATGTGTACCTTTCCCGTATGATTTTTTACAAGAAAACTCAGAAGAGAAAGACTGATCAGAAACAAGCAAACAAAAAAAGCCTTTGTTGTACGAGAATTTTCATTTTTCGTTCACTGGTTTCGATTTGCTGTGAAACTACGAGGAGAATCGGATGATCGTTCACCCGATTTTCTTATAGTGTGTACCCCACTTAAGATAAAAGTAAGATTTTAGACATTTGAAATGCAAGCTTTGGTGCGATACCCCCCCAAGGGTTAACCACTTCTAAAAAGGGAAGCCGACACTGCAGCTTTTCTCATTAGAACTCAGAAAGTGCATCAGCAGATAAATACTAAACTAGACCTTTCCATTTAGAATGAGTATGCAATCAATCAGTCTGGTGAAATAAAGTGGAGATTGCTCATTAAGCACCTTTATTCAGGTACCTATGCAAAAAACCCCAAGCCAAGTGAAGACCAGAGAACACCACCACCCTATCCCTGGCCAGACTACAACGCTTTAATGAGATAGAATCCCCTTTCCTGCCTATGTCTGGCCACAGACGGGTGTTTCCTGCTGAATCAGCCGAAATTCAAACTGAGCACGGCTCAAGCAAGACCCACCTAGCTTAACAAAAGTTGAGTGGAAAATAATCACACAAACAGTAATCAGATGCAGTCACTGTACAGCAGCTTCACTGTAGTCAGGCAGTTGTGGGTGTTGTGGCTGATCAGTACGATGGTGCTGCCAAACAGTGACTGCATTGGATAAGATGAAGTAACAGTTTTGATCAGTTAAATTTCCACCCAGCTCAGTCAATTTTAAATTGAGCTGTGTCAAACTGGGTGGTGCCTGCAGGGCCACACTAGGCTCAATTGATTTTTCTGATTCGGGAGCAAATGGATGAAAAATGAGCCATCTATGGCCAGCCTTATGCTGGCCATACAGGCACGGAATTTCAGCCGTTTGCAGACTGAACGATAATTCATCATTCAAAAGCAAATTGTCCACTAACTGATAGAATAAACACGTTTATATGATCGTTTCCATGTTCGTAGTGATCAATCGAAAAAATAAAAACATATAGGACAGAATATTTTTTTTATTCCGATTATAACATACACGTATACACTTTAGTTGTAACGGTAAAAGTTTTTGCTTCAGATCGACATTAGCAGGGCCCATGGTCGAAATTGTCGGTAAAGTTGGGTTCACTAATAGCATGAATGTTGAATAATCTTTCTGAAAACAACCAGTTTTGGCCGAAATTCTGTGCGTGTATGGCCAGCATTAGGCAGGAAGGGGGATTCTAGCTCATTAAACCTCTGTAGTCTGGCCAGAGAAAGAGTAGGTGGTTCTCTGGCCACCACTCAACTTTGGGTTTTTGCACAAGTACCTGAGGAAAAGCCTGTTGGACCCGGCAAAGGAAATTTCCACACAAGACTGAATGGCTGTGTAAACCAAAAAAAAAAACAATTTTGGAAGCTGGGATTCTGTACTGCATTTGATGTATCCCATAAGGGATAGGACTGGTAAGAATATTGAAGAATAAACTTAAATAATAAAGGGAAGTAACAAACAGTTTTTTTAGGAGGCCCTACCAGCATTTTTCTGTTTTTAAACTATGCTTTGACTGTGATGCGAAGATCCTAGCCTACTTCTCTTGCAATATCGGATACTAATCTCTTACTATCAATATAATTAGAATTGCAAGGTCTGGCTCTAACAGCAACTGTTTTTTTTATGCATTTTTTATTTTCAACTTTTTCTCTTTTTTTTCTGCTATTGACCTACCATAGATTAGACATATTCTGCTTTTTAAAATGTTTGTAATTGGCAATCCTGGAATCCTTGAGCCTACCTATCACCGATAGCCTTTGCATAAAGTCCACATTTGCCTTGTGTTACTTTGGTCAATAATGGTAGTGATTTCTATTACTTCTGATACAGCCTGTGAGCATTCACAGGCTAGATACTAATGGAAGCTAATATGTAATATGTTTCTGTCAGTCTAGAGCAGTGTTTTTCAACCTTTTTTCACCCAAGGCACACTTTAAAATCTAGTGCATTACCCGTTGGTCAATTTGCAAATTGTTTAATAAAAAATGCCAAATGCATACTCACAGACGTAGAGATAAAAACATGTTATAAGAATCCACCATGTGTGAACTGGGACACGTCCTTCAGTCAGGACCGCTAACGCGTTTCGGGGGTCAGGCCCCCTTCCTCAGAGCTGCTGAGGGGGCCTGACCCCCGAAACGCGTTAGCGGTCCTGACTGAAGGACGTGTCCCAGTTCACACATGGTGGATTCTTAGAACATGTTTTTATCTCTACGTCTGTGAGTATGCATTTGGCATTTTTTATTAAACAATTTGCAAATTGACCACGGGTAATGCACTAGGTGTTTGCGCCTCCTCTTTCTTTCTTTTCTATGTACCCGTATTGGAGTTCCCTGCCTGAGGAGAGCAGCACGCCAGTCTTCCCATTCGGAGTGAGCGCTGGGCTGAATTTTTACACTTTAAAATCTGGAAGAATCTCAAGGCACACCAACCAAAAATGCAGCCTGGACTGGACGGAACAACATGACGTCGCTCTGGCCCTCCAAGGCCATAGAGGCTATTAAAGAGGATATACTTTAATCGCCACCTGGGACTAGCCGGTTGCACTATTGGATTGCTTCTCGGGTGAGCCGGTGGGAGGGGGGTACATCCTCTCCTGCTGCTTCTGAAAGCATTCCAGTGGCTCATGTGCTGCTTGGAATCCTTTCATTAGAAAGCCAGCCGTGGGCTGTAAAAAACAATACTGAGGTTATGGCTGATATCTTCAGCCATAACCCCAATAAACCATTTCAGAGCCGGAACGTATATTTAACTATGACTCGCTGCAGTGCAGGTGTAGCGCAGGGTACCTGCACTTTTCATGTGCGTTACCTGCCGTTTCTCATCAACTTCTATTATGTCCTACATTTTCTGAAAGCACACCAAAAATGAGGGACATAATAGAAGTCTATAGGAAACTGCAGGTAATGCACATGAAAACCGCGGGTACCCTGCGCTACACTTGCACTGCGGCCAAACTGCAGCAGAGCAATGTGCAAGCGGAAGACAAAATAAAAAGAAGTGCAGTTACCATTAAAGAAATATAGTTACTATTACCAATAATAATAATAACCAACATATCTTATGTATATTTATATTGCATTAAAAAAAAAAAAAACACAATCACTATGCCTGCAATTATACCTAAAACAAAAACATGCAGGTAAATTACAGGTACAATTGCTGTACCTCATGGAGCTCATATGCAGCCACTGAAAAGCCTCCTCCCTGTTCTTCCTCCTCTCCTCATGCTCTGCTTCACCTCCCCTCGGGGAAAAGCGCGCCAGCCAGCGTCTCCTGGGACCTGCGTCTCGCACATCCCAGAAAGCTGTGCATACGCTTGACCCGCCCCTAGCAACCGATGACCTCATTGGTTGGCAAGATGCGATCGGACAGCCCGCACAGCTTCCCAAATGCCTGTGGCAGCAGGAAGTGAGCTTTAGACAGGGGACCAGAACCACTGTAACAACAAGGCTTAACTGAGTGGCCAACACAGTTTGTAGATCAGATGGGGTAATTTTGCCACGGCACACCTGGGGACTCTTCCCGGCACACCAGTGTGCCGCGGCACACAGGTTGAAAAACGCTGGTCTAGAGCTTGAGAAGGAAGGCACATTTCTAAACCCCCAAAATAGAGGACACTATAGTCTTAAAAAAAGAGCTTAATAAAATATCCTCAGGAATGGATAAGCGGGAGGTAAGTGTAATGCAATTACATTGACCTCTGTGCCTTTCATGCCAAGATAATGCTCCCAGAAGTCTGTGCTGGGAACGGAGCAATAACATTGGCTTAAAGTGTGCCTTCCAGTTTCACTCCCTGCTACTTTTTAAAGCTTATCAAAATAAACACAAAAATCAGCAAAAGGGACATGACTTCTTATCTATGAATGAAACGTGATCTCTAAATGGAGGACAGATAGATGATTGAATGGTCCAGCTCCTCCTTTCAGGAAGATTGTGTTTCATTTATATAAGCTGTAATATCTCTGTTCCCTCAGTTCTATGAACCCCTACTGGACCAGAAGATTACAGCGGTGGGGTAGTCACAATGGAGGAGGATTTCAAGGAAAAGAGCCAGCAGCACAATAACACAGTGCATTAAAGCAAGTCGTGTCCCTTTTGCCGATTGTTGGGTTTTTATTTTGATCACACTTATGCTTTAAATGGAGTTCATTAGAGCAAACAGCAGCCCAAAAGACCACTAGTGCAAATACTGAAAAAGAAAATATTGGGGGTTGAAGTAGAAAGTACACAGACCAGACAGTTGAGCAACAGTCTTACTGCATTCTAAGGACAGATTAAGAGAGCATAGAACAAAGATAAGTGTAATTATAACATTATACTTCCCTCCTACCTTCCTCTCCAGAGATAATTGCAGGAGTTCTCCTTTAAACTGGTTGTAAAGGCTAAAGGTTTTTTACCTTAATGCATTTTCTGCAAAGTTCATGTTTGCCCGATCTCAATCTAGCACTATGATGACAGGACTTCGTAAGAGCAATGAGAACCATTGGCTCCTGCGGCTGTCAATCATATTCTGTGACAAGGGAGCAGGAGGCAAGGGCCAAGCTGCACTGTGTGTGTCCAGAAAAAACACATGCATCACATGCAGCAGATGTGTGTTTCAATGAAAACGCACACACACACTGCACGCCTGTCCTTTTAGCAAGTTCTTGCAATAGGGGCAGACATAGAAGGGAAGGAGCCAAGATTGTGTTGCCTTATGAGGAGTTTATGTGTAATCTCCATTAGAGTGTAGCCTGATGAGGAGTTATGTATAAATCTCCATTAGTGACTGTATATAGATTGGTGTAAATATATATAATGTACGAGATATTAAGTATTGATTTCAACGGATAAGTATGTTTGAAATGCATGCCAGGGCTACCTGGGAGGGGTCTGCTATTTACACTGATAAACAAACTGTAGTACAGCCCCGTAATTATGTTTCTTTTCCCCAGACATTACGGGGCCAGAAAATAATTGATAATCGTCCATGACAGGGCATTCCTTTATCTCGCCCACTACTTTAGAGATATGTAATGAAGGTAGTTGTCTGTCCAAGGATGGACAATTTGGCCCAGGAGATGACCTAGCATGATTAATCCCCCCCAGAGAGGTGGGCTATCGAGAGGCTGGGTTATGCTAAATATAGGGGATGGGGGAAAATTGTCCAATCCCTCAATAGGATACGCCCACAGGGAGGAGAAGGGCAAGATTGCTACACCAATCAGAATGGCTGATATATATATATATATATATATATATATATATATATATATATATATGTAACCCTTTCAATAAATGTGTATAGTGGGTTGAACTACCTCTTTTGTGTAAAGATCTCTCAGGATCTAGACGTGTATAGGTGCATGCTACTACAATGATTGGGGTGTATGCACATTTACACATAATAAAAGGCAACAATTGCCAGCAGGTGAGCCCAGAAGAGGAGGTTTGGGGCAGCTCTGTGCAAAAGCATTGCACAGAGCAGGTAAGTATAACACGTTTTTTTTTTTTTAAAAAACCTACACTATTGTTAGCTTCTATTTTTGTACCAGTTGACAAGCCCCTTTTTCATAGTTACACCTACTGTAATGCATTCTAACATTTCCTGTAACATCTTTAATCACTTTGCAGAAGCTTTTCTGTGATGTTCAATAACCTTTGTATATTTGACACAAATACAAATATTGAAGAGGAAAAAAAAAAAAAAAAAAAACACAAGAATTTACATATCACATTAAGATTCCCCATATGCAGAGAAACCCAAAAATAATTATTTTGAGTGTTAGCTCAAAAACCTAAATACTAGAAGGATTGGTACATCTTTAAAAGTATAGAGAAAAGATCAAAGAAATCTGTTGGTGAAGTAGAAATCCCATATAGATGTATAGTAAGGGGGGAAAATTAGCCAAAAGGAACCAAAAAGCATTCTGCTGGAGAAAATGCAAAGCATGGCCTTGACTTCTTAAAAGAGACCAGCATATAACTTCCTCAAAGTCCAAGCACAAGGGCAGCAAGCGGTTTCCTTTACTTGACACGAGTTGCCCTGCAGATGCCACGTCTACTCCTTCAAGCCTTTGTAACCTGTAATTGAATGCACACATATCTGCGTGCAATTACCTGAAAGGCTTCTTCTAATCCTGGTCTCTCGTCAGAGTCTTTCTTTGCCATCTGCAGTAGAAACCGTTTGAGTTTTTTCGGCAGCGCTAGCTTGTGATTAGCAGGGAAATTGAACTTTGCCGCTGACCATAAAATAGCTGCAATCCCGTAAACGCAAGCCTGTAAAAGTAAAATGTGCACATATTAAATCTGTGGAGGGCTGAAATAGAGAAGAGATAAAAATGAAAAAAATAAACATTACCAGGAAGGAAAAATAATGAAAGTGGATTAAAACAATACCAAAGAAGATGCAGAATTAACCAAGGCTTAACCCGAAGAGCTCAACAACCAATTTATTAGCAAACTAAGACCGTCTCCATTTAATATTTCACTGCAGCATGCTATAGTGGAGGATACCTACCTTTTATATGCCGTTCGGGATTAAAGAAGACCTCCAATTTGCATTTGTGCATCATTTAAAGTGTAACTAAACTTTCGTGGGCAAAAAAAATAGAAAACGAAGAAAAAATAGCGTATACAATTACGACAAGTCATTTTGTAATTGAGTGTTATTATAAATTACCTTTCCTTTTCATTCAGCAGCTCTGTGATTTTCTGTAAAATGCAATGCAAAATGGCTACCTGGAGGTGTTCTGTACACATTCTGTGTACAGAACGCCCCCCAGAAACATAATTTCCTGCTTGTATGATCACAGAAATCTGCCCTAAAATACAAGTCAGATTTCAGGCATTCTCTGCAACAAAAATTTAATTTAATTTAAAAAAAAGAGCTACACTCTAACTCTAAACTGGTAACCGTTAAATAAATTTAAAGCATCGCCTATTGAGATCTCTAATGACCGTAGTTTGTCGCCATCCCACGGGGGGGCGCAATTTTAAACCGTAACATGTTGAGTATCTATTTACTCGGCGTGACATCATCTTTCACAATATACAAAAAAATGGGCTAACTTTAATGTTTAGTATTTTTTAAATGCAGTGAAATGTGATTTTTCAAAATTTTTCCAAAAAAATGGCGTTTTAAAGACCGCTGCGCAAATACCGCGTGACAAAAAATATTGCAATGACCGCCATTTTATTCTCCAGAGTCTTTGCTAAAAAAATATATATAATGTTTGGGGGTTCTAAGTAGTTTTCTAGGAAAAAATACTGGTTTTAACTTGTAAACAAAAAGTGTCCGAAATAGGCCTGGTGGGTAAGTGGTTAAAGAAAAGTTGCACTGAGTTAATATGTAAAGGCTGTCATTGCTGATCTCATTTCTATACCTGACCCAGAACAATGGTACAGCTCATAAATTCTGGCTTTATGCTGACTTTTTAATCTGCTTGCTTAACCACTTCAGCCCCGGAAGATTTAACTCCTTAATGACCAGGTCATTTTTTGCGAGACAGCACTGCGTTACTTTAACTGACAATTGCGCAGTCGCACAACGCTGTACCCAAATAAAATGTATGTGTTTTTTTCCCCCCACAAATAGAGCTTTGTTTTGGTGGTATTTGATCACATCTGCAGTTTTTATTATTTGCGATATAATAAAAGAAAGTAGTGACATTTAAAAAAAAAAATATATACATTTTTTACTTTCTGCTATGAAATGTATCCAATAAAAAAAAATGTAAAAAGTCAAATTTCTTCATCAATTTAGGCCATTATGCACTCTGGTACATATATTCGGTAAAAAAATCCCAATAAGTGTATATTAATTGGTTTGCGCAAAAGTTATAGCGTCCACAAACTATGGGATATATTTATGGTTTTTTTTTTTTTTTTTTACTAGTAATGGTGGCGACAAGCGATTTTTACCGGGACTGCAACATTGCAACGGACAAATATGACACTGTCACTTTTTTGTGACCAGCGACACCAATAGAGTGATCAGTGTTAAAAAAAATGCACTGTCACTGTATACATACCACTGGCAGGGAAGGGGTTAACACCAGGGCAATCAAAGGATTAAGTGTGCTCCTGGGGAGTGCTTGCTAACTGTGTGGTGGGAAATGAATGCACTAGAGCAGGCATGTCCAACCTGCGGCCCGGAACTGCAGGCAATGCGGCCGCCGGCCGAATAGCTTAAAAAAAATTAAGCAACAGCATACCAGTCAGTGTTGTTGCGGCGCCAGCTGGGAATGTACAAAGTACTTGGCACACTGGTATATGTCTCACTGTCAGTGCACCGAGTCCTACGATGCTGCTGGCTGGGGAGTGGCCGAGTGGGACAGCGCTAACGGCATTGGTTTGGAGCAGCCTTGTTGGGCGGGCTGTGGGCATGGCTCGTGGGGCGGAGCACATGGGTTAGAGGGCGGAGCAGATTTCCAGGCTGAAGGACAGGTCGGTCACACACAGTGACAGGCATGCAGCATACTACCAGTGCTGCAAGAAGGCTTGGGCACACCACTTTGCCAGCTGGCGAGTTCAAATAAATCTAGGTAGAAATGTGAGTGGCTGGCTTAATTTATTGCTCTTTTTAACGTATGGTCAATTTTAGAAGAATATCCTGCGCTACGGATCTATATTAAATATTAAATGTATAGCGTATACATCTGGCTGCTGCCCTCACTATGAACAACCACCTGTTGGTGGTGTCCCTATAGATGTGTAAAAGTGCTGATGTGAAAGTGAGTGGTGGCGCTGCCTAGATTAATAAATAAATAAAACTAGTGATATAAAGTAAAAAATAAAAATGTACATGGAATCCTTGATAGGTTTGCCTTGGGTGATATTCAAACCATATATTAGTAGTAATAAACCTGTCCAAATTTGTCAATGAACTAGGTAAAATATATAATGAAAATGATGTGTAATAAAAATTGTATGTAATAGAAAATAAGTGAAAAAAACCTGTGCCAATTAAATCAATGAGCTGATTGCGATAATTGCCAATAAATTATAACGTATAATTCATACAAATAAAATATGATATGCATGCTATTCACATCGGAAAACTAAAGTGACCAAGTGCTATATATTGATCATCTCAAATAAATGCAATGTGCAGAAAAAAAGTGCAAAAATCCATAAACTTTATTTTTTATTTTATTTTATATGATTACATAGGTAGATTTTAAAGGATTGAGGCAGAATATCAACCAAAAATCCAAAAAACACATGATACAAATGTAATAAATTGATATGCAGCTCAGTGAGTAAAATAAGTATTTGATCCCCTGCCAACCAACAATAATTCTGGTTTTCACAGACTGGCAACAGTAGTGCTCATGCGGTACACAGATTAGCCCTGTCAATTTAAGAAGGTACTCCCAACGAAAACTCGTTATGTGAAAAAAAGACCCCTGTCCACAGATTCTCTTTCTTCCATTAAAACCTTACCATCATGGGCAAGACCAAAAGAGCTGTCAAAGAATGTAAGGGACAAGATTGTAGACCTGCACAAGGCTGAAATGGGCTACAAGTCCATCAGGAAGAAGCTTTCTATGAAGGAGACAATTGTTGGAGCGATTATTCGCAAAAGGAAGAAATACAAAATAAGCATCAGTTGCCCTAGGTCTGGAGCTCCATGCAAGATTTTGCCTCATAGGGTAAGGATGATCATGAGAAAAGTAAGGGATCAGCCCAGAACTACATGGGAGGAGCTTGTGAATGATCTCAAGGCAGTTGGGACCACAGTTACCAAACAAGCCATTGGTAACACAATATGCCACCATGAATTTAAATATTACAGCGCCTGCAAGGTCCCCCTCCTCAAGAGGGCACATGTACAGCCCTATCTGAAGTTTGCCAATGGACATCTAAAGGATTCAGAAAAGGATTGGGAGAAATGCTGTGGTCAGATAAGACCAAAATTTAGCTCTTTGTCATTAACTCAACTCGCTGCGTTTGGAGAAAGAAAATTGCTGATTATGCCCTTAAGAACACCATTCCTATAGTCAAGCATGAAGGTAGAAACATTATGCTTCAAGGCTGTTTCTCTGCTAAAGGTACAGGCCAACTTTGCCTTATTGAGGGACCAATGGACGGGGCCATGCATTGTAAAATACACTGAAGATGGGTCATGAATGGGTCTTGCAGCACGACAATGACCCAAAACATACCGCCAAGGCAACAAAGGAGTGGCTCAAGAAGAAGCACATTAAGGTCATGGAGTGTCCTAGCCAGTCTCCAGACCTTAATCCTATAGAAAATTTTTGGAGGCAGCTGATATTTTGAGTTGCCAAGCGACAGCCAAGAAACCATAAAGTAGATGTAAACCCTCACATATACCCAGTTAAGTTAACAGCCTCAGGTGATACACAGAGATATAACAATTCTCCCTATTTATTTGTGTATCTGCTGTCTTTGGCTTTCTACACGGTTTAGAAAGTGAGCATTGTGTTCGAATTGTTTCTTCCTGTTCCAGCACTGGGTGTTGAATCTTGGCATACACTGTGTGACAGCTGATTGAAGGAAAACTCGTCAGAACTTATCATGTTGAAAAAAGAGGAACGGAGCAGCAGAAAGACACGAGACTTAGGGTTTTGGAGAGAGATAAGTAAACACTACAGATATATGTGTACGTCAAATTTCATGAATGTTGTTTACATCCACTTAAAAGATTTATATCTGTAAAGAAGCGTGGATAAAATTCCCTCCTCGGATGTGTGTTAACCTGGTCACCAACTGCTAGAAACGTCTTACCTCTGTGCTTGCCAACAAGGGTTTCTCCACCAAGTACTGAGTCATGTTTTGTTGGCGTTTAAATAGTTATTTTACTTAATTAACTGCAACTCAATTTCTAACATTTGTTTTATGTGGTTTTTTTGCAAACTTATAAAATATGCAGGGGATCAAATAATTATTTTCCCCACTGTATATGGATGAAATGAGGCGTCATTTAGACACTTCAGGGCTCATACAGGCACAGACACCAGGATGCATTTTTTGGGGGATTTTCCGATTAACAATATCTGCGCCTACATTAACCTCTGAAAAAAATGAATGACAGGCCTGTTCATCCATAACAATTAGTGGACACTCATATCGGTTTTACTGCCCCTTATTCGCTGTAAGAGGTCAGAGCTAAAACCAGCCCCTGGAAACACAGCTCCCTGCCTCATGCTAATGAAGACTTAATCTGTCAGCATGTGTGGAGCAAAAGTGCTACTAATTTGTATAGTATCAAAGCCAGAAAACACAGCAACGTTATAATATGCAATTATACAATATCTAGAGATTTTTCTTTCAGAGCAGTATATATATATATATATATATATATATATATATATATATATATATACACATACACACATATATATATATATATATATATATATATATATATATATATATATATATATATATACACACATACATACATACATACATACATACATACATATATATATATATATATATATATATATATATATATATATATATATACACACACACACACACACACACACACACACACAGGTCCTTTTAAAAAAATTAGCATATTGGGATAAAGTTCATTATTTTCTGTAATGTACTGATAAACATTAGACTTTCATATATTTTAGATTCATTACACACAACTGAAGTAGTGCAAGCCTTTTATTGTTTTTAATATTGATGATTTTGGCATACAGGCCATGAAAACCCAAAATTCCTATCTCAAAAAATTAGCATATTTCATCCGACCAATAAAAGAAAAGTGTTTTTAATACAAAAAAAGTCAACCTCCAAATAATTATGTTCAGTTATGCACTCAATACTTGGTCGGGAATCCTTTTGCAGAAATGACTGCTTCAATGCAGCGTGGCATGGAGGCAATCAGCCTGTGGCACTGCTGAGGTGTTATGGAGGCCCAGGATGCTTCGATAGCGGCCTTGAGCTCATCCAGAGTGTTGGGTCTTGCGTCTCTCAACTTTCTCTTCACAACATCCCACAGATTCTCTATGGGGTTCAGGTCAGGAGAGTTGGCAGGCCAATTGAGCACAGTAATACCATGGTCAGTAAAGCATTTACCAGTGGTTTTGGCACTGTGAGCAGGTGCCAGGTCGTGCTGAAAAATGAAATCTTCATCTCCATAAAGCTTTTCAGCAGATGGAAGCATGAAGTGCTCCAAAATCTCCTGATAGCTAGCTGCATTGACCCTGCCCTTGATAAAACAGTGGACCAACACCAGCAGCTGACATGGCACCCCAGACCATCACTGACTGTGGGTACTTGACACTGGACTTCAGGCATTTTGGCATTTCCCTCTCCCCAGTCTTCCTCCAGACTCTGGCACCTTGATTTCCGAATGACATGCAAAATTTGCTTTCATCCGAAAAAAGTACTTTGGACTACTGAGCAACAGTCCAGTGCTGCTTCTCTGTAGCCCAGGTCAGGCGCTTCTGCCGCTGTTTCTGGTTCAAAAGTGGCTTGACCTGGGGAATGCGGCACCTGTAGCCCATTTCCTGCACACGCCTGTACACGGTGGCTCTAGATGTTTCTACTCCAGACTCAGTCCACTGCTTCCGCAGGTCCCCCAAGGTCTGGAATCGGTCCTTCTCCACAATCTTCCTCAGGGTCCGGTCACCTCTTCTCGTTGTGCAGCGTTTTCTGCCACACTTTTTCCTTCCCACAGACTTCCCACTGAGGTGCCTTGATACAGCACTCTGGGAACAGCCTATTCGTTCAGAAATTTCTTTCTGTGTCTTACCCTCTTGCTTGAGGGTGTCAATGATGGCCTTCTGGACAGCAGTCAGGTCGGCAGTCTTACCCATGATTGCGGTTTTGAGTAATGAACCAGGCTGGGAGTTTTTAAAAGCCTCAGGAATCTTTTGCAGGTGTTTAGAGTTAATTAGTTGATTCAGATGATTAGGTTAATAGCTTGTTTAGAGAACCTTTTCATGATATGCTAATTTTTTTAGATAGAAATTTTGGGTTTTCATGAGCTGTATGCCAAAATCATCAATATTAAAAACAATATAAGGCTTGCACTACTTCAGTTGTGTGTAATGAATCTAAAATATATGAAAGCCTAATGTTTATCAGTACATTACAGAAAATAAATGAACTTTATCACAATATGCTAATTTTTTGAAAAGGACCTGTATATATACACACACACATACATACATATATATATACACACACACACACACACACACACACAGTGCCTTGCGAAAGTATTCGGCCCCCTTGAACTTTTCGACCTTTTGCCACATTTCAGGTTTCAAACATAAAGATATAAAACTGTAATTTTTTGTGAAGAATCAACAACAAGTGGGACACAATCATGAAGTGGAACTAAATTTAGTGGATATTTCAAACTTTGTTAACAAATAAAAAACTGAAAAATTGGGCGTGCAAAATTATTCAGCCCCTTTACTTTCAGCAAACTCTCTCCAGATGTTCAGTGAGGATCTCTGAATGATCCAATGTTGACCTAAATGACTAATGATGATAAATAGAATCCACCTGTGTGTAATCAAAAACCAGTGAATAAACCTCGCGCTTATGGTATGACCATATACCCAATATAAAATAAAAAATGGTGTAATTTAAAGTAACTGTGCAAAAAGCTGCTAGCTGCAAATTAAAGTGCATGTGCCTTTAAGTAAATGTAATGTCCGTGTTGCAGCGCTGCTAAACATACCAATGTAAACTTGTGCAAATATTATCAATTCGTGCAAAGTGCAAATAAATATGTGGATCACACAATACGTTTTTTTTTTTTTTTTTATACATACATACATACATACAAATACACACACACACGCACACACACTCTGTTTATTTAAAACGACCCTGTCGTGAAACACATAGTAAAAGCACTTTTTCCTGTAAAATATAGTAAATACTCACCTCTTCCATGCTCATGCAGCCAAACACTGATACAAGGAGAATGAAGAATTGCCCAATGAAGCACTCTGGAAAATGATACTTCCGGGAGTGCCAATCTCCTGGGTCTCCCCACCCCCAACAGCACTCAATGGCTCCTCCTGCTAACCTCAGTGCCACTGCAGAACTCATTGACACATTTATTGTAATAAATATACAGAAAAAAAAAAAAAAATTTGCATTTAAAATAAAATTCCAGGTAGATATAAAAAAGGCATGCAAATTTTTTAACCACTTGAAGACCAGACCTATTTCTGACATTTGTTGCTTATAAGTTAAAATCAGTATTTTATCATTACGCCTGTCAGCTGTAGCTCTTCAGCTAATAACTGGGGCAAACACTTTCCGGACCCGGACATTGCAGAGTTTTTCGGTAGCCCAGCAAATTTTTTTGAGCAAATTACACCGAATGAGGTTTGGAGAGAAACCTAGTTGAAGATCCTCCACCAGGCTCACATACCTTTTCTGCTCAAATAGGACGACCCCCCAACTTACAGACCGTTTTGACACTCTTTACGCGGCTAACTACCCGCGTTTATTGGCTGCTATCAAACAGGACCTTCTGCATTGGACCAAGAAGGCCCTTACTTGGTTGGGGAGGGTGAATATTATTAAATTAATGCCCTTCCGCGGGTGCTGTTTTACCTGCAAATGCTGCCAATCCCTTTCCCCCAGAGTTTCTTCCTTCTTCTAGATGGCATTATCACTGGCTTCTTTTGGAATGCGTTGCCTTGGCGACGTTGCAGCGCCCCAAACATCTGGGGGGTCTTGGCCTGCCAGATGTTCAACGTTATTATCAGGCTATTGTCCTTCAGCGTATCCTGAACTGGCGCTTCCACACCCATTCCAAGCTATGGGTCTTGCTGGAGAAGTTTATGGCAGGCAGAAACCTGTCCTACGCCCCTTCCTGGGAATTCAGGGGGTTGTCAGAGTATGTTTCTTCCCTAACGGTCCATGCGCTTGCTGTATGGGACCGGGAGAACAAGCTGCTTGACCTGGCACCCCCTCTCTCCCTCCTGGCGCAATTGGGAGGTTACCTTTGGTTCCCCCCAGGAGAGCAGATGGCCTTCTTTGGCCCTTGGGTGGATGATGGTAATGCCAGTTGTGGGAAGCTGCTGGAGAGGGGCAAGCTCCTGCTAGCAAACCCTACGAGACTTTGAGGGACCGCCATGGCGGTTCCCCCATGAACTTCTGGAAGTATAGACAGTTGCATTACTTTTTTATGGTTCAAGGCTCCTCCATCCGTCCTCCTGACTCCCTCAAACCTTCCGAGCTATATCAATTATTAGGTACCGCATCGTCCACCTCTGAACCTATGTGTGTTCAGTTGTGGGAGAGGGATCTGGGGTTGAGGTTCTCTGACACTCAGTTGACCTATCTATACCAACTTACCCAATCTAGCTCGGTCGATTCAAAAACCGACGAATTTGGCCCACATCTACCTCTCTGCCTCAGCCGCATGTTGGCGGAATTGTGTGGGCTGTGGCACCCTGCTCCATTTGTGGTGGGACTGCCCAGTCATTGCCCCTTTCTGGCACGATGTTCGGGACCAGATCAGGTCCATTCTGGATCTGGATTTTCCGTTCGGGCCCCCTCCGATTCCTCCTGCCCGTTCCCTGCATGCACGTTTAGCCGCTACCGGCGTAGCTTGCTGCCTCAATCTCCTCAATGCTGCTAGGAGGTTGATCCTGATCTACTGGAAGCGGCCACAGGTCCCGGGCAGGTCGGAGTGGAAATGTGCGGTAGACAGTATGAGAGATGCAGAGGACTGGGTGGCCAAGTGTAGGAGGACGTGGGAGAGTAATGATGTGAAATGGAGACCATGGATCGACTATGTGGGCGACCTGGCTGTGCTTCCCTCAAGCCTTGACCAGGGCTTATTGGTGCTGGCTGACCCATCCCTAGGTAGAGTACCCTTGTCCCCTCCTTAGACCATTTGCAGTGCGGTACCTTGGGCTTCTGGATGATGTGGATGGCCTCTGCGAAGTGTGGCACACGGTGAGCTCCAGATCTCGACAGGTATGACACTTCACTCCTCCCTTTCCTTTGCCTTTTCTTTTTTTCCTTTCTTATTCTCTCTCTTTCACCCCCCTTTTCTTTCCCCTCTATTATATGTTGTTTGTTCTACCTCAGAAGGTTGGTTTGTGGACCTTGTTGGATGGTTTGCCGATGCTTTGAATGCCTCCCTCTTTGAGCCACGGGGGTTGCCCAAGAGCTGTCCATGTTTCCTACGGGGATACGGGCTGTTGCGGTGCTCCTCCCTCCTGCCCATCTTGGGCGGAGGGACGTGTCCCAGGGGGCCCCTGGTTGGTGGGCCGCAACGGGGGAGGTCTGATGGAGGCTGTTGGCCCCAATGATCCCTGATCCAGGGTCCCTTGGAGCGTGCTGAATGTTCCGATTGGCACCTGTGTCTGCCCATAGTGGCTCCTTGTTTGTGGCTACCGGCATCCTGCCCTCTGTCCTGTACTTATTTGGTAACGCTACTTGCCTGATTTTTGCCTTGTACTCTGACTTCTGATACTGTACCCCCGGGGTGTGGCACTGTGGCACCGTTTGGCCTCATCCTAGCTTATACCCTTCTGTTTTGATGTTTCTTTCTCTGTGTTTTCTCTGTTAAACTAAATAAAGATTCCTTAATTTAAAAAAAAAAAAAAAAAGAGGACGACCCCCATGCTGGAACTTGCCCCCTCTGCCGTTCCCCAAGACCCTCGCTGGCCCACCGCTTCTGGCACTGTGATTTTATATCGACCTTCTGGGATCAAGTTTTATCCTTTTATTTATGGGATCACCCTGCTCAAACTGCCAAAGGACCCACTTTTACTTCTCTTCTGCCACTGGGACAAACAACTACAACTATGGTCTGGAGGACCTATCCTCTATCACACGACATGGATCCTCACCTGCCTTCTTACAGCACGGAGAACTATACTAACTCAGTGGGTCTCATCCTCCGCCCCATCCATTACCCAGCTGAAAAAGGAACTCTTGGCTCTTCTTCATAAAGACTACCTAAATACAGATTTCAACCACGCCTCCTCCAAAGACAGATTCGAAGCCAAATGGTGGGAATTCATGAAGATTAACCTTCCCCAACGAGATCTGGACTTCCACAACAAGACTTTCAAATATCACTGAGGGCATCACCCATCCCCCCCCCCCCCCCGAATCCTCTGCTGAGCACAGCACCATCTCCTACCATTCCTAGCTCCCCCCCCCCTCTTTTTCCTTTGTTTCCAGTTGTATACTTACTTACCTTATGTCACTACGACTGTTTATCTACCTACACAATGATATCTAGAATGTGTTGCTATAATTACCCTCTGTTTTGTTTACTTAAAAAAAAAAAACAATCAGTATTTTTTGCTACAAAATTACTTAGAACCCCCAAACATTATATATAAATATTTCGATTTTTTTAACAGAGACCCTAGAGAATAAAAAAGCAGTTTTTGCAATATTTTATGAAACGCTGTATTTGCACAGCAGTCTTTCAAACCCAATTTTTTGGGAGAAAATACACTTCAATAAACTTTAAAAAAATGGTGACAAACTACGGTACTTAAAAATCTCAACAGTCGATGCTTTAAAAAATTTTACAGAGGAGGTTTTGCACTAGAATTGAGACAAAGAGAAACACTGCGCTAGCGTATATACAAAACTGCCAGCACTAAGAGCAATCAACCATACTCCAAAAATGCATAAACAGAAAGGAATGCAGTGCTAAAACCAATTTAAAATAAAGTAAAATGAAGTAAACTTTAAAAAATGTACATAGAATAACAGTCCACAGAAGTAGTCGTAGCAGGAACTGGACCACCAGTGGAGACAGAGTAGAAGTAAAAGTAAGAGGGTGACTCAAGACCTCCACTTCACACCCAAAGTGAATAACCAAATCCGCTTACCAGATATACATGACCTTATGTGTGGTTTGAACACTGTTAACGTATGAATTTGCTTTGGCGCATGAGCACGGAGGGATGGGGCGCTTTCATTTTTTTTTTTTTTTTTTTTTTACACTGTCCCTTTAAAAAAAACATATTCTGATCAATTTTAGTGCTGTCACAAGGAATGTAAACATCCCTTGTGACAGTAATAGGCCGTGACAGGTACTCTTTATGGAGGGACCCCAAATCCCTCCGCTGCACCTGAAAGTATTTAAAATGCAAAGATCAGCATTTTTGAATTCTTTGGATTTTTTAAAACAGGCGCCGTTGACTGCCGAGTATACCAACTTTGTTTAATTTGTTGGCTGCCGATTCCGGCTTTGTTCCGGTCCCCGGCCAGTCGGTGGCTCTGTTCTTCCCCAGTGGGATGGGAGAGCCCGGGGAGGCACGGAAGGCGGCTGGGGCCAGGGGGGGGGGGGGGGCACTCGTGCTGCTTGTAACACCAGGGAGGCTGCTTAGCTGCATCGTTTGTTATTACAAGAAAGCCAACCGACTGTCGGCACCCCCGTATAACCACTTGAGCAAGATGACATACAGGTACGTGATTTTGTGGCAAGTGGTTAAACAATCATTTCATTTATTGCATTTGCAAATATTTAAAATACTTGAATTTGATTTCAGCCTACTTTTATCTTTTGTAAAGCAGCACTAAGACAGGGAAAAGACAAGGGCAGTACTTCAAGACAATAAGGCGTGCAAAATTCACTTGTGCTGACAGGGAACATGCTAAATTAATAAATGAGCATCATGATAACCTAAAGGCCGGTACACAATGATAGTTTATTTAGTTCGACCCATCGAGTTGAAAGAAAAAAAGTGACAGATCGCCGTATCAGAACAAACAATGTTGGTGCAGTGATTTTCCCCGCTGTGCTATTGTATAAGTGGATCTAATGGAAGTGGTTTAATAATGATCAGTCAGGTCAGCTGTGCAGCTGCAGGACACTAATGAGGAAATCTGCTGGACCTGCATCCCTTTAGACATGTTCCTATTGGGAGTATATCACCAAAAAATGACATGGGATGCCAGAAATCTGACTTGGATCTTAGGCAGAAAATCAATGAGCCAATCACACAAGCAGGAAAATTATGTTTCTGGGGTGTGGTCAGTGCACATTCTGTTTACAGAACAACTCCAAGTAGCCATATTGCATTGCATTTTCAGAAAATGACAGCGGCTGCTGATTGAAAAGGAAAGGTAATTTTTACAGGGTTCATACACATTTTCACCAATAAAATTTCATGACTTTTCCATGATTTTTCCATGACTTCACGTAAATATTCATGACCTAATGTTTCATGAAATGTCTATGTATACATGTTAAATAAGAAGAAAATCCATGTCACACCCAGCATATTTTTACTAAAATAAATGACAATCTTTGTAGTGTACAGTAGTACCTCTGCAGTTAGGGTTTCGTTTCTGGATACAGCGTGACTCAAAATGGTCCCCTATTTTACAGTGGATGAGATGGAAGCACCGTTGCCGCAGCTGGGAGTCGGTGTCACTTCAGGCGCACAGGTGAAAAAGCCAGCGATCGGATTGGAAGCTGTCAAGCACACAGCTGCAGACTGGTGCTTTGCACCTTTAGCGTGGCTAGACAGTGCTGCCTCTCCCATGTTCGAAATGTCAAAGTTTTACGACACACACTGTACATTTAGCGGACACGATACAGGAGAAGGTCAGAGGCTGCGGACATGATACAGGACAAGGTCAGAGGCTGCGGACATGATACAAGAGAAGGTCGGAGACTGCAGACATGATACAGGAGGTGGTCAGAGGCTGCGGACATGATACAGGAGGTGGTCAGAGGCTGCGGACAGGACATGATACAGGAGGTGGTCAGAGGCTGCGGACATGATACAGGAGGTGGTCAGAGGCTGCGGTCATGATACAGGAGGTAGTCAGAGGCTGCGGACATGATACAGGAGGTAGTCAGAGGCTGCGGACATGATACAGGAGGTAGTCAGAGGCTGCGGACATGATACAGGAGGTAGTCAGAGGCTGCGGACATGATACAAGAGAAGGTCAGAGACTGCAGACATGATAGAAGAGCACAGGGGAAGCAGAGAGCACTGGAGGAGCTGAAGGGCAGGGGGGGAGGGAGGATGGGGGGGACTGGAGAGAATTAAAGGGGGGGTTTGGAAAGCATTGCAGGGGGGTTGGAAACATGGAAAACCAGGGGGATGGAGAGCACAGGGGGAGAGGGGGGGACTGGAGAGCACTGTCTGGGGGGAACTGGAAATCAATGAGGGGGGAGCCAGGGAGCTGGAGAGCACTGGGGGAGCCAGAAAGCATGGGGGGGGAGATGAAAAGCACTGTGGGGAGATGAAGAGCACCGGGGGGGCTTAAGAGCACTAGGGGGGGCTAAAGAACACTGGGGGGGGGGCTAAAGAACACTGGGGGGGGGGCTAAAGAACACTGGGGGGCGGCTAAAGAGCAATAAAGGGGGGGGCATTTTTACATTCAGCGTATAGCACTGGTACAGGTAGGTGTCCTTCCGGGTCCGCAGTTTGCCCTTACTGTCAGTCACTTGCCAGTAGCAGCAGCAGCCGAGCAGATGACCCAATCAGGCAGCGGGGAGGGCCGGCCGCGGTTTGCCTGGAGACACTGTGACTGGCTAGCAGCAGCAGTAACACCCGGGAGATTATCAACCAATGAGGCAGCTGAAGCATCACTGGAGGGCGGGCCGGCCGCATGAACGTGATGACGCGGGGGTGCGGTAACCGAAACGGTTACCGTCCCCTTCCGCGTCATCATCACGTTCATGCGGCCGGCCAGCCCTCCAGTGATGCTTCCACTGCCTCATTGGTTGATAATCTCCCGGCTGTTACTGCTGCTGCTAGCCAGTCACAGTGTCTCCAGGCAAACCGCGGCCGGCCATCCCCGCTGCCTGATTGGGTCATCTCTTCGGCTGCTGCTGGCCAATGACAGCGCGCGCATACCGCGGACCCGGAAGGACGCTAATACAGCGAAATGTGAATACAGTATGTGGCAATATAATTATAAAATAATTAAAATAATTAAGCATCCGCTCCCCGCAGCTCCCAGCTCCTCCACAGTAATTTAATTCCATGACTTTTCCAAAACCTAGTGTGTTTCCTAATTTTCCATGACCTTTCCAGGCCTGGAAAGTGTCATCTAAAAATTCCAAAACTTTTCCAGGATTTCCAGGACCGTATGAACCCTGTTTTTAATAACATTCAATTACAATGTGACTTGTTTAGCAATTGTATACGCTATATTATTTTTTCTTTATTTACTGTTTTTTTCCCCTATGAAAGTGTAGTTACCCTTTACGCAGACAATAATTCTGTCCTACCTTTTCTGTTCCAGTTCCATCGCAATCATGGTCATACTCCGGGGGGATGCAAAATGCATCATACGATTCTGAAAATAAAACCAGGCATAGTATTCAATGTGTAGGCAACTGAGGACTAAGAAAAAACATGAGCACACTTACATAAAGGTATGGAAACTCCAGTTACCCCACCTGTATGATTTTGGATAAAGGGAAAACGAAGTACAGTGGAAACTCATGCAAATAAGCAGAAATCATACCAATACATATTTCTGCACATACATAGCTCACATCGTTGATTTTTTCTACTTTCCTGCTGTAGATTTAGACAAATTCTTATGTACACCAGGGATAGAGGTTGTTTTTTTTTTTTTGCCCTAGGAGAAAGCTTAGCTATGCTGGTCTCCCTGCTCTGCTGCACCCAGACAACAACTGTCATACTCAAGGGCAAAGACACCAGCTCAAGGAAGGCAGAACAAACTTGTTATGTAATAAAGACCAAGACAGTTTATTGAAGTGAATAATATGTAAAAGGACTTTTTAATGCAAAATAAAACCAGCATTCCCAGTTCTGCTACATTGCTAGAATTTTACTAAACTTTATTGCAGATTTCTATCTGTTTCTGTTCAGAAAATATTATGAATGTCCCGTTCCTATGGGCTAAATAGCAAAAAAAATTAAAGAAAAAAAAGAGAGGAAGGCTCTGCAGAGAGGATAAGATCATCAGTAGTTCCAAATCTGAGAATAGAAGTAGTATACATTCCATCATCCTTACATTTTCTCAGGCTTTCCAAGGCATGCCTGTAGCAGGCTTAATGATAATTCAGCATGATAACGAACCTATTAATTTTTTTTTTCTCATAAGGATGTTCATTATAAGTTAGTATACTATAAAAGAAGGACAGTATATTGCCAGTTCCTATTTTGAAATAAGACAAGAAGAGAGAAGACCGGGCGCCGATCTAAGTGTAGCAATGTACCATTTATTAACAATTAAAGGAGTGCTACTCACAGGAGTCAGATAAAAACAGGCATCTCAACAGAGTGGTGGGTTTGCAGAGGTCGTCCAGGGGGTCCTTCCGTGATCCTGTCGGAGCTGGTGCTGCGGAGGATGAGCTGCAGTCTCCTGGTGTGGGACGCGCTGATCGCTCGGTGGTGGTTTGGCAGCGTGGGTCCGCAGGGAGGAGGGCCGTGATGTCACTTCCTGGAGACACTGTGTGCTCGAACGGCGACGCGTTGCGGAGCATGCGCTCCTTCTTCAGGCCGTGCAGGGGCCATATTGGATATGGGCTTATATGCCAGTGGTGTGGGGAGCTGAGCTACGGTGGCTCAGTAGGGACAGTAAGATGACCGCACAGCAGCACAACGCCCCGAGGACATACGAGAGGCGGGGAACAGTGTGAGAGCCGGGATGGAGAAGAGAGCAAGTGAGAGGGGGCGGAGAGTGTATGTAACTGAATGGGATGATGCGGAGGTCAATCCTTAATCAGCGAAATGTGCTATGATTGGTCCCAAGACCGATGTGCATAAAGGTGGAGCTGTAGTTGGTTGGGGAAGGGGGTGCTGAATATTGATGGGAATGGGGATGACAGTAACGATACAGATGAGAGTGGGATTGGAAATGAATAATTATGAGAGTGGGATTGGAAATGAATAATTAAAAATGGAAAATGGAAAAATGAGAATTGAGAGGATATTGTATATACATATAGGGAAAAATATGGAGGAATAAAAAGAAATATACCCATACATATATATATATATATATATATATATATATATATACACATATATATATATATATATACACACACATACGTATATACACATATATATATATATACATACATATACATACACATACGCACGCGTGAATATACACGCGCACACATATAGACACATGTAAAAATTATATATATAAAAAAAAATATATATATGTGTGTGAAAAATGTAAAAAGTCATTTTGAAAAAATATAAGAATATATAAAAAATATATGAATATATAAAAAAATTGAATATATAAAAATAGAGATTTTGTATATAAAAAAGGGTGTATATAGAAAAACTGTATGTAAAAAATAATGATATATGTTAAGATAATAAATAATGTATAATATATAAATCTAAAACCATTATAAATATGTAAAGAAATAATATATGGGAAAATGAGAAGTAGTGAAGATTATTGCCAGAAGGGATGACAATAAATGTGGAGAGTGGCGAATTGGCATTAGGATATTAGGACAAACTGGGGTGACATGCTTGGGTATGAGACGTAATCAGGGCAGTTATGCAAACTGTGGGAACTGTTGAATAGATACGCACTTGGGAAGTTGCTTGTGATATACAAAGATACATTTGGACCTATATACTGGGTACTTACTTTGGAAGTTACACATGGTGAAGGAGTTGTTATCGGAAGAGATGATGAGAGGAATCTCTGGAGGATGAAATGATGAACCTGGGCAAAGAATATTCATGTTAATAAGTGAAGACAAATTGGAGGTGAATACACTAAAGGAGATGGGAGATGGGCTACAGCAGCACATTGATCTCTATCTCCTCATTGAGGCCCCCAGGAGAGAGCGTTTCAAGGGAATAAATCCAAAAAGTCTCTCTCTGGCAGAGACGCCTGAAACGCTCAGTCCTGGGCAATGTGCTGGGGATGGACTCAATCACCCATACCTTAAGTCCTAGGGGGGACTTGTCATGGGATTCTGCGAAGTGTCTGGGGACGCTGTGTTTGTCTTTACCCTTTTCAATCAGGTGACGATGCTCGCCAAACCTTTTCCTAAGTGGTCTGATTGTGCGTCCCACGTAGAATAGTCCACAAGGGCAGGTAAGACAGTAGATGACATATTCTGATGAGCAGTTATGGAACTGTTTTATTGGGTATGTTTTGCCTTTGATGGTGAATTCTTTGTGGCCATGCTGAATGTGAGAACAGGTGAGGCACAGAGCTTTACGACATTGGAACATCCCTATGAGAGGGATGAGGCATAGGGTGTTGGTTGGGTGGGTGGAAACGGACTTGAGTTTACTGGGGGCGATCAGGTTCTTGATGTTGGCGGTTTTGCGGTAGGAAACTTTTGGCGTGGGGGTAATGGTGGATTTTAAATGCGGGTCCTCTAATAGAATAGACCAATGTTTTTGAAAGATTTTTTCCATTTTCCTGTGTTTTGTGTGAAACTGGGTGGTGAACCGTAGAGGTTGGGGTGGTGGGCTGCGTGGGCAGGACAAGTTTTGGGAATCGGTTGTGTTGTACTGTTGGAGGTAGTGTGTATATGCTTGCTGGACCAGGGGTGATGGGTAGCCTTTGTCCAGGAATTTCTGGGATAGCAGAGCGCTCTGCTCGCGGTAATCTTGTTGAGTGGTGCAGTTTCGCTTTAGGCGACAGAACTGACTTTTCGGGATGTTTGATACCCACCTGGGGTGGTGGCAACTCCCATAGTGTAGGAAGGAATTTCCAGCGGTAGGTTTTGTGTAGTTTTTGGCTAAGATACTACCTTCATGGTGGTATAGTGTGAGATCCAAGAATGCTAGTTCGGCCGAATCCCACACCGAAGTGAATGACAGATTGTAGGGGTTTTGGTTACAATGTTCAACAAACTGCATGAAAGTTGATTGGGGACCATCCCAGATGACGATAATATCGTCTATGTATCGGGCATAGAATATGATGTTGGGGGAGAAGGGGTTGTTGTGCCAGATGTGATTGGCTTCCCAGTACCCCATGGTGAGGTTGGCATAGCTGGGGGCAAAATTTGCCCCCATAGCTGTGCCAGTGGTTTGGAGATAGAATTCTTCATTGAATTCGAAGTAATTTCGGGTGAGGCAGAATTCGGTGGCATCTAGGATGAATTGGGCTTGTGTGGGGTTGATATTGGGATCTGCGGATAGGAACTGTGAAACGGCCCTGAGTCCGAGCTGATGAGGAATGGAGGTGTAGAGTGAATTAACGTCAAGGGATGCCCACATGTAGGTGGGCTCCCACGAGTAGTGGCTAAGGAGGTCCAATAGGTAGACACCATCTCTAATGTATGAGGGGAGAATTTGCGCTAAATGACATGACAAGTCCCCCCTAGGACTTAAGGTATGGGTGATTGAGTCCATCCCCAGCACATTGCCCAGGACTGAGCGTTTCAGGCGTCTCTGCCAGAGAGAGACTTTTTGGATTTATTCCCTTGAAACGCTCTCTCCTGGGGGCCTCAATGAGGAGATAGAGATCAATGTGCTGCTGTAGCCCATCTCCCATCTCCTTTAGTGTATTCACCTCCAATTGGTCTTCACTTATTAACATGAATATTCTTTGCCCAGGTTCATCATTTCATCCTCCAGAGATTCCTCTCATCATCTCCTCCGATAACAACTCCTTCACCATGTGTAACTTCCAAAGTAAGTACCCTGTATATAGGTCCAAATGTATCTTTGTATATCACAAGCAACTTCCCAAGTGCGTATCTATTCAACAGTTCCCACAGTCTGCATAACTGCCCTGATTACGTCTCATACCCAAGCATGTCACCCCAGTTTGTCCTATTATCCTAATGCCAATTCGCCACTCTCCACATTTATTGTCATCCCTTCTGGCAATAATCTTCACTACTTCTCATTTTCCCATATATTATTTCTTTACATATTTATAATGGTTTTAGATTTATATATTATACATTATTTATTATCTTAACATATATCATTATTTTTTACATACAGTTTTTCTATATACACCCTTTTTTATATACAAAATCTCTATTTTTATATATTCAATTTTTTTATATATTCATATATTTTTTATATATTCATATATTTTTTCAAAATGACTTTTTACATTTTTCACACACACATATATATATATATATATATATTTTTTTTTTATATAATTTTTACATGTGTCTATATGTGTGCGCGTGTATATTCACGCGTGCGTATGTGTATGTATATATATATATATATATATATATGTGTGTGTATATATGTATGGGTATATTTCTTTTTATTCCTCCATATTTTTCCCTATATGTATATACAATATCCTCTCAATTCTCATTTTTCCATTTTCCATTTTTAATTATTCATTTCCAATCCCACTCTCATAATTATTAATTTCCAATCCCACTCTCATCTGTATCGTTACTGTCATCCCCATTCCCATCAATATTCAGCATCCCCTTCCCCAACCAACTACAGCTCCACCTTTATGCACATCGGTCTTGGGACCAATCATAGCACATTTCGCTGATTAAGGATTGACCTCCGCATCATCCCATTCAGTTACATACACTCTCCGCCCCCTCTCACTTGCTCTCTTCTCCATCCCGGCTCTCACACTGTTCCCCGCCTCTCGTATGTCCTCGGGGCGTTGTGCTGCTGTGCGGTCATCTTACTGTCCCTACTGAGCCACCGTACCTCAGCTCCCCACACCACTGGCATATAAGCCCATATCCAATATGGCCCCTACACGGCCTGAAGAAGGAGCGCATGCCCCGCAACGCGTCGCCGTTCGAGTACACAGTGTCTCCAGGAAGTGACATCACGGCCCTCCTCCCTGCGGACCCACGCTGCCAAACCACCACCGAGCGATCAGCGCGTCCCACACCAGGAGATTGCAGCTCATCCTCCGCAGCACCAGCTCCGACAGGATCACGGAAGGACCCCCTGGACGACCTCTGCAAACCCACCACTCTGTTGAGATGCCTGTTTTTATATGACTCCTGTGAGTAGCACTCCTTTAATTGTTAATAAATGGTACATTGATACACTTAGATCGGCGCCCGGTCTTCTCTCTTTTTGTCTTGGATCCTACAGGGTTACTTCACCCTTCACTGGAGGCGGCCATCAAAGTGCATAGCAAGCCACACTGGACTCCGTTTACCGAAGCCAACCTTGCCATATTTGCTTTTTGCATAGATACTGCATGCAGTTCTGACTATCTGATTGCGCCAATCTCTCCCCTCCTCCTATTTTGAAATGACTGCCCTTACAGTTAGCAAAACCTGGCTTGTATTGTTTGTCCATTTCCCTCTGTAGTCTCTTATTAAAAAGAGACATTGCACAAAAAGATAAGGTCAACTTATCACATCAGGCCAGCCCCCCAGGGTAGATACTTTTGGCATCTGCAAATGCTTCTTTTGGTTGCAAAGTTTTGCAGGCTGCTGTTTAAGAGGGGTTGTTCCCTCTTGAGGAGTGTTCTATTCTTTAAACTTTTCTTTTTTAGACTGGGCTCCTGTGTCCTGGTTAGGGGTTTTAGGTTTAGCCTTGGGTAATTTTTTCCTTTTGGCACTGCTTTTGGACGTCCCAGTAGTTACGATTTATGGAGCGGTATATCCGTCGATGAATGAAAGAGAAAATGGGATTTTTGTACTTCCCGTAAAATCCATTTCTCTGAGTTCATCAATAGACACAGCACCCACCCTTCTATGAAGTTCTGATACTTCTAATACTGCTTGCTACTTAAGTGAGTAGCTAGAGCAGAGAGGGGGGTTATATACCAAGCCAAGGACGGCACATGAGCGTAGCCAGGTGTTTTTTGTTCTCCCTGGTCCTACTCCTTGAGGAGGCAATATAACCCAGTAGTTATGATTTATGAAGCACTGTGTTAGTCGATGAACGAAAGAGAAACTGAGTTTTTTCTGAAGGTCACACCTGCTGCTAGAGTCCAGCAAACCTGTGCTCTAGTGCTCCAGTACTGTCTGCTAGAGCATCCCCCATGCTTCTAACAGACCTTTGAAGAGGGTTCTTTAGCTTAAAAGCTTCTGGCAAGTACAGTTGTAAATTAACGGGTTACTGCATGATCCTGATCCCCCGCTGGGCTTTTTAACCACTTTACCGCTGCTCACTAGAGCGCTACTGTGGCAAAGTGGCTCTTGTAGGTCTGACCACGTAGACCTACGTCGCCAGACACTCCCGTTTCTCGGCGGAGCGCGTGCAGCCGGAGGCTCGCTCCCGCTGTATTCAGTCACAGCGGGAGTCGGGCCAGGGGAGGAGCAGCGGCGATCGCCGCTGCTCTTCCCCGATCATCGGGGAAATGAGTCTGGAGATCCGCCCGCTTGTGTAAACAAAGCAGGCGGATCTCCTAAGTGACAGGCAGGGTCAGATTGCAGGGTTCAGCATAGCTGAACCTGCGATCTGTCCTTGTGTCACACAGTCGCCTCCCCCCCCACATGTCAGTAAGCACCAGGCATACATTAACCCCTCCCTCTCCAATAAAATGAACCCCTTCCCTGCCAGTGTCATTTTTACAGTAACAGTGCATATTTATAGCACTGATTACTGTAGTAATGTCACTGGTACCCTCAAAAGTGTCAAAAATGTCAGTCAAGGGTCCGATCTGTCCGCCGCAATGTCGCAGTCCCGCAAGAAAAAAAAAAAAATTGCAGATCGCCGCCATTACTCGTTAAAAAAAAAAAAAAACACCAAAAACGACATAAATCTTTCCCTTAGTTAGTAAACGCAATAACTTTTGCACAAACCAATCAAAATACGCTTATTGCGATTTTTTTTTACCAAAAATATGTAGCAGAAAACAAATTGGCCTAAAATGATAAAAAAATTTGATTTTTTCATTTTTTTGGAGGTAATTTCATATAAAAAAATGTGAAAAATATTGTTATTTTTTCAAAATTGTCGCTCTTTTTTTGTTTATAGCGCAACAAGTAAAAATCGCACATGTGATCAAATACCACCAAAAGAAAGCTCTGTTTGTGGGGAAAAAAAGGACGTAAATTTTGTTTGGGTATGGCGTTGCATGACCGCGCAATTGTCAGTTAAAGTCGCACAGTGCCGAATCGCAAAAAGTGGCCCAGACGTAAGACAGCAAAATCCTCCGGTGGTAAAGTGGTTAACCACTTGCCGACTGCCTAACGCCGATCTACGTCGGCAGTCAGCCCCTCACAGGCAAAGTGACGTAGGGCTACGTCACTAGCTTGTGAGGGTCTAGGGAGCGAGCGCGCGCCCCCGGAGGCCCGCTCCCGCTCCCGCGTGGTCACGGACCCCCCCGCGCGTGTGACCAGCGGACCCGATGTCCGCCGGTCACTCGGCGATCGGCGGGGGAGAGGGAGAATGTCAGGCAGCTTGTGTAAACAAGCTGCCTGTCATTCTCCTCGCTGTAAAGACACTGATAAAACGGATCTAGTATGTAGATCCGTTGATCAGTGTCCTTACAGCTCAAGCCACAGCCAATCACAGTAGAAAGCACGCCCCTAGGGATACACAAAGCCCCTCCCTTCCAAATAAAGTTAACCCCTTCACAACCAGTGTATTTTTACAGTAACAGTGCATATGTATAGCACTGATTACTGTAGAAATGTCACTGGTAACCCCAAAAGTGTCACAAATGTCAGTCAAGGGTCCGATCTGTCCGCCCCAATGTCGCAGTACCGCAAAAAAAAAATCGCAGATCGCCGCCATTACGCGTTAAAAAAAAAAACAACAAAAATGACAAAAATCTTTCCCTTTGTTAGTAAACGCGATAACTTTTGCGCAAACCAATCAAAATACGCTTTTTGCGATTTTTTTTACCAAACATATGTAGCATAAAACAAATTGGCCGAAAATTTTAAAAAATTTTGATTTTTACTTTTTTTTTTAGGGGGAATTTCATATAAAAAAATGTGAAAAATATTGTTATTTTTGCAAAATTGACGCTCTTTTTTTGTTTATAGCGCGTGATCAAAAAATCGCACAGGTGATCAAATACCGCCAAAAGAAAGCTCTGTTTGTGGGAAAAAAAGGACGTCAAATTCGTTTAGGTACAGCGTCGCACGACCGCGCAATTGTCCGTTAAAGTCACGCAGTGCCGAATCGCAAAATACCCCCTGGTCAGCAAGGGGGTAAAATCTTCCGGGGCTTAAGTGGTTAAGGACTGCCAGATTCAAGTAGTGAGTGCTGACAAATTACCTGCTAGAATCTCTACTGGAAGACTAGCAAACACAGTTTGGAAATGCTACTATGTGTTGTTCATATGACCCTTGCACTGGGGATCTACCTGCCAAAATCTTGGCCCCCCTAAAAACACCAGCTGATGACCAATGAAAATTGAATAACCAATTCTGGATGGTCATGACATTGATACCATCTGAAATTTAAAAACTTAAAAGTAAAAAAAGTTCAGAAAACAAACAACTATTTCATAACCATTTATAACAATGAATTTTATTTCAGGAGTCAACAGCCATAAAATCTACAATTTGCTGACAATGAATTTGGTTTTTGAGATGCAATAAAAATTCCACAGCCAAAGCAGACTTAATGGTTTACCTTCATTTCCATGTGTAACAAAGAGGACTTCTCCGTTGTTACTGAGCAGTACTGACTCCAGACATAAAATGGCTGCAAAATCAGTTAAAAGAGAGACACAAATCAGTTTGTTTTTCTTTTCAACTACATCACTAAAAGCAATCATTAGGCGCATTACTTCCTTTGATAAGCTCAGTGTGCATCTTGTTCAATGAGGCAAAGTGCTGTAAACCATAGCAACCAATCAGCTATGTTCACACAGACATAAAGGCATTACTAGAGTCTGTTTCTTGGCATGCAAATGCAGCCAACCCAACATCAATGTATATACATTATATAGCCAGAAGTTGGTGGACACATGACCAATTCCCAAGCCCGAGCATTCCCAAAAGTGCTCAGACTTTTGGGAAGGCCATTTAGCCATAGTATTTGTAGGATTAGGTACTGATGCTGGATGAAAAGGCTTGGCTCTCAGTCAGTGTTCCAATTCACCCTAAAGGTGTCCAGGTAGGGCTGAAGTGAGGACTGTGCATATCTTTGAAGTTCCTCCACACCAAGTCTTTATGGAGCTTACTTTATGCACAGAGGAACAGTCATCAGTCATGCTGGAGCAGAAAAGGACCTTCCCCAAACTATTGCCACAGAAAATGCACATGGTCTTGTCCAAAATGTCTTTGTATGCAGTAGCGTTAACAATACCCTATTCTCAAAACACAAGAACTCACTCATTTGGAGGGATGTGCATATGTTTTAGCATAGCATAGGTTAGGATATACAGTACCTCACGAAAGTGAGTACACCCCTCACATTTTTGTAAATATTTTATTATATCATTTCATGTGACAACACTGAAGAAATTACACTTTACTACAATGTAAAGTAGTGAGTGTACAGCTTGTATAACTGTGTTAATTTGCTGTCCCCTCAAAATATCTCAACACACAGCCATTTATGTCTAAACCGATGTCAACAAAAGTGAGTACACCCCTAAGTGACAATGTCCAAATTTGGGCCCAATTAGCCATTTTTCCTCCTCGGTGTCATGTGATTTGTTAGTGTTACAAGGTCTCAGGTGTGAATAAGGAGCAGGTGTAATAAATTTGGTGTTATCGCTCTCACTCTCTCATACTGATCACTGGAAGTTCAACATGGCACCTCATGGCAAAGAACTCTCTGAGAATCTGAAAAAAAGAATTGTTGCTCTACATAAAGATGGCTTAGGCTATAAGAAGATTGCCAAGACCCTGAAACTGAGCTGCAGCACGGTGGCAAAGACCATACAGCGGTTCAACAGGACAGGTTCCACTCAGAACAGGCCTCGCCATGGTCGACCAAATAAGTTGAGTGCACACGCTCAGCGTCATATCCAGAGGTTGTCTTTGGGAAAAAGACATATGAGTGCTGCCAGGGGTGGGGGGGTCAGCCTGTCAGAGCTCAGACCATACGCTGCACACTGCCCCAGAAGTCCCAGAAGGAAGCCTCTTCTAAGGATGATGCACAAGAAAGATTGCAAACAGTTTGCTGAGGACAAGCAAACTAAGGAAATGGATTACTGGAACCATTTACTGTGGTCTGATGAGACCAAGATAAACTTATTTGGTTCAGATGGTGTCATGTGTGTGTGGTGGCAACCAGGTGAGGAGTACAAAGACAAGTGTGTCTTGCCTACAAGAAGAATGGTGGTGGGAGTGCCATGGTCTGGGGCTGAATGAGTGCTGCCGACACTGGGTAGCTCCAAATCATTGAGGAACCATGAATGCCAACATGTACTGTGACATACTGAAGCAGAGCATGATCCCCTCATTTCGGAGACTAGGCCGCAGGGCAGTATTCCAAGATGAAATTTACCCCAAACAAACCTCCAAGACGACTACTGCCTTGCTAAAGAAGCTGAGGGTAAAAATGATGGACTGGCCAAGCATGTCTCCAGACCTAAACCCTACTTAGCATCTGTGGGGCATCCTCAAACAGAGGGTGGAGGAGCGCAAGGTCTCCAACATCCACCAGCTCCGTGATGTCATCATGGAGGAGTGGAAGAGGACTCCAGTGGCAACCTGTGAAGCTCTGGTGAACTCCATACCCAAAACGGTTAAGGCAGTGCTGGGAAATAAAAGGTGACCACACACAATATTGACACTTTGGGTCCAATTTGGACATTGCCACTTAGGGGTGTACTCAGTTTTGTTGCCAGTGGTTTAGACATTAATGGCTGTGTGTTGAGTTATTTTGAGGGGACAGCAAAATGTATACCGTTATACAAGCTGTACACTCACTACTTTACATTAGTGTAATTTATTTAGTGTTGTCATGAAAAGATATAATAAAATATTTACAAAAATGTGAAGGGTGTATCCACTTTTGTGAGATACTGTGTGTGTGTATATATATATATATATATATATATATATATATATATATATATATATATATATATATATATATATATATATATATATATATACACACATACATACACACACACACACACATACATAAACACACATACACATTGTATATACAGTATATTCATAGAGCTTAGGAGAGACTTTAGTTATGAAGTTGTATCACTCATTTTTGACCTTTCCCTTCTTTCTCATTTTAGTAGTCACCTCACGGTAGCCCAATCAAAAACTTCAGCTGATGAGCAGAGGTTTAGAAAAACATATAAAGAAGGATTGATCAGAAGTAATTGCCTAGAACACAGATTATCTGTGATATGTTGTAAAGTAATACAACTCCTACTTTAGGGGAAAGTGCAAAAGCTTTTCCTGAGTATTTAAAAAGATAGTAATGACAGGGCTTCTAATGAGTAGGTCACAACTTCACAATACAGTATAATGGTTCTGCCAGAAAGAATACAATACTTTCATACAACCCAGTACCAGGCCTGGGTTCCGATGTGTGCCATTACGTCAAAATGAGTTGATCATCTGCCAGCAATAAAAGTCTTTTGTACAAGTGACACAAATGCCCTCTGTCAGCGTGTTGGCATGAGAAATAATAAAAAGGTCCTATTCTCAAACCAGGAGGACAGCAGACACACGAGCAGGATTTTCATTCTTTACATTAACTCATCGCTGATGGCCAGCTCGTTATAATTTATAGCTCAGATAAATACACAGCATATGCAGCTAGAAGTATTATTTGCAGGCGGTCCCCGGGTTACAAACATCCGACAAACGACTCCTACTTACAAACAGGGGGAGACAACAGGAAGTGAGAGGAAATCTACCCCCTAGGAAGGGAAATTCACTCCAGCATGAGTTATAAGGGGAAAAGGGTTTCTCCACTGAAGCTTTATCACCATACATTGGTTTCCACAACAACCCAAAATTTTCAAAATCCAAATTGTCATAGGGACAGAATGTGGGGTGAAATCTTCTGAACAGGGGCACAGAGAGCAAAACAAATGTTACAGGGGTGTTACCCTTCCCTAGGTTATCCAAAAAACCTAAACAATTTTTTTTTGGCTTCAGCTACACTTAAAAAATGTACCTGTTCAACTTAAACCTTCAGAACCTATCTTGTTTGTAACCCAGGGAGTCCGCCTGCGTATCATTACTCATTAGCAACAGAATATACAGTATATTTAAGTGACAAGAATAAAATCATGGTAGGTGCATTTTTTTTTTACATGATAATTCTGCTGTTTAATAAACCTGTATTTTCAGTAGAAAAAAAAAAGTAAATTCAAATAAATTTAGTGCACACAAACACATTATATTACCTAGTTTTTAGTAAAATATAAAACATGAGGCTGCATTGAGTAAATAGATAGCAAATATTTTAAGCCCACACTTGTCCATATGGAATGCTTTAAAGGCCTCATCAATTTAGAGTTAACACTGAATGCTATCCTTAGTAATATTGCTCTTACTCCAGTATGTGCTGCCATACATAATGTGGGGCATAGTCGTCATTTTCATACACTTTACGTTTGCTTTTTATGTTCTTTTCATTTATTATATTAAACCTAAATTGTTTAGCCATTCGTTTTTAACTTCACTTTATTGCTATCACAAGGGGTGACAATTCGCCTATGTGATAGCATAGTGCAGATGATAGGTTCTCTCTAAAAGGACTCAATAGATCACAAATGTCACCGCTGCACTCAATTGAAGCTGATTAAACACATTGACAGCTCTGAACCCAGAAGTGCTCAGAGCTGAGCGCTTCCAGGTTCAAACTACCTAAGGAGATCAGCAAACTCCCACTGCTCTCTATCCTGACACTTGCCAGGTTTAAACTACCAAACCACACCAGCCAGGTTTAAACTACCAAACCACACCAGACCCTCTTTCAGTAACCCAGTTCACTATTGCATCCTGCAGTGCAAAAGCATTGCTTTAGTGCATTGGGGTTCTATTCAAAAGAATGGCATGCCTAGTGCAGAACTGTGTGTTGTGCTATTCCAGAATGCTGTAAAAAACATCATACATTAAAAAAAAAAAAAAATTGGAAAAAAGGAGCAGAATGTAACATTTTACCTGGATAGTCGATATAGGTCTTCAGTGTACACAGACACTCATGACACAATGCCCACAACTCCTCTTCTTGTAAAGGCTTGCCATAATTTATTAATAGGTCTTTGAGAGGAATCCACTGTAAAATAAGAAGCACCCAAAAATAAACCCTGATTATTTTGTGTGTTACATAGAGATTCATGATAACCCCTCCCCCATACAGCTGTGGCCATGGGTGGATACAGTATTGCAGAATTCAGGAACCAGTCCAGTCAGAAGTTTCAGAGATGCCTTTCAAAACTAAATTCCTTATTGTCTGTTTTCCTTGACAAATTTAATCTGGAGCTTTATTAGGTTATTAGAAAAGATGAGGAATGCATATGAAAAGCAAACACAATTTTGAGGCAATGCACAAATGTGGACTGTCCAAATTTGTTACAGATTGGGGTGTCTGGAATGATCTGCATATGTGTGTCCAATCTTAATTTATTTCAATAAAGGGTATTAATTTTCTTCCTGTGTCAGGTAGCATTCATGTTTCAGTGAGTTTGCCAAGTGCAACTCATTTATCACGTTGACGATTATCAATCTTAAAGTGATTGTAAAAGTTTTAATTTATTTATTTTTAAATAACAAACATGTTATACTTATCTCCTGTGTGCAGTGGTTTAGCACAGAGCAGCTCGGATCTTCCTCTTCTCTGGTCCATTTTTGCTGCTCCTAGCCCCTCCCTCCTGTCAAGTGCCCCCACAGCAAGCAGCTTGCTATGGGGGCACCCAAGTCAAGCTGCAGCTCCATGTGTCCATTCAGACACGGAGCTTCCGTTTGGCCCCGCCCCCCTCTCTCCTGATTGGCTAACTTACTTTGGTTGACAGCCGTGGGAGCCAATGGTGCCAATGGAGCGGTGTCTCTGCCAATCAGGAGGGAGAGCCCAGGACGGCCGAGGGTCTAGAAAGCGATCGTGACCCAGACTTCTCAACCAGATAGGTTGAGGGGCTCCAGGGAGCTTGTGAAGTGAAGAGGAAACTGGCTTTTCAGTTTCCTTGGTGTTTTAAAAAGTCCAGTTTGGGACCTAGAGCCTGGAGATTTCTAAGTGTTCCGCGTGGGATGAAATCTCCAATCCTGGGTCCAGCCATTTAGTTTAGCCAGCAAACAAATTTGTCAGGTGTGTGCTGAGCTTTTAATAGTGACCTGACCATGGTTCATGGCTCCACCCTAGCAGACAGGAGGTCTGGCCCAGGAGTCAGGAGGGCACCACATGGGAGTAAGTGCGGCACGAGGCTGCTATTCGTGTGCACCCTGTTGGGTGAGCTAAGTCTGTAGGAGACAGGCAAGGGCCTGGAGTTAGATGCCAGAGCAGCAGCTCTGGTACAAGCCAGGAGGGCTGAATGATTGTTTATTTCGTTTAAGACAGAAATGCTGAAACCCCTGCGAGGGAAACCCTGTTATTTTTCTGCTTGATGAACTTACCCTTAATAAACCTAGGCGAGGAAAGCCCTTAAAAAAAGAAAAAGCAAGTGGCGGTGTCCTTTAAATGCTCTACATTTGATGCGAGTCCCACACTACAACTCCTTTAAAGTGGAACTTTAGTAAGCAAAAAAGTCCTTCTAGATCCCATAGTCTAAATGTGTTCTTATCACACACCCCCAACCACTGGTGTAGTGTCAGGGGTCACAATGGTGACCCTGCTCCATGCTCCAGGGGGCCCCGTGAGGCCTCCCTGTCACATTCTGTCTTACACTTGGATAGGAGGGGTGGCGGGGTGACATATACAGGAACTGATCTTCTCCATTTACCTCCTGCAACTGCTGAAAGCTGGCTTCTTCTCCTCTCCCTCCCACCAGCATTAGGCAGCTGCAGGAGGACATTATGCTATTCAAAACAAAAAAAAAAATTCTGAACAATTTCATTTTTAATTGTGTCCCGCAACCAGTTACCAAATCCCCTGTTATGAAGTTTCAGTTCATGAACACAGAAGACAAAGGAGAAGGGATAAGCAGAAAGATTATAATGATCAATGAGTGATTCTCAATGAACACTTATCAAGAGTAAAGAACTGTCCTCCTACATAAAATATGGACACCCATCTACTACTACTACTAATTCAAAAGGGATTTTAAAAGTTAAGTGAAAGAAAACGTATGACATAACTTAGTTAACATTTTAAAATATGCATGAGAAATAGAATTACTTTACTTTGGAGCAAAATTGAATTTTACCTGCTGCTCATCTTGTAAAGCATCTGGCTCTTGTCCATCGATATCTTCATCTAGCTCAGGACTGTTGACATGTCTTGAGACAGAGCCGGCATCATCCAGATAAAGTGGTGGAGATATCAGCGTTTGATGTACTTTGTGTTGTGTTCTATTTAAAAATGCAAATTCTGAATCCATTTCCTCAGAATCTGCATACTTTTCCAGAGATCTACTTTTACTTTCCAAACATAGCATTTGCTGGTTTTCCTGTTCAAGAGCCATAACTAAATTTTCATAGGAAACTTGAGAATGGCATTTAGATTGTCCAAGAGGGGATAAACAGTTTGCATTGCTTGGCAAAGGGAGACAGGAATTGTCAAAAGTGACATGTTTTGACTGATTTGCTTGGCCATTGCTACATTCTTCTTGGTCATCCATACTAGGAACCGATGGCCAGCTTTTTAAGGTGGCCAATTCTCCACTTGGTGGAGACAGGGACAAAGCGTGTTTGTCAACTTGGATAACCACAGTAGAGTTTTTATTTCGGCGCTGTCTTTTTAAAGAAAGTTTTGCCATTTCATCTTCGACCTTTACCCTGTCAAAGTTTTCAAACTTTTCAAATGAGGGCAATTTTGTCTTTTCCCGTTTGTTTTTCTTGAGGTGGTAGCCAAAAGAATTTGGAGAGGAACATGGTTTATCCATTTTTAACTCCACTTCCCGCCATCCATTCTGAATTTCTCCTTCACGTGATGAGGTAGAATTATGATTTATGCAGCTGTTAGACAAGCAGCTTTCGTTAATAGAGATGATATGGTTTGGCATTCCCTTTGAAATGGGAGGTTCTTTAACACTATTGTCCTTTTTGTTGATCTCCTTCCAGAGACTGTCCCAGCCATCTATACCAGAAGAAATAAATGTACTTTAAAAATATTATCTTGGTATTTGTATCTACTGCTGGTTAATGTCTTAAAAGGTATTCATGGTTTTCACTGTCCTGTTGTACTGTTTATATACATGTTCATGGATTGTGACTAGTTTGTCTTATTGCTTTTCTCTATACTTTGACATATTAAGGCCACAGACATTTTAGCCAACCCCCATTCCCGATAACACACATTTTTTTCTTTCAGACCATACTACTTTACTACTATTGTCAGTATTTTGAAACCTCAAAGAAATTGATGTTCAAGACAGAAATGTGAGGAATATTGGGTAAATCAACCATACTGCAACCGAATTATACATCATGATAAGCTATAGTGCAGTTCTAAAGTGTCATTAACCACTTCTGGACGGGAAGGTTTTACCCCCTTAATGACCAGGCAGGCCATTTTTTTTGCAATTTGGCACTGCGTGACTAACTGGTAATTGCGCAGTCATGCAATGCTGTACTCAACAAAATTTACATCCCCCCCCCCCAAAAAAAAAAAACTAGAACTTTCTTTTGGTGGTGTATGATCATCTGTGCAGTTTTTTTTTTTTTTTTTTTTTTGCGATATAAACTAAAAAACACCAAGAATTTTGAGAAAAAAAAATTTAATTTTCTACCTTTTCTTATAAAAAATATCCAATAAACTCAATTTTTATCATACATTTAGGCCAAAATGTCTTTAGATACAGTTGTATTCAAAATTATTCAACCCCCCAATGCTGTAAAGGGTTTTAGGGAATTTAGTGTACATTTGTAATTGTATTCAGAATGAAATCCTACAAGGACTTCTTAAAGAACCATATGCAACTAAAATGACATCAATTGGTTTTGTAATACAGTAGTAAATGTTTCTTTTGTGAATTCTTCATTGACGCAATTATTCAACCCCTTAAAGACTACCACTCTGAAGAACAGAGGTTCATTGAAGTGTTTTCAATCAGGTATTGAAAACACCTGTGGATGTCAGGGAGCAGCAATAAAGCCTAATAAGCACCAATTATTCAGCTTTAAAATGACTGGGATACTCAGCTCCTTCTAGACATTTACTGGTGTGGTTACAAACATGGTGAAGTCAAGAGACTGTTCCAGGAAGACAAGAGAAGAGGTGATTACTCTTCACAGGAAGGGCAATGGCTATAAGAAGATTGCAAAGATGTGAAACATACCAAGAGACACCATAGGAAGCATCATTCACAAATTCAAGGCAAAGGGCACTGTTGAAACGCTACCTGGTCGTGGCAGAAGATGCTGACTTGACTGCTGTGCGCTACCTGAAGCGTAGAGTGGAGAAAAGTCCCCGTGTGACTGCTGAGGAACTGAGAAAAGATTTGTCAGATGTGGGTACTGAAGTTTCTGCTCAGACAATACGGCGTACACTGCGTAATGAAGGCCTCCATGCCAGAACTCCCAGGCACACCCCCTTGCTGTCTCCAAATAATAAGAAGAGTCGACTGCAGTATGCCAAAAGTCATGTGGACAAACCACAGAAGTTTTGGGATAGTGTTCTGTGGACTGATGAAACAAAATTAGAACTGTTTGGGCCCACGGATCAACGCTATGTTTGGAGGAGGAAGAACAAGGCCTATGAAGAAAAGAACACCTTGCCTACTGTGAAGCATGGCGGGGGGTCAATCATGCTTTGGGCTGTTTTGCTTCTGCAGGTACAGGGAAGCTTCAGCGTGCGCAAGGTACCATGAATTCTCTTCAGTACCAGGAGATATTGGATGACAATGTGATGCAGTCCGTCACAAACCTGAGGCTTGGGAGATGTTGGACCTTTCAACATGACAATGATCCCAAGCATACCTCCAAGTCCACTAGAGCATGGTTGCAGATTAAAGGCTGGAACATTTTGGAGTGGCCATCACAGTCACCAGACTTAAATCCGATTGAGAACCTCTGGTGGGACTTAAAGAAAGCAGTTGCAGTGCACAAGCCTAAGAATGTGACTGAACTGGAGGCTTTTGCCCATGACGAATGGGCGAAGATACCCGTAGATCGCTGCAAGACACTTGTGTCAAGCTATGCTTCACGTTTAAAAGCTGTTATAACTGTAAAAGGATGTTCTACTAAGTACTAAGATTAAATGTCACTTGGGGGTTGAATAAAACTGATAATGATGTGAGCACAGAAAAGACATTTGTGGTTATTTCATTACAAATTTTATGTTATATTTGTCTGACCTACACATGCCTCTTTGATTTAATTGTAAGCAGGATGACTGAATGATCAAAATCAATGTCAAACTGGCCAAAACAATCAATTTCAGTGGGGCTTGAATAATTTTGAATACAACTGTACATGTCTTTGATAAAAAAAGTCTCAATAAGAGTATATTGGTTTGCGCTAGAGTTATAGCGTCTACAAACTATGGTTTATATACTGGAATTTACCCAGCTTATTACTTTCTGACTGCCTATCTAATTTCTTGAAGTTCTAAAATGGCAGGGCAGTACAACTCCCCCCCCCCCCCCAAAAAAAAAAATTACCACTTTTTGGAAAGTAGACACCCCAAGGAATTTTCTGAGAGGCATGTTGAGCCCACTGAATATTTATTTTTTTTTGTCACAGGTGTTTGAAAAATGACAAAAAAAAAAAAGTTGTCATTGAAATGATATATTGCTCAGGCATGCCATGGGTATATGTGGAATTACACCCCAAAATATATTCTCTGCTTCTCCTGTGTACAGGGATACCACATGTGTGAGACTTTTTGGCAGTCTAGCCGCATACAGGACCCTGAAAACCAATCACCGCCTTCAGGCTTTCTAAGGGCGTAAATTGTTGATTTCACTCCTCACTACCTATCAGTTTCAGAGGCCATGAAACGCCAAGATAGCCCAAACCCCCCTCCCCAAAATGACCCCTTTTTGGAAAGTAGACACACTAAGCTATTTTCCTAGAGGCACGTTGAGTCCATGGAATATTTTATATTTTGCCACAAGTTTTGGGAAAATTACACATTGTGTATAAAAAAATACAAAAAACAAAAAAAAAAAAAAAAAAAAAGTTTTCACCTAAATGATAAATTGCTCACACATCCAATGGGTGTATGTGAAAAGACACTCCAAAATACATTCTGCTGCTTCTCCCGAGTACGGGGATACCGCGTGTGAGACTTTTTGACAGTCTAGCCACGTACAGGACACAGAAAAAACCAATCACTGCCTTTAGGTTTTCTAAGGGCGTAAATTGTTGATTTTACTCCTCACTACCTATCACAGTTTCGGAGGCCATGAAACACAACCCCTCCCTGCCTCCCAAATTAAGCCTTTTTGGAAAGAAGACACCCTAAGCTATTTGCTTAGGGGCATTCTGAGTATTTTGCAGAGCTGGATTTTTGTCACAAAATTTTTAAATTTTGAAAAAAAAAAAAAAAAATTTTTCCTTTTCTTTCTTCATTTTCCAAAACAAATGAGAGCTGCAAAATAATCACGTCTCTTAGCAAATACCTTGGGGTGTCATCTTTTTGAAAAGTGGGAATTTAGGGGGGTTTTGTGCCATCTTGGCATTTCATGGCTTCCGAAACTCTGATAGGTAGTGAGGAGTGAAATCAACAATTTACGCCCTTAGAAACCCTGAAGGCAGTAATTGGTTTTCGGGGTCCTGTACGTGGCTAGACTGCCAAAACGTCTCACACATGTGGTATCCCCTTACTCAGGAGAAGCAGCAGAATGTATTTTGGGGTGTAATTTTTACATATAACCATGGCATGTTTAAGCAATATGTCATTTAAGTGACAACTTTGTGAAAAAAAAAACAAAAAAAAAAAAATTTGATATTTTTCCGAAACCTGTTTTCCAAGTGTCTTTCAGGACAGTACCTTGAGAGAGATAGCCCCTCCCACTTGCCAACAGGAAACACCAATTCCACCAAACCTTAAAAAGGAGGCTTCTACCCACAGCTCCTCAGTTGTAGAAGAGTACCTCCAGCCCATGCTGGAACACATAATCAAAATATGGTTAATAACAGCAAAAAACAGAAAAGGGCAGGCTGCTGCTGTCCTGAAAGACTCTTAAAAAACAAGTTACCGGTAAGTCTAACTTGAATTTTCCCTAAACATCTTTCAGGACGGCACCTTGAGAGGATAAACGATACTTCCTAATTAGGGAGGGACCACAGCCTGAAGGACCTTTCTGCTAAAAGCCTGGTCACCTGCTGACAGAAGGTCCAATCTGTAATGACGTACAAACGTTAGGTACAGTACCTTGACCACATAGCCACCTTACAAATTTGATTTGGAGTGGCACTACCTTTTTCTGCCCATGTAGTGGCAAGAGCTAGAGTAGAGTGTGCTCAAAACCCCAGCAGGGGAGATAATTCTATCTGAATGTAAGCCTCTAAAATCGTTGACCTAAGCCACAAAGCAATTGACCCTTTTGATGCCTGGTGGCCCCTTTTGTTCCCTGAAAAAAGACAGAGAATCCGAAGACCTAAAGTTCCTTGTTACGGCCAGGTAGCGTAACAATATTCTCCTCACATCTAGATTGTGAAAAAGTCTTTCCTTAGCCCCTGAAGGGTTAGGACAAAATGTCGGCAGGACAATATCCTGAGACTGGTTTTGAACCGACACCACCTATGGTAAAAAATTTGGATCTTTGAGTATAATTCTATCAGGGTAGATGGAAAAGAAAGGCTCATTAATTGATAGCGCGTGCAGTTCACTGATTCTTCTTGCGGATTTAATTGCACTGAGGGAAAGATTCTTTAAGGAAATAGACTCCAAAGGTTCAAAAGGTTCCTTTGTGAAGGCCTGTAGAACCACTGACAAATCCCACTTAGGGAAAAATTTTGCAGGTGCTGGTCTGGAACGAGTAAGTGCCTTAAAAAATCTTGCGACCAAGGCTTCTGAAGCAATTGGTCTCTCCAGGAATACTCCTAAGGCGGCTACCTGCACCTTAAGAGTACTAACCGCCAGACCCTTTTCTGCACCATCCTGCAGGAATTCCAACACTGATATAATATCTTTCAAGGTTCAATTCATTGAATGACACCAAGTATTGTAGGTTTTCCAAACTTCAGCGTAAATAGCCCTAACGTTCTTCCTACTAGAAAGCAAAGTGGTCCCTAGAGATCCTTTATTCTTCAATAGTTGCTTCTCAGATACCAGGCAGTGAGAATTAGCCTGGCCACATTGTGACGTACTGGGCCCTGAAGCAGCAAATCCTGTTTAAGAGGGAGCTGCAAAAATGGTTTGACTGCCATCTGTAGAATGGTTAAGAACCAAGCTCTCCTTGGCCAAAATGGGGCAATCAGAATCACTGACGCTCTTTCTTTCTGTATTTTCTGTAATACCAGCGGAATGAGTTGGAAAGGGGGCAAAGCGTAACCCAGAAGAAAATTCTAAGGATGCGCTAAGGCATCTATCCCCAGGGTACTGTCGTCTCGGTGGAGAGAAAAAATTGAGATCTAGGTAAAAGAATATGTTGACCCTACTGTAGAGATCAGGTATCCTACCTGATGTCTGGCACCCTAACCCACTCCTTATAGATCTGTCCGCAATTAAGCGGAAAGGAGCTAAGCCACTTCATTACTATTGGGTACCTAAGAGGGATACATCCAGAAAAGTAACCTATTGTGTAAGGTATACGGGTCAGATAGGTTCTGATACCGCCTCTTTAGACTACCATACTCCTATGCACAAAGTTCTTAAAGGGAAGAGGAGGATATTTTATCACCCTCTTCTAGGGTCCTACGACCTTACCAGGTTTTTAAGCAGAGGAAGGCCTCCGGTATGACCTAACAAAAGGGACTGTGTCTTCTGGCATCTGACGCTTCTGCAGCCAGAGCGTCTGGCCCTTCCATTTCCCTGGGGATATAAGGTCTGTAACAAAAGTGATATATGTATAATTAATATCACACCTATAGAAGGCCACTGATTGTGCGTTACTAACGCACAGCCCCAGAAAAATAGATGCAGACAGACAAGTGTATTTCTCAAGTGCCGCTAGATAAACTAGACCCGACAAGACACAACAACTTCCTAGTTGTGTATTTTTTAAAACTGCAATAAACACAGGTTATAACAAAAATAGGAAGACCCAAGAGTCTGCCCTATTGAATATACAGATGTGTAGCCAAATGTAAAGACAGAAACAGAAAGACACAAGAGCATTCCTGCTGTGTAACACGATCAGCAACAAAGCCCATATAAAGACAGAAGGGACACAAACACCCATGCTGTGTATTGCTGACAAGGTACCATGTAACAAACATACCAGAAAAGATACAAACTTTCAAGTTTTCTCATTTCTGATGAGCAACAAGGTATAGTTATATGTCAGAAAACCTCTAGATTTCTATGTCGTGCATTTCTGATAGTCAAGGTACAGAAGACACTAGCCATGTCAATGTTGTCCGTTTACAATTGGCCACCAGGTATAGCCATATAGTGCCAATGCACTGCTAACATCAATGTTGCATATATATGATTAGCAACAGGGTACACCTTGACCAATCATTTCTTTGATGGTGCGCGTTTTGCATGATAACATTGTATAGGCATGTACTAGGCATGCAACAAAAAAAGTTACAACAAAATGTACAATTTTGTGCCATTTGATAAGTAACTGGGTAGCCCTAACAGGGAAGCCACTAATGCCTCGTTTCCACTGAGCGGAACGGTTCGGGTCGGTACAGTTTGGAAGGGTTAGAATGGTCCGGTCTATTCAGGTGAGCGTTTCCACTGCAAGTCGGGCCACCAGGGACCATGCGGGGTTTACACCAAATGAGGTGTTTGTTTTGCTCTTTCATTTGACGTGAGCATTGATGGTTTCCTGTCCGCCAATCAGAGGACTCTATCGTGTGACGCCAGTAGCTCCGCCCTAACCGTACCGTACCATTTCCTATGGCCCTACATCTGAAGCAGGACCAGGAATGGTGCGGTTTGGTTCGGTTGTATGGGCCACTTTCATAATGGAAACACTCAAATTAGCGTACCGTACCGAACCGACCCGAACCGATCCGCTCAGTGGAAACGAGGCATTAGCTATCTATTAATGCTGTGCATTTCTGAATAGTCACATGGTATATTCATGTAACTGAAATGTTACCAATAAAATTTCAGTTTGTGTAACTTGAAAAAAATTGTAGACCTGACAGAAATGATACCCGAAATGCCACTAGCAAACCTTAACCACTTTACTACCAGTCACGTAACCTCTACGTGATCAGACTTTGCGGGGTTATACCGGGATGATGCCTCTAGCTAGAGGCATCATCCCGGTACCGTTGTTTGAAGCCGACGGTCGGCTTTCCGTCGGTAACGATCGATGCGGCTCGGGAGCCGCTCGATCGTTACCCGGGGGGGCGGGAGGGGACGTCCCCCCCCTCCCGCCGCCTTCCGCGGCTTTGCTCGGGGCTACCGTCCCACCGGGAGCCCCGAGCACCCAGCCGGCACGTCCGCCGGCTGGATGGAGTCCCGATGAATGCCGGAAACGGCATCGATCGGGTCTCCGATGACGTAACCCGGAGGCGGCGTCCATGACGTCACGTCCGGGTTACTGTGCTGCAAAAGGCGGCAGATTTGAAAAACGGCTGTATGCAAAAATGCCGTTTTCGGCGTTTTGCATACAGGGAAGTGTAGTGGAGGGGTCTAGGGTCTTTTAGACCCTCGATCCCTCCATAAAGAGTACCTGTCACGACATATTGCTGTCACCAGGGATGTTTACATTGCTTGTGACAGCAATAAAAGTGATCAGATTTTTTTTTTTTTAAAAACCTGTAATAAAGTTTAAAAAAAAAGAAAAAATAAATAGGAAAAAAAAAAAAAAAAAAAAATTTAGCCGTCCCCGTCACCGTTAGCTCGCGCACAAAAAAAAACGTATACGCAAGTCGAGCCGCAAATGAAATCGCTGTTCAAACCACACATGTGAGATATCGCCGCGATCGCCAGAGCGTGGGCAATAATTAAAAAAAAAGAGCTACACTCTAACTCTAAACTGGTAACCGTTAAATAAATTTAAAGCGTCGCAGATTGAGATCTCTATTGACCGTAGTTTGTCGCCATCCCACGGGGGGGCGCAATTTTAAACCGTAACATGTTTGGTATCTATTTACTCGGCGTGACATCATCTTTCACAATATACAAAAAAAATGGGCTAACTTTACTGTTTAGTATTTTTTAAATGCAGTGAAATGTGATTTTTCAAATTTTTTCCAAAAAAATGGCGTTTTAAAGACCGCTGCGCAAATACCGCGTGACAAAAAATTTTGCAATGACCGACATTTTATTCTCCAGAGTCTTTGCTAAAAAAATATATATAATGTTTGGGGGTTCTAAGTAGTTTTCTAGGAAAAAATACTGGTTTTAACTTGTGAACAAAAAGTGTCCGAAATAGGGCTGGGGCTAAAGTGGTTAAGGTTGCGTATTTCCAAATAGTAACCTGGTACAGCCATGTAACAGAGATGTTACTACTAACAATCACTTTAAAGTTGCTCCTTTGATTAGCACCAGTGTAGTTATAACAGAACTGACTCTGGGGACCTCTGCGCATTTCTGACTTAGCAGTCAGGTTACCGCCAAGTAACCAACGGAAATGTTGCTACCAACAATGTAGTGCATTTCTAATATACAGAAGAAAAGGGTGTAATAGGCAGACACCCCCAACTTTCCATGGAGAATTTTAGTAAGAAAAATAAACCTATAGCCAAAATAAACAGAAAATGACAGACAACTAATGTTGCATATTTTTGATAGCCGACAAAAACACTCCAAAAGATACCAATACTCTACAGCATTGTGTATTTGTAAGATACCGCCAACCCAGGCATAAAGTCAGAGTCATGGGGATTTCAACTAAAAAATAGCCTGCAGAGGACAAGCTTTATATATGCATAGTTTGGACTCTAGATATTAAACATTCCTCCTCCGGAGGAGAACCCGGGTAGTTCCAAATAATGGAAGTCTAAGGTGGGTGTATACATCGCATTAGTAGCCGCTGTTACCTTACCACCCAGGGGGGAATCCAAGTTTCCCAGCATCCAAGATCTTAACGGGCACAGGCCTGGAGATCAATTACCTCCGCCTTTTTTTGGGAAGGGCTGGACATAATCTTTGCTTGGAGGCAATCAGACCCCTGAAAGATTAGACAAGCAACCATTAAATACAGGTTAATATATATATATATATGAAGCTGTTGTACAGAGATTTTTACACCCAAAAAAAAAAAAAATCAACTAGAGTTGCAGACAATAATGCATCTAGTTCATCACGGGGTGGGTAGTA